>NC_047041.1:22601049-23218724 GCF_011762595.2 Tursiops truncatus
TTCACAGGTGAATTATATCAAACATTTGAAGAAGAGCTAACACCTATCCTTCTCAAACTTTTCCAAAATATAGCAGAGGGAAGAACACTCCCAAACTCATTCTACAAGGCCACCACACCCTTATAGCAAAACCAGACAAAGATGTCACAAACAAAGAAAACTACAGGACAATATCACTGATGAACATAGATGCAAAAATCCTCAAAATAATACTAGCAAACAGAAGCCAACAGCACATTAAAAGGCTCAAACACCATGATCAAGTGGGGTTTATCCCAGGAATTTAAGGATTCTTCAATATATGCAAATCAATCAATGTTATACATCATACTAACAAATTGAAGGACAAAAACCATATGATCATCTTCACAGATGCAGACTAAGCTTTTGACAAAACTCAACACCCATTTATGGTAAAAACTCTCTAGAAAGTAGGCATAGAGGGAACATACCTCAACTTAATAAAGGCCATATACAACAAACCCACAGCCAGCATCATTCTCGATGGTGAAAAACTGAAAGCATTTCCTCTAAATAAGGAACAAGACAAGGTTGCCCACTCTCACCACTAGTATTCAGCATAGTTTTGGAAGTTTTAGCCACAGCAATCAGGGAAGAAAAAGAAAGAAAAGGAATCCAAATTAGAAAAGAAGAAGTAAAACCGTCACTGTTTGCAGATGACATGATACTATACATAGAGTATACTAAAGATTCTACCGGAAAACTACTAGAGTTCATCAATTAATTTGGTAAAGTGGCAGGATACAACATTAATGCACAGAAATCTCTTGCATTCCCATACACTAATGATGAAAAATCTGAAAGAGAAATTAAGGAAACTCTCCCATTTACTACTGCAACAAAAAGAATAAAATACCTAGGAATAAACGTACCTAAGGAGGTAAAAGCCCTGTATGCAGGAAACCATAAGACATTGATGAAAGAAATTAAAGATGATACAAACATATGGACAGATATACCATATTTTTGGATTGGAAGAATCAACATTGTGAAAATGACTATACTATCCAAAGTAATCTACAGATTACATGAAATCCCTATCAAACTACAAATGGCATTTTTCACAGAACTGGAACAAAAAAATTCACAATTTGTATAGAAACACAAAAGACCCCCAATAGCCAAAGCCATATTAAGAAAGAAAACAGAGCTGGAGGAATCAGTCTCCCTGGTTTCATACTATACTAGAAAGCTACAGTAATCAAGAAAGTATGGCACTTGCACAAAAACAGAAATATAGATCAATGGAACATGATAGCCCAGTGGTAAACCCACAAACATATGGTCACCTTATCTTTGATAAAGGAGGCAAGAGCACACAATGTAGAAAAGACTGACTCTTCAATCAGTGATGCTGGGAAAACTGGACAGGTATATGTAAAGGAATGAAATTAGAACACTTCCTAACACTGTACAGAAAAATAAACTCAAGATGGATTAAAGACCTGAATGTAAGGCAGACACTATAAAACTCTTAGAGGAAAACATAGGCAGAACACTCTATGACATAAATCACAGCAAGATCTTTTTTGACCCATCTCCTAGAGTAATGGAAGTAAAAACAAAAATAAACAAATGGGAACTAATGAAACTTAAAAGGTTTTGCACAACAAAGGAAACCATAAACAAGATGAAAAGACAATCTTCAAAATGGAAGAAATAGGGCTTCCCTGGTGGTGCAGTGGTTGAGAGTCCGCCTGCCGATGCAGGGGACATGGGTTCGTGCCCCAGTCTGGGAAGATCCCACATGCCGTGGAGCAGCTGGGCCCATGAGCCATGGCCGCTGAGCCTGTACATCCAGAGCCTGTGCTCCACAACAGGAGAGGCCACAACAGTGAGAGGCCCAGGTACTGCAAAAAAAAAAAAAAAAAGAATGGAAGAAATAGTTGCAAATGACACAGGAGTAATATCCAAAATATACAAGCAGCTCATGCAGCTCAATATCAAAAAATCAAACAACCTAATCCAAAAATGTGTGGAAGACCCAAATAGACATTTCTCCAAAGAAGATATACAGATTTCCAACAAACACATGAAAGGATGTGCAACATCACTAATCATTAGAGAAATTCAAATCAAAACCACAGTGGGGTATCTCTTCACACCAGTCAGAATTGCCATCCTCAAAAAATCTACAAACAATAAATGCTGGAGAGGGTGTGGAGAAATAGGGACCCTCTTGCACTGTTAGTGGGAATGTACATTGATACAGCCACTATGGAGAACAGTATGGAGCTTCCTTAAAAACTAAAAATAGAACTACCATAAGACCCAGCAATACCACTACTGGGCATATAGCCTGAGAAAACCATAATTCAAAAAGTGTCATGTACCAGAATGTTCACTGCAGCACTATTTACAATCGCCAGGACATGGAAGCAACCTAAGTGTCCATTGACAGATGAATGGATAAAGAAGATGTGGCACATATATTCAATGGAATATTACTCAGCCATAAAAAGAAGTGAAATTGAGTTATTTGTAGTGAGGTGGATGGACCTAGAGACTGTCATATAAAGTGAAGTAAGTTAGAAAGAAAAACAAATACCATATGCTAACACATATATATGGAATCTAAAAAAAAAAAAAGGTTCTGATGAACCTAGAGACAGGACAGGAATAAAGACACAGACATAGAGAATGGAATTGAAGACACAGGGAGGGATAAGGGTAAGCTGGGACAAAATGATTGAGTAGTATGGACATATATACACTACCAAATGTAAAATAGATAGCTAGTGGGAAGCAGCTGCATAGCACAGGGAGATCAGCTTGGTACTTTGTGACCACCTAGTGGGGTGGGGTAGGGAGAGTGCGAGGGAGGTGCAGTAGGGAGGGGCTATGGGGATATATGTATGGATATAGCGGATTCACTTTTTTAAACAGCAGAAACTAACACAACATTGTAAAGCAATTATACTCCAATAAAAATGTTAAAAAAACTCAACAACCTAACATGTGATGAAAGAACACAATTATGTGACTAAATTATATTTTTTAAAAAGCCGTTTGATTATAATCAAAATTGCTAATTTTGATTAATATGTTTTAGAGATTATATAATTTGGGACAAAATCTAATGATCTACATACACTTTCTTGGCTAGATGTGTACTGTTATTAATTTAACAACTTAGCTAACTTAGTTTCCTCTGTGAGGTCCACGAGACCCTGAACTCATCACAGACATAGATGATGACACAGAGCCAAATCTCAGCCTTCGATTTTGGTACTTTTGGACTCAATATCTCTTTAGGTGGATAATATCTTACTTACTGCTCTTTTGCATTTGATTCCTCTGTCGTAGATTGACCTAATATCCTTAATGATGTGAAGGGTCTTGTAAACTCAGTTAAATGCATTTGCTTGTATTTACAAAATATCCTTAAGGATGTGAAGACTCTTGTTAATGCAGTTAAATGCATTTGCTTGTATTTCTTGATGAACCTCGTCTACATGTTCCAAATTCCTAACCCATATAACTTTGAATGAATCAATTAACCTCTTCATGCCTGAGCACTGTCATGAGGATGCTGGTCTTAAACATTTCCAAGGCTCCCTCCACCACTCTGGCCAATGTACTACATTCTCAGGTTTTCAGGCCTGTCCTCTGATTAGGATATAATTCCCTTATTTCTATACTTTGATGACTCTTTAAGTTTGAGATGTCTTTCTAACCCACTGTGGTTTACTCCTTTTCTTCCTCCTCTGCATTATGAGTGAATAGCTCATCCAGACCTGTGTATTAGGACCTATTATTCTGCGTTATGTGTGTGTGTGTTTATTCTTGGAGCTCCTCAAAAATAGGGACAAAACATTTTATCTTATATTCCTAGCGTGCAGTTATTGGTACATAATAGGCATGAAATGAATTAACAAATCATCAAATTAGTGTCCCTAATTTTATCATTTTTTCCTCTGCCTAGTTTTCAAACACCTTTTAAACAAAACACTGCTTAATTTTGAGAAAGTGGGTTTCTTCAAAATTTCTAAGACTCATTATTAAAAATGAGTTGTACTGACAGTTTGGTTACCATTTGGATTCCATACTATATGCACAGACTTACATATATACACACATATATGTATATATTTCATATATAGTTTTGATTGTTGTTGACATTGATTAGGACAGTATTGAAGTCCAAATTCATCTTCCTAACCTAATTGGTCAGTCTTTGTGTTTGTGTCCTAGGGACTAACTGCACATCTAAACCAACACTCTCTTATATACAATACATGCCCAGTTCAGTGTGGCTTCTTTTTTGAGAACAGTTATGTAAGTACGGAATAGATTTAGGGTATGATATATAGTGGGTTTTTTTTTAACAAAATTTAAGATGACCCAATTTTGAACACAGTTAAGAGGTTCTTGGACATATGAAGAATGCTCATGTTTGCCTCAGGGATATTAACTAAGAAAATAAAACCATATTTACTCCAAACATCATTGAAATTACATTTAAAGATGTCTCAGGGCTTCCCTGGTGATGCAGTGGTTGAGATTCTGCCTGCTGATGCAGGGGACATGGGTTCGTGCCCTGGTCTGGGAAGATCCCACATGCCACAGAGCGGCTGGGCCTGTGAGCCATGGCTGCTGAGCCTGCATGTCCAGAGCCTGTGCTCCACAACAGGAGAGGCCACAACAGTGAGAGGCCCATGTACCGAAAAAAAAAAAAAAGATGTCTCAGCCAATTCATCATATACAGAAAAATCTCTTGAAAGGAATATTTGTGTTGTAGGTTTATTTTATTTAGCTTTATGTGCCTAACTACAACTACATATAAAATAATTCCCTTGAAAGGGGACCTGAAAACAGGAAGAACAGAGCTTCCACAACAAGGCTAAAGGAACAGCATCAAGTTGTATAGGAGAGGCAGAGATATGATATGGAAAAACACACACCCCAGCCAGAGAAATCCACAATCAGGAGGGATCACAAAGGTATAGATTTTTTCCCTGAGGAGGAAGGAACAAAAAAATCCCACTCTTAAAGGGCTCACTCACAGACTCACTTGACCTGAAAATCAGCACAAACACACCAGCCTGAGAAGTGCATGGCCCAAAGGTGAAGGGAACACACTTACTAATTTTAAGGCATCTTCTGGAGGGGCAGGAAAAAGGTGGGACACTCCCTGGGACTTAGACACTGGTGGGAGAAATTTTTGCAATCTAAGGTTACCTTGCTAATGCCAGGGTTAGTGGGTGTCAGTTTGGAATTTTCCTTCTAACCTGATAACATCGGTTGGTGGGTGATAACATGGGACAGGACCCATGGAGAGTCCTGTCCACTCCTGAGCCTTGGCCAGGCCTCACAGCCAACCAAACAGTAGTACCACCCACCAGAGTGCCAGAAGTCATAGGCAGGCCTTGAAGCCAAGCCAGAGGCCAGCCCCATCCACCAGCATCCGTTAGTAGCAGACATAGTCCCACCACAACAGAAGAGCACACACAGCCCACATGGGGGTCTCCCCTTGAGTACTTGGCTCTTGTGGCCATTCAGGATTGGATCTCTGAGCTCCATAAGACATTTCCTAAATAAGGTCAATCCTTGAAGATGCAGAGAGATAGCTAACTTGATACATATAAACAAACACAGAGAACTAGGCAAAATGAGGAGAGAGAAGAATATGTTCCTATCTAAAGAACAAGACAATACCACAGAAAAAAAGTGAAAAAAATGGAGATAATCAGTTAATCTGACAAAGAGTTCGAAGTATGGTAATGGTAATAAAGATGCTCAATGAACTCAGAAGACTCTATGAACACACTGAGAACTTTTACAAAGAAATAGAAAATAGAAAACCAAATAAGTTATAAGTGATCTGAAAAATATAGTAGAAGAATATATAGTATATATTCAACAATAAACTGGATGAGATAGAAGAATGAAACAGGCAGCTGGAAGATAAAACAATGGGACTTACCCAGACAGCAGCAAAATGAAGAAAGAATTTAAAAAGTGAAGATACCTTAAGAGACTTTTGGTACAACATCAAGTGGAATAATATTTACATTATAGGAGTCCTAGAAGAAGAAGAAGAGAGAGAAAGAACCAGAAAAATTGTTTGAAGAAATAGTGGCAGAAAACTTTCCCAATCTGGGGAAGGAGACAGACATCCAGGTCCAGGAAGCCCAGAGACTTCCAAATAAGATGAATACAAAGAGAAGCACACCAAGATATATTATAATTAAAATTGCAAAAGTTAAGGATAGAGAGAGAATCATAAAAGCAGCAAGAGAAAAGGGAAACCCCATAAGGCTATGAGCAGATTTTTCAGCAGAGACTTAACAGGCCAGAAGGGAGTGGCATGACATATTCAAAATGTTAAAAGGAAAAAAATCTCCAACCAAGAATTCTCTCGGGCTTCCCTGGTGGCGCAGTGGTTGAGAGTCCACCTGCCAATGTAAGGGGAAGATCCCACATGCCATGGAGCAGCTGGGCCCGTGAGCCATGGCTGCTGAGCCTGCATGTCTGGAGCCTGTACTCCACAACGGGAGAGGCCACAACAGTGAGGGGCCCATGTACTGCAAAAAAAAAAAAAAAAGAAAAAAAAGAAAAAAGAATTCTCTCATTCAAAATAGAAAGAGACATCAAGAGTTTTCCAGATAAGCAAAAACTAAAGGAGTTCATCCCCACTAAACCAGTCCTGCAAGAAATAGAAAAGGGACTGCTTTAAGCTGAAAAGAAATGACACTAGTTAATAATAAAACATATGAAAGTAAGAACCTCACAGGAATAGATAAATATACAATAAAGGTAGTGGGTCACTTACAAAGCAAGCATGAAGGTTAAAAGACAAAAGTATTAAAATTAAGTAAAATTAAAATAACAGTTAAGGGATGTATAAAATAAAAAGATGTAAAATGTGTCATCAAAAGTATAAAACATAGGGAATGGGAGAAAAAAAATAAAGCTTTGGAATGTCTTCCAATTTAAGTTGCTACCAACTTAAAACAGGCTACTATTTATGTAGAATATTGTATGTGAACCTCATGGTAACCACAGGAAAACATTTATAGTAAATACACAAAAGAAAATGAGAAAGGAATCTAAACATAACACTAAAGAAAACCACCAAAACACAAAGGAAGAGAAAGAGAAGGAATTAACAGAAGGACTGCAAAAACAGCCAGAAAACAATTAACAAAATGAAAACAAATACATACCTATCAATAATTACTTTAAATATAAATGGACTAAATTTGCCAATTAAAAGACATAGAGTGGCTGACTGAATAAAAAATCAAGACTCATTTATATACTGCCTACAAGAGACTCACTTCAGAAGGAAGGACACACACAAACTGAAAATGAAGTATGGAAAAAGATATTCATGCAGATGGAAATGAAAAGAAAGCTGGAGTAGCTTTACTGACATCAGGCAAGATGGACTCTAAAACAAAGACTGTAATAAAAGACAAAGAGGGTAATTACCTAACGATAAAAAGATTAATCCAGAAAGAAGATAAAACATTTATAATGTATATGCACCCAACAGGGACACACCAAGATATATAAAGCAAATATTAATGGACCTAAAGGGAAAAATTGCAAGCAATGTAATAATAGCAGGGGACTTTACACTTTACACTTATATCAATGGATAGATCATCCAGACAGAAAATAAGAAACAGTGGTCTTAAATGGCATAGATCAGATAGACTTAATATATATAAACAGAACATTCTGTCCAAAAGCAGCAGAATACACATTTTCCTCATTGTTTTAAGTGCAACATTCTCCAGGATAGATGACATGTTAGGTCACAAAACAAGTCTCAGTAAATTCAAGAAAATTAAAACCAGATCAAGCATCTTCTCCAGCCACAGTGATATGAAGCTAGAAATCAATCACAAGATACAAACAAACAAAACCACAAAAGTGTGGAGATTAAACACTGTACTACTGAACAACAAGTAGAGTATCAAAGAAATCAAAGATGAAAATTTTAAAAACCTAGAGACAAGTGAAAACAGAAATACTACATACTGAAACCTATAGAATGTAGAAAAAGTGGTTCTAAGAGGGAAGTTCAGAGCAATTTAGATCTACCTCAGAAAACGAGGAAGTCCCAAATAGACAATCTAACTTTACACCTAAAGGAACTAGAAAAAGTAGCACAAACAAAGCCCAAAATTAATAGAAGGAAGGAAATAATAAAGATCAGAGTGAAAATAAATAAAATAGAGATTAAAAGGAAAAAAAATAAAAAGATCAATTAAACTAAGAACTGTTTTTTTTTGAAAATAAACAAAATAAACAAAATATGAAAAACTAACCAGAAAAAAGAGAGAACGCAAATAAATAAAATTAGAAATGAAAGAGAAATTACAACTGATACCAGAGAAATAAAAAGGATCATAAGAGACTACTACAAATAATAATACACCAAAAAATTGGGCAACCTAGAAGAAATGGATAAATTCTTAGACACATACAATCTTGCAAGACTGAATCATGAAGAAATAGAAAATCTGAATAGACTGTAAGACTGAATAGACTAGTAAGGAGATTGAAACTGTAATTGAAAATCTCCCAACAAACAAAGCCCAGGACCAGATGGCTTCACTGGTGAATTCTACAAAACATTCAAAGATTTAGTACCTAAAAGGTATTCTCAAACTCTTCCAAAAAATAGAACTTGATCCAGGTATTTCACTTCTGAGTATTTATGTGAAGAGCATGAAAACACTAATTTGAAAAGATATATGCACTTCTATGTTCATTGCAGCATTATTTACAATAGCCAAAATATAGAAGCAACATAAGTGCCCATCAATAGTTGATTGGGTAAAGAAGATTCAGTATATATACACAATGAAATATTACTCAGCCATAAAAAAGATGAAATCTTGTCATTTGTGACAACATTGTTGGGCCTTGAGGGTATTATTCTAAGTGGAATAAGTCAGATGGAGAAAGACAAATACCATAGGATTTCACTATATGAGGAATCTAAAAAAAAAAAACGAAACAAATGGACAAATAAAAGAAAAGAAAAACAAACTCATAGATACAAAAATCAGATTAGTGGTTACCAGAGGAGAAGGGAGTTGTTGGGGGTGGTCCAAACAGGGAAAGGGCTCAATTCTGCAAGGATGAGTGGCAACTGGACTTGGTGATCACACTGTAGTGTATACAGATGTCCAATTATAATGCTGTACACTTGAAACTTTTGTATATAAAAAGTCAAAAAATAGAAAGAGAGAGTAGAAAACTTGTTTTCAGGGGCTGGGGGTTGGTAGGGAGAGGTTGATAAAACGGTACAAAGTTTAAGTTATAGAAGAATAAAGTCTGAGGATCTAATGTATTACATGGTGATTATAGTTGATAACTCTGTGCTGTATAATTGAAATTTGCTAAGAGACTAGAGCTTAAATGTTCTTACCACCCCACTCCCCTTCAAAAAAGGAAAATATGTGAGATAATGGGTGTGTTAATTAACTCAATGGGAGTAATCCTTTCACAATATATACCTGTGATGATATCGAATCATCACATTGTATACTTTAAATATCTTAAAATTTAACTGTCAACTATATCCCAAAATAGTTGAAAAAAAAGGATATTCAAGATTCCAAGAGTGGAATAATATAACTTTACAATGTTAAGAAAAAGGGTTTCATTTAACTTACAATGGTTTGCCTTGTTATCATAATGTGGAACCAATCAGATTTTCCCAACAAATTCTAGATTCAGAACCTAAAACTCTGATTTGATCTTGCCTGGTTCTACTGACCTGAAGGCATGTGATTATCACACCAAATAGACTTAGAAATCTCTGGATCCACAATTCAAATCTGCAGGATTTGTCTTTATCAGGAAGTAGACTGTTCTAATTTACTGATCAGAAGAGGTAACTGAGAAACAGAGGTGGAAATATTCTTTATTGCTTTGTAGACCATCATGTGAGTGGGCAAAGGAAGCTTTGGCTTTAGTCAGTGCTAGTAATTGTATTTGAATCCCTTGTCCTCTACTCAAGGAGCAGTCTTTTATGTGCCAGAACAGAAAGGGCTGGTTGTCTGATGATACTTAACCACTGGGATTGCTGAGAAGTTATTTGTCAGCTTGCATATCCTCAGAAATCAACTCCAGCTCATATCCACCCTGATCATTTCTCATCAAGAGTGGAGGAGTCTGCCCAGGCAGATTTTTACCATTTATTGATCAGATATTTGCAAGAGGTAGATATCTTCTTGAGGTCGGGGATTTTTCTGATGTCGTATTGCAACGGAATGAGACCAAAGCTGGGAAAAAGTAAAAGTAGTCCGGTGCTCACTGCTCCCTTTTGAATTCTCATGAAGAATATAGTTCACCTCTGAGGTATAATTCCCAACAGCCCCTGGAGGGAGCCAGCCTTATTTCTCAGGGCCATGGATGAGGGGACTAGATGTGGTTTCCTTCTCTAGTGTGTTCAGAGACCAGTCTTTAAAACAGCTTGGCCAGAAGTAAGCTCGTTCTTTGAAGCACTCACAGATACATGGGTAATAACTTGCCCCTGCAAAAAATAGAAATCTATAAATATTTCCATTTAAATAAATATATATTCTATATAATAAATTGTATTTAGGTAGTTCAATTTAATTTAACAGAATTCAAGGTATTCAAAGGCCACTCCTTTCTCTCAAAGGCCTAATGTCTATAAAGATGAGCTCATTACCCACAGAGCCTTTTATTTAAGCATATTCTCAGAGTGGCTCTTAGTAACATCCCTGAACTTGTATTCCAGTGTCTTGTTAATGGGCAGTGCCAGGGATTCTGGCCTTCAAGGAGACTGTTACGGTCTTGGCCATCACCCATTATTGATTCTTCAGTGAGTCAGTTTCAGTTTTGATTTAGGAGTAAGCCATTTCCTGTGATGAGGTGAATGGACTCTTCCTGTATCCCCCAGGTATTAATCATCTGTCAGGAATTAGAGAAGTTATCATCAAATTCTTAGAAAAAAATAGGGTCTAAAAAGAGGAAAATTACAGCCCAACTCGTGAGGAAAAGGGGCCTGTGATAGTGAGAGTCTCCTTGAAACCAAACAAAGCAAAACTCTCATCACTAGGCTGTCCCACCTGCCGTCTCCATCTGCCCGAAATTCTACTTTCCATTTCTCTCCTGTTTGCTTGGTCTCCCCATCTGTACTCCACCCATACTCCTCAATTTGCTCTGCTTATTTCAGGCCCAATTTTTGCTATTCATCCAATCAATCTGTAAGAAACTCACATTTTCCCCGTCCTCTAGAGAGCTCCTCTCTTTGCTTAAAGGCAATGATTTTAAAATCAGATAGACCTGGTTCAGATCCCAACTTCACCTCTTACTAACCTTATGATATTCTACAAGTTTTTAAACTTCTCTGAGATTCCATTTTTCCATCTGGAAAATAGGGTTAACAACATGTCTCAAAAGAGCTGTTGTAAAGATGAAATGTGATCAAGTAAGTGTTTAAGAGAGTGTGGCAGGTAAGTCCTCAAAAACCTAGTGATTTGAATAATATCCTACCTCTTTTCTCCTGATGTTTCAGTTCATTCATGTTTTTCTACTATTACACTGATGTTGCTTTAAGCATCTTCTCTACTGCTTCAGGAATTACTCTCAGCCCTCATTTGACACTAACACCACACAGGTTTTTATGATACAGCAGAAAGGGCATGGGTTAGGGTCCTATGATCTGGGGTGCTTTCTTGGCTCTGCCATGTACCAGCTAGACTTTGAGTGAGTCATTTAACCTTTTTGAACCCCAATTTCTTACACAAGATAGGGAATATGAAGTGCCTAACTCATTAGATTGTTGATTAAACATGATTAAATGTGTACTCTCAGCCTTCTCTGCTCCCGAGGGCTTTCTTGAAGGCTTTCATGTTAGTGCCAGGCACTAATGTGTCTGAACTTAGCTGTCAATAACAAGAACGACAGAACAGTGATAATAACATAATGGTTAAGAGTTTCTGTGGACTTACTTTGTACTAGACTAGTACTAGTTTATGTGGATTATCTCATTTACCCCTCTCCACAGTCCTACAAGTTACATACTATAATTAACCCATTCTATAGATGAGGAATCTGAGCCTTGGAGAAATTCTGTAACCTGCCTATTGCCATGGAGCTAAGAAGAGGTGGTGTTTAGAGGCTCTGATTTGGAACTTGTAGTCAGACTCTGGAGACTGAACCCTTGAATTCTTAAAAATTGGCACTAGATTGCTTGACCATCTTTTAACTTCTTGTTTTACAACTGTTTGCTACTAAATTTTTTCTGAAAAAAAAATATATATAGTGGCAAAATATACATGACATAAAGTTTACTATTTTAACCATTTTTTACTGCACAGTTCAGTGGCATTAAGTCCACTCACATTGTTATGCAACCATCTTCACCATCCATCTCAGAACTTTTTCATCAACACAAACTGAAACTCTGTCCACATTTGACAATAACTCCTCACCCCCCTCCTCCTTCCCAGTCTGTAAATATGGTTTCTTCTAAGGTATGTATTTGACCTTTTCAATTCTTGAGGACTCGTCTGAGAACTTCTACTATACAGGCCTTTGCAAATTCTGCACCCTTATGATTATCTTACTCAGCTTGGCCCTGGGGTCTTGTGACCTTCCTACTTTCCATCTGGTACTAGCAGGCCCAGGGTCAGAAAGATCTTTGGTGACAGATAGCATCTCCTGTCTGAATCAGACCCTTTGCACATTTTCCCATTTCAGGGCTTGTTCATTTTTCTTTTATCGCCTCCACATCCCCATGACATGGGCACAGAATTCTGAGTCACCAGCTTTACTTGCGTCAAAGAAAGCTACAAAGACAAAAGGAAACTGCTGTAATTATTATCTGCTGTAAACTGTGTGCTGACTTGCTGGGTGAGGGAGAATCTCTATTCTGGGTGGAAAATTTCAGCATCATTCATAGCTCAGTAATGGATAGAGTTGATGAAACAATCTGGTTAGAAGTACTAAAATAATCCATTTGTATATATAGTGAGAATATAGAGGGTCATTGACGGACGTTAGGGTCTCTGTCCCTGTTGTCCTTTCCCAGACATTCCTCTTCAGGTTGTGGATGGCCTGACATTGTTCACCTCGACAAGCCCAGTTTATGAAACAAACACAGATCCAGAGTCAGAACACCACAGTTGTTTAATGCTGCAGTCTACCCAATGTCCTTGTGATAGACACTTAAAGTCACCGTATCTTTAAAATAGAGCTGGTGTCCACAGCAGCTATGGTGTCCTTGTAAATAAGCTTATTTTGCATAATGTCTATATGGATACAGACATGATTATAGAAAATTTTAGTTTTTGCTTTCAGTTTCCATGTTGCTACAGACCATATTTTTTATTCCTCCCTCCTTAATACATATGTCTCTCAAAATTCACTTTTTCTTTTGTTTCCCATCTTTCTGGCATTTATGTCTGCTCTCAGATGATACAAATCTTATGCCTTTTGTATTTAGTTTCACTGAGCAAGGGATTCTTTTGTCTTTCAGTACGTTTTTAAACAATTCTATCATTCCATGAAGGCTTCCTTGAAAAACATAAAAGGAATTGATAATATTTTTTCATTTAATTCTTTTATGATTTACATTTATTGACATAGTACCCAGAATTCTGTCATTTAAAACACTTTTTATTGATTAATAGTATATGGGAAAATGCACATACCAGACTCTACAGCTCACTAAATCTTCTCATTTCAACACACCCATGGAACCAGAGCAGAGATGAAGAAACATAATATTATAGTGACTTCTAGGAGCATAGATTAGTTTTATCTATTTTTGGAACATTATATAAATGGTAATCACACCATTTACACTCCTTTACTTAAAATATTTTTTCCCTACTACTTGAAACTGTGATCCAAATAAGTTTGCAATTGGTTATTACGTTATTTATGTCTTTTGTATGTATTCTCTCCATCTTTTATTTTTCTTTGAATTTATTTTGAAAAGTAGCTGAGATGTTAATCCCATAGAATCTCCTGAAGCCACTGAAAATTATTGCCTGGCTCCTGGATGAGGATATGGAAGCAGGCAGAGGTTAAGTGATTTGACAAAGTGCTCAAGGCAGAGCCGGGGTCTCATGCGGTCTACTCCAGGGCACTTTATACTTCAGACTGGCATTGAAAACTGAAGAGTAATTTCTGAATGTAGTTCAAATATTTTTACTCACTAGAGACTCAAGTATCTAACTCTTGCTTCTGGGTGTCCTCTGTTTGGAAGGCACAGGCCACGTACCTTGTACTTCTTCCCTAGTGCACAACATTATGTGTGAGGGAAGTGGTTTTGTGTGAAAACAGTGTAGAGAGGAAATGCCTACTTTTTATGGCATTTTTATTTCAGAAGGATAGTGTCAATTAAATGCAGTTAAATATGTATTTAATAACCACATACTGTGTGCTCAGCAATGTGAAAATATAAAGAAGGATAAATTAATGTTCCTGCCATTGAGGTGCTCCCAATCTTTTTCATGGAATCTTACATCTGAGAGGAATTACCCACATACATGATCAGTGGAGGAAAGAACTAGTCTCTGAGTCTGAAGACAGGGATGAACGTTTTGCCTGTGTTGTCTTCTGGCTCTGTGACAATGTGCAGGCAGTCTTATGACTGGGTCTTGGTTTCCTTGTCTACAAGGAAGTGGGCCTGTCCCACAGGGTGGTTACAAGTTTCAGATGAAATAATGGTTGTGGAGAGCATTATAGTAATGATATTTTTATGTCATCCCTGCTTGGATATTATAGGAAAGGGAGAACCCATCACTTTAAAATCAGGTGGTTCATTTTTTGAAAAACTGTAATTATTATAACATTTTCCTTTGAATGAACCCAAATCTTTCCTCCTGCAATTTCACCCATTGAATCTGGTCAGTATCTTGCAGTGTAAGTATACATCTCCCTTTCTTCACAGTGGAAGTGTAGATTTTTCTTTCTTATGTTAGTCCTTCAGACATTTGAAGATATCTATCATCATGTTTTTATTTTCCAGGAAAACAATCCCCAGCTCATTCAATAATTTTCCCCATGCCAGGGTTCTAAACAAGTAATTTTTAAGATAAGGTACACATCAGAATCACCTAGAAGTTTAAAAGATGTGTGCATTTTGACAAATCTCACCAGCTGATTTTAAAATTCTTAAGTATATTAATATCTTAATCATCTCTAAAACTTTTTAAATTTGTTAATATCTGTCTTAAAATACAACTCTATAATCCAAATAAATACTGCAGATATATGTGGACTAGCTGAATTAGTTAGAGTTTGCTAACTGTTATAACAAACAAATCAAGAAGTGGTGGTGGTTCAAACACAATGGAAGTTTGTTTCTTGCTTCTGTGAGTTTAAAGTGGACTTTCCTGATTGGCTTGTGGCTCTCTTCCAAACACTGACGAGGGGGCCAGGTTTTTGCCTCCTATAGTTCTGCTGTCTTTAAAACAGAACCACTAGGGTCATTGAGTTCATCTGTATAAAGTAAAAAAAAAAGAGCGTATGGGCATTTTTCTGGACTTAGCCTGAAGCAGTGTGCAACACTCCAGTTATAAAACCACATGGCTACTGCAAAGAAGTGTACCTAGAATGAGAGAAATTGGGTTTGGGGGACAGCTAGCCAGTCTGTACTGCTATAGTGTATAATGTGTCCTGACTATTTCTTCTGACATCATGAATCCACCTGTCAATGAGATCCGGATTTAAACTGTCTGGATGACAGAAGATACCTTAAACAAAATTAAAAGACAATGGATCCTATGCCATACTGTTAACTCATTGAAATAATAGTCAATAAATGTTTCCAGTTATTTTCAAATGAAATGCCACATCAGATTTCCTCCTATTCTATAATCATTCAATTGATTTTTAAAACCTAACCACAGGACTTTATATCAGGTTAGTTCAGACCCATCCAAATATGGGCTTTTTCAAGGTCTTATCTAATACATTAATAACACATAGCTTTGTAGCAGTCATACATTCAGTAATAATTTCTCCTTTCTCTTTAGCAGAGATATTATATATAGAGAAAAAGTGCACTCTGTCATATAATCAAATTTGTATTATATAATACTAATTTCTATATACTTATTGTTTGTATATTTTTAAAGCACTCTGCTAAATGCTCCACCTACATTTAGTTTTAAAATTTTCACAACAATTTCATTAAGTAGATATCATTATCTTCCTTTTAAAGATGAGGAAATTGAGGCTTACAGAGGCTAAATAATTTGTCCAAAGTCACATGATGAGTAACTGTCAGAGTTAGGGTTCCAATGTATGTATGTCTTATCTCAAAGATGAATTTTTTAATTGTTTTGCTATGTCATCCTCTACATAGGCAATACCTTTCATAAAATGCCAAAGTAGGGAGAGAAAAATGTGGTGAATGTAATCAGGGAAGATTTTATTGGAAGTAAGATTCGTTATGACCCTAAATAAAAGGTAGGATTTAGATAGGTGGAAAAGAGGATAAAGGGCAAGTGTATACTTACATATTGTATTTTCTCTAAGGAGACCCAGCCATTCTATAAGAAGCAATATTTTGAGCCTTGGCTGACAAGGATGATAAAAATGAATACTGAGCTACAGAAAAGTTAGGTCTTGTATTGAGGCACCGCATGGCCTGAGCCTCTTCAAGACACATGTATTGCCAGTATTTGTCATTCAAAGAATGTATGTTTTCAATGCTCTACCTGAGGAGACTTAAATATCCATGACTGAATAAAAGAACTACTTGTGTGGGAAGACACTAAGAAAATTACACATTAAGATGGCTTCTTGGGCCAACTTGCTCATTTCTGGAGCTATGTCTCCGCCTGGTGGGAGGTAATGGAATAACAGTAAATTCACAAGGGCCACTTGGGTAGAATGATTACATCCAGCTATAAAAATCATTCAACTAATGATAGGAAACCAACTAACCAACCAACAAACAAACCAAACAAAAACAATAAAATATGCAGTTTCCTGAAATTGTCTTTCCTACTGCAGTGAATTACTTAGGACATATTGATTTTTTCCCCGTAGAGAGCTATACTGCTTTCCTGCAGGCATTATTAGGAACATTGATTGGGAAGCATCGATATTATTATTTTAAAGGGCTGCTGCAATTTTCAAAAATTTTTGCTTTATTTGCTAGTGTAAAGGCTAAACTTCATCTAAAACATTATTAATATCAATTCAAGGGAAGGGGGTTGAGGTGGGAGGAATAAATCAGAAATAAATTTCAAAACTTTTCCATGGATTCAAATCATTCACATACATGATTAATGTAACTGAAAACTATAACAATATTGATTACAGTTTAATTAATTTTGGTTGTAGTTAGTATATCCTGACCTTTGTCGCTTGCATGGATCATTTCCTTTTAATCCCTGGTAAAAGCATAAATTAACATATAACCTGCCTCTTCGTTTAGAAATAGAGATGAGGATTTGTCTGTCTTAGAATCACCCATGACCTCTTTGGGTATAAAAAGTTGAGTTGGAAATAGCATGCAAAGTTTTTGTCCTATTAGTTATGTATAGTAACCGGAAAACAAACTTAGACTGTTTTAAAAGGGCATCTTACCCTGTATGTAGGAAGGGAGAACTAAGAAGTCGCAAAAGGTTTAAAAATTTAATTGATTTATTGGATAGCTATGGGACAGGAACTAACAATTGGTTAATGTCCTAAGAGTCCTAAACTTGCTTAGGTGCTTTAAATATACAACATGCTTTTGAAAAAAAACAGGTGTTATTTTCCCAATTTACAGAAAGGGGAAAAACAATACCTAAGTAACTTGCCTAAGGTCACATACCTATTAAAATGTGGACGTGGTTGGATTGGCTTCAGATTCCTGTCTTTCCCACTGCTTTGTTTATAGCCACATCCTTCATTTTAGTGACAAAGACCTGGTGAGACCAACACTTGCAAGTGGCAAAGCCAGTTAAGGAGGTGATTCAGAGTCAAGTCAATGAAAATGCTTAATAAAAATGAAAATATATGAATACCTTATAACAGTGTGTAATGTTTTCTCTTTGTCATGCCCATCAGTTTTCAAATGCTTTTATAGACATTATTCCATTTGCTCCTCATAGCAATTCAAGAGGAATACAGAGCTAATAGTGATTTTCTCTTTTTACAGGTCAGGAGACTGAGGCTTGGAGAGATTATTTCTCCCCCAAGACCACTGAAATCCTTTTGATATGTGAGTTCTTTATGCCACAAAGGAGAAGGTAGTTGTCACACCACTTTCCTCTCCAGTTCCCATCCTTCAAACCTCATCATGGGCTTTCAGTGCTAGGCACAAAGCAGGATGACAATGCAAATGGAACCACAGTGGATTTTACCACTGGCATCTTTCTCATCCTCAGATCTAGACCCTCCAAGTTTTAACACAGAAAGACACTATGTGTTAACTCAATACTTGCTGTACACTGAACAACCATTTTGTGAACAATAGTAAGGACATCCAACAAGATACAAATTCTAAGCTAAATATGAAGACAATAATTTCAAACTTCTATGAATTGATTCAGGTGATCAATGACATTTTTGAGCTCTCAATCTATTATAAGATATACATATTTAATAAATATTGGCCAAATTAATTAATTATTGACTCCACAATACTAAATGAAGAGGCATGATTGAGGGGGCTATGTTCTAGTTTGGTGAGAATAGGACTGAGTTGACGCCCTGCATTCAATTTGTGCTTTTCCTGGAATTTCTTTTCTGTTCTTTCCGGAGGGGGAGGGCCGAAAAAAGGACCATTCCAGGGCGCGGCGCTGGGCTTGCCACATTTGGGAGCGCCGCCTGAAGTTGGGCGCACAGCCTCCCGACGCCCTGCCGTTGGGCTGGTGGAGGCCGCAGCACTGCTAGGGTTGTATCAGTCCTCCTGTTTGCACTATTTCTTTTTGCGACCATGGCCCCGCCTTAAGTATTTCTAATTAAGAAACAAAACCTCAGGAGACCGAAACTTAACCAGCCGCTCTCGCTTCTATAATTACGCCTGCTGACCCCCCCCCCGCAACCGTCCAACCAATCAGACGGCGACTAGTGTCTCTGTTTAAAAGTCAACCAATCGGCGACTAGCGTCTCTGTTTAAAAGTCAACCAATCGGTGACTAGCGTCTCTGTTTAAAAGTCAACCAATCGGTGACTAGCGTCTTTGTTTAAAAGTCAACCAATCGGCGACTAGTGTCTCTGTTTAAAAGTCAACCAATCGGCGACTAGTGTCTTTGTTTAAAAGTCAACCAATCGGCGACTATATTTGTACCGGTCTATAAAAGAGCTGTACTAATCTCCGCCAGGGCCTCTTAGCGTCACGGGCAAGGAGTGCGCGGAGGTCCAGGTTCGAACCTGCAATAAATGACCCTTGCCGTTTGGCTTTGACTCTCGACTCTGGTGGTCTTGTGGAGGGGCCTCGCGACCTTGGGCATTTCATTTGGGGGCTCGTCCGGGATGCCCCCAAGCCCACCAGACATCAGGTCAACGGGTCATCGCTGACAACCGATCGGTAAGTAAGCCGGCTCAGGGTACCTTCTGTTTTGGGGACTAGGACAGTCCTGGCGGACGCGCTATAGGACACCTAGTCGGGTGTGGTTGGAGACGTCCACCACGACCCATCTGGGGCTGGCAGCCCATCTGAAGCGCGCACGCGATAACCTCCCCTTCCTCCTTTTACAGACTCCGCTATTGGGACTGCTCTTAATCACTTTTGTTTTCAGAGTAACCTTTTCTAATCAATCTCTTACAGGACCTAGACATGGGCCAAGCACAGAGTACCCCCCTCTCCCTCCTTCTCGCTAATTTCGGGGATGTAAAGTCCCGAGGACACAACTTCAGTCTGGATATCTGGAGAAGAAAACTAATTACCTTCTGCCGCTCTGAATGGCCAACTTTCGGGGTTGGCTGGCCCACCGAGGGTACCTTTTGTCTTCCTATAATCCTAAAAGTTAAATCTAGAGTTTTCTTGCCAGGAAAAGAAGGCCATCCGGACCAGATCCCCTACATCCTGGTATGGCAGGACCTGGTAGAAAACCCTCCTCCCTGGATGACCCCCTTTTTGTCATCAGGGTCATATAAGATCCTTGCGGCCCGACCAACTAAACCTCCCAAGCCTCAGACCCGAACTGCACCCATACTCTCTGACAGCCAAGACCTCCTTCTCCTAGACCCCCCCCCATATCAATCTCCCCCTGTGGCCCCACAACCAGTCCCCCTTCCTGCTCCTGGCTCTGCTCCTCTCCCCTTGGTAGAACCTCCTGCAGCCCCTCCCGGAGGGCCACCCAGGCCAGAACCGGAGGACCGAGAGGCAGAGGCACTACCGGTCCCCCTGCCCAATGAAAATAATTCCCAGGGGCCGGCTGGGCGCACTCGCGGACGCACTCAGCGCGACCCAGGGTTCCGCCATCCTGATTCTACCAGAGCCCTACCCCTGCGAGAAATAGGCCCTCCCGATGAGACAGGGAACCCCCGACTCCAGTATTGGCCATTTTCTACCAGTGACCTATATAATTGGAAAACCCAGAATGCCCGTTTTTCTGATAATCCTAAAGACTTGATAGCTCTTCTAGATAGCGTTATGTTCACTCATCAGCCCACCTGGGATGACTGCCAACAGCTCCTCCGGATCCTATTCACTACCGAAGAACGGGAGCGAATCCAGCTGGAGGCGAGAAAACTGGTTCCTGGAGATGATGGTCAACCCACCGCTAACCCTGACCTCATCAATGCAGCCTTTCCCTTAACTCGCCCCCCGCAGGATGATTGGGACTATAACACCGGAGAAGGTAGGGGACGACTGCTCATTTATCGCCAGACTCTAATGGCGGGTCTCCGGGCTGCCGCGCGCAAGCCCACTAATTTGGCCAAGGTATATTCAATCATGCAAGGTAAAACAGAAACTCCCTCCTCTTATTTAGAAAGATTAATGGAAGCCTTTAGGCAGTATACCCCTATGGATCCAGAGGCCCCCGAAAATCAGGCCGCCATTGTAATGTCCTTCGTTAACCAGGCAGCCCCTGATATTAAAAAGAAACTCCAGAAGTTAGAAGATCTGGAGGGCAAACAGATACAGGACTTACTCCGTATCGCCCAGCGCGTCTTTAATAACCGGGACGCCCCAGAGGATAAACAACTTAAAGCCACTGAGAAAATGACTAAAGTCTTGGCCGCCATTGTTCAGAAAGACCAAGAGGGCCCCCCAGCCACTCGACCTTCCAGGCGACCATTGGATAGAGATCAATGTGCCTATTGCAAGGAAAAGGGCCACTGGGCTCGGGAATGCCCCAAGAAAAGGCAGCCTCGCCCCAACCAGGGGCAATGGCAACCGAACGCCACCCCAGTCCTGTTTACACATGATACAAAGTAGGGGGGACGGGGTTCGGACCCCCTCCCCGAACCCAGGGTAACCCTACGAGTGGAGGGGAAACCAGTCCAATTCCTGGTGGATACAGGGGCACAGCATTCGGTCTTGGTTAAGCCCCACGGGAAAATTTCTAACAAATCCTCCTGGGTCCAGGGAGCTACGGGAGTTAAACGTTACCTTTGGACCACTCAGAGAACTGTGGACTTGGGCACGGGAAGGGTAACCCATACCTTTCTGGTCATTCCCGATAGCCCTTGCCCCTTACTGGGGAGAGACTTACTCACTAAAATGGGAGCACAAATTCATTTTCGGCCAGAGGGGCCAATCGTAACAGACCCTCACGACCAACCCATATCTGTGCTCACCCTGAACTTGGAAGATGAGTACCGACTTCACCAGGAACCACCCTCCCAAAATCAAGATATAGAGTTATGGCTTCAGCAGTTCCCCGAAGCATGGGCAGAAACAGGGGGGATGGGACTAGCCAAACACCGCCCAGCCCTATTCATAGAGATCAAACCGGGGGCAGATCCTGCACGTGTCCGACAGTATCCCATGCCCCTAGAGGCCAAGACTGGTATCACTCCTCATATTCGCCGGCTTCTTGACCTGGGGATACTGCGTCCCTGCCAGTCGGCCTGGAATACACCCCTGCTGCCAGTCCGCAAACCTAACAGTAAAGACTACCGCCCAGTGCAGGACCTGAGGGAAGTTAACAGACGGGTCATAGACATCCATCCTACTGTGCCCAATCCATATACTCTTTTGAGCGCCCTTTGTCCAGAAAAACAATGGTATACTGTGCTGGACCTCAAAGATGCCTTTTTTAGTTTACCCTTGGCGCCCAAAAGTCAAGAACTCTTTGCCTTCGAATGGTCAGATCCCGAGAGAGGTATAAACGGACAACTCACCTGGACCAGACTTCCCCAAGGATTCAAAAACTCGCCTACCTTGTTTGATGAGGCCCTACACGAGGATCTCAGTGAGTACCGGAGACAAAACCCCAATGTAACCCTTCTGCAGTATGTTGATGATCTCTTAATAGCTGCTGAGACCGCTGAAGCCTGCCTGCAGGGAACCAGAAACCTCCTACGGACTCTTGGCACCCTGGGATACCGAGCCTCTGCCAAGAAAGCACAGATCTGCAGGCCTGAGGTAACTTACCTGGGATACCTATTGAAAGGGGGGCAACGATGGCTCACAGATGCACGGAAGGAAACCGTCCTCCGCATCCCCAGACCCACCACGCCTCGACAGGTGAGGGAATTTTTGGGGTCGGCTGGGTTCTGCCGTTTATGGATACCCAAATTTGCTGAAATGGCCAAACCGCTATACCTAGCCACCAAAGAGCAGACGCCCTTTGAATGGACAGAAGAGGCTGAGCAGTCATTTCAGCAGATCAAAACTGCCTTGCTGTCCGCACCCGCCCTGGGTCTCCCTGATGTCTCCAAGCCCTTCCACCTCTTTGTAGATGAAAGCAAAGGCATAGCTAAGGCCGTGTTGACCCAGCCCCTCGGTCCTTGGCCCCGGCCTGTTGCTTACCTATCAAAAAAATTGGACCCAGTGGCTGCCGGCTGGCCTCCTTGCCTCCGGATGATCGCCGCCACGGCCCTAATGGTAAAGGATGCTGACAAACTAACTATGGGGCAGGAGTTACATGTCACCACCCCCCACGCCATCGACGGGGTTCTCAAACAGCCTCCCGACCGATGGATGAGCAATGCTCGATTGGTCCACTACCAGGGTCTACTGTTAAATCCCCTCAGAATCAGCTACACTCCGCCGCGGGCATTAAACCCTGCCTCCCTATTACCTGACCCAGATTTGGACTCCCCACTCCATGACTGTGCAGAGGTACTGGCCCAGATCCATGGGGTTCGGGAAGACCTACGTGACCAGCCCCTACCGGATGCACAAGTCACATGGTTCACTGACGGCAGCAGCTTTGTCCAGCAAGGTCAGAGGTATGCGGGGGCAGCAGTAACATCAGAAACTGAGGTGATATGGGCAGAGACTCTCCCCCCAGGGACCTCAGCCCAAAAAGCTGAATTAATTGCCCTGACCCAAGCTCTCAAGATGAGCAAAGGCCAAAAAGCTACCATATACACAGACAGCCGGTATGCTTTCGCTACCGCACATATACATGGGGCAATATACCGAGAGCGGGGACTACTCACAGCAGAGGGCAAAGACATCAAGAACAAAGAGGAAATCCTGGCCTTGCTAGCGGCCATATGGGAACCCAAAAAGCTAGCCATTGTACACTGCCCGGGGCATCAAAAACCCACGAATCCAGTCACCCGAGGCAACAATTTGGCAGACCAGACGGCTCGAAAGGCGGCACACACTCCAATACCATTACTTCCCCTGCAACTGCCGGATCCAGGCCCCCGGGAACTACCGCCCCAACCCGACTACTCGGAGGATGACATCAGATGGATGAGCAAGCTTCCTCTAACCCAGGTTAGAGACGGATGGTGGCGGGACGCTAAAAACAATATCCTCCTTCCTGAGAGACTAGGAACCCTGGTCCTTGAACGGATCCACCGTAGCACCCACTTGGGCGCCCGACGGCTACAGGATCTCATCAGGCAGACTGGACTTAAAATTAAAAATGTCTCCGAGAAGACTGAACGACTGGTTGCTGACTGTGCAGTCTGCCAACTCCATAATGCCAGCACCCACCCGCCAACCACTGGCATCCGGGAGAGAGGAAACCAGCCTGGAGCCTACTGGGAAGTGGACTTCACGGAGGTAAAGCCTGGCAAATATGGGTATAAATATTTACTGGTGTTTATAGATACCTTTTCAGGTTGGACTGAGGCATTCCCAACCAAGAATGAGACTGCACGAATAGTAGCTAAGAAGCTACTAGAAGAGATCCTGCCCAGGTATGGCTTTCCAGTTATGATAGGGTCCGACAACGGGCCAGCCTTCGTTTCTAAGGTAAGTCAGGATCTGGCTTCCATACTTGGGGCTAATTGGAAATTACATTGTGCATACCGCCCCCAGAGTTCAGGACAGGTAGAAAGGATGAATAGAACTCTAAAAGAGACCTTGACTAAATTGACCATGGAGACTGGCGCTAACTGGGTAGTCCTACTCCCCTACGCTCTGTTTAGGGTGCGAAATTCCCCCTATAAGCTAGGATTTACTCCCTATGAAATAATGCATGGTAGGCCTCCTCCTATCATCCCTAATCTAAAGACTAACCTTATCCAATTGGACCCAGAAAATAATCTCCTGTCTTCCCTCCAAGCCTTACAGCGGATACACGAGACAATCTGGCCCAAACTAAAAGAGCTATATGCAACAGGACCCCCACCTACTCCACACCAGCTCCGGCCAGGTGACTGGGTCCTTGTCAAACGCCATCGACAAGAGACCCTAGAACCCAGGTGGAAAGGACCTTACCAGATCATCCTGACAACACCGACAGCCATTAAGGTGGACAGCATAGCTGCCTGGATCCATCACACGCACGTCAAGCCGGTGGACCCATTTTCTGACCTCATCAAGTCCACTAAAGCTGACGTCACCTGGACTGTTGACCGGAGTAAGAACAATCCCCTCAAACTGACTTTGCGCCGTACCCTCCCCCATGATGACCAAGGTACTGCTGATAGCCCTAATGATAGTCCTAACCCTCAACCCTCGGGCCACGAGAGGAGGATTCGGCCCTCCCCCCAATAAGAATACTTTAATACAACTACTATATGGTGCACCGTGCGAGTGCAGGGGAGGTACTATGGAGACTCCTGTTGTTCCCCGAGGGTATACTCATATGCAGGACTGCGGGGGCATAACTGCGTATCTTGTTCAGGAATATAGGGTTACCGGGGCCTCTCAAAACTGGCAATGCTACCATAAGCCTAAGCCACTTCCCCCTCGAGCTACTTGCCCCTGTTCTACCTTCCAGGAATCAATGCATAGCATGTGCTATTCCTCTTACCAGCAATGTATAGGGGCCAATAACAAGACTTATTTCACAGCCATACTACAGAATAATAAAAGCCCCACCATTAGTGATGATAATAAATACCTTCAGGCTGGATGCACTGGCACCCCCGGGACCCCGGTATGCTGGAATACCAGGGCCCCCACACATATGTCAGACGGTGGGGGGCCCCAGGACGCAGTGCGCCAGATAGAAACCCGAAGACAAATAGAAGAGGCCTATCGGCATCTGTACCCACAGCTCAGCTACCACCCCCTAATTCTCCCTAAGGTCGATCCCTCTGAATTGGACTCCCAGACCATGTCCATACTAGAAGCTACTTTTGCGCTTTTGAATACCACCAACCCCAACTTAGCACAGGATTGCTGGCTCTGCCTTCCTCAAGGACCGCCCCGCCCTATAGCCATCCCCACCTTCGCCAATTTAAATATCAGCGAACGATGTAACCCTACTTCACTCCCCGAGCCGTTCCCCATACAATTTTCAAAATTTTCAACCACCTTTAATACCTCATGCTTTGTCAAGAACGATTCCCTCTCTAACGCCAGTATTGACTTGGGAATCCTTTCATCCACTGGATGTAGTCAATATATCCCCGTGAACTCCTCCCTCTGTAGTCCTAATACCACTGTCTTTGTCTGTGGAAGTAACCTAGCATACACCTATTTACCCCCGAATTGGACAGGGGTCTGCACCCTGGCCACCCTTCTCCCCAATGTAGACCTGATCTCGGGAGACACCCCGTTGCCCATTCCCAGCTTTGACCTCTGGGCAGGCAGAACCAAACGAGCCATTACAGTCCTACCCCTCCTGGTAGGATTAGGAATTACAGGAGCTGTGGCCACAGGGAGTACAGGTCTTGGGGTCTCCCTTCACTCCTATAGTCAGCTGTCTAGGCAATTAATAGAAGATGTAGAAACTCTCTCTGGGACCATTCAGGACTTACAGGACCAATTAGATTCGCTGGCCGAGGTGGTCCTACAGAATAGGAGGGGCTTAGACTTACTGACAGCTGAACAGGGTGGGATATGCCTCGCCCTAAAAGAAAAATGTTGTTTCTATGCAAATAAATCAGGCATTGTAAGAAATAAGATCCACCAGCTCCAGGAAGACCTAGCTCGCCGCCGGCAAGAATTAGCGGATAATCCCCTTTGGTCAGGATTTCATGGGATGCTCCCCTTCCTCCTCCCCATCCTGGGCCCTCTACTATGCCTCCTTCTCCTCCTCACTATAGGCCCCTGTATACTCAGTAAAGTCATGAATTTTGTTCGCGAAAGAATAAATACAGTCCAGCTAATGATATTAAGAACACAATATCAGCCCTGCGAGGCCTCAGAAATTGAAGAAACGGAGCCTTGAGGACCCAAGATTGGCTCCTCTGGTTCATGAGAAAGGGGGGAATGAGGGGGCTATGTTCTAGTTTGGTGAGAATAGGACTGAGTTGACGCCCTGCATTCAATTTGTGCTTTTCCTGGAATTTCTTTTCTGTTCTTTCCGGAGGGGGAGGGCCGAAAAAAGGACCATTCCAGGGCGCGGCGCTGGGCTTGCCACATTTGGGAGCGCCGCCTGAAGTTGGGTGCACAGCCTCCCGACGCCCTGCCGTTGGGCTGGTGGAGGCCGCAGCACTGCTAGGGTTGTATCAGTCCTCCTGTTTGCACTATTTCTTTTTGCGACCATGGCCCCGCCTTAAGTATTTCTAATTAAGAAACAAAACCTCAGGAGACCGAAACTTAACCAGCCGCTCTCGCTTCTATAATTACGCCTGCTGACCCCCCCCCCCCGCAACCGTCCAACCAATCAGACGGCGACTAGTGTCTCTGTTTAAAAGTCAACCAATCGGCGACTAGCGTCTCTGTTTAAAAGTCAACCAATCGGTGACTAGCGTCTCTGTTTAAAAGTCAACCAATCGGTGACTAGCGTCTTTGTTTAAAAGTCAACCAATCGGCGACTAGTGTCTCTGTTTAAAAGTCAACCAATCGGCGACTAGTGTCTTTGTTTAAAAGTCAACCAATCGGCGACTATATTTGTACCGGTCTATAAAAGAGCTGTACTAATCTCCGCCAGGGCCTCTTAGCGTCACGGGCAAGGAGTGCGCGGAGGTCCAGGTTCGAACCTGCAATAAATGACCCTTGCCGTTTGGCTTTGACTCTCGACTCTGGTGGTCTTGTGGAGGGGCCTCGCGACCTTGGGCATTTCATGATGTGATGGGGGATCAAATGTATCACTTGCCAGCTGTGAAACCCTCTTGCAGGTCAATCTTTCCTAATAGTTTTCTCATTTTTAAAAAGGACCTAGTAATGCCTATTTTAAGGTGCTTTAGTAAGGATTAAATAATAGCTCATGCAAATGACTTTATGAAGTACTTTGTACATAGTAGGAACTCAATTACCATGGATATTTATAAAACATATTTTCTGAGTTGCCTGAGAGAATTATATTTTAATGGGGAAAATTTTTTTTAAAACTCCACCAAAAACACTCATGGCAGATATACTTAAACATATCTCTATTGTAGCCATATATGGGAATAATTCAATGGCATATTTTGGTTCTCAAAGAAAATAAGACATTTAATTGTTCCTCCCATAATGGAAAGAAAATTAAGTTAGGAGCTAAAAGGAGTCCTGGCTCTATTATTTAGCATCTCTGTGACATCAAGGAAGCCACTTAGATTTTTTGAAATTCAGTGTCTTCATCAATGAAATGAGGTTATCTACCTTCATTACTTCCTATCTATGTTGTTATGAAGACAAATTGATTTCTGGATGTGAAAGGCATTTTTTTTTCTGTGTGTATTATTACAGAAATCTATCCCTCCACGGCATTATTTGTTGGGTTCCCATGTGAGGAGATGGGATTTCCTTTGCCAAATTTTGAGCCTCAAATCCAGGAGAACAGTGACTCTGGTAGATACCTTATGTCAAGAGAAAGTGACAGATTATTTTGAATATACTTCTTCCATTGTATGTTCCTTTGGAAGGTTCCTGGTTGTGACATGCATTCCCATCAAATATGCTGACTGAAAGGGATTTTTGCAGGGGAACTGGAAGGGCCTTGATGGTTTGATGTCAGTGCCCCTCTTGGACTGGTGATGATGCTGAAATCCTCAGAGAGAGCTTGTGCTCCAGGATGCCCAGGGCAATCTTTCAGTCCCAGGAGCAACTGTCTAGATTGAATTAGCTTTGGTTCTTCCATCACTAATTAGAAGGCATAGCAGCCCTGCCTCAGGGCACAAAAGCATTAATTGAGTTCCTGTAATAAGCCTAACGAAGTACCTTCACCATGATTCAGGGTGCCAGTTCTCTGAAAGTTGCCCTGAAATATATATTGGCACACCCAGTCAATTTACAGACACAACAGAAAACAAGAAAAAGTTACATAGGTATTTTATTAGAGGATATGCTTACATTTTCTCCAAAGCTAGGTTTGAAAGTGACCTTGAGATAACAAGTAGTTTATCCCTTAGATTCCACAGTGGATTTTGACGGAACTGTCCTGGGAGTCAGAACGTATTCTAAATTTCTAAATGCTGGAAGTGCCACAGCCGCTTTGTAACACATCCAACTATCTAACAACCTTCACTATCCTCATTAGTATGAAATACAACTCATTCATAACTGAATATCACCCACTTGCCTAATATTGTCTTGATCCAAGAAACTTCCATGTTAAGTTGAAAATCAAATACGTAGAAATGAAAGAAAATTAATGGGGTAATATAAGATTTTCAATAAGAACTTGTATTTTATATAGTGCTATATATTTTGCAGAGCATTTTCACATCCAGTTTCTCATAAGAGAATCTGCAGCAGAGTCCATGGACCTGGAACAATGGGCTGAGGGGAAAGCATTAAGGAGGAGAAAATAAAGAGAGAGAAAGTACAGATTCACAGCATCTTAACCTTGAAAGGAATTGTAAATTTCATCATCTGTCCTCTCATCCATATAGACATTCTCTTCTTACGCTTAACTGGTAATCCACCGGCTTCTGCTTAAACATTCCTAATGCAGGGAGGCATCTGGGTTCTGAGGCAGTGCTGCCCGTCATTGAATGGCTCCATCTGCTAGAATCACTTCCTTGTATTTAGCCAAAATCTGCCTCCTGTAACTCCTTCCACTTCTGCATTTGCTTTTGGTCACAAGAAAACACAAGTCTGTTCTTTATTCATAGCGAGTTATTCAAAACTAAAGGACTAGAAATATGTCCCCACTATGAAAATCTTCTCCATGCTAAATAGTCCATTTCTGTCAACAACTATCATAGTTTGATTTTCAGATTCCAAAATCCTCCAGATGTGGACTCTTCTCTGAAAATACACTAGTTCCTTGTTATTCAAAAAGTGCTCTGTGTCTCAGCAGCTTCAGCATCACCTGGGAGCTGGTCATAAATGTAGACTATTAGACCTCAAGCCAGATCTACTAACTAAACTATGGTTTATATGAGAATTAAAGTTTGAGAAGCACTGTGCTAGTTTGTTGGACTGTCTGCTAATATACAGCAACCCAAATTACATAAATCCTTCAAGTGTGGTCTGAGGACCACAAAATATTGTGAGATTATTTACTGGGCTCTGTGCATTATATTTGCATTAAATCTTCTGTCATTGCTTTATTTTACTTTTAATTTAATTTTTTTTCCAGTAAATGCCTTACACAGTTAACACCTCCTAAGCTTTTGGCCAAGGATAAGACCCAGATCTTTTTCACATAAACCATTGTTAATCAGGTTTGCTTCTTCTCACAACGGTGTAATTGATATTTTACACCTATGTATGAGAATATACACATCATTATGAAATTTCATCCTATCAGTTGGAGCCAGTCTTTCTACTCTGCTAGGATATTTTGAAGCTTTATTTCATCAACCATCACATTATTTCTCTCTCCCAGCTTGTATCCTTTGAAAAATGGATGAGCATATCTCTCTTTATTAAGGCACTGATAAAAATAGTGAATATAACAGGGCTAAAGGCAGAATGCATTAATATATTTCTGGAAACTCCCCTCATATAAACAACTTTAAGTTCAACAAATGTGTGCTGGAAACCTGTCATGTGTTGGAAACCACCCTGAGTTAGACACCTGGAATACACAGACAATGAGGCACCTTCCTTTCCTTGAGAAGCCCACTGTCTAATGAGAATTCCAGGTTTGGAGATCATGCAAGAACAGCTCTTGCCAGGGCTACCACCCCTTCATTAGACTAATTATGGGAACAGAGTCTATGTTTGTGTGCCCTGAGGCAGGTCTTCTTTGCCACCTAATTAGTGATGAAAGAACCAATGCTAATTCAATCTAGTCTGAATTAGTCTGAACTGAGGAATTATCTCAGACACCATGAGCACATAAACTTCTCTTGAAATTATAAGAAAAGACAGCCACCACCACGAGATTTTTATTTTTCCTGAGGCGCTCATTAAAACAAAGAGCATGAAATGTGTACTTGGAGGAAGATAAAAGAAACTCATCATATATAATGTGCATAGCAACATCTCAGATTGATGGCCTAGGAGAGAACCTAACTTCTGACCAATTTTTTATTAGTCTGCTGAGGTCTTAGAATTTACCAGTCATTGGTAAAATAAGTCAAGCTCAAGATCTACAGCAAATTCAGATGAACATTAAAAAATATCCAGCTTTGTGTGAGAAAGATCTGAATAAATTTACTTTTAAACTGACCAATGCCTGACCATTTGACCCCATGCTAGCATAATTCAGTCTTCAATTACCTTGGAGTTGAAAATTCTCTGTCCCACAAGTCCTACCAACCTGCTGTTGGTATCTGGCATCTGCCTGCCTTGCCACTGAACCCTAGCATTCTTCATTTAACAACCATTCAATACATGTTTATTATATGCTTTTTGTGAAACGGGTCTTTACAAAACTTACATTCTATGAGTAAGAAACAGAAAATAAAGAAGTACATCAGAAAATAAGTGAGATAATTGTAGTTATTAACAAATGCTGCAAAGAAAATAAAACATGGTAAGTAGTGAGTGACATGGGGTGTGCTCTTCATATTTGACCAGTGAGAAGAAGCCAGTGTTGTCCAGTTCTGAGGAAAGAATGTTCCTGGCAAAGGGAATGGGAAGTCTCATGTTCTCCTATCCAAATCTTCCTGAGACTGGGTCCTTCGCCTCTATGGCTCTGTCCCCCCAAGTTCTCTCTACTCACTTGGACCTCAGCCAGATATCTGCCCTACATCACTTTCAATGGACACCTTAGATTTGTAGCTAGTTTGGATATTTTATGTAGAGTATTTGTAAATCTTTCTTACCCAGGCCTTGTGGATTGAATTCCTGCTTCAGGTCTCCTTTAAGATGTGTACCTCCAAATCCTCCTCTTTAGAGAAACACACCCCTGGCTTGCTCCTCTGATTAGCACCCAGCAGGTTTTATTCTGTATCACCATAGTGCCCTATGCTTTCCTTTCTCATAGAACTTGTCATGCTTTGTTGTTGTCATTTATATGACCATTGTCCCCACCAGACAGTGAGCTCTTTGAAAGCAGGGGCTAAATCCTCAATTGACAACACATCACCTAATACCTGACACATGCTAGTCTTTAGACACTTGGGATGAGCGGATAAGGAGTTATTAAGTGGTTTTAGATTCAGATTTTTCACTTTACCTCATTTGGCTGAGTCACATGCCACGTATTTTTAACATAGTTTTCCTGATGACTTTAACTACTAAGAGTCATTTTGAAACAGAGCAGGACCCTATTGTCTAGCTCCCCATGTCCTCAGCCTGGCTTTTGTCTGTGGAAAAACTTTAGCCAAAGAATAAGTTTAATCAGAGAAGTGAGAAAATGCAGAAGCAAAGAAAAGCAGTCCAACAAGACTAAATAATAACAGTTTAGTCATTAAGCAAAGTCAAGGACATTTAGTTAATTCTCAAGGGCTATAGGTAATATCCTGAGCCGTATCCTGTGAGCTGTATTGTGGATAATGAAACCCCCACCAGATGGAAGGAGTTAACTACATGATAGCCAGACTGTAGTTATGACATAAGCTGCCACAAATCTGAGAACTGGCCTCAAGGAAATGAGAACAAATTGACCCTGGAACTGAAGATTAACTACTTAAACCAATCAAGATGACCCTGGTCAGATCACTGCATGACCAATTTCAAGATGACTGTCAGAGCTGAGTGTGCTGTTTCTACATGTAGCCCCCCCAGCCTGTCTATAAAAGCTCTTGCCCACTGGTTGTCAGTGGGGGGGATTCGGCCTTTGGACAAGAGTCCACCCTCCACTCCCACCTTCCTCCCCCCTCCTCCCCCCTGGGCTGCTGGCATCTAAAATAAAGCAAACTTTCTTTTCTACCAACCTTTCCTCTTTAATGGCTTTTGAGCAGTGAGCATCTGGACCCCACTTTTGGTTATAATTTCATGTGGCTATATTTTCACTTTATTAGAAGTATGGTACATTTTGCAATTTAAGTTTAATTCCACTCTACTTAAAATGGCTTTCAGCAAGCAGTCTTACTGGGCAATATAAAATTCAGTGGGGTATTTGTGGCACAAGATCAATACATCCCTAATTTACCTCTGGTATATATTTTGCTCAGTTTTAAACATGTGACAATAAATTATTGATTTTTCACTTTAGAAAACCAAAGTATTTAACATTTTTTCCTATCATTTAGGTGCATTGGTTCAACAAGAAACCTCTGGAGAGTTTTTCAACCATTCTTCTTTGACATAAGAAGAAATCATACTTTTCCAGGAAGACTTGGTAATTTTAAGCTTGGCTTAAAACTCAGATACAGGGACAGTCTTACAAGTAAAAGTGATAGAATGAGTAATATGATTTTGGGAAAGAGGGAGAGCTCCTGTGTCTCTCCCCAAATTCTCTTCTAGCCAATGTATTATTTTTTAAAAATCTTTATTGGAGTATAACTGCTGTACAATGGTGTGTTACTTTCTGCTGTATAACAAAGTGAATCAGCTATATGTATACATATATCCCCATATCCCCTCCCTCTTGCACATCCCTCCCACCCCCCCATCCCACCCGTCTAGGTGGTCACAAAGCATGGAGCTGATCTCCCTGTACTATGCAACTGCTTCCCACTAGCTATCTATTTTACATTTGGTAGTGTATATATGTCAAGGCTACTCTCTTATGTCTCAGCTTACCCGTCCCCCTCCCTGGGTCTTCAAGTCCATTCTCTACGTCTGTGTCTTTTTTTTTTTTTTTTGCGGTACGTGGGCCTCTCACAGTTGTGGCCTCTCCCATTGTGGAGCACAGGCTCCGGATGCGCAGGCTCAGTGACCATGGCTCATGGGCCCGGCCGCTCTGTGACACGTGGGATCCTTCCCTGACTGGGGCACGAACCCGTGTCCCCTGCATTGGCAGGCGGACTCTCAACCACTGCGCCACCAGGGAATTCCACGTCTGTGTCTTTATTCCTGTCTTGCCTCTAGGTTCCTCATGACCATTTTTTGGTTTCTTTTTTAGATTCCATATATATGTGTTAAGATATGGTACTTGTTTTTCTCTTTCTGACTTCACTCTGTATGACAGATTCTAGGTCCATATCCCTCACTACAAATAACTCAATTTTCTGTCTTTTTATGGCTAATATTCCATTGTATATATGGGCCACATCTTCTTTATCCATTCATCTGTCAATGGACACTTAGGTTGCTTCCATGTCCTGGCGATTGCAAATAGTGCTGCAATGAACAGTGTAGTACATGACTCTTTTTGAATTATGGTTTTCTCAGGGTATATGCCCAGTAGTGGGTTTGCTGGGTCGTATGGTAGTTCTATTTTTAGTTTTTTTAATGAACCTCCATACTGTTCTCCATAGTGGCTGTATCAATTTACATTCCCAGCAACAGTGCAAGAGGGTTCCCTTTTCTCCACACCCTCTCCAGCATTTATTCTTTGTAGATTTTTTGATGATCACCATTCTGACTGGTGTAAGGTGATAACCTCATTGTGGTTTTGATTTGCATTTCTCTAATGATTAGTGACGTTGAGCATCCTTTCGTGGTTTGTTGGCAATCTGTATATCTTCTTTGGAGAAATGTCCATTTAGGTCTTCTGCCCATTTTCAGATTGGGTTGTTTGTTTTATTGATACTGAGCTGTATGAGCTGCTTGTATATTTTGGAGATTAATCATTTGTCAGTTGCTTCATTTGCAAATATTTTCTCCCATTCTGAGGGTTGTCTTTTGACTTATTTATGGTTTCCTCTGCTGTGCAAAAGGTTTGAAGTTTCATTAGGTCCCATTTATTTTTGTTTTTATTTCCATTTCTCTAGGAGGTGGGTCAAAAAGGATCTTGCTGTGATTTATGTCATAGAATGTTCTGCCTATGTTTTCCTCTAAGAGTTTTATAGTGTCTGGCCTTACATCTAGGTCTTTAAACTATTTTGAGTTTATTTTTGTGTATGGTGTTAGGGAGTGTTCTAATTTCATTCTTTTACATGTAGCTGTCCAGTTTTCCCAGCACCACTTATTGAAGAGGCTCTCTTTTTCCCATTGTATATTCTTGCCTCCTTTACCAAAGATAAGGTGACCATATGTGTGTGAGTTTATCTCTGGGCTTTCTATCCAGTTACATTGATCTATATTTCTGTTTTTTGCCAGTACCATACTGTCTTGATTATTGTAGCTTTATAGTATAGTCTGAAGTCAGGGAGCCTGAGTCCTCCAGCTCCGTTTTCCTTTCTCAAGATTACTTTGGCTATTTCAGGTTTTTTGTGTTTCCATACAAATTGTAAAAATTTTTTTCTAGTTCTTTGAAAAATGACAGTGGTAGTTTGATAGGGATTGCATTGAATCTGTAGATTGCTATAGGTAGTATAGTAATTTTAATAATGTTGTTTCTTCCAATCCAAGAACATAATATATCTCTCCACCTCTTTGTATAATCTTTAATTTCTTTCATCTGTGTCTTATACTTTTTTCATACAGGTCTTTTGTCTCCTTAGGTAGGTTTATTCCTAGGTATTTTATTCTTTGTGTCGCAGTGCTAAATGAGAGTCTTTCCTTAATTTCTCTTTCAGATTTCTCATCATTAGTGTATAGGAATGCAAGAAATTTCTGTGCATTAATTTTGTATCCTGTTACTTTACCAAATTCATTGATTAGGTCTAATAGTTTTCTGGTAGGATCTTTAGGATTTTCTATGTACAACATCATTTCATCTGCAAACAGTGACAGTTTTACTTCTGCTTTTCTTATTTGGATTCCTTTTATTTCCTTTTCTTCTCTAATTGCCGTGGCTAAAACTTCAAAAACTATGTTGAATAATAGTGGTGAGAATGAGCAACCTTGTCTTGTTCCTGATTTAGAGGAAATGGTTTCAGTTTTTCACCTTTGAGAACAATGTTGGCTGTGGGTTTGTCATATATGGCCTTTATTATGTTGAGGTAGGTCTCCTCTATGCCCACTTTCTGGAGAGTTTTTATCATAAATGAGTGTTGAATTTTGTTGAAAGGTTTTTCTCCATCTATTGAGATTATCATATGGTTTTTATCCTTCAATTTGTTAATATGGTGTATCACATTGGTTAATTTGCATATATTGAAGAAACCTTGCATTCCTGGGATAAGCCCCACATGATCATTTGTGTATGATCCTTTTAATGTGCTGTTGGATTCTGTTTGCTAGTATTTTGTTGAGGATTTTTGCATCTATGTTCATCATTGATATTGGCCTGTAGTTTTCTTTGTGACATCTTTGTCTGATTTGGGTATCAAGGTGATAGTGGCCTCGTAGAATGAGCTTGGGAGTGTTTCTGACACTGACATGTTTTGGAAGAGTATCTAAATGTTTGATAGGATTCACATGTGAAGCCATCTGGTCTTGGGCTTTTATTTGTTGGAAGATTTTTAATCACATTTTCAGTTTCAGTTCTTGTGATTGGTCTGTCCATATTTTCTATTTCTTCCAGGTTCAGTCTTGGAAGGTCGGACTTTTCTAAGAATTTGTCCATTTCTTCCAGATTGTCTATTTTGTTGGCATATACTTGCTTGTAGTAGTCTCTCATGATCCTTTGTATTTCTGTAGTATCAGTAGTTACTTCTTTTTCATTTCTAATTCTGTTTGAGTCTTCTCTCTTTTTTTCTTGATGAGTCTGGCTAATGGATTAACAATTTTGTTTATCTTCTCAAAGAACCAGGGATTAGTTATATTGATCTTTGCTATTGTTTCCTTCATTTCTTTTTCATTTATTTCTGATCTGATTTTTATGATTTCTTTCCTTCTGCTAACTTTGGGGTATTTTTGTTGTTCTTTCTCTAATTGCTTTAGGTATAAGGTTAGGTTGTTTATTGGAGATTTTTCTTGTTTCTTGAGGTAGGATTTTATCCCTATAAACTTCCTTTCCAGGACTGCTTTTCCTGCCTCACATAGGTTTTGGGTTGTCATGTTTTCTTTCTTTTTTTGTTAAACATAAATCTCTTCCAAACTCACATCACATTCTGATTGCCTCTCTTTTACCAATGGAACATTTTTCCTTGTATTATAGTTACTCATGTATATATATTTTTGAATTATATTTTATTAATTTTTTTATACAGCAGGTTCTTATTAGTCATCAATTTTATACACATCAGTGTATACATGTCAATCACAATCGTCCAATTCATCACACCACCACCCCCACTCCCCGCCGCTTTCTCCCCTTGGTGTCTATACGTTTGTTCTCTATATCTGTGTCTCAATTTCTGCCCTGCAAACTGGTTCATCTGTACCATTTTTCTGGGTTCCACATATATGAGTTATTATACGATATTTGTTTTTCTGTTTCTGACTTAACTTCACTCTGTATGACAGTCTCTAGAGCGATCCACGTCTCTACAAATGACCCAATTTTTTTCCTTTTTATGGCTGAGTAATATTCCATTGTATATATGTACCACATCTTCTTTATCCATTCATCTGTTGATGGGCATTTAGGTTGCTTCCATGACTGCGATATTGTAAATAGTGCTGCAATGAACATTGTGGTGCATGTGTCTTTTTGAATTATGGCTTTGTCTGGGTATATGTCCAGTACTGGGACTGCTGAATCATATGGTAATTCTATTTTTAGTTTTTAAGGAACCTCCATGCTGTTCTTCATAGAGGCTGTATCAATTTACATTCCCACCAACAGTGCAAGAGGCTTCCCTTTTCTCCACACCCTCTCCAACATTTGTTGTTTGTAGATATTCTGATGACGCCTATTCTAACTGGTGTGAGGTGATACCTCATTGTAGTTTTGTTTTGCATTTCTCTAATGATTATGATGTTGAAAAGCTTTTCGTGTGCTTCTTGGCCATCTGTAGTCTTCTTTGGAGTAATGTCTATTTAGGTCTTCTGGCTATTTTTGGATTGAGTTGTTTGTTTTTGTAATATTGTGCTGCATGAACTGTTTATATATTTTGGAGATTAATCCTTTGTCAGTTGCTTCATTTACAAATATTTTCTCCCATTCTGAGGGTTGCCTTTTCATCTTGTTTATGGTTTCCTTTGCTCTGCAAAAGTTTTGAAGTTTCATTAGGTCACATTTGTTTATTTTTGTTTTTATTTCCATTACTCTAGGAGGTGGATCAAAAAAGATCTTGCTGTGATTTATGTCAAAGAGTGTTCTTCCTATGTTTTCCTCTAAGAGTTGTATAGTGTCCGGTCTTACATTTAGGTCTCTAATCCATTTTGAGTTTATTTTTGTGTATGGTGTTAGGGAGTGTTCTAATTTCATTCTTTTACATGTAGCTGTCCAGTTTTCCCAGCAACACTGATTGAAGAGACTGTCTTTTCTCCATTGTATATCCTTGCCTCCTTTTTCATAGATTAGTTGGCCATAAGTATGTGGGTTTACCTCTGGGCTTTCTATCTTGTTCCATTGATCTATGTTTCTGTTTTTGTGCCAGTACCATATTGTCTTGATTACTGTAACTTTCTATAGTCTTAAGTCAGGGAGTCTGATTCCTCCAGTTCTGTTTATTTCCCTCAAGACTGCTTTAGCTATATGGGGTCTTTTTTGTCTCCATATAAATTTTAAGATTTTTTTTGTTTTAGTTCCATAAAAGATGCCATAGGTAATTTGATAGGGATTGCATTGAATCTGTAGATTGTTCTGTGTAGTATAGTCATTTTCACAATATCCAAGAACATGGTATATCTCTCCATCAGTTGGTATCATCTTTAATTCCTTTCATCAGTGTCTTATACTTTTCTTCATACAGGTCTTTTGTCTCCCTAGATAGGTTTATTCCTAGGTATTTTATTCTTTTTGTTGCAATGGTAAATGGGAGGTTTTCCTTAATTTCTCCTTCAGATTTTTCATCATTAGTGTATAGGAATACAAAAGATTTCTGTGCATTAATTTTGTATCTTGAAACTTTACCAAATTCATTGATAAGCTCTAGCAGTTTTCTCGTGACATCTTTAGGATTCTCTATTCATAGTATCATGTCATCTGCAAACAGTGACAGTTTTACTTCTTCTTTTCCAATTTATGCTTCTTTTAATTCTTTTTCTTCTCTGATTGCTGTGGCTAGGATTTCCAAAGCTATGATGAATAATAGTGGTGAGAGTGTACATCTTTGTCTTGTTCCTTATCTTAGAGGAAATGCTTTCAATTTTTCACCATTGAGAATGATGTTTGCCGTGGGTTTGTCATATACGGCCTTTATTATGTTGAGGTAGGTTCCCTCTATGCCCACTTCCTGGAGAATTCTTATCATAAATGGGTGTTGAATTTTGTCAAAAGCTTTTTCTGCATCTATTGAGGTGATCATATGGTTTTTATTCTTCAGTTTGTTAATGTGGTGTATCACATTGATTGATTTGTGTATATTGAAGAATCCTTGCATCCCTGGGGTAAATCCCACTTGATCATGGTGTATGATGCTTTTAACCTGTTGTTGGATATTGTTTGCTAGTACTTTGTTGCGAAATTTTGCATCTATATTCATCAGTGATATTGGTCTGTAATATTGTCGTATCTTTGTCTGGTTTTCGTATCAGGGTGATGGTGACCTCATAGAATGAGTTTGGCAGTGTTCCTTCCTCCACAATTTTTTGGAAGAGTTTGAGAAGGATGGGTGTTAGCGCTTCTCTAAATTTTTAATAGAATTTGCCTGTGAAGCCATCTGGTCCTGGATTTTTGTTTGTTGGAAGATTTTTAATCACAGTTTCAATTTCATTACTTGTGCTTGGTCTGTTCATATTTTCTATTTCTTCCTAGTTCAGTCTTGGAAGTTTATACCTTTTCCCATTTCTTCCAGATTGTTCATGTTATTGGCATAGTGTTGCTTGTAGTAATCTCTTAGAATGCTTTGTATTTGTGCTGTTTCTATTGTAACTTCTCCTTTTTCATTTCTAATTTTATTGATTTGAGTCCCCTCCCTCTTTTTCTTGATGAGTCCGGCTAATGGTTCATCAATTTTGTTTATCTTCTCAAAGAAGCAGTTGTTAGTTTTATTGATCTTTGCTATTGTTTTCTTTGTTTCTATTTCATTTATTTATGCTCTGATCTTTTTGTGTGTGTGTGGTACGTGGCCTCTCACTGCTGTGGCCTCTCCCATTGCATAGCACAGGCTCTGGACGCTCCTGCTCAGCGGCCATGGCTCACGGGCCCAGCTGCTCTGGCATGTGGGATCCTCCCAGACCGGGGCACAAACCCATGTCCCCTGCATCAGCAGGTGGACCTTCAACCACTGTGCCACCAAGGAAGCCCTCTGCTCTGATCTTGATGATTTCTTTCTTTCTGTTAACTTTGGGTTTTGTTTGTTTTTCTTTCTCTAGTTCCTTTAGGTGTAAGGTTAGATTGTTTATTTGAGATGTTTCTTGAGGTAGGCTTGTATAGCTATAAACTTCCCTCTTAAACTGCTTTTGTGCATCCCATAGGTTTTGGATCATCGTGTTTTCGTTGTCACTTGTCTCTAGGTATTTTTTGTATTCCTCTTTGATTTCTTCAGTGATCTCTTGGTTATGTGGTAACGTATTGTTTAGCCTATATGTGTTTGTGTTTTTTATGATGTTTTCCCTGTAATTCATTTCTAATCTAATGGCATTGTGGTCAGAAAAGATGCTTGATATGATTTCAGTTTTCTTAAATTTACTGAGTCTTGATTTGTGACCCAAGATGTGATCCATCCTGGAGAATGTTCCATGAGCACTTGAGAAGAAAGTGTAATCTGCTGCTTTTGGATGGAATGTGTTATAAATATCAATTAAATCTTTGTGGTGTATTGTGTCATTTAAGGCTTCTGTTTCCTTATTTATTTTCATTTTGGATGATCTGTCCATTGGTGAAAGTGGGGTGTTAAAGTCCCCTACTATGATTGTGTTACTGTCAATTTCCCCTTTTTAAGGCTGATATTTGCCTTATGTATTGAGGTGCTCCTATGTTGGGTGCATAAATATTTACTATTGTTATATCTTCTTCTTGGATTGATCCCTTCATCATTATGTGGTATCCTTCTTTGTCTGTTGTAATAGTCTTAATTTTAAAGTCTATTTTGTCTGATATGAGAATTGCTACTCCAGCTTTCTTTTGATTTCCATTTGCATGGAGTATCTTTTTCCATCCCCTCAGTTTCAATCTGTATGTGGCCCTAGGTCTGAAGTGGTCTCTTGTATGCAGCACATATATGGGTCTTGTTTTTTATCCATTCAGCCAGTCTGTGTCTTTTGGTTGGAGCATTTAATCCATTTACCTTTTAAGGTAATTATCGATATGTATGTTCCTATTACCCTTTTCTTAATTATTTGGGGTTCGTTTTTGTAGGGCTTTTCCATCTATTATGTTTCCTACCTAGAGAAGTCCTTTAGCATTTGTTCTATAGCTGGTTTGGTGGTGCTGAATTCACTTAACTTTTGCTTGTCTGTAAAGTTTTTAATTTCTCTGTTGAATCTGAATGAGATCCTTGCTGGGTAGAGTAATGTTGCTTATGTTTTTTTTCCCTTTCATCACTTTAAATGTGTCCTGCCACTCCCTTCTGGCTTGCAGAGTTTCTGCTGAAAGATCAGCTGTTAACCTTATGGGGATTCCCCTGTATGTTATTTGTTGTTTTTCTCTTGTTGTTTTTAATATTTTTTTCTTCTTATTTAATTTTTGATAGTTTCATTAATTTGTGTCTTTGTGTGTTTCTCCTTGGATTTATCCCGTATGTGACACTCTGTGCTTCCTGGACTTGACTATTTCCTTTCCCATATTCGGGAAGTTTTTAACTATAATCTCTTCAAATATTTTCTCAGTCTCTTTCTTTTTCTTCTTCTGGGACCCCTATAATTCAAATGTTGGTGAGTTTAATATTGTCCCAGAGGTCTCTTAGGCTGTCTTCATTTCCCTTCATTCTTTTTCTTTATTCTGCTCTGCAGTAGTTATTTCCACTATTTTATCTTACAGGTCACTTATCCGTTCTTCTGCCTCAGTTATTTCCTATTGATTCCTTTTAGAGAATTTTTAATTTCATTTATTGTGTTGTTTATTTTTGCTTGTTTGCTCAGTTGTTCTTCCAGTCCTTGTTAAATGTTTCTTGTATTGTCTCCATTCTATTTCTGAGATTTTGGATCATATTTACTACCATATTTACTCTGAATTTTTTTCAGGTAGACTGTCTATTATCTTGTCATTTGTTTGGTCTGGTGGGTTTTTACCTTGCTCCTTCATCTGCTGCATATTTCTCTGTCTTCTCATTTTGTTTAACTTACTGTGTTTGTGGTCTCCTTTTTGTAGGCTGCAGGTTTGTCATTCCTGTTTTTTTTTGGTGTCTGCACCCAGTGGATGAGGTTTGTTCAGTGGCTTTGGGGAAAAACAAACAAACAAAAACCGAACATACAGAATCCCAAACCAAATGGTAATAGCAATACTAAACAGACAAAATCACACAAAGAAACTCACACACACTCTCATAAAAGAAAATAACATGTAAACAACTAAAAAAAAAAAAGGACAGTACACTAGGACAAATGGTGAAAGCAAACATAAACAGACAAGATCACACAAAAAACATACACATACACACTTGCAAAAAGAGAAAAAGAAAAAAAAATAAAACTTTAAAAAATAGTAATAAAATAAATAAAATAAAAAATGAGATAAAAAATAATAAATAAAAAATAATAAAATCTTTAAAAAAAGAGAGTAACAAAAGCAATAAACAAATCCACCAATGATAACAAGCACTAAAGACTAAACTAAGATAAAGATAAAACCAGAAACAAATCAGATGCAGAAAGCAAACCCCCAAGTCTACAGTTGCTCCCAAAGTCCATCACCTGAACTTTGGAAACATCCGTTGTCTAATCAGGTATTCTTCAAATGCAGGGTTTTTCAAGTTGATTGTGGGGATTTAATCTGCTCCTCCTGAGGTTGCATGGAGAAATTTCCCTTTCTTTTCTTTGTTTGCACAGCTCCTGGTGTTCAGCTTTGGTCTTGATCCTGCCTTTGCGTGTAGTTCACACTCAGGCATCTGTTCCCCTCCCAGACAAAAGGGGGTTAAAGCAGCAGCTGATTAGGGCTCTCTTGTTCACTCAGGCCAGGGAGAGGGAGGGGTTTGGTAGTCATAAGTGGAATGTGGGGCAAGTTTGTGGTGGCAGAGACTGGTGTGACATTGCAACAACCTGAGGCATGCCATGTGTTCTCCCAGGGAAGGTGTCCCTGGATTGTGGGACCCTGGCAGTGGCATGCTGCACATGCTTCTGGGGCAGTGTGGGTAGTGACCTGTGCTTGCACACAGAATTCTTGGTGGCAGCAGTCATGATGTTAGCAGTTCATGCCCATCTCTGTGGTCTGAGCTGATAGCCATGGCTCACACCCATCTCTGGAGCTCGCTTAGGTGGTGCTCTGCCTTCTGTGCACACATGGAGTAGGAATCCCCTCTCCTTGTGCACCCTGAAACAATGGTCTCTTGACTTTTTGGTAGGTCCAGACTTTTTCCCACACTCCCTCCCAGCTAGCTGTGGCACACTAGCCCCATTCAGGCTGTTTTCATGCAGCCAACCCCAGTCCTCTCCCTGGCCTCTGATCTTCTAAGCCCAAGCCTCAACTCCCAAACCCCACCTGTCCCAGTGGGTGAGCAGATAAACATCTCAGGTTGGTGAGTGCTGGTCAGCACTGATCCTCTAGTCTGGTATCTCTCCGCTTTGCCCTCTGCACCCCTGTTGCTGCACTCTTCTCTAAGGCTCTGAAGTTTCCCACCTGCCCACCCCTTGTCCCCACCAGTGAAGGTGCTCCCTAGTGTGTGGAAACTTTACCCTCTCACAGCTCCATCCCAGAGGTGCAGGTCCTGTCCCTACTATTTTGTCTCTGTTTTTTTCTTTTTTCTTTTGCCTTACCCAGGTACTTGGGGATTTACTTGCCTTTTGGGAAGTCTGAGGTCTTCTGCCAGCGTTCAGTAGGTGTTCTGTAGGAGTTATTCCACATGTAGATGTGTTTTTGATGTATTTGTGGGGAAGAAGTTGATCTCTCCATACCTTACTCCTCTGCCATCTTGAAGGTCTTCCTAGCCAATGAGTCTTTTTCTGAAATTTCACATTTAAAAATTTTTCTTGTTAAAGTGCAAATTCTCTTAGGAGGGATTAGGTATGAAGCTTTGTTCACACTGAAATTTAAGGGGATAATATCAGATTTTACTCCTGAAGACAAGTTAATAGCTTATAAACTCCCAAGCTCTGCAGGGAGAAGGAAGGGAATAAGAAAGAACTACAGAGATGATGATGTAACAACAACAACAAAAATGCTGGAAACCCCTAACTTAGACTTTGTCAACTCTGCAGTTCTGCAGGGTTGATGTCACCATCTGGGCAAGGACCTGAGGCCAAGCCTGGGAGAATGTGCTGTTCTCTCTTTATTCTCTACAATTAGTTTTCAGATTCAATATTGCTCAATCCTTTAACAGTTTCCTGATGGCATACCATGAAATGTGGGGAAATAAATCCCCTATCTATTTTGTAATTCAGAGTGAAATATCCTCAGTTTATTGGTTTTGAGTATACAATTGATTCTGGTCAGTCATTCATTAGTAATGGGCAAAATGATTTTGAATATTCAATAACTGTTCTATGCCCATTTCTGTATCTACATATGTCTTCATAAGAATCACCAAGGGTAATTTTACGTTTATCTATTCAAGCTCTGGCCAATGCTGAGTTTAGCAATAAATTACTTACAGACACTTTTTATTTTAAAGCTCGATTAAGATTCCACAATGTATATATTTGTCAAATACTGAATAATTCAGATGGTTTTTAACTAGTTCTAACTACAAAGGCTGAGGGTGGGGAGTAGGACTTAGAGAGAAAGGCATCATAGAGCCCAGGAGAAAAAAGAGCAAGAAGTGAATTAACAACTCCAAGTTAATATGAAAGTAAATGGATAATTAGAGAGCTAGGTGATCATACTAATTTGAATGGAGAAGTTCATCTGGGTTGATGGTTGGAGCAAGGCTAGGGTTAATAAAAGCAGTTAACATTATTTTGTGCCATGCTCTGGGACTGTGCTAAGCCCTTTACATGCATTATCTCACTGAACCATTACAGAAGACCTAGGAACAAGGTACCACTATAATCCTGATTTTATAAATAAAAATATTGTTGTTGAGACATGTCAGGTAATGTGCCTATTTCCAGAACCAAAGAGTAAAAGTTAGTCTCGCCTGTTGGATGATGGCTATCTAACTGGTCAGAGGCCATATGACTTTAGAGCCCAAACTTGAAAACACTGCATTCTACTGAGAGGGATCAAGGTACAGGCAGGAGGGAAGAAAAGGCAAAATTGATAAGGATCTTGGAACATGGATTGTTGGGATCAGAGGTACACACACTACAACTCCATCTTTGCTGTGAGGTGTGCTCAGTACCTACAGTTGCAATCAATCTTTTCTCTTCTGGGATCCCATAGTACTTTGCATATAACCCTGTTATAATACTTTCATAGTCTGATTTGTTCTTTATTATATACTGACTTTAAAAATTAATTTTTAGTAACTTTATTCACATACAATAAACTTCACATATTTAAAATGTACAATTTGATAAGTTTGACTAATGTATATGCCTGTGAAACCATCACCACAATCATTACCTCCAAAAGTTTCTTGGTGCCCCTTTTATAATGTGTTGTTTTACTTCTTGTATCAGTCAGAGTTCTCCAGAGAAACAGAACCAATAGGTTATATATTATAAGGAATTGGCTTCTGCAGTTATGGAGACTGAGAAGTCCCAAGACCTCTAGTTGGCAAGCTGGAGACCCAGGAGATTCAGTGGTGTGGTTCCAGTCTGAGTCCAAAGGCCTGAGAACCAGTAGACACAATGGTTAAGCTCTAGTCTGAAGGCTGTAGGCTCCATTCAAAGAAGAGCTGATTTTTCTGTTTGAGTTCAAAGGCAGGAAAAAATTGATGTCCCAGCTCAAACAGTCAGGCAGGAGGAGTTTCCTCTTACTCAGCTTTTTTGTTCTACTGATTCTATTTTGTTCAGTCGATTGATGAGACCCATCCACAGTAGGGAGGGCAATCTGCTTTACTCAGTCTACCTAGTCAAATATTATTCTTATCCAGAAACACTCTTACAGACACACCCAGAATAAAGTTTGAACAAATGTCTAGGCACTCTGTGGCCCAGTCAAGTTGACAGATAAAATTGACCATCACAACTCTTTTCCTTGTTCATCTACCCAGTCAACAACTATTGATCTTTTTCTGTCACCATACATTAGTTTGCATTCCTTAGAATTTTATATAAATAAAATCAAACAGTATGTACTGTACACTTTTTTCTCTGACTTTTTTCATTCAACATAATTATTTCACTCACACTGTTGCACATATGAATAGTTCATTCCTTTTTATTGCTGAATAGTTTTCTGTTGTATAGATGTATCACAGTTTATATATCTATTCATCTGTTGATGGATATATGGGCTGTCTACAGTTTTTAACAATTACAAATAAAGCTGCTATGAGTGTTCACGTACAAGCCTTTGTGTGGGCATATATCAATACTTTTATTTCACTTGGGTAAATACCTAGAAATGGAATGGATGGATCATATGGTAGGTTTATGTTGAACTTTAAAAAAAAAGTGTCGAGATGGCGGAAGAGTAAGATGTGGAGATCACCTTCTCCCCACAAATACATTAGAAATACATTTACATGTGGAACAACTCCTACAGAACACCTACTGAACCTTGGCAGAAGACTTCAGACCTCCCAAAAGGCAAGAAACTCCCCACGTACCTGGGTAGGGCAAAAGAAAAAAAAAACAGAGACAAAAGAATAGGGATGGGACCTGCACCAATGGGAGGGAGCTGCGAAGGAGGAAAGGTTTCCACACACCAGGAAGCCCCTTTGCGGGCGGAAATTGTGGGTGGCAGACGGGGGAAGCTTCAGACCCACGGAGGAGAGTGCAGCAACAGGGGTGCAGAGGGCAAAGTGAGAGACTCCCACACAGAGGATCGGTGCCAACCAGGACTCACCAGACCGAGAGGCTTGTCTACTCACGCGCTGGGGCGGACGGGGCTGGGATCTGAGGCTCGGGCTTTGGAGGTCGGATCCCAGGGAGAGGACTGGGGTTGGTTGTGTGAACAGAGCCAGAAGAGGGCTAGTGCACCACAGCTAGCTGGGAGGGAGTTCGAGAAAAAGTCTGGAGCTGCCGAAGAGACAAGAGACTTTTTCTTCACTCTTTGTTTCCTGGTGTGTGAGGAGATGGGATTAAGAGCGCCACTTAAAGGATCTCCAGATATGGACACGAGCTGTGGCTATCAACATTGACCCCAGAGTTGGGCATGATTTGAAAAAGCTGCTGCTGCATCCACCAAGAAGCCTGTGTGCAAGCACAGGTCACTGTACACACCTTCACTCTCAGGAACCTGTGCAGCTTGCCACTGTCAGGATCTCATGATCCAGGGACAACTTCCCTGGGAGAAAACATAGCTTGCCTCAGGCTGTTGCAACGTCACACCAGCCTCTGCCACCCGAGGATCGCCCTGCACTCCATACCCCTCTGTCCTCCTGGCCTGAGTGAGCCAGAGGCCCCAAATCAGCTGCTCCTTTAACCCCATCCTGTCAGATCAACAAACAGATGCCCTCAAACAACCTACACGTAGAAGCAGGGCCAAATCCAAAGCTGAACCCCAGGGGATGTGTGAACAAAGAAGGGAAAGAGAAATTTATCTCAGCAACCTCAGGAGCAGCGGATTAAATCTCGACAATCAATTTGATGTACCCTGGATCTGTGGAATACATGAATAGACAACGAATCATCCCATTTGAGGAGGTGGACATTGGGAGCAATGATATATTATTTTTTTCCCCATTTTTCTCTTTTTGTGAGTGAGTATGTATATGCTTCTGTGGGGGATTTTGTCTGTATAGCTCTGCTTTTACTATTTGTCCTAGGGTTCTGCTTGTCCATTTTTTTTTTTTTGTATAGTTTTAGTGCTTGTTACCATTGGTGGATTTATTTTTTGGTTTGGTTGATCTTCTTTCTTTCTTTTTTATTACTTAAAATTTTTTTTAATAATAATTTTTATTTAATAATTTATTTTATTTTATATTCTTCTTTCATTCTTTCTTTTTTTTCTCCCTTTTATTGTGAGCCATGTGGATGACAGGTGCTGGGTCCTCCAGCCAGGTGTCAGAGTTGTGCTTTTGAAGTGGGAGAGCTAAGTTCAGGACATTGATCCACAAGAGACCTCCCAGCTCCACATAATATCAAATGGTGAAAATCTCCCAGAGATCACCCTCTCAATGCCAAGTCACTCAATGACCAGCAAGCTCCAGTGCTGGACACCCTATGCCAAACAACTAGCAAGACAGGAACACAACACCACCCATTAGCAGAGAGGTTGCCTAAAATCATAATAAGGTCACAGACACCACAAAACACACAACCAGATGTAGACCTGCCCACCAGAAAGACAAGATCCAGCCTCATCCACCAGACACAGGCACTAGTCTCCTCCCCCCGGAAGCCTAGACACCCCACTGAACCAACTTTAGCCACTGGGGACAGACATCAAAAACAACGGGAACTAAAAACGTGCAGCCTGCAAAAAGGAGACCACAAACACAGTAAGTTAAACAAAATGAGAAGATAGAGAAATATGCAGCAGATGAAGGAGCAAGGTAAAAACCCAACAGACCTAACAAAGGAAGAGCAAATAAGCAGTCTACCTGAAAAAGATTTCAGAGCAATGATAGTAAAGATGATCCAAAATCTCAGAGTTATAATGGAGAAAATACAAGAAACGTTTAAAAAGGATCTAGAAGAACTAAAGAGCAAACCAACAGTGAAGAACAAGACAATGAATGAAATTAAAAATATTCTCAAAGGGATAAATAGCAGAATAACTGAGGCAGAAGAATAGTTAGTGACCTGGAAGATAAAATAGTGGAAATAACTACTGCAGAGCAGAATAAAGAAAAAATAATGAAAAGAATTGAGGACAGTCTCAGAGACCTCTGGGACAACATAAAACACACCAACATTCGAATTATAGGGGTTCCAGAAGAAGAAGAGAAAAGGAAAGGGACTGAGAAAATATTTGAAGATATTATAGTTGAAAACTTCCCAAATATGGGAAAGGAAATAGATAATCAAGTCCAGGAAGCACAGAGACTACCATACAGGATAAATCCAAGGAGAAACATGTCAAGACACATATTAATCGAACTATCAAAAATTAAATACAAAGAAAAACTATTAAAAGCAGCAAGGGAAAAGAACAAATAACATACAACGGAATCCCCATAAGGTTAACAGTTGATCTTTCAGCAGAAACTCTGCAAGCCAGAAGGGAGTGGCAACACACATTTAAAGTGATGAAAGGGAAAAACCTACAACCAAGATTACTGTACCCAGCAAGGATCTCATTCAGATTTGAAGGAGAAATTAAAACCTTTACAGACAAGCAAAATCTAAGAGAATTCAGCACCACCAAACCAGCTTTACAACAAACGCTAAAGGAACTTCTCTAGGCAGGAAACACTAGAGAAGGAAAAGACCTGCAAAATCAAACCATTAAGAAAATGGTAATAGGAACACACATATAAATAATTACCTTAAATGTAAATGTATTAAATGCTCCAACCAAAAGACATGGACTGTCTGAATGGATACAAAACAGGACCCATATATATGTTGTCTACAAGAGACTCACGTCAGACCTAGGAACACATACAGACTGAAAGTGATGGGGTAGAAAAAGAGATTCCATGCAAATGGAAATCAAGAGAAAGCTGGAGTAACAATTCTCATATCAGAGAAAATAGAGTTTAAAATAAAGGCTATTACAAGAGACAAAGAAGGACACTACACAGTGATCAAGGGATCAATCAAAGAAGAGGATACAACAATTGTAAATATTTATGTACCCAACATAGGAGCACCTCAATACATAAGGCAAATGCTAACATCCATAAAAGGGGAAATCAACAGTAACACAATCATAGTAGGGGACTTTACCACCCCACTTTCACCAATGGACAGCTCATCTAAAATGAAAATAAATAAGGAAACACAAGCTTTAAAAATACATTAAACAAGATGGACTTAATTGATAATTATAGGACACTACATCAAAAACAGCAGAATAAACTTTCTTCTCAAGTGCTCATGGAACATTCTCCATGATAGATCATATCTTGGGTCCCAAATCAACCTTGGTAAATTTAAGAAAAATGAAATTGCATCAAGTATCTTTTCTGACCACAATGCTAAGAGACTAGATATCAGTTACAGGAAAAAATCGGTAAAAAATACAAACACATGTAGGCTAAACAATACATTACTTAATAATGAAGAGATCACTGAAGAAATCAAAGAGGAAATTAAAAAATACCTAGAAACAAAGACAGTGAAAACACAATGACCCAAAACCTATGGGATACAGCAAAAGCAGTTCTAAGAGGGAAGTTTATAGCAATACAAACCTACCTTAAGAAACAAGAATCATCTCAAATAAACAACCTAACCTTGCACCTAATGCAATTAGAGAAAGAAGAACAAGAAAAGCCCAAAGTCAGCAGAAGGAAAGGAATCATAAAGATCAGATCAGAAATAAATGAAAAAGAAATGAAGGAAATGATAGCAAAGGTCAATAAAACTAAAAGCTGGTTCTTTGATAAGATAAACAGAAGTGAGAAACCATTAGCCAGACTCATCAAGAAAAAAAGAGAGAAGACTCAAATCAATAGAATTAGAAATGAAAAAGTAACAACTGACACTGCAGAAATACAAAGAATCATGAGAGATTACTACAAGCAACTATATGCCAATAAAATGGACAAAGTGGAAGAAATAAACAAATTCTTAGAAATGCACAACCTTCCTAGACTGAATCAGGAAGAAATAGGAAATATTAACAGACCAATCTTAAGCACTGAAATTGAAACTATGATTAAAATCTTCCAACAAACAAAAGCCCAGGACCAGGTGGCTTCACAGGCAAATTTTCTCAAACATTTAGAGAAGAGCTAACACCTACCCTTCTCAAACTCTTCCAACATATAGCAGAGGGAGGAACACTCCCAAACTCATTCTACGAGGCCACCATCACCATGATACCAAAAGCAGACAAAGATGTCACAAAGAAAGAAAACTACAGGCCAATATTACTGATGAACATAGATGCAAAAATCCTCAACAAGGGCTTCTCTGGTGGCGCAGTGGTTGAGAGTCCACCTGCTAATGCAGGGGACACGGGTTCGTGCCCCAGTCCAGGAAGATCCCACATGCCACGGAGCGACTAGGCCCGTGAGCCATGGCCACTGAGCCTGTGTGTCTGGAGCCTGTGCTCCACAACAGAAGAGGCCACAACAGTGAGAGGCCCACGTACTGAAAAAAAAAAAAGAAAAAAAGAAAAAATATCCTCAACAAAATACTAGCAAACAGAATCCAACAGCACATTAAAGGATCATACACCGTAATCAAGTGGAGTTTATCCCAGTAATGCAAGGATTCTTAAATATACACAAATCAATCAGTGTGATACACTTATTAAAAAATTGAAGGAGAAAAACCACATGATCATCTCAATAGATGCAGATAAAGTTTTCAACAAAATTCAACACCAATTTGTGATAAAATACCCTCCAAAAAGTAGGCATAGAGGGAACTTTCCTCAACATACTAAAGGCCATATATGACAAACCCACAACCAACATCGTCCTCAATGGTGAAAAACTGAAACCATTTCCACTAAGATCAGGAAGAAGACAAGGTTGTCCACTCTCACCACTGTTAGTCAACATAGTTTTGGAATTTTTAGCCACAGCAATCAGAGAAGAAAAATAAATAAAAGGAATCCAATCAGAAAAGATGAAGTAAAACTGTCACTCTTTGCAGATGTCATGATACTATACATAGAGAATCCTAAAGATCATACCAGAAAACTTGTAGAGTTAATCAATGAATTTGGCAAAGTAACATGATACAAAATTAATGCACAGAACTCTCTTGCATTCCTATACATTAATGATGAAAAATCTCAAATTGAAATTAAGAAAATACTCCCATTTACCATTGCAACAAAAAGAATAAAGTATCTATGAATAAACCTACCTAAGGAGACAAAAGACCTGTATGCAGACAATTATAAGACACTGATAAAAGAAGTTAAAGATGATACAAACAGATGGAGAGATATACCATGTTCTTGGATTGGAAGAATCAACATTGTGAAAATGATTGTACTACTCAAAGCAACCTACTGATTCAATGCAATCCCTATCAAACTACCACTGGCATTTTTCACAGAACTAGAACAAAAAATTTCACAATTTGTATGGAAACACAAAAGACCTCGAATAGCCAAAGCAACCTTCAGAAAGAAAGACAGAGCTGGAGGAGTCAGTCTTCTGGACTTCAGATTATACTACAAAGCTACAATAATCAAGACAGTATGGTACTGGCACAAAACCAGAAATATAGATCAATGGAACAGGATAGAAAGCCCAGAGATAAACCCACGCATATATGGTCACCTCATCTTTGATAAAGGAGACAAGAATATACAGGGGAGAAAAGACAGCCTCTTCAATAAGTGGTTTTGGGAAAACTGGACATTTACATGTAAAAGAATGAAATTAGAACACTCTCTAACACCATACACAAAAATAAACTCAAAATGGATTAAAGACCTAAACGTAAGGCCAGACACTATCAGTCTCCTGAGAAAAACATAGGCAGAACACTCTATGACATAAATCACAGCAAGATCTTTTTTGACTCACCTACTAGGGAAATGGAAATAAAAACAAAAATAAACAAATGGGACCTAATGAAATTTAAAAGCTTTTGCACAACAAAGATAACCATAAACAATACGAAAAGACAACCCTCAAAATGGGACAAAATTTTGCAAATGAAGCCACTGACAAAGGATTAATCTTCAAAATTTACAAGCAGTTCATGTAGCTCAATATCAAAAAAACAAAAAACCCAATCCAAAAATGGGCAGAAGACATAAATAGACATTTCTCCAAAGAAGATATACAGATTGCCGACAAATACATGAAAGAATGCTCAACATCATTAATCATTAGAGAAATGCAAATGAAAACTACAATGAGATATCATCTCACACTGGTCAGAATGGCTATCATCAAAAAATCTACCAACAATAAATGCTAGAGAAGGTGTGGAGAAAAGGGAACATTTTTGCACTGTTGGTGGGAATGTAATTGACACAGCCACTATGGAGAACAGTATGGAGGTTCCTTAAAAAACTAAAAATAGAACTACCGTATGACCCAGCAATCCCACTACTAGGCATACTGAGAAAACCATAATTCAAAAAGAGTCATATACCACAATGTTCATTGCAGCTCTATTTACAACAGCCAGGACATGGAAGCAACATAAGTGTCCATCAGCAGATGAATGGATAGGGGCTTCCCTGGTGGCGCAGTGGTTGAGTCTGCCTGTCGGTGAAGGGGACACAGGTTTGTGCCCCGGTCCGGGAAGATCCCACATGCCGCGGAGCGGCTAGGCCCATGAGCCATGGCCGCTGAGCCTGCGCATCCGGAGCCTGTGCTCCGCAATGGGAGAGGCCACAACAGTAAGAGGCCTGCGTACTGCAAAAACAAAGAAACAAACAAACAAACAACAACAAAAAAAACAGATGAATGGATAAAGTAGATGTGGCACATATATACAATGGAATGTTACTCAGCATAAAAAGAAATGAAATTGAGTTATTTGTAGTGACGTGGATGGACTAGAATCTCTCAGACAGAGTGAAGTAAGTCAGAAAGAGAAAAACAAATACCGTATGCTAACACATATATATGGAATCTAAAAAACAAACAAAAAAATTGTCATGAGGAACCTAAGGGCAAGACAGGAATAAAGACGCAGACCTACTAGAGAATGGACTTGAGGATATGGGGAGGGGGAATGGTAAGCTGGGACAAAGTGAGCAAGCGGCATGGACATATATACACTACCAAATTTAAAATAGATAGTGGGAAGCAGCCGCACAGCACAAGGAGATCAGCTCAGTGCTTTGTGACCAGCTAGAGTGATGGGATAAGAAGTGTGGGAGGGAGAGAGATGCAAGAAGGAAGAGATATGGGGATATATGTATATGTATAACTGATTCACTTTGTTATAAAGCAGAAACTCACACACCATTGTAAAGCAATTATACTCCAATTAAGATGTTAAAAAGAAAAAGAAAAAAACATGTCACACTCTTTTCCAAAGTGGGTTTATCATTTTATATTCCTACCAACAGTGTATGAGAGTTCCAGTTCTTCCAGAACCTTGTGAACACTTAGTATGGCCAGTCTTTAATTTCATCCATTCTAATAGGTGTGTAGTCGTATCTCATTCTAGTTTTACTTTTTGTTTTCCTAATGACTAGGGGTATTGAGCATATATTTATGTTATTTTCATCCATATATATTCTTTGGTGAAAGTGTGTATTCAAATATTTTGGGCAATATTTTTGACTGTTTATTTTATTTTTTTGAGAGTTATTTACATGTTCTAGTACAAGTATTTTATCAGATATATCACTTGAAAAAATTTTCTCACAGTCTATGGGTTTTCAACTATTCTCTTCAGTGTCATTTCAAGAGGAGACATTTTTGATTTGATAAAGTCCAATTTATCAATTTGTTCTTTTATGGATTATGACATTGCTGTTACTCAAAGAAATATTTGTCTAACCCCAAATTGAAAAAAATATTTTCTTCTGTAAGATTGATAGTTTTAGATTCTGTGATCCATTTAGAAGTAATATTTCTTCATGGTTCAAGATGTGATCAAAGTTCTATTTTATTCTGTTTTTTGCATAAGAAAATCTCATTGTTCTAGTACCATTTGTTGAAAAGACTGTCCTTTCTCCATTGAATTACCTTTGTTGAAAATCAGTTGTCAGTGTGTGTGGGCTTATATCTGGATTCTCTATTGTTATGTTGGGCTGTTTTTCTATCTGTACGGCCAATACCACACTGTTTGTATTACTGTTGCTTTATTATAAATAGTAGTGTTAGTGTAGTCCTGAAACTATGTTTTTCCTTCTCAAAGATTTTTGGCTAATCTAGGTCCTTTGCATTTCAATGTGAAGTTTTAAATAAGTTCATAATTTCTACAAAAAAAAGCCTGCTGGAATTTTGATTAGTATTACATTGAATTACAGATCAATTTGAGGAGAACTTGCATTTGACAATTTTGTCTTCTGACCCATGAACCTAATACATTTCTTCATGTGTTTAGAATTTAATTTCTCTCAGAAAACTTGTATTTTTCAGTGTATATCTATGTCACTTCTTTTGTTAGATTTATTGCTAAGAATTTCATATTTTAGTGCTATTTTAAATATTTATTTGTATTATGTATATTTACAAATAGTGTGTTTAAAAATACCAATTTTTATTCATTTTTTATTACTATAGAAATGCAACTGATTTTTGTACATTGACATTTTATCTTGAAGTCTAACTACTCTCAATTATAAGTTCTAGGAGCTCCTTTGTAGATTGTATTGGATCTACTACATAGATTATCATTTTGTCTGTGAATAAAGACAGTTTTAACTCTTCGTTTCCAATTTGGATGCTCTTTGTTTTTTGTTTCTTGCTCCTGTCTTCCCTCCCTTCCTCCCTCCTTCCTTAATTTTTTCTTTCTTTTCTTTCCTTCCTTCCTTCCTTCTCTCTCCCTCTCTCTCTCTCTCTTCCTCTCCTTCTCCCTCTCTGTCTGTATCTATTTCTTTGTTTCTGTGAGAACCTCCAGTATAATGTTGACTAGAAGTGGTAAGAACACTGTTTCCTTTAATTCTTCAGGTGGTTCTTCCTACAGCTGTGGATAGTTTCTTCACTTGCATGTACTGATCAGTGTTCAGTGGGGCACTCATGGGGGATGTTCTGTAAATATACAGGGCTCTTCTCTCTGCAGCTCTTGTCTTCAGTATTTTGTTTTGAGACCTCTAGCTTTGGTTTCCCCAGACTCTCATGTCTATCTCCTCACCTCAAGGATTCTGCTGGCTTCTGAATTGTTCTTCCTCCCTGCACAGCTATCTGTAAACTCTCTCAAGGAAGTAGGCTTGGACAATTTTAATGTTCACCTTATTTTTTTCCCATCTCTCAGGGATTATGGCACTTCAGTGCCTGATGTACAGTGTTTTGCAATATGTTGTCTCATATATATTGTCTTTTTGAAAAATTGTTTCAAGCAAGAGGGTAAATCTGGTCCCTGTTATTTCTTAATCAAGAAGTTATGTGCACATTGATTAGTCAGATAGTACTACAATGTTTACAATGAAAAAAATAATAGTTGCTACCTTCCACATCCCCAATATTTGTCCCCTGGAATCAGTCATTCTAGATGTTTGAGCTATTTCTTCTGGAAACTAACTCCATATTTCTACTTGCATACTTATATTGCTTTTTTAATTTTTCAGTTTTAAGCATTGGCTTCCTATTCCCCATCCTGCATACCTTCCTCCCCATCCCCACCTTCTAATTTAGGTATGTCACAATTTTTGGTTAAATATAAAATGTTTTATATTAAAGTAAATACTGTTTACAGTTAAGACACAGAGTGTAACAAATTAAAATTTTCTTTGAAAATAATATTCCTTTTTATTGGAGTTTGAAATCAAACCTTCCTGGACATCAGATCACCTAGAAAGTTTTATAAGAATATATACTTTTGGGATTTAGCTTGGGTCTTCTGAATTTGAATCTCTAGTCTGGAATCTTAGAGAAAGTATTTTTAAAACATTCAGTGGACCATTCTGACTCAGCTGGTCTTATGCAGTTTGGGAATAACTGCCTTCCAGCTCATCATTTAAGAAGTATGTAGTTGTAACTATGATAACATCTTCATCATTATTGAACTGTCCGATTGCACTGAAGTGTTGCTGTCCTGGATTTCTGTCTGGTACTACACATCAGTCATAATATCCTATGATCTCATCTGTCACCCAGCACCAAGCCACTGACCTGAGGCTTGTTAACAATGACTGGATTATAACTGGACCTGAACATGTGGACCTCAGGCATGGTATGCATATTGTTGGGTTCACTGAACTGAAATAAGAGTTACCAGTATCTTTTGAGAAGTCAGTTACATGGAATTGACTCAATTGCTTATGCGCACCTATATTATAGTGATATTAGTTTGCCAAATTTTCTGTTTGGGTTAGAAGTAGCTTTGAACACAGTATGCTGTACAAATCATCATTAGCACCACCTGTCTCCCCATTAGCTTGTGTTGCCTAATTAGATTTCTGCCATATCAGGAAATGTTCAAGGTGTGCAAATGTCAAGGATTTACCTTGCTTAGCCATCTAGTGGGAACCACAGGATAAGAAGTGAATTAACTCTTTGTCCTTGAAAATCTAGGTACTGTTTTTAAGCGGTAAATATTAAGTTAGAAATATTCTCCTGAGACACAAACTATAAGTCCTTCCTGGAAGATGCACAACTTTTCCTGATAATCATCACAAGTGCTGATGCCAGATGCATTATTAACAAAGCATATGCACATTCTGGGAACTTCTGAAGGGTAAAGTTTGGCTTAATGACCAATATGTAAGCGACAGACTCCAATATGTAAGCGACACAGTCTATGAACAGCTGTGCTGCATAATTCACCTTCATCTTACAGTTTTGGAAGTCAATGTCCTTGCCTCATTGTTGTCACAGACATGAAGTAATTCCAACAGTTTAAGCCTAAGTCTTCCATACAATCCCTTCCTTGAGGGAGTGTTCCACACTTCATTAGTGAAAACTGGTCTAAAAATTCTTATTTGTAGAAATACTATAAAATCTTACATACTCCATCAACCACACATTTCCAGAACATTTGGAAACTGCACTTGATAACAGCAACCTCTGCTATTGCAGAAGGCTGTTTTCCCTTTCAGAGGACATATTAGGTACTTTAGGAAATGATACAATTCTGAGTTCTCCAGAACAGAGCAAACTGGTCATTAACTGATTAATCCACACATTCATTAACATAGCTATTCATTCATTCATTCAAGAAATATTTGGTAAGTTCCTTCCACATGAGATGCACTGGGGTACTGAGAAAGACTATAAAGAAAAATAATACAGTAACAGGACGTTTAGGTGGGGTGTGTGCTATTTTAAATATAGAAGGACCCTTTGTTGAGATGTCATTCTAGCAGAGACCTGAGTGAACTGAGGAAGTAAGTCATGGGAATATGAAAGTGATATGTTTCAGATAGAGGAAACAGCAGGTAAAAATATCCTGAGGCAACGTTTGAGAAACAGCAAAATTTGATATTTTGTTGAAACGTTTGAGAAATAGCAAAGAGAACAGAAGAATGAAAAAAGTAGGAGGTGGGATCAGAAGGTAGGAAGGGGACCTGGTTTTGCTAGGGTATAAAATATGATATAATTTAAATGTGCTGTTAGTGGGTCTTATGCAGGACAATGACATGATCTGACTTGGGTTTTTAAAGGATCCCTGTTACTGCTGTGTGGAGTATAGATTTGTTGGGGGTAGGGGCATAAAACCTCACGGGATGACTAGGGTCAGGGATTTGTAGCTCCTGGGATCCTTACACCAGGGTTAGAAATATACCAGTAAAGTAGAAACAGCAGATCTTCAAAAACAGGTCACATATTTTTGATTTATTGGTACAGACATGATAGCCTTAGAAAAACTCCACATTGCTATAATTGAGCTGGGCAAGTAAATACTAAAATAAAATCTACGATGTTTTAAAAACTAGATGCCTCTGCCCTCCTTGAAGAAAGAGGAAGGCAATAAAATAAACAAAATCTTCCTTTTTAAATACACACTGGGCATAAATTGTTACTTACCCAGAGTATGTAGGCAAGTATTGTTTGTAAGACAGGGCTGTTAAGTGTCAATTGTATAGGTTTTTCAAGAGTTGATTTTATAAGAGATCTTCAAGGAAAAAGTTTGGAAGAAAGAAAATAATTCTGAGGTGTTCTTTTGCTGAAAACACAAAAATTATTAAGCAGATATATTTTTCTAATATCAAATTGTGTGAAAATACGAACATCTGTTCTAAAATGCAGGTTCCCGGGATCAATCTCCAGAGATTTGAAATCATAAACTTCAAGTGAAGTCCAAGCACCTATATTTTAAACTTGATTTACAGAAGTGAATAATCTGCTCATATTTTAGATAATTGTCTGTGAATAGTTTTTCTCAAAAGTAGGCTTTTGCTAAAAGTTTGATTATATATGTTTAAATAAGATCATGAAGTTCAGCTGTTTATATTCTCAGCATTGTGAAACATACTCAGAATCTGCACTTTTCTGGAAATTGCTCTTTTCTCCTTCTCCCATGACAGGGTTATGGAAGGACAGTCATTTCCTATAATACTCCCTTATTTCTACCTCTTTCTCTAGTCTCAGTTATGGTTGATTGATCCAGAAGTGCTGTCCTGATCTAAGTCAGACTAATCGGAGCTGTTTCTCAAGACCAGAGATTCAAGCATCCTGGTTGATGCCATAAGATAGAAAATGTGGGAATGTTTTTCAGTACATCGGAGAGAGCTGATCATTGGTAATAGATAAGAATTAAGCCCACACAGAAAGGAAGGCAGGGACAATATGAAAATAATTCTGATAGTATTTGTGTTCTGGTTCTAATTATTCTTGAAACCAAGTTACATTCCTATACTGTACCTCAGTATCTGTATTAGTTAGCAATTGCTGTGCAACAAATTATGCCAATGCTTCATGATTTAAAACAACAATATTCATTTATTATCTCTGAAGATATCCATAGGTCACGAATTTATACATAGCAATGGGTGTGGCTTGTCACTGCTCCATGACATCTAGTGCCTAAGCTGGAAACAAAGGGTGGGACCTGAAATTTTCTAAAGCTCATTCACTCACACATCTAGTGGTTGATAACTTCCAGGTGAGACCTTAGTTAGCTAGGACATTTAGTTGGAACACTCTCACATGACCTTTCCATGTGACCTGGGCTTACTCATAACATGGTGGTGTAGGGTGACCAGCCATCACTGTTCGCCTGGGACTGATTGGTTTCCCAGGGCATGTGACATTCAGTGCTAAAACTGGGGAAACCCCAGCTAACCCAGGATGAGTTATGCTTCCTACTTGATATCTGGGTTCCAATGGCAGTTCCTGAGAGATAGATAAACAGTATGTCAGATGGAAGCTGCATTTATTTTTTCTTAACCTAGTCATGAATGTAAAATAGATCACTTCTGCTGTTCTGCATTGGTTGGGTCAATCATAAACTCCAGGCAGGTTCAAGGGAATAGAATATAGACTCCTCACCATTTGGTGGGAGGAGTGTCAGTCACATTGTAAGATGAGCATGTGAGAATGGCTAAATATATCAGTGTGGCCATAAAGGTGGCCACAATATTCTAAAACACAGTTTGGTACAATATTCTTCCATAAATGTCCCTCTTCTTTTAATTAGTTCAAATTGGGCTTCTGTCACTTGCAAGTGAAATAATCATTAAAAAATCTCTCAATATTACCAGTTAATAATATTTTAACAATCCACTGAAACTTTGGGTTGAGTTATAAATATTAGGGAGCCTAACTTATTTCTGAACAACTAGTATCAGCTGAGGGAAGTGGGCTGATTGAATACCTGCAGAAAAGACCCAAGTTTCTCCCAGAAAGTCTGGACCTGCCTCAAAACACAAAAAAATACATTATCAGGGTCCTAAAGTTTTATACCATAACACTCTTATATGAGAAACATTGCAAAGTTGGCATTACTAATTTCCTAACCTAGTCATTAAGAAAAAGCTCAAGAGAACTCCCCCACCACCAATAGAACCTCATAGACCCTGATGAACTTTTCAAATAACTGTAATTGCAAAATTTACCTTTAGGTAATAATGACTAACATAGAATACATTTAAGTTTCTGCAACTTAAAGAATATAAGCATCTGGGAGTTGGGGCAGTGTGGTTGAAACGAGTCAAGTGGAGAGTGGGAAGCACTTGGGGTCATAGAGACCTAAGTGAACCCCATCTCTGTCATTTATGGGCCCTGTGGGCACAATAGCTTATGCATCACAGCAGCACAGTGCCATTCTGGGGCAATTCATTCAGCTTGAGGGTAGCTGGAAAGGTATTTTTAGAGAAAACATCAGGGAGAGACTTTCAACTACTCTTACTTCTATTGTGGTCTTCCTCGACTATTGCTACCATTCCTACTTGTTCCTAGGCAACTAAATTGTGAAATGAAAAAAGCTAAATAAAAGAAGTAAAATTTAAAATAATTAATATTATGGAAATAAGGAAAATATCTGAAGGATAATTTTAATCAGATTTTAAACTCTGGAAGAAAAAGATTTAAATCAATTAAACATAAAAAATGAAAACATGTCATGACATAAAAATAAAAATTAGATAAATTGAAAGATAGAAAATACAAAGATAATTAAATCAGAATAAATTATAAATAATTTTTTAAATTTAAATTATTTATTATTTAAATTATTTATTATTTAAATTATTATTATTTAAATTATTATTTAAATTTAATTATTTTATTTTATTTTTTTTGTGGTACACGGGTCTCTCACTGTTGTGCCTCTCCCATTGTGGAGCACAGGCTCGGGACACGCAGGCTCAGCGGCCATGTCTCATGGGCCTAGCCGCTCCACAGCATGTGGGATCTTCCCAGACCAGGGCATGAACCCGTGTCCCCTGCATCGGCAGGCGGACTCTCAACCACTGCGCCACCAGGGAAGCCCTATTTTTTTTAATTTTTAAATTAAATTAAATTTATTTTTTTATACAGCAGGTTCTTTTTAGTTATCCATTTTACACATATCAGTGTATGTATGTCAATCCCTATCTCCCAATTTATCATACCACACACCCCTCCCCCATGCCACTTTCCCCCCTTGGTGTCCATATGTTTGTTGTCTACATCTGTGTCTCAATTTCTGCCCTGCAAACTGGTTCATCTGTACCATTTTTCTAGGTTCCACATATATGCGTTAGTATACGATATTTGTTTTTGTCTTTCTGTCTTACTTCACACTGTATGACAGTCTCTAGATCCATCCATGTCTCTACAAATGACCCAATTTCATTCCTTTTTTATGGCTGAGTAATACTCCATTGTAAATATGTACCTCATCTTCTTTATCCATTCCTCTGTAGATGGGCATTTAGGATGCTTCCATGACTTGGCTCTTGTAAATAATGCTGCAATGAACTTTTTGAATTATGGTTTTTCTCTGGATATATGCCCAGTAGTAAGATTGCTGTGTCATATGGTAATTCTATTTTTAGTTTTTTAAGGAACCTCCATACTGTTCTCCATAGTGGCTGTAACAATTTATATTCCCACCAACAGTGCAAGAGGGTTCCCTTTTCTCCTCAACCTCTCCAACATTTTTTATTTGTAGATTTTCTGATGATGCCCATTCTAACGCTGTGAGGTGGTACCTCATTGTAGTTTTTATTTGTATTTCTCTAATAATCAGTGATGTTAGCAGTTTTTCATGTACTTCTTGGCCATCTGTATGTCTTCTTTGGAGAAATGTCTATTTAGGCCTTCTACCCATTTTTGGATTGGGTTTTTGTTTTTTTTGATATTGAGGTGCATGAGCTGTTTATATATTTTGGAGATTAATCCTTTGTCCATTGATTCATTTGCAAATATTTTCTCCCATTCTGAGGGTTGTCTTTTCATCTTGTTTGTAGTTTCCTTTGCTTTACAAAAGCTTTTAAGTTTCATTAGGTCCCATGTGTTATTTTTGTTTTTATTTCCATTTCTCTAGGAGGTAGATCAAAAAAGATCTTGCTGTGATTTATGTCAAAGAGTGTTCTTCCTATGTTTTCCTCTAAGAGTTTTATAGTGTCCAGTCTTAAATTTAGGTAGGTCTCTAATCCATTTTGAGTTTATTTTTGTGTATGGTGTTAGGGAGTGTTCTAATTTCATTCTTTTACATGTAGCTGTCCAGTTTTCCCAGCATCACTTATTGAAGGGACTGTCTTTGCTCCATTGTATACCCTTGCCTCCTTTGTCATAGATTAGTTGACCATAGGTGTGTGGGTTTACCTCTGACATTTCTACCTTGTTCCATTGTTCTATATCTCTGTCTTTGGTCCAGTATCATATTGGATACTGAAGTCTGAAGTCAGGGAATCTGATTCTTCCAGTTCCATTTTTTCCCTCAAGACTGTTTTGGCTATTTGGGGTCTTTTGTGTCTCCATACAAATTTTAAGATTTTTATTCTAGTTCTGTAGAATATGCCATTTGGTAATTTGATAAGTATTGCATTGAATCTGTGGATTGCTTTCGGTAGTATAGTTATTTTCACAATATTGATTCTTGCAGTCCAAGAACATGGTATATCTCTCCATCTGTTTGTATCATCTTTAATTTCTTTCATCAGTGTCATACTTTTCTGCATACAGGTCTTTTGTATCCCTAGGTATGTTTATTCCTAGGTATTTTATTCTTTTTGTTGCAATGGTAAATGGGAGGCTTTCCTTAATTTCTCCTTCAGATTTTTCATCATAGGTGTACAGGAAAACAAGAGATTTCTGTGCATTAATTTTTTATCCTGCAACATTACTGAATTCATTAATTAGCTCTAGTAGTTTTCTGGTGGCATCTTTAGGATTCTTAATGTATAGTATCATGTCATCTGCAAACAGTGACAGTTTTACCTCTTCTTTTCCAATTTGTATACATTTTATTTCTTTTTCTTCTCTGATTGCCATGGCTAGAACTTCCTAAACTATGCTGAATAAGAGTGGTGAGAGGGGACATCCTTGTCTTGCTCCTGATCTTAGAGGAAATGCTTTCAGTTTTTCACCATTGAGAATGATGTTTGCTGTGGGTTTGTCATATATGGCCTTCATTATGTTGAGGTGGGGTCCCTCTATGCCCACTTTCTGGACAGTTTCTATCATAAGTGGGTGTTGAATTTTGTCAGAAGCTTTTTCTGCATCTACTGAGATGATCATATGGTTTTTCTTCTTCAATTTTTTAATGTGGTGTATCACATTGATTGATTTGCATATGTTGAAGAAGATTTGCATCCCTGGGATGAATCCCACTTGATCATGGTGTATGATCCTTTTAATGTGTTGTTGGATTCTGTTTTCTAGTATTCTGTTGAGTATTTTTGCATCTATATTCATCAGTGATACTGGTTCTTAATTTTCATTTTTTGTAGTATCCTTGTCTGGTTTTCATATCAGGGTGATGGTGACCTCATAGAATGAGTTTGGGAGTGTTCCTTCCTCTGCATTTTTTGGAAGAGTTTGAGAAGGATGGGTGTTAGCTCTTCTCTAAATGTTTGATAGAATTTGCCTGTGAAACCATCTGGTCCTGGACTTTTGTTTGTTGGAAGATTTTTAATCACACTTTCAATTTCATTACTTGTGATTGGTCCGTTCATATTTTCTATTTCTTCATGGTTCAGTCTTGGAAGGTTATACCTTTCTAAGAGCTTGTCCATTTTTTCCACATTGTCCATTTTATTGGCATAGAGTTGCTTGTAGTAGTCTCTTAGTATGCTTTGTATTTCTGCGGTGTCTGCTATAACTTCGCCTTTTTCATTTCTAAGTTTATTGATTTGAGTCCTCTCCCTCTTTTTCTTGATCAGTGTGACTAAAGGTTTATCAATTTTATTTTTCTTCTCAAAAATCCAGCTTTCACTTTTATTGATCTTTGTTATTGTTTTCTTTGTTTCTATTTATTTCTGCTCTGATCTTTATGATTTCTTTCCTTATATTAACTTTGGGTTTTGTTTGTTCTTCTTTCTCTAGTTCCTTTAGGTGTAAGGTTAGATTGTTTATTTGAGATTTTTCTTGTTTCTTGAGGTAGGCTTGTATTGCTATAAACTTTCCTCTTAGAACTACTTTTGCTGCCTCCCATAGGTTTTGGATCATCGTGTTTTCATTTTCATTTGTCTCTAGGTAGTTTTTGAATTCCTGTTTGATTTCTTCAGTGATCTCTTGGTTAGTCAGTAAGGTATTGTTTAGCCTCCATGTGTTTGTGTTCTTTACGATTTTTTCCCTGTAATTCATTTCTAAGCTCATGGCATTGTGGTCAGAAAAGATGCTTGATATGATTTCAATTTTCTTTAATTTCTGAGGTTTGATTTGTGACCCAAGATGTAATCTATCCCAGAGAATGTTCCATGCACACTTGAGAAGAAAGTGTAATCTGCCAGTTTTGGATGGAATGTCCTATAAATATCAATTAAATCTATCTGATCTATTGTGTCAATTAAAACCTGTGTTTCGAGCTTCCCTGGTGGCACAGTGGTTGAGAGTCTGCCTGTCGATGCAGGGAACACGTGTTCATGCTCCGGTCTGGGAAGATCCCACCTGCCGTGGGGCGACTGGCCCTGTGAGCCATGGCCACTGAGCCTGCGCATCTGGAGCTTTTGCTCCACAATGCGAGAGGTCACAAATGTGAGAGGCACACATACCGCAAAAAACAAAACAAAACAAAACAGAACAAAAATAAATCTGTGTTTCCTTATTAATTTTCTGCTGAGATGATCTGTCCATTCGTGTAAGTGAGGTGTTAAACTCTCCCACTATGATTGTGTTACTGTTGATTGTCTCTTTTATAGCCATTAGCATTTGCCTTATGTATTGAGGTTCTCCTATGTTGGGTGCATATATATTTATAATTGTTATATCTTCTTCTTGGATTGATCCCTTGATCATTATGTAGTGTCTTCCTTGTCACATTCTTTATAAAGTCTATTTTGTCTGATATGAGTATTGCTACTCCTGCTTTGTTTTGATTTCCATTTGCATGGGAATTTTTTTCCATCCCCTCACTATCAGTCTGTATGTGCCCCTAGGTCTGAAGTGGGTCTCTTGTAGACAGCATATATAAGGGTTTCGTTTTTGTATCCATTCAGTGAGCCTGTGTCTTTTGTTTGGAGCATTTAATCCCTTCACATTTAAGGTAATTCTCAATATGTATGTTCCTATTACCATTTTCTTAATTGTTATGGGTTTGTTTTTTTAGGTCCTTTTCTTCTCTTGTGTTTCCCACTTAGGGAAGTTCCTTTAGCATTTGTCGTAAAGCTGGTTTGGTGGTGCTGAATTTTCTTAGCCTTTGCTTGTCTGTAAAGCTTTTGATTTCTCCATCAAATCTGAATGAGATAGTGTTTGGCCTTCTAACTCTTAGAGGAAAACATAGGCAGAACACTCTATGACATAAATCACAGCAAGATCCTTTTTGACCCACCTCCTAGAGAAATGGAAATAAAAACAAAAATAAACAAATGGGACCTAATGAAATTTAAAAGCTTTTGCACAGCAAAGGAAACCATGAACAAGACCAAAAAACAACCCTCAAAATGGGAGAAAGTATTTGCAAATGTAGGAACTGACAAACGATTAATCTCCAAAATTTATGAGCAGCTCATGCAGCTCAATAACAAAAAAACAAACAACCCAATCCAAAAATAGCCAGAAGACCTAAATAGACATTTCTCCAAAGAAGATATACAGATTGCCAACAAACACATGAAAGAATGCTCAACATCATTAATCATTAGAGAAATGCAAATCAAATCTACAATGAGATATCATCTCACACTGGTCAGAATGGCTATCATCAAAAAATCTACAAACAATAAATGCTAGAGAAGGTGTAGAGAAAAGGGAACATTTTTGCACTGTTGGTGGGAATGTAAATTGACACAGCCACTATGGAGAACAGTATGGAGGTTCCTTAAAAAACTAAAAATAGAGCTACCATATGACCCAGCAATCCCATTACTGGGCATATACCCTGAGAAAACCATAATCCAAAAAGAGTCATGTACCAAAATGTTCATTGCAGCTCTATTTACAATAACCAGGACATGGAAGCAACCTAAGTGTCCATCATTGGAGAATAGATAAAGAAGATGTGGCACATATATACAATGGAATATTACTCAGCCATAAAAAGAAACGAAATTGAGTTATTTGTAGTGAGGTGGATGGACCTAGAGTCTGTCATACAGAGTGAAGTAAGTCAGAAAGAGAAAAAAAAAAATACCGTATGCTAACACATATATATGGAATCTAAGAAAAAAAAATAGATCATGAAGAACCTAGGGGTAAGACAGGAATAAAGACACAGACCTACTAGAGAATGGACTTGAGGATATGGGGAGGGGGAAGGGTACACTGTGACAAAGTGAGAGAGTGGCATGGACATATATACACTGCCAAATGTAAAATAAATAGCTAGTGGGAAGCAGTCACATAGCACAGGGATATCAGCTCCGTGCTTTGTGACCACCTAGAGGGGTGGGATAGGGAGGGTGGGAGGGAGGGAGACGCAAAAAGGAAGACATATGGGAACATATATATATATGTATAACTGATTCACTTTGTTATAAAGCAGAAACTAACACACCATTGTAAAGCAATTATATTCCAATAAAGATGTTAAAAAAAAAAAAGAAAGAAAAAAATTCTGAATGAGATCCTTGCTGGGTAAAGTAATCTTGGTTGTAGTTTCTTCCCTTTCATCACTTTAAATATGTCATGACACTCCCTCCTGGCTTGAAGGGTTTCTGCTGAGAAATCAGCTGTAACCTTGTGGGAATTCCCATATATATATATATATATATATATATATATATATATATATATATAATTTTTTTTTTTTGAGGTACGTGGTCCTCTCACTGTTGTGGCCTCTCTCGTTGCAGAGCATAGGCTCCTGACGCACAGGCTCAGAGGCCATGTCTCACATGCCCAGCCACTCTGTGGCATGTGGGATCTTCCTGGACTGGGGCACGAACCCATGTCCCCTACATCAGCAGGCAGACTCTCAACCACTGCGCCACCAGGGAAGCCCCTTCTCTTTTATATTATTTGTCATTTTTCCCTTGTTGCTTTCAATTATTTTTCTTTGTCTTTAATTTTTGCCAATTTGATTACTATATGTCTTAGCATGTTTCTCCTTGGGTTTATCCTGCCTGGGACTCTTTGCACTTCTTGGACTTTGGTGTCTATTTCCTTTCCCAAGTTTTTGAGTATAATCTCTTCAAATATTTTCTTGGGTCCTTTCTCTCACTCTTCTACTTCTGGGACACCTATAATGAGAATCTTGTTGTTTTTAATGTTGTCCCAGTGGTCTCTTAGGCTGTCTTCATTTCTTTTCATTCTTTTTTCTTTATTCTCTTCCACAGCAGTTAATCCACCATTCTGTCTTCTGGGTCACTTATCTGTTCTTATTCCTCAGTTATTCTGCTATTGACTCCTTCTAGTGTAGTTTTCATTTCTGTTATTGTATTGTTCATCTCTGTTTGTTTGTTCTTTAATTCTTCTAGGTCTTTGTTAAACATTTCCTGCATCTTCTCGATCTTTGCCTCCATTCTTTTTCTGAGGTCCTGGATCATCATCACTATCATTATTCTGAATTCTTTTTCTGGAAGATTGCCCATCTCCACTTCATTTAGTTGTTTTCCTGGGGTCTTACCTTGTTCCTTCATCTGGTACACTGCCCTCTGACTTTTCATCTTGTCTGTCTTTCTGTGAATGTGGTTTTTGTTCCACAGGCTGCAGAATTGTAGTTCTTCTTGCTTCTGCTATCTGCCCTCTGGTGGATGAGGCTATCTAAGAGGCTTTTGCAAGTTTTCTGAAGGGAGGGACTGGTGGTGGGTAGATCTGGCTGTTGCTCTGGTGAGCAGAACTCAGTAAAACTTTAATCTGCTTGTCTGCTGATGAGTGGGGCTGTGTTCCCTCCCTTTTGGTTGTTTGGCCTGAGGGAACCTAACACTGGAGCCTACCCAGGCTCTTTGGTGGGGCTAATGGCGGACTCTGGGAGGGCTCACGCCAAGGAGTACTTCCCAGAACTTCTGCTGCCTGTGTCCTCATCCTCACTGTGAGACACAGCCACTGCCTGCCTCTGCAGAAGACCCTCCACTAGCAGGTAGATCTGTTTCAGTCTCCTATGGGGTCACTGCTCCTTCCCCTGGGTCCCAATGTGCACACTACTTTGTGTGTGCCCTCCAAGAGTGGAGTCTCTCTTTCCCCCAGTCCTGTCAAAGTCCTGCAATCAAATCCCGCTAGCCTTCAAAGTCTGATTCTCTAGGAATTCCTCCTCCTGTTGCTGGACCCCCAGGTTGGGAAGCCTGATGTGGGGCTCAGAACCTTCACTCCTATAGGTGGACTTCTGTGGTATAAGTGTTCTCCAGTTTATGAGTCATCCACCCAGCACTTACGGGATTTGATTTTATTATGATTGTGCCCCCATACTGTCTCATTGTGGCTTCTCCTTTGTCTTTGCATGTGGGGTATATTTTTTGCTGAGTTCCAGTGTCTTCCTGTCGATGATTGTTCAGCAGTTAGTTGTGATTCTGGTGCTCTTGCAAGAGGAAGTGAGAGCACGCTCTTTTACTCCACCATCTTGAACCAATCTCCTTAAATACAATTTTTAAAACAATGTAAATGTGCCATGGTATATTCTCAGTAATAAAGAGTAAAATCAGGGCTTCCCTGGTGGTGCAGTGGTTGAGAGTCCACCTGCTGATGCAGGGAACATGGGTTCGTGCCCCAGTCCGGGAGGGTCCCACATGCCATGGAGCGGCTGGGCCTGTGAGCCATGGCCGCTGAACCTGCACGTCCGGAGCCTGTGCTCCACAACGGGAGAGGCCACAACAGTGAGAGGCCCACGTACCGAAAAAAAAAAAGAGTAAAATCATAGTTGAAAACAACATGTGTATATGAGTCTTAAACAAGGCCTCGTTCAGCATGGAGTCCCTGGTTATGAAGCACCAGCAATAAATCACTTGTTCTTCATCCAACCAGTTTTTGTGTCTTATTCATCTTTATATCCCTGAGTCTGGAACACTGTAGACTTAGGTGCTTAATATTTGTAGAGGAAATTAAGAAATGTTTAATGAGTGCCTATTATTTGCAAGACACCTTTATAGGTTTGTTTATGTAAATTCATTTACTTAATTCTCATGATAATTCCATGAGCTATTTTTATCTTCAGTTTATCATGGAGCAGTTGAGGCAAAGCAAGATTAAGTGACTTTGTCCAAGATTACAAAAATAGTAAGGCTTAATTTTTCATTAGACCACAGCATTGTGGCCAAAGCATCTGAGTACCTCTTGGATAGCGTGCACACACATACACACAATGTCATATTCACAAGTAGGCATATGGCTATTACCTGTCTCATGGGGATCCTTGTCTTAACTGTACAAAGAATATCAAATCCTAATTAATTCTCAGAAATTACCTAGGGAGGTGCAGCTCTAGCCAGCTACTTTCAGACTCACAGCATGAGATGACTATAGCAGGTATCTCTTCCAGTGCTGGTAGAAATGACAAAGCATTTCAACTTTGGTATTGTACATGAACAAGCTAAATACACAAAAGCCCTTTGTACAACATCAGAGACCACACAGATAGTATTACTGTGTCATTAGGATATAGGAAGAAAACCAGATTTGGTTGAACCAGAACAAAGAATGGAGTATATATACTTCCTCACAGCAGAGTAGAGATGTTTGGTCCTTCTCATCCTCTGTGGCAGAGTGGTTGTGAGGATCAAATGAGATTATAGTTTGGAAGACTGGAGTCAGAAAGATGTGGGCTTGTTTTGCTATTTACTAGCTACATGATTATGGTAATTAATATTTCTCAGCCAAAGATTATTTCCATTTCCAAATAGGGACAATATGGCATTTCACAGGTTTCTTGTAAGGGTCAAAGGTTAATAAACATAAAAAACTTATTTGGCATTCAATTCACAGAAGACCAGAAATGAAACAGTATCTGGAGGACATTCTAGGGAAGGAGGAAGAGGGATAGCATTTGAGGCATTAGTGCTTTCCGGCCCTACCTCCAAGTATATACAGGGCACCATGTAACCTCAGCGAACCTGTGGGAGATGGGTAGGATGAGCTGATAAGAACATTACAACAGGATAGAAGTTCTATTTTGATTGTTTCATGCATCAATCTCTTGTTAAATACTCAGTGAGTGCCATGGAGGAATTGGCAATGTCTTATGTACTATCTGATCACCTAGGGTGCCTCACATTGAGCTTTGCTCTAGTACTTTGTTGAATAATTACTGAGTTAGCTCAGAATCTCTGGTTTACCTGCCATGCTCTTGAGGGACACTCAGTGCATAGACTAGGACTCTGGTCATCTCGTTCTAGTCCTTCCTCTGCCATCTCTTTGACAGTTTACAGCGGGAAAATCACATTCTCTTTGGCTTGTGGTTATTGAAAGCAGGGAACTGGGCCACATATTTTTTTGTGATTTCCTCTACACCTCTGAAGTTAACATGCCCCAGAGATGAAAAACATTGTGTGGATTAGAGGTGAGCTCAAATTTCTCCTCTCCTCTGCATTTTCCCTCGAACTTTGGTGTCAGAATCCTAGGAGGAAAATGTGTGTCATTTTTACTTCAACTTAATTTCATAGCTGATCCAGTGGGCCTTGAGTTCCCAGTTATAACCAATGCAATGTTGCCTATGGGACAAGAATGTTTTGCTCCATGCAATGGAGTACATGATCCATTTGCTTGTAGGAGATTGTGCCTGTCAGTCTGGGCTTTGACAGGAGCTGGAGAGCGGTCAATTCAAGGTTAAAATTTCTGGCAAAGATAGCATGCTGGGATTCTGTCTGGCTGCCTGAAAGAAAATTTTCATGTGTTGGCTATTTTCATCTTATTAGAAGTAGCTTGGGGAAGATAAAACATATTGCCTGTACAGAGAAGGATATTTTCTTTTCTTGTTTGCCAAGGTGAATCAGTGTGCATCGTGTTAACCCAAGAAATGTAAGAAGCTATTTAGATATATGGAGGTGAGGAAAATAATATCCTTTGAAAATCAAGTTAACAATATTCATACACAATTGATAACTTAATCCACCTGAAGGAGAAATACTCTAAAGATGTAGAGTCTGGAGTTATAATTTAATAAGTAGAATGCAAATAAATAACATTTTATCTTATTTAGAGAAAGACTTTGAAAAGATACTCATATACATACATGCACATAGTTGGTTAACTAATGGATCCATTCTCAGTGAGCCAACAAAATTTGGCTTCAACAAACTGTCAAAATGGCATCCTATGAAACCTTTGGCAACAGACAACTGGCTTTGTCTTCCTAATCATTTGTGTCATATGCCATAATATTTGAAATGTCAAAAAAACTAAAAAAAGACTAAACCATGGTCCTAATTCATAGGAATTGAGACTGGAATATGATAAATTAGGAAATCCTGAAAGTATACTTTGATTTTTGCAGAGTTCATAGAATCAGATGTTAGTGATAGATTGTTAATGTCCCCAAATCCTATTAATCTTCAGATCTTTACTCTCAAGGTAAGGAAGAGTAAAGCAATACTTTCATGTTCCTGATGTAGGATACTGTATGGCGAGAACAAGGATGGCAATTTATTAAGAAAATAGCAGTGTCTATTTTTTTTTTTTTTTTTGGTACGCGGGCCTCTCACCGCTGTGGCCTCTCCCGTTACGGAGCACAGGCTCCGGACGCGCAGGCTCAGCGGCCATGGCTCAAGGGCCCGGCAGCTCTGCGGCATGTGAGATCTTCCCGGACCGGGGCACAAACCTGTGTCCCCTGCATCGGCAGGCAGACTCTCTACCACTGCGCCACCAGGGAAGCCCAGCAGTGTCTATTTTTAATGGAGTATCTGTGAGTCTAATGAGTTTATAGATACCTTTACCCATATAGGAGTAGCTATACTTGAGAATTAATCAGAATACACAGTTTAGCAAGGAAGGCAGCACATATTCTGGAAAAAAAGTAGCAAAATACTTTATCTTGGAATCTTTCATCAAATCTCATATGGTAGAAAGAATAATACTCTCTGGAAGAATGGTAAAAGCTGAAAGATTCAGATAAATTTTCATGAGAAATAACTCATACATCAATGGAAACCTACATTCCACATTTTAAAAAGAAATGTATTTACATTTATTAAAAATTTTATTCCCAAGTTTGAGTCTGTCCATTAAGATCTGTCATGCTCTGGCTTTTTCCCAAGAAATAGAAAACTTAAGAAATAATGTTAATTTCATAAATTTCAGGATGGTTTCTTCCATGTGCTACTTGGGACACACACACACTCACAAACTTGCAGTAATTTCTCCATTTGGAGCTTATCTATCCATGGCATATAGAGGCCTGTCTTATAGACCTTATAGCAAATTTTTGAAGACAAGATTTATTTAACTTTTAGATCAAACTCAACTGATGAACTAAGCAAAATATCACGTAAATCCCAAGGACAAAAGATTACAAACATTGTGATTTATTACTTTTTCTATTACTTGCTTAAGCAGTATATTGGAAGTTTGTAAATTCCCAGGTAAATTTAGATCTAGTCTAATAGTTAGTATTGATATTGATAATTGACCTTCACTTGATTGCTTATTTGGAAAACTGCCAATAGTGCCTCTTTTGGTTTTGCTTTGGTAGCATGGAAACTGCCCATTATCACTTAACACAAGCTATTGTAATCTCCCTCAAGGGTCTATGCCAGGGATAGTAAATTCCTGACACATGACTGGTCTGTGTTCATTGCAGATGTCACTATTCCTTCGAAGCATTCTTTCCTATTGAACCTAGACCTCACCTCAGAATCTTCCTCAACAGGACACTTGAATCTGTCACTGTCAATTGATTGATACTTGTATAAGAGATGAAACTTATTTGCAGTCTCTGGCAAAGCACAAAATATTCTTGTATTTTTATTTAAACTAATATTCCTTGAATATTTAATTATGTATATTTAATTATTTAATTAACATGTTCATAATAAAATATTATGAATATTTAATTATCACAAATATTTAAATATAATTGTGAGCAGATGGCAGCCTACAAGTTATCCACTTATTCTGTGAGAGAGGAAGTAATATCTTGCTTGCAAATCACTCCTCATGGGATGTATTATGATCAATGCCTAGACATTTTTCATTTTTCAATTTTATGAATGACCTCCTTGCAGAATGCCAGTGTAGTGCTGTATGTGTTATGAGATGTCAAATCAATTAGAGCAAGCCAAAAAGATTTGTGAATAGACACTAATTTGTTGGTATTTTAGTGACTTTTGAAAATTTATCTTACATTTAATAGCAAAGTCACTAGAACACAAATGTCTTATTTATTTTTTTTCCCATTGAGAGAATAAAATCTGTGTATTGCATCAGAAATAAACTTCAGGAGGTCCAGAGTTTTGGAGAGCTTTTCCAGAGGCCTTCTGAAAAATAATGTGTGGCCAGGTATACATATTTAATTATATTTGCTTTATTTTTCTTCCAAACTTTAAAACTACTGGGTTGGGTTAAATGTCAAACCTAAGTAGAACCTGGGGTTTAATTCCTGCTCAGTTTCTAGACTAGAGAAATTTCCCCTGGGGTAATGTGGTGAGGTTCTCCTTAAACCCAGGTGACATTTCTGTTTATTGTGCCTTGTTGGAATAAGTGAATTAAGAAAATCTTTACTAGACAAAGTAGCATGCAGGAATCAGTAATGGAGAGCAGGCATAGTCGTCTTACACAAAATAGAGATGATATTGCTAAATGTCATAATTGGAGCTGATTCTATTAAAATAGCAAGATAAGGTGCTGATCATGTACAATTTTCCCCTCACTTTTAATATTTGATAATTTTAAAATGTAGGGTTTTATTCTGAATGATGAGTATCTGAATGCAATTATCCTGGTTCCAATGGTTGAACAGATGCTGCTGGAGAAATAGAGAGAGTAAAGAATGAAAACAACTAACCTCTGAGTCACAGATTAATACATTCAATATTTATAATATAATTTAGATTTGGTCTCCAAATTCTAGGATCACTGCAATCTTATTGAATTTTTATTTTGCTCTGGACAAAACTTTGTGTTTGTATGAAGCAATATGTAATTTCACTTTCTTTTTAGGAGAATTTTTACTTGCCAAGGTTATGTCTGTTCTTGTGGATTAATCATCCCAATTTCTTATGTCTCTGGGGAAAGTCACACTAAGCTAATGCCAAAAACTTTAAACAGAACCATTATTCAATAACTAGTCTAAAAATATATTTCAGAGTTTACCTTCCAAAAAACTTTCTGGAGATGGTACGGAAAAAACCCCAAGAATCCATATTTAATTTTTTCAGTGTTTTTGGACAACCTCTAAACACTAACTCCAGAAGTCTTAATCCTTCCTACATCCCCAAATCTAAATACACTTAGTCCTTCCCCATTGGTCCATGAGGGCTGCTCCACCCATTAACCCTTTGTGGTATACTCCTGATTTGTCCTCATGTCAACTCTGGCTCCCTCCTCTGTCTTTACCTCTACTCCCATCCCAGACCCCGACTCCACCTCCAGCAGTTATGAGGGGAATAATTCATCAAGAAGACCAGATTTCCTGCCATCAAGCAGTTACTACCTTCTTAAGGTAGTAACAAAATATACTTACTACCTTACTACCTGCAAAACCACATATATATGTGTTACATCAAAAACTGAAAGCTTAGATGAATGTATACAGATAAGTGTGAAGATGAAGAGCAATCTCCATTTTTAGAAGCCAGAAAAATTTTTATGGCATTACATGTACACACACACACACACACACACACACACACACACACACTCCTACCTTATGGTGTCTGTCTCTGTACAAAAATTATAAGAATTAAGCTGCCAACTGTCTCAGTGAGAGCTCTCACTGTAATTATTTCATTAATTTTACATGATGTACAACAGTGAGTTTATCTTGTACAGTTAAGTATTTTTGCAATTAAAACTCCATCACATTTGTCAGAATAAATGAATAGAGTTCATTCTCCCTTCTGTAAGAGCTTTTGTTTTTAACTTTGTATATTGTTTCTGGACTTCCATTAAAACATAATTTCACAATCTAGAATGAAGGCAAACCAGCTTAGTTTGTGACACAGAATTCACATTCAATAAATGTTTATTGAAGGAAAACATATTTGATGGACAAAATAAAACAAAAGCCAGTATGCCTGATGCTTTATCAACGTCCCTGGGTGAGATGGGCACTGTACCTCATTCTCTGTTTCCTGGTGGTAGTCTCTTAATTTTACGTAGATGTTGGAGGCAGAAGCTGGAGAAAGTAGATACCAGGCTACTAAAGGTCCCACAAATGGGGAGGGGTGATCAGAGAAAATAATGCAAAATAACTGAGGGTTCCAGCTTCCTGGGGGGTTGATTTGTTGGGAAATTGTGTCAGGCAAAGGAGGCCTGGGTCTCATTGTAAAGTTACTCAGCTCAGCTCACTTCAATCATTGAAACATACAAATACAGGAATGAAAATACCAATGTTAAACTGTAGTGACCCCTGCATGCACTGAATCTCTTCCTTTAATTAGATTTATATTTTCAAAAGTGTTCTCTGAAAAACTGTGTCTTACTAGTAAAATCAAATTTAAGCAGTTGACTTGTTACAGAAACATTACTGCTTCTTTCTCTTTGCCTCTTTTGTGATTGTTGAGATGAAAAAGTAATATCAAAAGGTATTTGAAAAATGTCATGGTTGAAGGGAAAAAAGTACAGGCCTGAGTTCTAATCCCTTTACTGCCATTAACTAGATGGAGATCTTGGGTGAGTCTCTTCTTTAGCCAATTTTTTCATCATATCCTCAAGTATATGTTTTTTTCAAGAATTTTTTCAAGAATTTTCCTACTTTGGTTATCTTTTCTGTCAAACATAATAAATCTTTCTACCACCATGGGGTCATTCCTATCTGTTCTGGTTTTTCCCATCTTAATTAAAAAATAAAGTGAAACCTTACTATGTCCTCATATCCCTCTAGTTAAAATCCCTTCAACTCAAATGTCTAGAAAAATTCTCTATACAACTAATTTTCCTTTCTCTTTTCTAGTCTAGCTACTGTCATTATCATTCCACCAAAATGAATTTAATAAACAGTATAACAATCTTTATGTTGTCAAATGCAAAGGATGATTTTCTAGAATCATAAAACACTGCATCTTGAAACATTTGCCTATCTTGCTATTCTAGCATCACAGTTTTCTGGTTTCCTCCTACCCAAAGGCTATGCCTTTTCAGTTTCCTTTATTGGCTTCTCCTCTCCTCCCAAAATCTCCCTAGATAATCCTATCCCATTTCCATAGCCCTGTGAACACTCTGGGCAGTAGTTCCTACTCTCCCAAGAGGCTCTTCAAAATTCCTTGCAATGTGAACAGAATCTTTCCATGAATGAGCCACACTGCAAGTCATGACACAACTTACGGCCATCAGTGATGGATGGAGTGCACTGCGCTCTCAACCATGGAGGTAATGCAGTGGGTATTGAGGTTTGTGGGCTCTGGATCCAGATTGCTCAGATTCACATCACATCTCTGCTGCTTATGTAATCTCCTAGTATCTCAGTTTCTTCACTTCTACTATAGGGATTATGATAAGAATGGTAACTTTATCAGAGCACTATTTTGACCGTGAGTTAATAAGCATAAAGTGCTTAGACACTTACAAATAGCTTAGACACTGTAGTGAAAGATATTTGTAAGGAACTGTGAAGGGTCTGAGACTGACCTTACTTACCAGCTAAGAAGTTAGCCTGCTACTCTTTCATGGATGATGTCAGAGACACAAGACTCCTGGTGAGAGACAAAGAACTTTAATACTCATGGCAGAACAAAGGCCATGAGTGTCCTGTTTGTATCACTTCCTCTCCAAGTTCTATGGGGCTGATGTGGAGGGGCCCAGGTGGATGTTACTCAGCTTTTATATCAAAACTGAAGAATCCCAAGCTTTGGTAAGATGTCCCTTTATAATGGGTTGTAAGCAGACCTGCTCTTTGTCTTCAAGAGAGACATTATTTTATTGAGAAGTAAGAAAATCTGCCCTTTGCTCAGGACAGAGACACTAGCTCTATCTTCCAAGGGTACTTACTATATAAACCTCTTTGAAAAGATAATCCAGAACAAAAGGACAGTTCCTTACTCACAAGATGTGTAGAAAAATGAGAGACTCCTAGGGGAAACTTTCTCCCAACACTATTATTGTCAGAAAATATTGTGTCATCTCTTTTGTTAGCTATTCCCTATTCCTCCAGGGGGAATTCATTGTTTCCTCCTCTGTGACCCACAAACCTTTGTATCTATTGTAAATATATCATGTGTAATATGTGTAAAGGTGGTTTATATCTGTTTCTCCTGCTATATTGTGAGATTCTTGAGAGCAAGTATTGTAGCTTATCCATCTTTTATGCTCTTACCCCTGCTCCGTACATCCCATCACCTAGAAAAGTGTTTAAAATAATTGGCGCTCAATATATGTAGAATTATTCAATATTTGTAATTTAAAAAATTGAGTGTCATGGGTGGAAGGACTTTTTCTCTGAGTCTGTGATGAAGAACATTGTAATTATTCAAATGGAACATGTGTCATTCAGGACAGTAAAGAGACACGACTCTCATTAAGCAAATGAGCATTTGATTTTTTAATACAGAAAATAAAATTAGAGAGAGAGGCTGTTAGCACAGTGCTACTTTTCAAAGAATTATTTTTCAGACTCAACATTTAACCCCCATAGCATGAAAGATTTATATACAGTTATAATATTTTCTAGCTTAACTTATTCTGCTTTAAATGGATATACAGTATAACGGATATTCTGATTTAAATGGATATATTCTGTTTTCTTCATTCTTCTTTAGAAAAGTCAGACAATTTTTCAAGATTCTGAGAAGTTGTGTCCCTAGGGGGGCGAAGAGACACCTCTATATATCTGCATATGGGTCCATGGTTGTAATTTACTTTGGTATCCATGGGGATGACAGGTGCTAAAGAAATGCAAGCTGATATTATGACACAAAGCTGAGTTTTATGATTTAGTGTTAAGCAGTTGCCATCAAGAGTTTGATCTTTTCTGAAGTGTGTGGATAAGTTTGGCAGAAGAGTGTTATGTACTTTTTCTGCAGTTAAAGTGGGGTCAAATTGTGCTTTAGGAAGAGAAAAATTGAGGGAGTTCTGTCCTGATGAAAATAATTGAATATTTATTTCATGGTTTCTATTACAGTAATATTTGGAAACAAGGTTAGATTTGTTGATGAAGGTGGAGGAGAATTATCTCCAACAGTGAAGCTCCAGATGGGACTAGAAACGACAAGACCAGAGATCCTGTACTGCAGTAATTAAAGGTCAGAGTCTGGGGGAAAAGTCATTCTGGGTTCAAATTCTGGCTTGGAGATTTCCTAGCTCTATAAACTTGGGAAGTTCTTAAATTCTCAGAACCCCAGTTTCTTTGTAAGATATCTACATTTCAGACTTCCTGTGAAGATTGAAAGAGACGATGTATGTATACTGTTGAGTCCAATGCTGATACAGTAAAAGTATGCTGAAATTTGCAACTTGTGTATGTATTTATTCAAGAAAGAATTGGCCCCAAGAAGAGCATCTATTTATCTAATGGTTTACTTTTAGCTACTAAAAGTGCTTTTCTGTAATTCATGGCTGAGGCTCCTTGGTCTTGTTTCTCCCAGGATTTTCTAGAATTCTAATTTTTAACCCTCATTGCTTTCCTCTCTTGGGTAGGCCATCCTTGCCCTATTTAAATGAGATAATGTATGAAATACATAGCTCGAGGTAACCTCCCTATATTGGTAGAGATGCCGTTAATTATTATTACCATCCATTTTGCAGGGCTTTGCTTCCTTTTTGGAGCAGCCTTATTTACCTGATTCTTTCCGACCACGTCTCTGCAAGTGACAGATCTTGTACAGCTACTCACAGCTTCATGTGGATTGCTCCTCAGAACCCCAGGCACCTACAAATGTACCAAGGTCTTCAACATTCATGTGAGTTGCCTCTCTTCCCACCCGCTCGTCTCTCATAACTGGCCAGTGATCCATTTCCCTTAGTTGTTCCTCCTCAGAACAACAATTGGGTGTCTTTGTGTGGATGAATTTTGTATTTCCTCACTTGGAACCCTGGTGAAATCCTGACCTGATATCTGGTTCCCAGATTTCTTCTCCAACTACTCCATTTGCTCCAAGGAATTTCAGCTTTGTAAGTACCACAGTGAATCAAATCAAGTCCAAAGCCATGGAAGAGAGGGTATGAACCAGTATTCATTACACTGGTTTCCCTGTCTTCTAGCTGGCACAAGGACTCAAATGCTCCCAGAGAGAAAAAGATCTCACGCAAACTTATAATTATTGTCAGAAGCCAGGTCTCAGTAACTATATATACATGCAAACTATCTACTCTTTAGATCCTTATTTGGTTCCTTCATCGAGAGCTATTCTTGAAGAGTTTACTTAAGGCTCACATTCATACAAGTGATTTAAAATGCAATGAGGCAGCTTAAGAGAACAGTAAGTGAACACATCTGTTCTGACAACCTCATCACATTCACCTTGACTTGATAAGGTCAGGAATGTGCGTGATACAAAATGTAGGCTATACAAGACAGGAAAATATTAAGGAGAAGAAGACAAGATAGAAGAATCTTAGTAGTTGGGAAGGGATGAGGTCAAGAGAGATTATGGAAGGGCTAGATTTGGGATGGAGGAAGAGAGAGAGAGAGAGATCATATATCCTACTGAAAGGGAAGGAGAAAAAGAGGGAGAGGAACTGAAGTCTTTAAATATTTCATTAAAGTATTTTGTGTATGTGTATTTTTTTTTTGCCATGGATGTCAAATATAAGATTTAAAATTCTAATTTAATGAGAAAGGAGAGGTACAGCATAAAGGAAAGGTTATGGGTGGCTGTAGGTGTTAGTGAGTTTAATTTGAGCTTCATGATTATTCATGTTGTTATTTCTAATCTTTTCAGAAAACATATGCAATGAAATTCCCATACAGTACTTTTGCAGACTGTGGCTTTTTCTGTTTGCATCTGCCCCTCCACCTTAGTTTTAATTGTGTTTACACAAAGTAGGCTCTAATTTCTGCCGAGAGAGCAACACAATTCTTTGCCTCAGCTGTATTTTGCAAAATATAAGCTACAGTAGGGCTGGAGGGATATTATGCTAACCTTGAAAACCTGTCAGCACACTCCCTCCTTAACTCGACTGGCCAGATGCCTAATGGGAAAATGAACAAGGAAGAGGAATTCAGTGACATATTTAGTCATGTAATGCTATAATTCTCCTTTCCAGAGAAGTGTGAAATTTTTGTCAAATTACAAGCTTAAGAAGACAAAATTGTATGTTTCACATAGTTCTCAATAACAAGTGTTTGGTCTAAGTGATCAAATTTTTGTAAGTGAAGGAAATAAAGGAAACTTACATCTCATAAGAGCATTCAAAATGGTGTGCTACTCCCTGGGGTGGTTCTTATTCCCTCACACACTTATTTAATCCTCACAATAATCTTGCAAAGTTTGCAGGTGAGGAAAATTGAGACTCAGAGAGGTTAGGTAACTTATCTGAATCTCAGAAGGAATTTCAAACCCAGTTTGGCTTTAGCCCCAAACTCTACATCCAAATTTTCTTAGTTAAAAAAGGACCTCAAAATATGGGAAGACATCAGAAATGACAGGGTCTAGAAATTTCTGTTGCTTTCCTGCCCCATCAATTTAATCTTAATGAAAGAGAGAAAAATAGTGCCTGCTCAAAACACTTGTAATTCATTATTTTGAGGAAGTATTGGAGTAACATGTCTAGGTTTGAAAAATAATATTTGTTATTTCTTGCATTAATTACACATTACTATTTATCCAAAATAGAAATTTGGAAAATGTAGTAAACCATATACAAGAGAATAAAAATCATTAGTAACCTCACTGTGTTAGAGTTTATGCTAGTTGCTGTAATAAAGTCATCCTAAAATTGAGTAAATTATAAAAATTAATTCCTCTCTCATATAAGAATTCTGAGGAGAACATTTCAGATATGGTGGTAGTTCTGTCATCCACAATGTGGCATCAAAGTTTATTCTAGCCATCACCACTCCAGCCATTAAGAACAGAGGAAAGAACTGTTGTGCAAGAATTTATGGACAAACTACTTCTATTCACATTGTTTTCAAGATCTAAGTCACATGGTCCCTCCTAGACACTCTTCTAGTGTTAAGGAGAGAGGGCAGAATGGATTTCAGATGAAAACTGTCTCCACCCAAAATAACTATTATTATATTTTAATTTATATGTTTATAGAATCTTAATAAGATACTTATACCCACATGATTTAAAAACAAAATTAGGATTATATTATACCTACTGTTTTCTAATATGCTTTTTTCATTAAGTAAGTACGTTGGCAATTATGCCATTAAATATTCTGCTATAACATCACTGTTATATGGAACAGATATTCCATCACCTGGATGTGCCAAATTTTATCATCCAACCCCTTGAAGTTGTGTTCAGTATCTCACTAATATAAAAGTAAGATGGATGTAAAAATCCATCAATTATATAAAAATCTTTCTATGCATCTCGGGACAATCCTTAGAAGTCAATAGGTAAGAATTTGCTAATTTATATTGTAGAAGGATTGTATTAATTCATTGTTCTATCAGCAATGTATGAGAGTAAAGACGTCTGGGACTTAATGATACAGGAATCACTTACCCTTGACCTCCTTAAAATAATTATCTCCATTACTCTTGAAATGCATTAGCTTGCAGCTCTGCCTGTGAACATTTAATTGTCATTAAAAAATTATTTACTTCTTCCTCTGTCACGTCCATGGAAAAAATATACTTCACCACCCTTTGAGTTTGGGCTGGCCATGTGATCTGCTTTGGCCAATGAGATGTCAGCAATTTCATGAGCAGGAGCTTGAAATGTTCTTGCCTGATTGTGTGGGCCCTCTTGTCCCTCTGCCATTGCCACAGTAAAGCATCTCCTGGGTAGCCTTTAGTGCAAGGAGTGTGAGACATGTATGTAGGCAGACCAGGGCCCAGTGGCCGCTCAGAGCCACCCAGCAAAGTCCAGCTTATATCAGCCATATGCGATTGAAATTAACACCCTAATGCTGTATGCCAATGAAATTTAGTGGTTGTTTATTATGCAGCAGTAGCTGATTGATACAGTGAAAACTGACAATACTAGTGACAAAGGAAAACCTACCCGTTGTGAAAAATACAGTGTATCTGTGTCAGGCCTGCTCTATCCTTGGCTCTTTGCACCATTCTTTTTATCTCTCTGGGTAAGTGACTGTCCCTTAATTTTCAGGTGTCAGCAGGTGAATGAGCTAAAGTTGTCATCCTAGTTGTGCCATTTCAGTCTTATATGTTTTTCCATTTTTACTTTCTCTTAGTTCTAAACCTCAGTGCCAGTCCAGTACAAGAGGCTAATAGAGTGTACAACAGTGTTTGGCTTTTAAAAGTCAACCTATAATGAGAAAAGGAAAGCAATTATTAACAGAACCAGTCACAGACACCCATCCTTTTACCCTACATCTTACAAGTGTAGTGCAATGAGATGATCAGTAAAGCCTAAACCCAAGAAATATGACTGCAATGGAAAAGCTATAGTGTCTTAAATGATTAAAAATACAACTTTACTAAAAAACAAAACAAGGACAACACATAGCTTAATAAATTCTTATGGATAAAATCCAAACATTTTATTTTAGAGAGGCTGCTCAAAACTCTGACCTTATTTTAGAGACACAATTTTGGTATTTTCTTCACTTTGTTAACTCATAGAATATATGCAAGACCATTCCATGGATAATGCCCTCAAGGCTGCAGCTGCTTTATTCATTCAACATTTATTGAGAGCTGACTATGTGCCAGGAATCCTGTTAAAGACTAAGGATCCAAAGATGAATATGCATGTTCCCTGAGCTCAACAAGTTCACAGCCCAGGAGAGGAAGAGAGACATGAAACACAGCTCAGCTTCAGAAGTGCCATAACAGAACAGTGGACAAGGTGCTATCTAAAGAGGAACAGCCAAGCCTCAACCTGGTGTCCTTCTCCCACTCAACCAAAGCACGCCACATTCCACATGTCTTGTCGGTATCATTACTCCTGGCCTCTTTTGCCCAGGCCATATATTGTCATCCCCATGTTCCCACTCCCTCATAACCTCCTTACTTTTAAATAAATTATTTCTAACTTCTGTGGCCCTGCTGGTAGAAAACTTCTTACCAGGCTCCTTCCCTTGCTTTTAGCCCCAAACCTAACTCCTCTTTCCACGTAGGTTTATAGAAGTTGAGATCACCGCTAAAGTTTACAGAATGTTTGGAAGATTGCACTGGAGTTTTGTCCCATACAGAGGTGGTTTAAAGAAGAAATAATTTAGAAGTTAGCCAAAGAGCCTCTTATTTTATTACCTGCCTGAGACAAGAGTAGATTATTTTTATTATGTTAATCTCAGACACGCTATCAGTGTGGGATCCAGGCTGCCACATTCAGTGGGAAAGAAAGCAATGCATGAGCTCTACTCCTTCCTCACCAAGGAGCTCCTGTTCTGCAGCAAAATTGGAGATGATTAATTATTAGGCTCTGTTTTTCCTGACAATTATACCAAGACCTTCTGATTAATGACTGAGGAAACTGATTAATGACTTTCTTATTAGTTATTAAGTAGTCAAGGGCCAGTTGGCTGGGTAAAACTCATTTTTGGGTGAATATAAAATGGTTGCTTTCCAAACCTGCCACAGGGGTTCAAGGGCCCCTCATTTGGAGATTCTGATGGGCACAGAGTGGATCCAGAAACTCTGTATCATTGTTATAAGTCCCCCAGTTGATTTTGATAATCATCTTGACGAGGTGAATTACTGAAGTTTTGGGGGATGATATAATTCTTGAGTCATTTAATCTTCACACTCTTTAAATTATCTCCTTCTCTAACTTCTAGTCAGGACAGTGACCTTGAATTTTATTTTCTTAGACCACAGGGGTAGTGGAAAATCAAGGCATATAGACTTCCAAGCTCCAGGACTCAGCAGGATTCCAGGTTCTTGGGCCTGATGAGTCCTGCAGTTAGTGATAGATATTGATTTTTGTCTTCCACACACATTTGTGTAATCAGAAAGGAGGTAATTTCATGATCCCATCCCTTCTCAGGAAGTCCTTCCAGGTTGGACAATTCCAAGGGCACCACTCATAAGTCACTAAATGTGTTGTCCTTTGAAAACTAAAATAATCTCTTCATTTTACCTAATGATGCTTGCTGTTCCCACTCTCCACCCCTAGGCTGCTAAGAATTACAATAGGCTTTGCCATCTGAAGCTTGCCTTGCTCTTTTTCAGGTTATAATATAATATATAATATAACAGGTTACTCTTGTTGAGGGATCTAGATCACTACTCAAAGTAGATCACTACTCTAGATCACTTTGAGTAGTGAACTAGATCTGTGTGGGGGAATTCATCCTTGACTCTACAACTTCTTTTCCCAGAAACTTTATGGTCCATTGTGTGTTGGGATACTGCCTCACTAAGCTTCCCTCAGTGTAGGATCCATTCCCCTTTAACACAAGGAACCTAGCTCTAAGCTAGATTAGTGTGTCACTTGTAAACACACAGTGTCCTTACTAAGACCCCTGATATCCTACACTGAAGTTCCATAATTACAAGGGTGCCTGTATAGATCCTTGTGTTTCCTTTAGAGAATCATAGGCACATATGTGAGCGTGTGCATGCACGCACACACACACACACACACACACAGAAAATGTGAAGGGTTGGGGATTGGGTGCTGGGAGGAAACAAGTAAAATAAAAATAGGTACAAGTATTACCTGGTCTGTTCAATATGGAATCTGTGATCACTAGGCAACATGTGAACAGATGCTGTTTAAATCACAGAAGAAACATGTTCTCAAGAAATTTACCAGATTTGCCAAGATTAGCACGTCTGAAATAATAGCAAACTGTATAAGGCAGAATATAATTAAGTGTTAAAATACGTGGAAAAGACTATACAATAAAGAGTTTTGGGATTCCATAGCATTGTCTTCCCTCTGTCCATCAAAAAGTAAATCAAAACAAGTACCACCACGGAAACAATGAAAACTTGCTGATTGGATTATGCCACACATCATTCCTGCTAGAGCATTTTTTATTTAAACTATCTTCTCTCTCTTTTTTTTTTTTTTTTGTTTTTTTGTTTTAACCTAGCATCTAAGCATAATAAATGTTAAAAAAAAAAAAAAAAAACTAAACAGGAAAGTGGGAAAGCTGCCTCCCTATTTTAGAGCTTGACAAAGATGTGTTAACTTTTACATTTTGAGCTCTGTAGGATGTCAGGCACTTTACAGCCTGGGTGGCATCTATCTTTATGGTGCTACTTGCACAGACATTCTATTTGGATGTAATCATCCTTTGTTTCATTTATTATTTTTAAGGTCCCCAAGGTTCCCAAAGTTCCTTCTAAAGAGGCAGTATGTCTGTTAGTTTCACGTGTAGATCTGGGTGCTTCACTGCCGAGCAACGTGCTGCTGACTGCAGCATGGCCTCCCATGTGAGCTTGTGTTCCTTTGTTCAGGCTTTGCAATGTGCCACCCGGCAGCTGCAAGCTCATCATTGCCTTTTCTTGGGCTCTCCAGAGACACAGCAGCGGGAGAGCACATTTTTTTGGTCTCATGCCACTTGTCATCACCACCAGATGCTCTGAAATGCCTGCTCTTGTGAGGCAGTGGCTGCCTTTGCTGCCCAAGGGAGTTACCTGGAGAAGCTTTAAAAAACACCAAGGCCTAAGACCCACCCCAGAGATTCTGATTTAATGGGTCACAGCACAGTGTAGCCTGGGGCCCCTGGATAATTCTAACATACAACCAAGGTTAAGCGGCATGGGAGGTGTAGGGTTGAGACTGCTTGTATTGTGGGAATTAAAATGTAGGTGAGGCTAAAATAGGAGAACTATAAAATAAATCATGTGCCAGAATGTGCACATTCAAATCAGCATTTCTCTCTTGGAATTGTCTTTAGGACCTATTTCACATTCTCTTAAACCTCTGCTATGGGGACCACACCTTGTGTGTGGAAGTTGGTGATGAGCCTTGGCAATAGCCATGTGCCTGGATGGAGGTGCCACTGAATTCTTTTTAAATCCAATAATAGGAATGATTATGACATGGTGAGACTGGTTTGTTTCACTACATTCTCCATTGACCTGCTAGAATTATCTTAAAAGTACATAAATTGGATTGCATAATTCCTTTCCTTAGGACCCTTCAGTGGCTTTCCTTTAGAACTAAATCCAAAGTTCTTGCCAAGCCTTTCACAGCAATGCAGCTCCTTCCCGTCACCCCCAACACACGTCAGCCACACAGGCCTCCTTTCTGCTCCTTGAACTCACCAAATATATTCCCACCTCAGGCCTTCGAACTTGCTGTTCCCTTGTGTGGAAGGCTCATTTCCTCAAACCTCTAAGCGAGTTCCTTCTTGTTATTCAGGCCTTAGTGCAGATGTCAGATCTTCAGAGAAGCTCTCCTTCTCACCCTGTCTGCTCTAGTCACCCTCCACCACGGTATCAGTTTTATTGTTTTCGTAGCACCTACTGCTATCTGAAATTCATTTGTTTACTGGTACATCTGTTTGTTGTCTATCTCCCCAAACCCAAGAATGTAAGTTCCATGAGAGAAGGGTCTGGTTTGTGCTGTCCAATCTCATATCCCTAAGGCCTACAATAGTGAGTACCTGGTACGTATCAGGCACGCAGTAATTACTGTTGGAATGAAGGAAGACAGAAGGAAAGGAAGAAGGAAGGAGAATGTATAGGAAGGTAACAAGTAGTTGGTAATCTCTTCCCATCCCCAGTTTTCCAGATATGTGCTCATCTGTCTGCTGGTGCAGTTAACGTTGCTCCTCCCGGGAACTGGGAACCAATGGAATCTGGATGCCAATATCTCCATAGTCTTAGTTTGCTCTTTTTTTAGAGCTGGCACCTAACTGTTTTAGTGACATTTCCAGCAGAAGCCTTCATGGGTGGAAGCCAGGATCTCTACGATCATTGGGAGAAGCAGGAACTGTCAGCAAATCTTGGTCAAGTTTAAACATCAGACCTGGTAGTACTGAAACATCTCAATAGTCCATGTAGTTTATTGAGACTTTATATGTCCTACATCTATGCAAGGTTTCTGAAAATAGGAAAAAAAAAAAGAATCCTGTGTATAGAATATATGCTGCAGGAATACATCACGACAGTTACCATCTATCAAGTGCCTACTATGTGCCAACTCTGAGCCAGCTTCCTAACATACACTCTGAGGCTTAGAGGACTGGAGAAGGACTTGGAGAAAGAAGAGTCCACACAGTTCTTATCTCACCCAGGCAGTGATTCGAAATCACATTCACAAGGAGGACCAGCAGCTGCTACAGATAAAAGAGGCCCCAAATGAAATAGTACAAAGGTCACATGTGCACAGTGAGGTTTGTAACTTCAGTCCTCTCTCTCTCATATGGACTGTCTTGAAGAACATGAGTTAGCTGCAAGAAACATTATGGACCCTCATTTGAGTGGGAGAGCAAGCCATCTTCTGGGACTTCTAGTGGTGAGGTTCTGTTCCCATGTTTTCCAAATAAGACATGGAACAAATTTTCTAATTCAGTAGAACCCCTGGTGTAATCTGGAGTCTACTTTTCAAATGCTGGTACTTATGAATATTTAGATTTTTTTCATGTCAGTGTGGTTCTACCTGGGAATCTTGAATATCCTACATGCCCAGATGGTTTGCTAGGTCCTTCTGTGATAACATTAAATAATCTTACTGCTTTGCATGAAAAGCAGCATGGCATTGCATACCAGGTGGGAACAATGGAATACCAGACTCTGCATGTCTGAAGAATCATCTTCTGACTAGAAGTATTTTCCCACCTCCTCAATTTCCCCTCGGGTTCTTTATTCGTGCTGGAAGAGAGGGTGGAGTGGGGGTTGTAGCAATATTTTTTGGTCTATTTGCTGCTTTTTGTTCTTGTCATCTCTGTTTCTCCATATGCTTTTATCAAGGACTGGAGATGCACATGGGAGAACTAAATGGTGTGATTTTAAGTGTCCTGGGAAGGACAGTCTGCCAAGCACAGATTACTATCAGCCCTGTTAATCATGGGGGCCTGTATTACACCATTGGTTAGTGTTCCTTTGGGGTTTGCTTGTGACTTAAATTACTACATAACCCAAAACCTGCACGTGGAGGAAATGGGAGTGTCGAGGGAGAGAAGGAAGTAAGGAGGGATGGTTGGTAAATGAGATGTTGCCCTTGGGAGAGGTATGGTAGAACAATCAAAGAAAACTAAGAGTATAAGATAGGAGACAAGGATCCAGAAAGGGAAAAGAGAAAGATGCTAAGCATCAGCTCCTGGGACTATACCAAGTCCTCACATATGGACTGTCTTTTCTCCTTGGGGAATCTTCTCTTTCTCAACCCACCATTGACTGTTCTTATTCAGTGCTCTGTTCTTGATCCTATTCTTATCTCTCTCTAAATGCTTTCCCAAGGTGATCTTATCTTATCTATGGCTTCCATTATTACTTGCGTGTTGATGACTCTTAAAACTCAATCCCCAGTTCAGATGCTCATTCCTGAACAGCTTCTCATAGATGTCCCAGAGCCACTTCAAATCCAACAGGTACAAATGCAAATTCTATTTCTCTCCCTTGCTCCTGTCCTCTACTTGTACCTCCCAAGCAAACCTGTTTCTTCTGTCTTATTTTCCACCACTATGAAGAGCACCAACATATAACCAGGAGGCCACACCTAAGCGGATGTCACCCTCATCGAGTCCTAGAGACATTACCTTTTCATGTCTTCCCGCATGTCACCAATCTTATTGCCACTACCTAAGGTGAGCCCTCCCCATTTCTTACCTGGAATCCTGGTAATCTCACCTCTGTTTCCACCTCTCCAATCCATGATAATGCTTTCTTATGACCTCATGCTTTGCATAGGCTCTCCCCCACTGAAATAAGCATCATTTTACCAACTATCATTTATTGAGATTTTACTATTTTCCATAAATTGTCTTCAATCCTCATAATAATCCTGCAAAGTACCTGTTGTTATTCAGGCAGTAAACAATACATCTTATATTTGCATCCAGGGATTGCTAATTCCAAAGCTTAGCTCTTTCACTGTTATTCTTCCAGCATTTTCTCCACACCCTCAACCATTCACTCTGCCTCTTATTTTTCATCAATTCCTTCTCATTTTCAGTATTTTAGTTGGGAGTCAGCTTCTCCAAGCCACCCTTTTTGAATACACATTCAACATGTCACAATCTATTTTATGTGCCTCTTTTATTTTTATTTTTTTATTATTAATTTTTTTTGCAGTACGTGGACCTCTCACTGTTGTGGCCTCTCCCATTGCGGAGCACAGGCTCCGGACGCGCAGGCTCAGGGGCCATGGCTCACAGGCTCAGCCGCTCTGCGGCACGTGGGATCCTCCCAGACCGGGGCACCAACCCGTGTCCCCTGCATTGGCAGGAGGACTCTCAACCACTGTGCCACCAGGGAAGCCCTATGTGCCTCTTTTAGACTTTCATTCCATTCCCTGTTACCCTCCAAGACTGTGAATACCATGAAGTTAGAGACTGTCCATATATGTCATTTTTTTTAATCCTCTCTATCCATATCTGCCTTCTTCTGAAAGGGATTTAAGACTATCAGGTTAAATATTGAGTCATTTATCTTTTTTTAAAAAAAATATTTTTAATTTTATTTTTTTAACATCTTTATTGGAGTATAATTGCTTTCGAATGGTATGTTAGTTTCTGCTTTATAACAAAGTGAGTCAGTTATACATATACATATGTCCCCATATCTCCTCCATCTTGCATCTCCCTCCCTCCCACCCTCCCTATCCCACCTCTCTAGGTGGTCACACAGCCCCAAGCTGATCTCCCTGTGCTATGCAGCTGCTTCCCACTAGTTATCTATTTTATGTTTGGTAGTGTATATATGTCCATGCCACTCTCTCACTTTGTCACAGCTTACCCTTCCCCCTCCCCATATCCTCAAGTCCATTCTGTAGTAGGTATGCATCTTTATTCCCGTCTTGCCCCTAGGTTCTTCACAACCTTTTTTTTTTTTTTTTTTTTAAGATTCCATATTTCTACTACTAGAACAGCTTCTGATACATAAAACGTGTCAGGTAAAGTTTTATGAATGAATGAACAATATCAATAAAACTCTGTGAAGTAACGGTCAGGATTAGTAAAAGCTTCATTTCAGTGAAGAGAAAAATGAACCTTGGGCAGGTTGGATGGGTCTGCTCAAGGACCCCCACCACTCAGTGACAAAATCAGGACCTGAATATTGTCTCCTGGTCTAGTAGGAGTAGGGGACAAACTGACGCCACAACTTTTATGTTTTTTGTTGCTTTTACACCTTTGCTTCATTTCTCTTCAGTGGTCCTCTTCTCTTTTTTTTTGCCTCCTTTTCTACCAAGTCACTCTCTGAAAAGAGGCCTAGGGTTACTCTTATACCTCTTCCACACCTTGGTGCACATAAACATGAATAAATTTATGTTTTCCTCCATCTCTACTCTCATTTGGCAGTTTGCTCACCTCTTCATCTCTATATAGAAATGGGGTTCTTTTCCAATAAGGCAATAATGTAAGTCTAGCTTTTCAATTCTTCCAACTAAACATCATCTTTGCCCATTTAAGTACCTTACATCTTACCTCTCCACGATAGACCACATGGATTTCCATTCAATCAACAGCAGAGACCATCAGCTCTTTAAGAAGCGCCATTGATCTCAATTACAAACTGACTGACATTCAACTCTTGTCAAAAGCTTGATGGAAGTGGCTGATATTTGACAATGTCCAAGAGATTGATGAAATATTAGCTCTTTCTAATTTTCCAAAATTCATCCCTTTATCCAATCAAGCAAGGGGAAATCAGGCAAGAAGAACCTCTCAGGTTCTTCCTCTATTCATAAGGATAATCATAATACCTACCTTATACGGTTATTGTGAAGGTTCAATGAGTTAACCCACATAAATGCTTGCAATGTCTCAAATAGATTTACATTTGTGAGACTGCAGTTCTCTTTGCTCTAGGCTTTCATAAAGAATTGAAAGCTGTATTTGAAAAAATCTGAATTTTGTAAAATGGAAACTGCCAATGAGAACACTGTTATTCAAATTTCCTTTTGTGAAGAATGGTAGGGAAAAATATTTCACATCTCAAAACAGAAAAGAGTTTGTCTTTCCTATGAAATCTGATGTTTCCTTCTAGAAAGTAAGGTATACTTGAACAGAGCTCATCGTTTTTCCATCTCTGCTTTAGAAACTAAGAGGTATAGAGCTGGGTTTTATGTTTAGTCAGAACTTTCTTACTATCATCTTTCCTCTTTCTGTTATTTACCTTTTATCTTTTCATTTTTAATGATATTAATCTAATTATAATCTGTCTCAAATAGCTTTTTGAAATCCTATAGAATCAATTTCTAAATAAACAAATAAATGAATGTATTAGGCACAGAAAAAACATCTTATCAGTCTTTAACCACACATCAATGTTTACATTAATGGTGATGGACCCTGCATTTAGAGAAAGGTGAACTGTGGTAGGGAGAATTCTAAGATGGTCCCTAAAATCCAACCCCCACTCCATAGATATACTTGCTCTGTATAATTTCTTCCCCTTGAGTAAGTGGAATGTGTGAAAATACTGGGATTTCTCTCTCCATGATCAGGTTTGTAATCAGTTGACTCTTACTTAATCAAAAGGGGAGTTAACCTGGGCAGGCCTGACTTGAATAGGTGAAACTTTTAAAATAAAGGGAAGTGTCAGTGCCCTGCTAATCTCAGGGAAGAAAGCAAACAGCATATTGCAAACTTCTTATCACAGGGGCCGTGTGGCTGGGACCTGAGAGTGATCTCTTTTTCTTTTTTCTTTTCCTTCTTTTTTTCTGCACCACGTGGCATGGGGAATTTCCCTGACCAGGGATCAAACCCACACAGCCTGCAGTGGAAGCATGGAGTCTTAACCACCGGACCACCAGGGAAGTCCAAGAGGGATCTCTAGTTGCTGAAAGTGACCCCTGGCTGACAGCCGTCAAAAAAAGGGGGACTTCAGTCCTAAAACTACAAGGAAATGGATTCTGCCAAAAACCTGACTGCCTTTGGAAAAAGACTTTGAGCTCCAGGTGGGTATTTAGCCAATCTGACACCCTGATTTCAGCCACGTGAGACCCTGAACAAAGAATCTAGTTATGCTGTGCCTGGACTTCTGACATACAGATATTGTAAGATAATAAATAGGTATTGTTTTAAGTCACTAAGTCTGTAGTAATTTGTTATGCAGCCAAAGAAAACTAATTCATGTTTCTAATAAATTAAAATTAAAGTTCTAAACAATTTTGAAAGTATAAACACATGGTATTATCAATTCATTGTTGAGGCAGCTTCAATTCTATTTCCCATGGGATGCTAATAGGTAATATCTGGGGCAGGGGGAGGGAGCTGTATCACATTTTCTAACTTGTAAGTTATATACTTGTACACACACACACACACACAAACACACACACACACTCTGCTGTAGTTATGCAGCACCACTTCCACTGTAATGTCTGTTAGAAGTGAGTCATTATTTTGGCCTATAGATTCAAGGGGAAGAAAATTAGATTTCATCTTTTGGATGGGAGGGGTATCAAATAATTTTCAGACATTTTTTAAACACTTTACATCTCCTACCACCACTTATTTAGAATGGGACCATGTTCTTTGTAAATTCTATGTAATGTTGTCACGTGCAGCTTTGTGTAACTACCTTTACGATTGAGATAGAGAACTATATGATCACCACAGGGCTCTATGGTTGCTTATAGCCACGCTACCCTCTCCCTCCTAATCCCTGACCTCTGGCAACCACTAATCTGTCTTTTACCTCTATAATTACGTTATTTCAAGGATATTAAATAAATTGAATCATGTAGTAATTAACCTGTAGAGCATTGCTTTTTTCATTTAGCATTATTTCCTAGAAGTTCATCCAAGTTTTATGTGTCAATAGTTCATTCTTTTTTGTTGCTGAATGATATTCCAAGATATGGATTTACCACTATTATTTTAACCACTTATCCATTAAAGGCCATGTGGGTTGCTTCCAATTTTTGGTTATTATGAATAGAGCTGTTAAAGACATTCATTTACAGGTTTTTTTTATGAACATAAGTTTTCATTTCACTGGGGTAAATGCCTAAGAGGCACTTGTTCACAAACTATTTTCCAGAGTGGCTGTACCATTTTGTACTCCCAGCAGCAATGTATGAGGGATCTACTTTTTGTGCATGTTTGCCAGCACTTGGTGTTATAACTATTTTTTATCTTATCCATTATGACACTTTTGTAATGATATCTCATGGTTTTAATTTGTATTTTCTAATGGCTAATGATGTTGAATATCTTAGTGTGATTATTTGCCTTTGACATATTCTCTTCATTAAGATGTCTATTCCTGTCTTTGTTCATTTTCTAATTGTTTTGGGATTTTTTTTTTTTTTTTTTTTTGCTGTTAAGTTTTGACAGCTCTTGATATATTCTAGACACAAGTTCTTTGTCAGATATGTGATTTGCAAATATTTTCTCCCAGTCTATAGCTCATCTTTTCTTTCTCATAACTGGATATATTGCAGAGCAAAAATTTTTAATTTTGGTGAGGTACAATTTGTTGATTTTTCCTTTAAGAATTGTGTATTTGATGTCAAATCTAAGAACTCTTAACCAAGTCCTATATCTTGAAGATTTTCTATGTTTTTTTCTAAAAATTTTGTAGTTTATAGTTTTATAACTATAGGCAATACTTGTTTCATGACTTAACACAAAAAATTATTTTGATAAATGTTTCATAACCACTTGAGAGGACTGTTATTCTACTCAGCTGAGCTCTTCAGATCTTTTATATCCTTATTGATTTTTTTGTCTGCTTTTTCTATCAATAACTTAGAGAAGTGTGGTAAAATCTACAAAAATGATTGTGCATTTTTCTATTTCCTATTTTACTCTGTCAACTTTGCTTTGTAAATTTTGAAACGATGTTATCAGAAAAGTACAAATATACTGATACTATATATTGCTAATGACTTGATCTGTTAATCATTATGAAATATACTACTTTATTTCTCATAATACTTCTTACTTAAAGTCTAATTTTGTTGATATTAATAACTTACATCAGCTTTCCTTTGATGAGTATTTGCATGGTTTATCTTTTTACTTTTACTTTCAACTATTTTGTGTCCTTAGGTTTAAGGTGTATAGCCTGTAAAGTAGCATATGGTTGTATTTTTTTTATGTCAGTCCAACAGTTGTCTTTTAATTAGAGTGTGTAGTTGTCTACATTTAATATAATTTCTTGTATAATCGGGTTTAAGTCTACCACCTTGCTTTTTGTTTTTATGTTTGCCTCATTTATTTTCCTTCTTATAATTCTTTCTTTGGCATTTTATGGACTAATCAAATATTTGTATTATTGTATACTTTTCTTTTACTAACTCCTTAGTAACTACTTCTTTTAATAGTTATTCTGTTTTACTTTTTACTATCTACCTTAAATTAATACTTTAATCATTTCCTGAGCAATCCAATAATCCTACAACAATTTAACTCCATTTGCCCTGTTTTATTATTACAATGTTATAAATATGATATTTTGCTGTAAACAATCAATATTACTTTATAATTACCACATAATTAACCTTTCTAGTGCTTTTAATTCTTTCCTGCAGCTCTGAGCTTCCATATGTTTCATTTTTCTTCAACCTGGAGAATTTCCCTTGGTATTTCTTGTAATGTGCATATTCAAAGATTTCTTTCAGCTCTTGTTCATCTGAAAATATCTTGATTATTTTCATTTTTAAAGATTTTTCTTTACTGGATATAGAATTGTCTTTTGCATTCCATGGTTTCTGTTTCACAGTCAAAATAAATCTTATTGCTGCTGCTTTGAGGACTAATGTCTTTTTTTCTCTTAAAACTTTGTCTCTTTGCTTTGAATTTAGCAGCATGACTACTATATGTTTAGGTATGGTTCTTTTTGCATTTACAATAGAATCTTGAACAACATGAGGGTTAATCTGCAAATAACTTATAGTCAGCCCTCTGTGTCCATGGTTCCTCCACATCCACAGATTCAACCAACCATGAATTGTGTAGTACTGTAGTGTTTGCTATCGAAAAATATCTGCATATAAGTGGATCCATGCAGTTCAAACCCTCATTGTTCAAGGATCAACTGCGTTTAGCTTGAAATTCCCTGAGATTCTTAAATTTGTGGGTTGAAGTTTTTCATTAATTGTTGGGAAAAAAAATCATTATCCATGCAAATATTGCTCCCCCACCAACTCTTAATTTTCTTTCCTCTCTTTCTGGGACTTCATTTGCTTATATGTTGGATTTTTTTTCCCATGTCGTTTCACGTATCTCTTATATTCTTTATTCCCATTCTTTTCCTTCTCTGCGCTTCAGTTTGGATTGACCTGTCTTTAAGTTCACTTATTATATATTCTGCTTATAAATCTATCAAATGAGTCTTAATTTCAGATATTATATTTTGCCATTCTAAAACATCCATTTGTCCCATTTTATAGATTTTCATTCTTTGTTGAAACTCTTCACCTATTCATCAAATTTGCCCATATTTTCTTCTAATTTCTTTAATAAATTGGATATAATTAGGCTGAAATCCTTATCTACTTTGTTATCAGAGATAGCCATGAGTCTGCTTCTAATTTTTTTCCTCATGAATATTAATTACATTTTCCTGTTTTGCCCTATGTCTACTAAACTTTATGTTGTATTTCATATATAAAGAAACTGTAGAGGTACCAGATGGCATTTTTCCACTGGGAAAGTTGCTCCTTTCCCCCGTTATGGAGTAGAGGCTAGAGGTTGATTTCTTCAGTCTAATCAGTGATTGAGTTGTGTTGAAACACAGGTTGAAACACAGGTTGAAAAAGACTGCCTCTATCTCTGGTTCTTCCCTGTTCTACCAAATGTGTCCCTCTTTTTTGGGAGGGTGGGGGATTGAGAACCTGGCAATTCTCTAGATGTGAAAACTGTGGGAGAGACGACTCTGTCCTTCAGAAGGTTTGATCTATGCCCTTTGACTCCCTGTCCAATGCCACTTCCAACTTCAGCAAAATTCTTGAGGAGAAGACAGCAGTATGTTTGAAGAAGGAATCGTTCCTTAAGTGAAACTTTGTTTCCTAAAGACTGTGAGACTGCAGGAGATTTGAATCTGCCTTACAGATCTTGAAAACATTCCAAATAGACTCAAAACTTAGTTAACATACTCTGGAGAAACAAGTTGGGTACTTCTAGTTCCTGAAGCTTCCAAATCCATGACTACTAAAAGGGTTTACTGATTTATTTTCCTTCTAGTAGATTCCCTCTTCATGGACTAAAGCTGATCCTCAGCTCATACACAGAATCAGCAAATCTAGTAATGGAAGGAAATGGCTGATGAAGGACTGTTCACATTAGAAGGACTCTTCTCTCTTAGGAATTTTAGTTTATTGAATATTTTTTGTTGCTATTGCTCTTGAATGTCTTTAAAAATATCTTTTCTTTTTCAAATAGTCTCGATCATCTTTTATTTCTTGCATAGAAATGGTGATATGACATAATCCACATTTTATTCACATGTGAAAATCCTATATACTTTTTTTTAAAACATTTTTCTTCAACTAATACTGAACATGCTGTTCAACATCAGGTACTTTAAAGAATATAGTATAGTATCCCTATCATATTTGCAAGATTTATCTTATCAATATTTTCCTAATGACATTTATGTTGTTTAATATTTTTACTACTAAAAATAATGCTTCACTATATAGCCTAACATGTAAGTTTGTACCCATTTTTGGTTACTTCCTAGTGATAAAGCTTCTAAGACATAAATCGTGGGGTTTCAGGTGGGAAAAAATAGTTTTTGATGTATATGTATTAATTCATCAAACATATAATAAGTGCCTACTATGTGTCAGATATTCTTCTGGACAGTTGATATACACATGATCAAAACAGAAAATAATTCCTGCCTTGATGGAGTTTACGTTCTGGTGACAGAGAAAGTAAGTACATAAACATAACCTGCAATAAATTAAACAGTATATTAGAAGATGTTAAGTGCTATGGAGAAAAGAACTAGAACGTGGTAAGTGTAAACAGAAGTGCTTGTGGGACGGAGGAAAGTTGCAGTTTCAATGCATAAGAAATCTGCTGCCATCCTTCTCTCTGTTCCTTTTTATATAACGTGTATTTTTTTGGGGAGGGGGCTTTTTGTTTGTTCACTTGCTTCATGTGTGAGTTTCTCTTTAATCACTGGTTGTCGGTAATTTGATGATAATGTATCTTAATAAAGTTTTCTTCATATTTATTGTGATTGGGTTTTGTTCAGATTTTTAATCTAAGTATTTATGATTTTTATCAAAGAGTTTTTTTAGCCATTACTTTCTCAAATATTTATTTCTTCCCTCTCCTTTCTCTCCTTCAGAGATTCCAGTTGCACTCTATTAGGCCACTTGAATTTGTCTCACAGCTCACTGAGTGTTTGCTACTTTTTTTCCCAGTGTCTTTCCTGTCTGTGTTTCAGTTTGCCTAGTTTATATTGCTATGTCCTTAAGTTTCCCAATCTTTTCCTCTGTGGGGCAAAATCTAGTGTTAATCTACCTGAGTGTATTTTTCAGTGCAGACATTATATTTTTGAATTCTAGAGGTTCAATTTGGGTATTTTTTATGTCTTCCATATCTCAAATTAACATGCTCAATCTTTCTTCCAGCTTCTTGAACATATGTAGCACAGTTCTAATAAGTGTTTTGATGTCCTTGCATACTAATTATGTCATCTTTGTCATTTCTGGTTGGTATCAATTTACTGATCTTCTCACTTTGATTTACATTTTTCTGCTTCTTTTCATGGCTAAGTAATTTTTTTATTTGATACTAGACATTATGAATTTTAGATATTGGATACTCTTTGTTCTTATAAATGTCCTTGTTGTAGCTCCATGATGCAGTTAATTTTCCCTGAAACAGTTCAATCCTTTCTGCTAATGATTTTAAATGTGGAGCAGAGCTCATTTAAGCTAGGGTTAATTTTCCTCTCCCACTGATGCAAAATCTTTTTCGCTTACTCTATATGTGATGGTTAATTATATGTGTCAGCTTGATTAGGGATATCCAGATAGCTGGTAAAACATGATTTCTGGGTGTGTCTGTGAGGATGTTTCTGAAAGAGATTAGCATTTGGATTGGTAGACTGAATAAAGAAGATCACTCTCACAAATGTGGGTGGGTACCACCACCTATTCCATTGAGGACATGAATAAAACAAAAAAGGTAGAAGAAGGGCAAATTTGCTCTTTTTGCTTGAGCTGGTACATCCATCTTCTCCCATGCTAGGACATCAGTGCTCCTGGTTCTTGGGCCTTCAGACTTGGACCATGACTTACACTATTTGCCCTCTAATTCTCCAGTCTTTGGACTTAGATTGAATTACACCACTGGCTTTCTTGATTCCTCAGCTTGCAGATTGCAGATCTTGGGACTTCTCAGATTCCATAATTGTGTAAGCCAATTCCTATGATAAATTATTTTGGGTGTTTTATTCTCAAGTCTTGGGTAGTCTCTTTGCACACATGTGCTGATAAGTACTCAGCTGAAGATTCAAAGAAGATTCTCTATAGATCTCTGGAGTTCTCTCTCTGTGAAGTTCTCTTCTCTTCAATATGATGTTTTGCGAAGTCTAGCCTCCTTTGTTTCCCAACTTCCCAGCTCTGTCTTTTCAACTCAGAGAGCTTGCTGGAATCTTAGTTTTCCCTTCCCTGTGCTACGGCATGTGAATTCTCTCCAGGCAGTAAGTTGGTGTAATCACAGGGCTCACTTATTTGATTCCCTAACCCTCAGAGATCATTATACTTTGTTTCTTTATGTCCAATATCTTGAAAACTGTCTTTTCATATTTTTTTCCCAGTTTTAAAATTATTTCTTTTGGTAGGGTAAACCTGGTCCCTGTTTCTCTATCTTGGTTGATGGTGGGAGTCTTGTCAAACAATTTTATTTAAGAAAATATTTACAAACATTGTCTTTTTAAATTCAATTCCACTACAGACAAGTGATTCTTCCTTTCTACATTCTAATAATTATAACTAGCATAAAAATATACTTAGCAATTAATGTTACACAGGGCTCCTCCCAAGTCACTTAAAATCTAATTTCATTTAGTCTAATTGGTTCCCAAAAAAGAGTAAACATTCTTCAATGAACAGTTTTCTCCAGGAAATCTGCTTCTTAAGGATTCATAGGATCATAACATTTTATTACTAGAAGGTTCATTTGAATTTGCTTTTGGCCAGTCTTATTTTATGATGATGATACTGAGGCCAATACTGCAGAGATGCTTTGACAAAAAACATCAGTAACAGGCATCTGGCCAAAGTAAATGATAGATATATTGTACTAGCAGGCCCAGCTTATGATTGGGTTATATTTAATTTTTAATTTAAGTGGTTGTGAGGCAGGATATATTTTCCGTAGAAACAATGCAGTGAATTTGAGTCTATATTGTTAACATTGTATTATGAACACAGACAGGTACACTTTAGGTTAAATAGGTTTTTGTAAACTGATAGTTGAATCAGTCACTGATGCTACTAGAGAAAAATGTATTGGGGTTCTAAATCAGAATACAAAGCCATCATCTGCCATTCCTGGTTTCTGTAGGTTCTGTCAGTGGTTTTAGTTGATAGAAGTGCCATTCAAGCATTTTGTTTTTAACAGCAAATTGTAAACTCGCTCTATTTCTTAATCAACATTAAAAAACTCTACCTTAAGTGAAAAAAAAGACATTTTCTTGAGCAGACACAGGGTGTTTGGATTTAGACTAAGTAGGTCTTTCTCAGAGAAATTTATCTATATTTCTATTTGGTATTCAGTGTTTATATGTTGGAGACATCCTTTATCTGTCAGGATGAATTTATCCCTAGACTCTCTGGCTTGCATTTTCTTTGTGCTTAGTTCTATATCAAGTGTTATAGGGAATGAAATGAAGAAAACAAAATAATCTCATCAAACAGTTATAACTCTAGGAATTTATTCTAATGAGAGTATTAGAAAAATATGAAAAGTCATCTGTATAAAGTTGTTTATCTCAGCAGTGTTTCTAATAACAAAGTTAGAAGCAATTGAATGCCCATCAATGGGAGACTGGCTAAATAAATCATTGCCTATCCATACAACTGTAAACTTCGCAGTCATTATAAATGATGATATAATGCTATATTTATCAATATGAAAAGATATCCATAAATAATTACTAAACGAAGATTCAAACAAAATAAAAAGAAGGTTAAAAACAGCTTTTATTATGTGAACCAATTTATTTAAAATTTTATATAGGTGTACATATGTATGCGTGTGTGTAAAGGGTGAGTTGTTTATAAACATATTAAAATGTTAGTATGGTTATTTCTCTGGTTGATGGGACATTGTTTGAATTTAATTCCTTCTTCATATTTTATTTTATTTATAAGTTTTACTACAAATTGTACAATAAGATATTTCATTTCGAAAATAAATTAAAAGAATCCATGCCCTGTGAGAATTCAGTGTAGAGAGTCAAAAACAATCAGCAAAGAATATGACAATGTACAAATAAATATATCTTATCAGACAGAGAGCAGTAGGAGCTGAGAAAAGAGGAAATATATGTGAGTTTTACAGAGGAGCTAGGATGGGACCTGGGCTTTGGGAGAAAACACAGAGATTGGGTAGGAAGAAAGAGAAGGGAGAGCCTTTCAGGCAGAGTGCACAGTATGAGTAAGAAAGGAAGGTCTGGTTTGGTAAGCTGGCAATAGGTAGTGGTAGAAACACAATTGTATAGGAAATTTAGATTCAAAGTAGTTTCTAAAATTTAAAAAAACCACAGCAAGTACACTTGATCATCTTATCTATTTCTGGTTATTTTTTTAAAATTGAAGTATAGTTGATTTACAATATTATATTAGTTCCAGGTGTACAACATAGTGATTCAATATTTTTATAGATTATACTCCATTTAAAGTTATTACAAAACAATAGCTATATTTCCCTCTGCTGTACAATATATCTTTGTTGCCTATTTTACACATAGTAGTTGGTATCTCTTAATCTATATTTCTATGTTCCCCCTCCCCAATTCCCTCTCCCCACTGTTAACCAATAGCTTGTTCTCTACATCTGAGTCTGTTTCTGTTTTGTTACATGCATTTAATTGTTTTATTTTTTAGATTCCACATATAAGTCACAACATAGGATATTTGTTTTCCTCTGTCTGACGTATTTCACTAAGCATAATACTCTCTACGTCCATCCATGATACTCTCTAGGTCCATCCAATAGGGCTGAGTAATATTCCATTGTGTGTGTTTTTGTGTGTGTGTGTGTATAGATATATACCACATCTTTATCCATTCATCTGTTGATGGACACATGTTTCTTCCATATCTTAGCTATTGCAAATAATGCTGCTATGAACATTGGGGTTCATGTATCTTTTCAAATTAGTGTTTTTATTTTCTTCGAATATATACCCAGGAGTGGAATTTCTGGGTCGTATTGTAGTTCTATTTTTAGTTTTTCGAGGACCCCCCATCCTGTTTTCCATAATGTCTGCACCAATTTACATTCCCACCAACACCCTCACCAACATTTGTTATTTGTGTTCTTTTTGATGATAGGTGTGAGGTGATATCTCATCGTGATTTTGATTTGCACTTCTCTGATGATTAGTGACATTGAGCATCTTCTCATGCGCCTGTTGGTCATATGCATGTCCTCTTTGGAAAAAATGTCTATTCAGGTGTTCTGTTCATTTTTAAATTGGGTTGTTTATTTTTTTGTTATTGAGTTGTATGAGCTGTTTTGTTTTTTTTCCCCACTGTGTTGACATTTGTACTGATGGTACAAAATTAAAAGTGGATGAAAGCACTGGTGACTTAGCATGAATCAAGGCAGTGACTCAAAATTTTAGAGATATTTTTTCACTGCCACAAATTCACATTAAAAAATCTGTTTTACTGAAGAATGTTCTCAATGAAGCAGTATAAAGTATTAATTTTATTAAATCTTGAACTTTGAGTGCCATTATTTTTAATATTCTGGGTGATGAAATGGGATGTACACATAAAGCACTCTGCTATGTATTGAAGTACAGTGCTCATTTTGAGAAAAAGCACTTGGGCAATTGTTTGAGTTGTGACCTAACTAGATTTTGTGTGTGTGTGTGTGGAACAACATTTTTTTCTTTAAAGTGTGACTGCCAGGCAAATTATAGTTATTTAGACTTGGTTATTTGACAGATACTTTTCCAAAAATGAACAAAGTAAGTCTTTAAGTCTTTCCCTTCAAGGAAGACAACTGACAAATAGTTTTGTTTGTTGCCAGTGATAAAATTTCAGCTTTTACATGAAAATTAAAATTGTAGAAAACTTTCATCTGCTACTGTGAGTTTGGCTGCTTCTTTATACTTAAAGACTTTTCTGAAAGGATGAGGGGAGATATTAAAAAAGTAATTTTTTTGATAGTGAATAATAAAATGTAGTCAACATTTAGAAAAGTGGCATAACTCAGCGTACAAACATTTTCCGAATGACCAATACATGTTACAAAATCATGTGTGTGCAAAAGATCCATTCATTGTGCAAGACAAACCAATAGCTTTTAATGGAACAGAGTAAGATAAGTTCAATGACATGTTTCAGATTCCACACTGCAATTAACCTGTAAGACACCATTACTTGTTGAGTTTTGGTATAGTATCAAAGAAGACCTATCCACAGTTCTCTGAAAAAAAAAAATTAAATATTACTACATTTTCCAACTACACATTTGTGTAAGACAGTTTTTCTTCATATCTTTCAACTAGAACAGTATATCCTAAAAATTGAATATAGAAGCAGACTTGAGAATCCGGATATCTTCTTCTTTTAAGTCAGAGAGTAAAGAGATTTGCAAAATGAAACATAAGATCACTTTTCTCAATAATTTTTTTGTTAGGGATAATATAGCTATTTTTTATAAAAATGTTAACATGTAATGATTTAATTATTATTATTTTAAGTGAATAAATAAATATTTTTAAAAGACCAGTTTTAGCTTCTAACATAGTAAATATCAATAGATGTAATCCATGTAAACAAACTTTCTTTGGGGTGCTCCATAATTAAGACTGAAATGGTACCTGAAACCTCAAAGTTTGTGAATTGCTTGCCTAGGTCATTCTGTGCTTCTTGACTCTTAATTTTCCCTGTGACCTATGGCTCCTATCCAGGATTGATTCTGTGCTGTTTACTGGATGAACTGCAGGCATCCATTTGGTGGTCTTGATCCAGTGACATTCTCAAACATTCCTTGAGGTACCACCTCTTACCCCCTCACCTTCCTGACTTCCACTCGCTAATAGGTGTTTGCCTTTCTTTCTTTCTTTCTTTCTTTCTTTCTTTCTTTCTTTCTTTCTTTCTTTCTTTCTTTCTTTCTTTCTTTCTTTCTTTCTTCTCTTTCTTTCTTTCTTTCTTCTTTTGAGTTTCAGTTTTTAATTTGGATAAAACTTAATTGTCTGACATGTAGGTTGAATGGGGACCAACATAAGTTGTAAGTGTGAAACCCATAGGCTTACACAGCAAGAAAAAGAATAATGCTTCCAACATTCATAACTGGCAATGAAGAAGTACTTTACATAATACAGGTATTATGTATTCTATTCTGAATAGAGAAAATAATTTTACTTGAATCTTCTGTTGAAAACCATAGTGTTATGTAAAAAAGTATCAGCATTAAATTACAAAATATTTGTAATTCACCCTTCCCCTATGTTCTAAGAAAAATGGGATCTAAAGAAGATACAATTGTTTCATGGGTGACAGTGGCAATATAGGCTACTTAATTCAATTCACAATTTTTCTGTTGTCAACTAAGGAAAACCAAAAATCTGAAAAAGAGAGGGGATAAAGATATTTGTCTTTTTATGATACTGTTGGTGCCCCTTTCTTTTTTTTCTTTTTCTTTTTTTAAATTTTAATTTTTATTGGAGTATAATTAATTTAAAATGTTGTGTTAGTTTCAGTATACAACAAAGTGAATCAGTTATACATATACATATATCTACTCTTTTTTAGATTCTTTTCCCATATAGGTCATTACAGAAAATTGAGTAGAATTCCCTGTGGTATACAGTAGGTCCTTATTAGTTATCTATTTTATATATAGTGGCATGTATATTTCAATCCCAATCTCCCAATTTATCCATCTCCCCCTGTCCCCCCTGGTAACCATAAGTTTGATTTCCACATCTGTGACTCTATTTCTGTTTTGTAAATAAGTTCATTTGTACCATTTTTTAGATTCCACATATAAGCAATATCATATGATATTTGTCTTTCTCTGTCTGACTTACTTCACTCAGTATAACAAACCCTAGGTCCATCCAAGTTGCTGCAAATGGTATTATTATTCTTAATGGCTGAGTAATATTCCATTGTATATATGTACCACATCTTCTTTATCCATTCCACTGTCAGTGGACATTTACGTTGCTTCTATGTCTTGGTTATTGTAAATAGTGCTGCTATGAACACTGGGGTGCATGTATCTTTTTGAGTTACGGTTTTCTCTGGATATATGCTCAGGAGTGCGATTGATGGATCATATGGTAGCTCTATTTTTAGTTTTTTTAAGGAACCTCCATACTGTTCTCCATAGTGGCTGTATCAATTTACATTCCCACCAAATGTTTATTATAATCATTATTACCAACATGAATTTTAAAGAAATTAGTAGCCATTAGACAACCGTCATGTGTGTCAATTTTAGGGAGACGTTACCCTGTGTCTTGTTAATGTCCAAATGGTTTGAGGGGATCAGATTGTAGGCAGAGCAGGAGCTTTTTATTAATTTCAAAGATTAAATTGAAAGAACAATATAATTGAAGGAAAATTTTCCTCAGATCAATAGAATAAAGTTAACAAATGGTAGAATGAATGACCTGGCAATATATACCTGCTCCATGCTCTGAAATACCTCATTAAAATTTTTTTCTTCCTGTTTCTTTAGTATTTTCAAATGAAAGTCAACCATGTGAACCTGGATTTCAAAAAGGAAGAAGCGAGTTCTCATTTTTTAGCTTACAATTCACTTTCCATGTGAAATGCTTTTTTCTCTGTCTGGAATTACATTACAAATATCACAGAGATTTTGCTCATTTTAAGCAACAAGCCCAGGTATTTAGCCTTTGTTCATAAAGAGAACTGATTGCTGCTCAGTTCATGTGCTCAAATGGAAACAGGCATTGAGGTAATTATGACCACTTCTGAGCCATATTCACAGCCAAGTTCAGGCATCCATTTGCTGTGGGCCTGCCGACACCCAGAGTAACATAAACCAAAAAGAACAACAAATGTAAAGTGAGGGTGCTTCTTAGTGGGGAAAGATGCTGGCAGGAAAGAAGGTAGAGCTGTTGCTGACCCAGGTCCTTGGACTCTTTAATCAGTAGAAATTGATAAGAGGCCAGACGAGGAATTCAGGCAAGGCTTTATTGGCACTTGTGCCGCACAGAGTGAAAACATGTAACAGGTTCCCTTACTCGCTTCCTGAGGGGGGTGAGCAGGTGTCTTACATGGATGAGGGTAGGAGCAGACCCATGTGTCCAGCCAGAGGGGAGGCTGAGGTGGTCAGTCCACCCCCTTGGTGGTGCCGTGTGCAGGGATCATGTGCAGTACCCTGCTTTTGCTCCCGACACCTCAGAAGCGGCAGTTGGGTTTTGGTCTTTTGTATCTTGTCATTAATTTGCCCCAACTGTGCATGCACGCAGTTATTTTTAGTCCCATATAGTTTCTTTGTATTCTGTTGCTCAGAGATGTTTGTCCAGGTTCAAGCAGTACAGCAAAGGGTCCCAGGTCCCAGGTCTCAGCCTGTCTCAGAGCTGCCAGGGCCTAATTCTAGACCGTATGAGTGCTGGACGCCTTTGTCTGGGGAATCTTTACTGGACAAGCCCCATCTGTTGGATCTGAAATGAAAGTGCGCTGGGGACCAGGAAAGATCCAGGCTTGGAAGAAATACCTCTTCATTGTTATTCAAGATTATTATAATAATAATAACTAAAAATGAAGTGTTTTGCTATGTGCCAGTTAAAAATTTAACTCTTTAACAAGCACTACCTCATTTATGCCTCACAACAATCCCATGAAGTAAGTACTATTTCCATCATCATTTTAAAGAATAACTCTTGGAAAATGGGAGTAAGTTTTCCAAAGTGATATAAATAGGGACAGAGGCAAGAATTGAAACCTTGTCTGTCTGACTCCAAAGCCTAAGCTCTTATCCACTGGGCAACCCTACCCTTATTCTCCTGTCACCCACCATATCTCCCCTAGGCTGTCCTTTCTCTACACTGCAGTCAGCTTTTATCCTAATTCTCCACTCCAATCATATTATTCCTTTGCATAGGACATTCTGATGGCCCCACTTCCTCGCAAGATCCTGATCCTGGCCTCCAGGGCATTCCGATTTGCCTCTCCAAAGTCATCTGATGGACACTGGGTTCTAAGCAAACCACACTGCTGCTCCTGATCATAACGCATAATTCCCTGCCTCTCTGCCCTTGTCCCACAGCCCTCTCAGCCTGGACTCTGCTCCATCATCTCCCCTAGTTAAACCACTACCACCACAATGTTCTCCTTACTCTGTACCAACTGTTGTAACCAGCCTTTTACACTGTGAGGTAGCTACTATTATTATTCAAGCTCATCAATGCCAGGTTCAAGGCCTCACAGCTAGTGAGTAGATTGGGGAGGATTTGAAGCCAGTTGGCTGATGCCAGGGTCTGAGTTCCCAGCCACTACGCTATGCAGGTGAATGATGTCGTGCCAAAGCTTTGGAGACTCACGTGTGTGCAAAGCACTTTGCTCAGCTTTCCTGATCCCCTAGTGAGAATCAGCCATCAGCTCCTGCTTCCCGCAGGGGACCACAATGTGTGCCTCTGTTACAAAAATTACTCCACTCTGTTTCACTTTAGCCATGTGTCTCGCCTACAAAATGTGCTCTGTTTGAGGCCATGCCATTCATTTTGTGTCCTTCATGAACGTAGTGCCATATCTGAAGCTCAGCAGGCACTTACTTGATGTGTAATGAATTCATTCAATGGCTGTTTATTGAACTCCTGCAGAAGTTATCTCACTCCTGCCTGTAAACTCCCTTAGGCAATTGTTCTTATCCTTTCTTGATTCATACCCCCCTTGGACAAGCTGATGAAAGTCATGCATCTTTACAACAGAAAAATGCAACAACCAGTAAAATTTTACATCCTTCTTGTTGGCTCATGGATTCTGGATTCAGAGTCTAATTGATTTGAATTCAATTATCGGTGAATTGAATTGTTCTTTCCTTTTTTCAAGTTATAGAAATCCAACTTAAGCCAGCTTAGACAGAGAGAGGTTTTTTTTAGCCTAGGGAGTCCAAGAAATGGTTACATTAAAAAAAATACATAGATGTGTGAGCTTGGCTTGTGGAACAAATGGAACAAGAGATTCTAACATTTTCAGGATATGCTTCTATCTGAAGATCAGTACTAATCTCTCAAACTCACTTCCTCCACAAATTGGAGAATAAGCTTGCTGATAGGTCCTGTGCCTCACACCCCACCAGAGAGGAGTTACCCCTTCTCCCTCTTAGTAATACTTAAAAAAAAAAAACCCAAGGAAATATTCTGATTGGCCAATTTAAGTGACATGTCAGCTCCCAGACATGGGAGTCAATTGGAGAAAGAAAAGCTCCACCAAAGGAATGATATTCTGAGAAGAGGTGAAGAGCAGAGCATCACCACCACTTTTTTCACCATCAACTCCTGGGCACCTGCCCCTGCCATCTCTCCCTGGAAGCTCTCTAAGCCCCCATTCTTCTGTGCCCTCCCACCTTCATTCCAGCATCATCAAAACTTGCCACAAAGAGCAAGGACCCAGCTCTTTGCTTTCTAAGAGAACAGCTAACAGTGAATAGATCTGGGCTAGACTATGAAGGAGAAAAACAAAACAAAACAATTACCTGGCTCCCCCTCCTGCTTCAATAAGCTATTTTATCAGTGGCCATTTATAATAATCACCTTAACCTACAGTAGTTCTAACATGGACTTTTGCTTAATTTTACGCATCACAGATTTAAACAACACTGACTTTTAGAGCTGGGAGAGTCCCTTGAGATCATCTTGCCCAATACCTCATTTTACAGATGAGGAAACTGAGGATTAGAGAGTCACTTATTTAGGTCACACAGCAAACTGGTATTAGGCCCTAAGCCAGAGTGTATGGACGCTAATTCCCAGTCTAGTTGTCTTCTTCCTTCATTGTAATGCAGTGAAGAAAATGTTTGGTTTGTCATAGGCCCAGTGAGGCTCACTAATCACTGTGCCTGTGTGTTTCCTTACTGGAACAAGTCATGACTTCAGTATTCCAGAAAACATATAGAATTAGTTGGCTATATGGGAGGCTTGTGCTGGAGGTGTTGTGAATATGGGCTTGGGAGCCAGGCTGGTTATGTTCATTCTAAGCCTTACCACCTACATGCTTGGACAGGTGAGTTAATAGTTTTGTGCCTCAGCGTCCTCATCTGTAAAATGGATCCTCCTCCAGCTCTTCTAAAGCAACAGCCCCATTTAGCATTTGTTGTTCTTTTGGTTCATGTTCCTCTGGGTACAAGCAGGCCAAATAGATGCCCAAGAGTTGTATCTACCACATTAGGTTTTAGAAGAATAGATTAATTCATGAAAATCACTTAGAATATGGTCTGATGAACTGTAAGCATTCCATGAGTGTAACATCTGTAATTAAAATGAAGTTGTCAGGAAAAAGGGAGTATTTTAAAGGCAAAGGCCATAAAACAGAATTTCCTGTAGGTCAAGTAATTCAAACCCTTAATTAGCCTCAATTTCCTTTCTGTCGCACCTTCTTATGAAAACAAAGCAAAGAAAACTCTTACCAGGAATTTCATTAAAAATAATAAAGCGAACAATCCAATATAAATAAACCTAAAATATTCCTATATTTAGCCCAATGTGCTAAGGAGGTTATCTGGATCATCTGTCCTTTGCGATCAAAACTGACATTCAGAGTAATGATTTGTGTCCTCAAAGACAAAATAATTATAATTGCTATCATTTGAGGACTGCTTACCAAACAACAGGCATCATGCTGAGTACTTAACATACCTTATACACCATGCAGACACAGGCGTGCATGCACACACACGCACAAACCCCCCCCCACACACACACACTCATTCATTTAATCATCTTAACAACTTTAGGGGCATGGATTTATTCTTATTTTACAGTTAAAAGTACATTTTATGCTTAATGAAGTTGAAGCTTGGAGAAGAGAAGTGAATTTCCAAGTGTACAATTGGTAAGTGGAGCTTGGAGTTGAACACAGAGCTTTCTGAATCCACAGCCAGCACTCTCAACAGCTCTGTTTACAGTCTTAATACTCCAGTTACCAAACAAAGAGAATATGGCGATTTATTTTCCATTTTCAGCCAGACAACAACAAAGGTTTCTGCTTGGCTCTTAACTGACTAGAAACTGAAGCAAATTCAAGAACTTCATCCTCCTCTAAGAATCCGCTTACAGAGCTTCTATTTCCCAGTGGTTTTTTGTTTGTTTGTTTTTGCGGTACGCGGGCCTCTCACTGTTGTGGCCTCTCCCGTTGCGGAGCACAGGCTCCGGACGCGCAGGCTCAGTGGCCATGGCTCACGGGCCCAGCCGCTCCGCGGCATGTGGGATCTTCCTGGACCGGGGCACGAACCCGCGTCCCCTGCATCGGCAGGAGGACTCTCAATCACTGCGCCACCAGGGAAGCCCCTTCCCGGTGTTTTTAATTATTCTTCATCCTACCATTAGCAAGGAAAGCCAAGAATTGACTGGAGACCGTGGACTTTGACTCCATATGCACAAGGACTGTGTTTTATTCATTTGTTTCCTCGAAGGAACCAGGTCAATGACTTATTAGTTTTAACGGAGAATAAATATTTATTGAACAAACAAATGAGTAAACAAATATGCATATCAGCCTTTCCATCATGGAGCTATGTTTGAAAGAGGAAAAATGTTCTGTCCAGAAAAACAGATTGTTTAATGAAAGAAGTACTAACTCAAGTGCTTACTAGCTGTGTCATCTTAAGCAAGTTACATAAACTCTCTGACTTTGGTTTTCTCATTTGGAAACGGAGGGACTGCTTATCATTTCATTTACAGTGTAGGGAGAATTAAATGTGCTAAAAAATTCTAAAATGTCTGTTACACAGTGGCCACTCAAAAATACATTTTGTTTACCCTCATTCCTTATTTTTTTATTTCCATCATAAGCCTATTATTTTCTTACACTTATACCATTGATAAATAGAACCTGTCATTTGCAAAATCCTTTGCAATTTACAAAGAATATCATGTTATCTTTTTTGAACATCACAATAGCCTTGAAAGATAAGAAGGATAGAATAAACTCATTTTATCTCAAGTTACAGAGGACAAAACCTATTCTGTTCTCATTTATACAGTGAGTAAATCATAATACCAAGACTCATATCTAGATTCACTGACATGAATTCTGAGCTTTCCTCAGTTCTCCAAATTGCTTCTGGAGAGAGTGAGAAAAACCAAAGCTTAAATCTTTCAATTAACTATTATATATGTTCTAAATGTAGAATTCCATACTACTACAATAATCATAAAGTCATATGTATTCTTCAGGTTTAACCTTATAATACCCTTCCTTGTAGAAATACCTTCAATTGGTTCTATTAAAAGCCAAAATTCAGCCAAGTAAATTTGAAAATCTAATTGCTTTATTCAACTATTCATGAATAGGGCAGCATCCTATCTAGCAACTAGAACAGTGATCAGAGGAGTTGTACAAAATGGAAGGCTTTTATAGGAAAAATGGTGGGGCAAGGGAGCTACTAGAAAAACAAAAGAAATTATTCTTTTTCGACCAGGACATCTTTTGTGAAGGGAGGGAAGAGCAAGGGTTTTCTCATACTGATGCTTCTTCTTCCTCTTGGGGATGGAGAGGGTCCCTGTGACAGACTACCTTACTGATGCTTGACCAGAAAATTCCAGACTGGTAGATTAAGATTAAATTTCTGTGAGAGGTTGAAACTGCAGTTAGATCAGGTATTAAATCTAGGTTTGGTATCATGGGCTTCTAGCATGAGTGATGCCACTAGGGGACTGTGATTTTCTTTTCAGCAGTTCAGATAACCAATTATAGCAATTTTTCACCAGGTGTCACTCCAATGTTAATACCTGATAAGAACAGATTATCACGTGTCCTTAACATAGCCATGAGTAAAATTCAGAGCTCAACTCTAGGTAAAGCCAGCTATTGTTCTGTGGAGCAAACTGGATATAGGTAGGTAGATAGGATAGATTTTTTTTTTTAATAAACTCTGGTTTTTACACAATGGTCAAGAGAATTTCACTTTTCTTTCTGACTTTTGAAAGTGTAAGAACAAATGGGAAAAATTAATAATAAGATAAAGTTTATTTTGAACTAAAAGGTTATTCCATTTTTATATGCTTTGCTGAAGAGCAAAATGCTTTTTTACAGTTATTAAATTATTCACCACTCCACATCATTCTAGGGTGCCATTGTACAGAATAGATTTCTCTGTACAGAAGGAAAAATAAGTCAACTCTGAGTCACTTCAGGAAACTAACATTTTTAATAACAGCATATTACCAGTATTTGACATCTATTAAACATCAAGAGATGCTCCAGAGTGTCTATTATTTAGTGAGTATTTCAAAGAACAGTGAGTTATGCTAATCCCAGCTTAAAGATAACTCAGGATATAAATTTGACTGAAAAGGACACAAACCGGAAAAGAAGGAAGAGGATTTATAGACAGAGATAGAAATAATGTCAACAACTCCTTGTCTCTGGTGTCCAGTGTGCTGAAACTTCACACTCATGGAATGAGTGCTTCTGTCAGGAAGAATTTCCTCTACCCTTGTAGGTTCTCCTGGTTGGTCTAAGAATTAAATCAACATAAGACATATTAACAGAAGAAAATCAAATTTAATTTCATATATACCAAAACACCACATACATGAGAGGTTCAGAAACAGAAAGATAAAATTAGGAATATAAGCTATCCGAGCTAAGGAATGAGATAGGGGCCTGGGGCTTCCAAGGACAGGAGGGTCATTCATAGGATGATAAGAAGAGCAGATATTTGGTACTTAGATGTCTGCCCTGCCATATAGATGGGGCCACTTAGATAAAACTTATCTCCAGTAATAAGTCTGTTCAGGGGAAAATCACCAATTTAAATTATCCTAAGTAGTTAAGGGTAGGGCAACAGTTTCTCTTGAACCCACAGGGTCTCAATTGCCTTTAGCACAAAATAATCCTCATACAAAAGTGACACATTCTGGGGAGTTCTGAATTCTTATTTTTCTCTTTAACATTAACCTTAATAGAAAGTCCCCTTTTAGGATAAGAAAACTGAGGCATATGAATGGATACAAAAACAAGACCTGCAAATATGCTGCCTACAAGAGACTCAATTCAGATCTAAAAACACACACAGATTGAAAGTGAGGGAATGGAAAAAGGTATTCCATGAGACTGCTACAAACAACTATATGTCAATAAAATGCACAACCTAGAAGAAATGAACAAATTCCTAGAAATGTACAACCTCCCAAGATTGAACCAGGAAGAAATAGCAAATATGAAGAGACCAATTACCAGGAAAGAAATTGAATCAATAATTTTTTTAAAACTCCCAATAAACAAAAGTCCATTACCAGATGGCTTCACAGGTGAATTCTACCAAATATTTATAGAAGAGTTAACACCTATTCTTCCAAAATATTCCAAAATATTGCAGAGGAAAAATGTTCCTGAACTCATTCTGCAAGGCCAGCATCACCCTGACAACAAAACCAGGCAGTGATACCATGAAAAAAGGAAAATTACAGGCCAATATCACTGATGAGCATAGATGTAAAAATCCCCATAAAATATCAGCAAAGAGAATCCAGTAATGCATAAAAAAGACCATACACCATGATCAAGTGTGATTTATCCCAGGGATGCAAGGATTTTTCAATATCCATAAATCAATCAATATGATAAACCACATTAACAAACTGAAGAATAAAAACCATAAGTTCTTCTCAATAAAGGCAAAAAAAGCTTTTGACAAAATTCATCATCCATTCATGATAAAAACTCTCCAAAAAGTGAGAATAGGGGGAACATAACTCAACATAATAAAGGTCATATATGACAAACCCACAACTAACATCATACTCAATAATGAAAAGCTGAAAGCATTTCCTCTAGATCAGGAACAAGACAAGGATTCCCACTCTCACCACTTTCATTCAACATCGTATTGGAAGTCCTAGCTACAGCAATCAGACATGAAAAGGAAACAAAAGGAATACAAATTGGAAAGGAAGAAGTAAAACTGTCACTGTTTGCAAATGACATGATATTGTATGTAGAAAATCCTAAAGACACCACCAGAAAACTACTAGAGCTCATCAATTAATTCACTAAATTTGAGGATATAAAATTAATATACAATAATTTGTTGCATTTCTATACACTAACAATGAACTATCAGAAAGACAAATTAAGGAAACAATTCCATTTACTATTACATCAAAAAGAATAAAATACTTAGGAATATACCTGACCAAGGAGGTGAAAGACTTATATGCTGAGAACTATAAAACATTGATAAAGGAAATTGAAGAAGATTTAAGAAGAGATGGAAAGATAGCCCCATGCTCTTAGATTGGAAGAATTAATATTGTTAAATTTGCCATACTACCCAAAGCAATCTAGAGATTTAATATGATTCCTATCAAACTACCCGTAACATTTATCACAGAACTAGAACAAATAAGCCTAAAATGTATATGGAACCATAAAACAACCAGAATTGCCAAAGCAATCCTGAGGAAAAAGAACTAAGCTGGAGGCATAACACTCCCATACTTCAGACAATACTACAAAACTACAGTAATCAAGAGTGTGGTATTGGCACAAAAACCGACATATGGAGAGGATAAATGAAACAGAATAGAGAGCCCAGAAATAAACCCACACACCTATGGTCAATTAATCTTTGACAAAGGAGGCAAGAATATACAATGGAGAGAAGACAGTCTCTTCAGCAAGTGGTATTAGGCAAGCTGGACAGCCACATGTAAATCAATGAAGTTAGAACACTCCCTCACACTGTACACAAAAATAAATTCAAAATGGCTTAAAGACTTAAATATAAGACATGACCCCATAAAACTCCTAGAAGAGAATATAGGCAAAACATTCTATGACATAAATCATATATCAATGTTTTCTTAGGTCAGTCTCCCAAGGCAAAAGACAGAAAAGCAAAAATAAACACATAGGACCTAATCAAACTTACAAGCTTTTGCACAGCAAAGGAAACCCTAAATAAAACAAAAAGATAACTTAAAAAACTGAGAGGAAATATTTGCAAATGATGCAACCAGCAGGGACTTAATTTCCAAAATATACAAACATCATATAACTCAATAATAAAAAAAACAAACAACCCAATCAAAAAATAGGCAGAAGACCTAAATAGGCATTTCTCCAAAGAAGACATACAAGTGGCCAATAAGCACATGAAAAGATGCTCAACATTGCTAATTATTAGAGAAATGCAAATCAAAACTACAGAGAGGTATCACCTCACACCAGTCAGAATGGCCATCATCAAAAATTCTACCAATAATAAATGCTGGAGAGGGTGTGGAGAAAAGGGAACCCTCCACACTGTTGGTGGGAATGTAAATTGGTGCAGCCACTATGGAGAACAGTATGGAGGTTCCTTAAAAAACTAAAAGTACAGTTACCATATGATCCATCAATCCCATCCCTGGGTATACATCCAGAGAAAAGTCTAGTTCAAAAAGATACATGAAACCCAATATTCACAGCAGCACTATTTACAATAGCAAGACACAGAAGCAACCTAAATGTCCACCCAAAATGAATAGATACAGAAGATGTGGCATATATATATACAATGGAATACTATTCAGCCACAAAAAAGAATGAAACAATGCCATTTGCAGCAACATGGATGGACCTAGAGATTATCATACTAAGTGAAGGAAGTCAGATAGAAAAAGACAAAGAGACAGAGAAAGACAAGTCTGTATATAAAATAAACAAGGTCTTATTATATAGCACAGGCAACTATATTCAATACCTCCTAATAAACTATAGTAGAAAAGAAAAAAAAAGAAAGAAAATTGATGCACAGAGTGACTAAGGATCTGACTCTTATTCACACGGCTCAGGGCTGGTGCCAGTTGGCTGAAGGCACAGCTCACAGGGAAAGTTAATCCCCAAGGCAATTCTAACTCCCCCATCTTCATCTTACCCCTTCTGGTACCTCACACCCCAGCCCCAGCCCCAGCCCCAGAGGTAATTCATCTGGCAAAAGTCCTGTCACTACTCTTCCAAACCAGATTTTCTTATCCCCTTGAAAAGTACAGGGCATCCTCAACCTCCCCCTGATCTATTCAGCTCAAAACAATTGTTAAATGGCTCTGAATATTCAGGCATGGGCAAATAGAAATAAAAGCTGAGAGGCAATTTGTCATTAATTTTGCCTCTGGTTCCTGGTGTGAGTAGAGTTACATCAATTTTGTATATCAGAAAGGTTATTTTTCAAATAAACCGAGTCAGATTTCCCTCACATGTATCTCTGTGGGCCATGGAATCCTGCAGCTGTTAAGGCATAAAGGCATTGCTCAGTGCTGAGAGCTCACCCTAAAATGATTAAAGCAGACTGCAAAATTATCTGCCAAATCTGATGAGTAGGAAAATGAAGGCTAATGGAAGAAGTGTACAAAGTCATATTTCCAGACAAATCACACCAGATCTCACTCATTAGGGGATGAATCTACAAAGTGTGCACTATAGTCAACCACCAGCTGAGATTTATATCAGCCTAATTTAGTCTTGAACCCAGCTCATAGTAATAATGCAGTTAATAGAAAAGATAATGCTATGTGTACAGTATAAGATGCCTGAATTTTAAGTAGAATAGTCACCTATTCTACTAAAATAGTCAGTATAAGTGATGTGACGGCCGGCTTCCTCTGCCCTCAAACATAAATAAGACAGGTGACTTTATACCTGAAATGCTATGATTTGAGACCTATTTCTATTGTTTAGGCATTGTTCCTATAAACAACATTCTCTTTTAAAATGCAAGAGCTCCTGCAGGTGGAAAGCAGGAAGTCAGTAAAATACTAGTGTGAATCATTATAGGAAATGTTTTTGTTTGTTGTTAGAGGACCTTAAGCACCCTATGAAGCACTGGACACCCTGGAGAGTAGAGGACCTGAAAGAAGTGAGGGAGAGGAAGACAAAAATGGGGTAATTTTTCACGTGGCTGTTTATCACATCAGAGGACACCCATTTTCTAACTCCTGGACAGAGTCCTAAAGATGAGGTTAACAATATATAATGTTTACTCATATACAAATTACACTTGCTAAAAGTGTCAAGAAACATAGCTGCACTTTTGTGGCATAAGAAATATATACCTTTTTTCCATATAGATGGCGATGATTTTATGACATTCCTCTTCTTTGTAAACATATTGTCATTTGGGGGCTTCTATAAAACAGTTTCAATCTGATTTGTATAATTCCACTTAAAAGCATTAGAGGAAACATCTGATACTGTCTCACAGGCCTCTCTGGAACCATCTGTTTCTCTTTGTTCTTGTTCTTTGGGCTTTTGTTGCTCCTGCTTCAGTGCCTGCAGTTTGTAGCTAAGTAAACAAAACTGCTGTCACTCCTGTCCTCACTACTCAGACTTCCACACCTCAAATGCTGCTGCAACAGTGTGCAAGCAGCTCACCAACTGCTTGCACAACTTCAGAGATGGCTCCCTGCATGGTGCCAAGGCAGCCTGTGAGAGGGCAGCCCAGGCTGAGCCACGGTCGAGGGATCTGTATCAGCCTCTTAGTTATCAGAGTTTATCAGATGGAAGAGATCAAATTGTTCAGCTGCCTTTTTCATTTTGAATGCTGAGCATCTGGTGTTTGATTGTGTATTGCCATGTAAGAACACAATAATCCTCAAACATTTTGATCACAAATAAATTGGTGGGTGAGGAAAAATGTGTTCCTGCTGGTTAATGTCTCCTTAGCTTTGATAAAAGGTACAGAAGACATTACACAGAACCACAAATTGCCAAGGAAAGCAGTGGATCATAGACTTTTTGGAGTTTGAAGAAGCCTGCAAGATAATCTAATTCAATTCCCAGTCTAATTTACCTCTTTCAAATTGCAAGTGAAAAAGCTGATTCCCAGAGGGGAAGTGATCACCTCCTTAGGTAATGGTAAGTAGTAGCATCAGCATCAGAATCAAAAGTCTGCTCCAACTGATAACTGGAAGACCAGGGTGGTCTTGCCTCTGGCTGATCCTGTGGACAAAAGAGCTTTCAACTCCCCCACAGGCCAGTGTGAACTTAAGGGACAGGGCAGAATAAAGAGAAACCAGGATTGATTGTGACTGAGGGCACCAATAGTTTCCTGACTCCAACATTCCTGGGGATTGTGAAATGGCATTGCTTATAGGTGTCAACTCTTACTCTTCATTAATTGTTTAAATCGGCATGACTGGTCTGAAATAATAAGAAACAAAATGAGATGTGAATTTGAAAACTATTCAAACAGGAGAAACAATACTAATTAAAACTTTAAAGTGGGGAGGTTTAAGAAGTATGGTTTAGACTCTGAGTTGTTGACAAATAACTATTTTTTTCCCTAGAGACCCAGTGCTAATTAACTAGGGGCAGCATTCCCTAGTATAATAGTGGTGGAGCTGAAGGCTGTTCTGTTGAGAATCTTTTCCCCAACCAAGGAACTCTCAACCTCTGAGCACTTGAGATCCTCCTCCTAAACCTCCATGTCCCACATTTGATGTGGTTAGACTGGATATCCACTAATTCATGAGTAGTTAACTTTCACAAATTAAATATCTGAGGGAAATGAATGGAGGAGAAATAAGATATGGTGATGTTGTATATATGAGGAGATTAGGAGAAAGAAAAAAAGTTACACATTAATCACATCAATAATGTGCTCCCCCAGTGTAAAAAAGTGTAGCCACTATGGAAAACAGTGTGATAGTTCCTCAAAAATTATAAATAGATTTACCATATGATCCAGAACTTCTGGCTATGTAATCAAAAAAAATTGAAAGTAAGGACTCCAGGAGATATTTGTCTACCCATGTTTATAGTATCATTAATCACAATAGCCAAAAGGTGAAAGCAACCCAAGCATCCTTTGACAGATGAATGAATGAACAAAATGTGTATACACAAAATGGAATGTTATTCAGCCTTAAAAAGGAATGAAATTCTGACACATGCTACAACATGTATGAACCTTGAAAACATTATGCTAAGTGAAATAAGCCAGGCACAAAAGGACAAATATTTGTATGATTCCACTTGTATGCAGTACCTAGAGTAGCCAAATTCATAAAGACAGAAAGTAAAATCATGATTTCCAGGGTCTGAGGTTGGGAGGAAATGGGAAATTATTGTTTGATGGGTACAGAGCAATTTAGGAAGATGAAACAAGTTCTGAAGATGGGTGGTGGTGATGGTTATACCACAATGTGGATGGAATTAATTCCACTGAACTGTACACTTAAAACTGTTTAAAATGATAACTTTTATGTTATGTATATTCTACCACAATAAAAAAAATTGTGTTTCTTCTTCCATACTGTAGAGTTATCATTGGGGAACAGGTATCCAGCCAGTAATGACATTCCCAGATCCCCTTGCATCCTGGTGGGCCTTATGAATAGCTCTCACCAGTGGAATGTGTGTAGGAATAACATATATTGCTTTTGCATCAAGGCAGCTAAGAAGCAAATGTGCCTTCTCCAGCCTCTCTTTCACCATTTGCCAGATATAGCAAGAGAGTAAGAGAGAGCTGAGACCCTAAAGGAAAAAGGAGCCACAAGGTGGGTCCTGAATCACCATGTGGTAGAGAATTGCATAAGACTTAGGAGAGTGAGAAATACAATTTTATTGTAAGTTACTGTAATTTTGGAGTTTATTGTTACAGTGACTAGCATTTTCCTAAACAATACATCAAAGAATTCAGTCCCTTTCCTTTCTAACCTAGGAAAATGAAAGGTAAACCCTAAGATTGAGCACCACTAATAAAGAAAGGTCAAGAAACACTGCTATGAGAGGACAAAATTAGCTTGAGATCACTGGAAATCAATAGACACAGGATGGACATGGAGGTTGGATTTTGAACCAAGGGGTGGTCTGATCCATTTGTGATATAAGAGGACTTTTGCAATAAAGATGGGACCAAAATAAAAATTAATGTGACTTCGGGAAATGCTAAGAATTAGCTTCTGAATTACAAGAAAGAAGGTGATGGTAACGCCACCAAAGAGGTCAGTCCCTAAAAATGAATTGTATAATCATTAAAGCTACCATAAAAACAACCCCTAAATGTCCTTTCCAACTCTACTCTTATGACTGTGATTCTCACTTAGTTATACAGAGTTTTAGCTTATTTATAAGATGTTGCTGACTCAGATAAACTGCCTCAAGTTAGACCACAGGGAATTTTGGAACACAAAAGAATTGGTGAACACTAAATTTCACATAATTATAAGTGAAAGTATATGCTGCAATTCTTCTCACAGAATATTATAGTCAACTCTGGAACTAGGAAGCAAGGCCTCTATGTTTATTGACCCCAAAGCTTCTGCTAATGGGTGTCAGAGTTATTCATTTATTTGTGAGTCACATATAGTAAGTCTCTTTATTCTGGAAGAGCTTATATTTGTAGCTTAAAATAACAAATAGAGCACCCATGTGAATCAGAATCAGAGAAAAGAATGCTTGAATTAAAAAAAAGAAAACAAAGCATGACTGGGTGCTGTGATGCCCCCAAGAAGTTTCCAGTGCTGTCTTTCCCAGTGCCTGTCTCCAGTGGTCCTTATAGAGAAAGTTAACAAAGCAAAAAACAAACAAACAAAAAAACAGTCTAATTCAAGACAGTAAACCAGCCGGAGCTTCGAAAGATGGAAGTTATGATGATTCTTCCAGGATTCCTTACCCCAGAACATAATGCAGGGAGAGGTAGTTCAGAGATAAAGGAGCCCATAGCATCAGAGATTCCTTTTTTCATTGATACAGTGGAATAGGAATAAGCAGAGACCCAGTGCAAAACTGGGTTTTGATCCCATATCAGACACAGAATTGTACACTCCTTTTTAGCAATGCTCTAGATGTGAAAGTACTCAATAAGGTTGCAGGTATCCAGGTAGGTCACAGCTGAGGTCAGTTATGTCCACATGTGCTGTTGGAGACACTCCACTGATGCACATCCTTGAAATCCAATTTGGCTGGAACACAGGAACCTCACTGGTAAAAACAACTCAAGCCCTGACATTAATAAAGGCTTAGGCACATATACACAAGTTTAATGGATTTGGGGAATTATGTAAAAGAATCCAACTTCAGGAAGAAAAAAAGCACCTCAGAATGGGAAATCCCCATTTGTGAGGGAGTCAGGCAGGAGGACCCTAGTCAGCAATCACAGTGAGAGGAAGGGTGGCCATGTTTCTAGGAGCAATGTGAGCTGTTCTTGAACTTACTTTGTATTCACCCTTCTAGGGAATATCCAGGCATCCTGGGGTAGAGAGAACTGAAAGAACCCTGACCTTGGGTGACCAAATAACCACACTGGGGCATCACACACAAAAACCATCCCCACAGGACAGGAGAAGAAGATATATTTCCCTACCTGTTAGAAAGAAAGGCAGCATTTATTGTTTGTATAATTTTTTGATGAAGGCCATTGTGACTGGTGTGAGGTGATACCTCACTGTAGTTTTGATCTGCATTTCTGGTGTGGAGAAAAGGGAGCCTTCCTGCACTGTTGGTGGGAATGTAAATTGGTATGGCCACTATGGAGAACAGTATGGAGGTTCCTTAAAAAAACTAAAAATAGAGCTACCATATGATCCATCAATTGCACTCCTGGGCATATATCCAGAGAAAACCGTAACTCAAAAATATACATGCACCCCAGTGTTCATAGCAGCACTATTTACAATAGCCAAGACATAGAAGCAATGTAGATGTCCATCAAAAGATGAATGGATAAAGAAGATGTGGTACATTTATACAATGGAATATTATTCAGCCATAAAAAGAAACGAAATTGAGTTATTTGTAGATGGACCTAGAGTCTGTCATACAGAGTGAAGTAAGCCAGAAAGAAAAAAACAATTAACCTATGCTAACACACATATATGGAATCTAAAAAAAAAAAAAAAAGGTTCTGATGAACCTAGGGGAAGAACAGGAAAAAAGACGCAGACGTAGAGAATGGACCTGAGGACATGGGGAGGGAGAAGGGTAAGCAGGGATGAAGTGACAGAGTAGCATTGACATATATACACTACCAAATGTAAAATAGCTAGTGGGAAGCAGCTGCATCATATAGGGAGATCAGCTTGGTGCTTTGTGACCACCTAGAGGGGTGGGATAGGGAGGGTGGGAGGGAGATGCAAGAGGGAGGGGATATGGAGATATATGTATACATATAGCTGATTCACTTTGTTATACAGCAGAAACTAACACAACATTGTAAAGCAATTATACTCCAATAAAGACGTTAAAAAAATTAAGTTAAAAACAAAAAAAAAAAAAACAAAACAAAAAACAGCAACAACACAAAGAACATTTATACAGTTCTCACTATATTCCAGGCAATGTTCTCAGGACTTTACATTTTGCTATCTCATTTGATCTTAACCCTAGGAATGAGGTAATATTATTACTCTATTTTTCAGATGAGGAAACTGAGCCATAGGGAAGGAGATTAAACAATGTGGTCAAGGCCACATAGTTAGGAAACTATGGAGTTAGGATTCAAACCCAGATTATCTGTCAACTGTATATCTTTAACCACAATTCTATGATAACCGACTTTGTGTTCTTGTGGTTTTGTGTTGCTAGCATGTAAACATCACCTAAACTAAGATTAACAATCACCTCCATAATGGTTTTAATTAAAATTCCACAAGATTGGAAGACAAACTGGATGTCAGAGTATTTCCAGTCTCTAAGATTATTTTAGCTCATGTCATGGAGAGGCTAAGGCCCTTTATTGGAATAATGGACTCCATCTTGTGTTCCTGGCCTTTTAAGTTTCTTTGCCTTCTAGGTAATTTCTTCCTTTCCTCATAGCTCCTCAGATTTCTTTCTTTTTTTGTATTCTCTCACCTATTTTTTTTTTTGTTCTCCCTATCAACTTGTCTTCCTATTGCTATTGTGCTGTAGCACAAATTAACCTTCTTCCTACTAATAAGCAACAAATTAACTCTTTAGGAATCATTCTACTATCCTTGGGGTGTGTGTCAAATGTATCAACAACATTTAAACCTATCTGACACCAGCTTCTATGTGTGGGCTCTTTCTCCACACCAAACAATTCTTCAACACCACCTGGGTGTCCTACAATTCAACTCAGTTCTGAAGCTATCTACCTAGAGTTCACATCAGATCCCACAGGTTAAGGGCTCAGTCTCATGGGACTGCTACCTCCTACCCCCTACTTCAGATGTCAATTGAAAGTCCAGGTTGTTACCTGTGCTTCTGAATGACTGGCTATAAATCAGAAACTCCCAAGAACCCTTCTTTGGGTTTGATTAATTTTCTAGAGTGACTCACTAAACTCAGGACACCAGTTTACTTGCCAGATTATCAGTTTATTACAAAGGATATTAAAGGATATAAACCAGGTGAAGAGATACATATGGTGAGGTCCTGAACGCAGGAATTTCTGACCCTGTGGCGTGGAGTTGCAGAATTTGGGGGCCAGCATGGCAGCACATTGATGCGTTGTGGTTCACCAACCTGGAAGGTCTCACAGCCCAATCTTTTTGGGTTTTTATAGAGGCTGAATTCCATAGGCATGATTGATTAAATCATTGGCCATTGGTGCTTGAACTGAATCTCCAGCTCCTCTCTGCTCCCCAGAAGTTGGGAGTGGGGTTGAAAGTGCCAACCCTCTAGTCAGGGGGTTGGTTCCCATGGCAACCAACCCCCATCCTTAGGTAACCTAGGGGTTTTCCAAAAATCACTTCATTAACATAAAAAAAGACACTTTTTGGCTCTTATCACTTAGGAAATTCCAAGGGTTCCAAGAACTGGAAGAAGACAAAATATACATTTATTATAAATCATAATATGACACATCTATAATATTTTTGCTATAGTGTAGATATACAAACTAGTGACCTTACTAGTGGAAATTTTCTTAAAATGAAAAAAGAAGAAGGGGGTTGCATTGCCTTTAAATCCTGATCTATTACTATTTTTTTTAATTAAAAGTAATTAACCACATGAACTTGCTTGCTAGGGCTGCTATAACATAGTAGTATAGAATGGCTGGCTTAAACAAATTTATTTCCTTACAGTTCTGGAGGCTGGAAGTCTGCTCTCAAGGTGTCACCAGGATTGGTTTCTTCTGAGAACCATGAGGAAAGGATCTGTTACAGGTCCCTCTCCTTGGTTTGTAGGTGGCCATCTTCTCTCTGTGTCTTCATATCACCTTATCTCTCTGTGTCTCTGTGTCCAGATTCCCTTTTTTTATAAGGAGACCAGGCATATTGGATTAAGTCCCACCCTAATAAATTAATTTTCACTTAATTACCTCTGTCAAGACCCTGCCTCCAAATATAGTGACATTCTGAGATATTGGAGGTTAGAACTTCAAAATGTAAATTTGGGAGCAGGGGCATATTTCAGTTCATAACACCATACGAAGTAAAAATTGTCCAGTAGATTTACTTCTATCATAAAAAATTAGAGATTTTATGGGGAGATTTTTCTTTCAGTGGCATTAGCAGAGTATGTAGAAAAAATGATTGCAAGTACGGACCATGTTGTGTTTCTGGAAATTATCACAATATCACCAGTATCTTAAGGTGGATTCTTTTTTTCAATAAAAACAGTGCTATAACTGGGGATTGCATTTCTGAAAATAGTTTTGGTACTAAGTTTTTTTCCTCCATTTTCCCCATCTGGTGTAAGGTCCAGCTTTCCAACTCTTTCTTTTGTGCCTTCTGATTCTTTGGATCATAATGACATCTGAGAACTTTTTACTGGGACCTCCCTTTCCACATTTAAAAAATAGTGAAAATAGGAACATCCTTGGTAGACCAGTGGTTAAAACCACACACTCCCAGTGCATGGGGCCTGTGTTTGACTCCTGGTCAGGAAACTAGATCCCACATGCCACAACTAAAGATTCCACATACTGCAACAAAGATCCCTCCCATGTCAAAAAAGATCCCACGTGTCACAACTAAGACCCAGCACAGCCAAATAAATATTTAAAAATAAATAAATAAAATAAAATAGTGAAAATAATGACCTTCTCCAGGGGTTGTTGAGGGTTACATAATATTAACTGTGGAAAGACTCTTTCTCTTAATTGTATATAAATGGGTTTGCTCCCTATTTAAATTGTGAAATCCTAGGGAACAGGGAATGCATTCAACTCCCAATGGATAAAAGTAGGTACTAAAATAAATGTTTGTTGAGTAAACAAATCAATTCTATGATAAAAAGCATTATACTTCGTTTTAAATTCTAAAATAATCTAGTTTCAAAAAGGTATAAGATCCAAGGAGGAATATAAACCTGGGAACAGGCTAAAGGTATGACTTTGGAAGTGGAGGGTTGCAATGACAGGATTATCAGATACAGAGATGGGTCTTTCAGGAAAATGTGTTCCCAATGGATCTAAGAAAGAATCAGTAGTATGGGTTGAATAGTATCCCCCCAAATTCATATGTTGAAGTCCTAACCCCCCTTACCTCAGAATATGACTATGAAAATAAGGTTACTGAATATGGAATCAGTGAGGATGAGTCATACTGGAGCAGAGTATCCAATATGACTGGTGTCCTTATAAAAGGGGGAAATTTGGACCCAAAGGCAAGCATACTGGGAGAACGTGATGTGAACGTGCAGGTAGAGATGAAGTGATACTTCCTCAAGCCAAGGAATGTAAAGATTACCAGCAACTCACCAGAAGCTAGGAGAGCAGATTCTCCCTCACAGTCTTTAGAAGGAACTTTTAGAAGGAATCCTGCCAACACCTTGATATTGGACTTCAGACTTCCAGAACTGAGACAATAGATTGCTGTTATTTAAGCTGCCTAGTCTATGGTGCTTTTTTGTGGCAACCTAGGAAATTCAAACAATAGGACTGGCAGCAATGAGGGCCAACTGGATAGGGTACAAGTCAAGGCTCTTGCATCCTAAGAATCACTGTTTTGGGGTGAAGAATGGGACACCAATAAATCTGAAAAGAATGTGAGAATGGGAGTTTGGTAGATTGATACATGAGGCAGCTCTTGAGGACTTTAGCCCGTTAGTACAGAGGACTCAAAACTATTTAGTGGGGATAAAAACCAACTATAAACTTTTAAAATTTTTGGCAGGATCCTGCTGGGTTTTAGAGGGTTGGGGTGAGAATGGATAACAAGGTTGAATTAAGATGGTTGTTTGACCATTATGGGTGAAGAGATATATCAATGAGGATAGGTTAAATTTTATGTTATGTTGTAGCAACAAACAGCCCCAAATCTTAGTCATTTATAACAACAAAGGTTTATTTTGTGTTTGGGCCATATATCCAACATGGCTTGGGAGGAAACTCTGCTCATCAGTGTACTGGGATGACGGGTTCTACATTTTAAAAGATGCTTCTATGACCACCACAGCAGAGGGTATAATGCACAGCAAATAACATAGTAGCTCTTGAAACATCTATCGGAAGTGGCACATGTCACTTCCCCTCACATTGCATTGATCAAAGAAAAATTTCAGGGAGTGCAATCGTTGAATTTGAGGGTGGTCTTAGGGACTCCCAACAAAGCTTCCAGGTGGTAAGAAGAGGCATTAGAAATAATTCCACAGATGAATCCTTTGAAACCAGCCAAGTAAAACAGAAAGGATGCTAAGAGATGCTGGGAGTGGAGGCAACCGATTGACTGCCAACCTGACACTACTTATAAGAGGCCAAGACAGGCTGCTCTGGGATTTAACAGAGGACATTTGGATGCACATTAATGTTGACACAGATAAACATCAGAATAAATAGTTTACCGATGATGTAGCTGAAGGTTATTTGGATGTTAATGTCCACTATGGGAAAGAATAACAGCACATCTCCAAACTGGGTCTAAAAGAGTACTTTTAACCAAAGGTAACTATTTGTTTATTTGCTAAATCACTGCCTTTTCTAATTATTCTGTTCAGAAAAAGTTAATGGCGATTTGCTACAGGTTATAAAACAGAAGACTTGTGAAATGCAAACATGCCATGTTTGAGAAAGTGCAAAAGTATTTGCAGCTAACAACTGGCAGTAATCAAGGTTGCTATTTTCTCAAAATTGGTTACTTTTGGGAAAGAGAAGTAGAAACATCATCAGGTTTAATGAATTTGCCAATTGTTCTTACTGCATATTTGAATTTGTATGTCTCTATGTAATCAGTCAATGAACAAAAATAAACTGAATTAAAAAAAGAAAAAGCCTACTTATTACTTTTAAATATATTTTAATGTACTTTATTGTTGGTGCAAATATTTACCTCCTTGATTGGAGAATGTCTCAAGTGCCAGTTTGTAAACGGACTGTTCTCTTGCAGAGAATCATTTTGCTATTTGAACCTTGAACTATTCATTCAAATTAAATGAGGTATTATGTTAAATTGCTTTGCCTCTCTAAAGTGCTACACAGAAGTAAGCATTACTAGTCATTCTTATGGGCAGTGGCCCACAGTATTCTGTGTGTAATTTCTTATGCACTGTACTTTTTTAAATCTCAAGCATGTCTTTTTGGTAAATGGAGGTGTCAAACCTTGGGGTTTGACTAGATGGGGTCTGGTTGACAAGAGTAGGTTGGGGCAGACAGGAAGTGCTGAGGCCTGGAAAAAGATCTGTCCCTGAGGGTGGGGAAGCCACAGAAGTGAGGGAAATAAGTCAGGGAAATATTTTGACATATAGAACACACAATCCATGTATATATAAACTGACCAATGGGGTATCGGGAAATACATAGACTATGGGGACAGACAGTATAGGATCAGGCAGGATAGAGGTTATGAACTTGGCCCATGGGGTCACAGAGATATAGATTTGAGTTTCAGTTTTACCAGTCAAAAGCTGTATGATTTGGGATACATTAAAGTCTCTTTTTAAGCTTCAAGTTTCTCAAATATAAAATGAGACAATAGTAACCTTCTGAAGGCGTCATTGTTAAGACAAACTTAGACAGTGTATGTAAGGTATTAGCACAGTTCCTGACAAGTAGGGAGTGCTCATTAACTCTTAGCTCATATATATTTTAGGAGAGCTATTTTCAAATCAGAATCAATTGGTTTCAGCTGTGTGGAGAGGGTCACGTTCCTTGTTTAGGACCACACAGATACTCTTAGAGAGGAGGAAGGGGAAGAGAGCTCAGCCAGATCAACAGGCCACCTGTCATCATGTGAAGGAGGATGCACACTACCAGGGTGGAGGAGACACATTTGCTATTTGTCTTGCTGCTTTGGAGGTGAGTCTTCTCTCAACAGCTGCTGCCCCTCACCTTTGCTCATGGATGAGTCACAGAAAATGCTTCATGGCTTTGCTGAGCACCATCAAAGCACCAGTCTCTTTCTCAACAACCTGATGCATTTTTATGACACCTGGATCCCAGATGTGTATGTGTTTTGTGGCGGGGGGCGGGGAGTTCCTGACACACAGGGAGGGAGAGGTGGTGTGGAAGGAAAAGGGCATTTCAGTGGAAATGAACAGAGCAGCTACACACCCCATTACAACGTGTCAGAGGTAACAAGACATTTACAGTGCTGAGGTCCTCTGACAATGTGTTTCAACACTTCATTTGACTTAGAATGATCTTAATTATTCTTCACACTTGAGCAAAACAAATCCAGCCATTTGCAAGGACACATGGACCATAAAATGCATTAAATGAGCCCAAGGAAAGAGCCTCCAGACAATGGAAAGTGTTTGCATTAGGTCTTTACTCCCAGATCCGGGTAGGAACAGCCCCTCTAACTAATGAAGGAGTTGAAGCTGAGTCAGAGTGTCACTCAGGCAGCTAAGTGGGCAGCTCTTAGGCCACACAGTTCATTGTTACCATGGGTGCACCTTACCATGGTAACAATGAACAGCAGAGATTGTGCCTCATGCTGAGGAAGAACTTGGAGAGGTGGAACAGATGGTCTGTCGTCTGTTTCTACTTTGGGCATGACAGATGAGCAATGGATCCAATTATATCACTGGAGGGGACGAACCATCTAAGACATTTGTGGTCTATGGGACTGGCTGTGGAGCCATGGATCAGTACCAGGTACATTGCCTGGTCCACCAGTCTTGTAGGGCCTGTTCAGGAGTAGCAATGGTAACCATAGCCAACTCTGAGAATCATATCCTGGACCACACATCACTTGGGAAAGGAAGCATGAGGCTAGAAGTGACTATCACCAAGCCCAGCAGATGTTTTCTGTAGTCTGTGCAGACAATATGGATATGAACACTTTACCTTCATCACGAGACTGAATAGTAAAAAAAAGACCTTCATTTTTTAATTCATTTGTCAAAGAAAAAGTACTCACTTGTTGATCTTACTTAGTTTAGTGATTCTTCAAGTGTTTCCCAAGAATGCTGAGAATTATTTCACATTTAAGTAAATGACGAGCATATGCCCTAAAAGTGCTTTCTCTAAAGTTGGTTTCGTAAGTGCATTATAAGTGTAACTCAGTAAAAGTTTCCTTGTCAACTAAATTTGACAAGGAATCCAAAATTAAACAGGTCTCTTCACTAAAGGACTTTATAGTCTTTAATTTATGATATGAATTATGGATATGTGAGTACAGCATATAAAATACAGCATACCCAAAGCTTATTTGACTAAAGAGTGCTTTTAGTCTGAAGCATTTAGGGGAAGAGGGAGCAAGGGTATATTTTGGACTAGTGTTTTGCAGATACCCCTTTTGGAAAAGGCCACTGTGCAGTACTTTAGGAATAATTAGGACAAAATCATACAATTTAGCACTGTACAAATGGTTGAGATTAGTTAAATCTCTATGCTCTATTTAAGACCATGAAGAGTTCTTTACTTGTGCTTGCTCCATGTATAAATGAGAATAGTACCTCAGTTTTGAATTTTTTCATCAAAACCTCCATATATGTGGTGGGTATTGTTCTGGCTTCCTTCATGTTTCTATTTAGTCCTTCAAGTCATGTGAAGGAAAAAGTAGCTGATTTATGGAAGAGTTTTCTAAATACGAGGCACTGAATGAAAAGTTATCTAGTGATTGACATATCATATACTACTTTGTATTTCAGAAGACTTAAATTCCAAGAGCCTTGATATTCTCAAAAACTTCACTGAAAAACACCATAACCTAAGAAATAAGGTCCATGCTCTGTTAAATAGTTTAAATATTCATCCCCCGTAATCTTTTGCAGCCACTGTATGGCACATTCCCAATCAGAGACTTGATAAAGAACAAGTTCTGCCTCAGAAAGTTTATCTTGAATAATGTAAAATTAATGGCTATATAATTCGCCCCGTGTATGCTAGGTAAATATACTCATTTATGGTATATTTTCAGACCACTAATAATCAGATCAGCCTAGACATTTCTCTGCTTTGTTTGTATTCTTGTGACACCAAGTTGATAGCAGACCTCTAGCTCAATATTTAATAAATCTTCTCAGGAAATCTTCACCGATAATGAAAAGGACAGTGGAGCCTGCAGTGTAGCAAGCTCACAACCCCAAATACTGCAACTGGGCTTGGTGAGCAGGATCGAAAGAGGAATGTGCTCACTCTGAGGCTGCTGGCATTAATGTGTTCACAGGTGAGCAGGGAGCTTCTGAATCTGCCAATCCCATTACACAGTCTCCTCTTAGCACTGGGCAGAGCTGCGGAGGGTGGTTGGGAGATGAAGGAGGAGCATGGTCAGGAGCGGGGAGGGGACACTGCCTAGAGGCGCGATCTGGGCTGAGGGGTCAGGAGCAGAGATCCACGCTCTGCTCCAAGCTTTGCTGTTGTTTACCATTCCCTTGGGGGAGTGTCTGGGCTCGGATCCGCAGTCCCTGCCTTCCACACTGCACCTTGTAAATCACAACCACGGTGGCCTCGGGGCCACTGGGTCCCTAATGTGCTCTTATATATTACACTGAGAGCTGCCCACTCAGATGACCTCCACAAATCTTGTTACTTGGAGCTGAGTGCACTGGAGAAATAAGTGTTGTATTTGGAAGGAAAAATTAATCATCCAAATTAAGTGGGGAAGATTCTGGTGTGATGTAGTAAAAGCATTATTGAAAGGGAAGGAAGAGGTTATGGAGGGGCGTGAAGAAGAATTCACATATACCTTTGACTTTATGGTTATATACAGGAGCTCTTTGTACTGTGAATAACAGAACCTAGATGCAGTAATATTATAATAATTAAAATAATAATAACCATTTATTGAGTGCTTATGATGTACCAGGCACTGTGCTAAGGGCCCCACAGGCTCCATTTCATTTAATTTTCACTAAAATAGGCACTATTATAATCCACATTTTACTTATTAGAAAACTGAGGCTCAGAGGGGTTGAGTAACTCACTCAAGATCACACAGCCTGTTGACAGTACAGCTTGGTTTTCAGACTCTAATGATGGGAGGTCTTAATTAAAAGCTGTGCTGATAATGAATCATATCATTTGGGGTGTGGAGGTAAACAGATTTAAAAAAAGCAGAAGACATATTTCTTGCCAACATGGAGTTTATGCTCAATCAGGGAAGATAGACAAAGTATTTCAAATAGTTAATTAGATGTTTATAGAGGTATATGGGGCTGAGAAAGAGAAGTGCAGGATGCTGTCAGGGCATTTCACAGGGGCCCTTGACCAAACCCATGCTCTACGCCCTACATCATTCTGCTTCTGTCCACAGCTTTAGGGACCAGCTTATGTACACCTGTACAAATAGAATGAGTTAGGAAATTCAGGTTATCCCTCCCCTCCCAACTCATATTTCAGAGTGTACACTGATTATCAGTTCAAGAAGAAGAAAATACATTGTCAGTGTGCATATTATCATCTTCTGTGCCTTAAATGTCTACTGGATAAAAAAGTATATCTTTTTAGCTGGTTTGTCTACTTGATTTTTATGCCATTTTGAGCTTCTTAGGTGTGCAAGAGAACAGAGGCACATCTAGAATTCTGATTCCCAGTCTTTTTTACCTGCCTGATTGTGCTATTCCTTTGGGAAGAGCCAGAGGCAGAATGTGGGAGTACAGATCTGGGTGCCACTGCTCACTTGGGTTCCAGTGGGGTTGAATCTCATTGACCAGATATGACTCTGGAAACTGTGCAGTCATCGGTGAGTTCCTTCTCTCCTCGGGTATTTTAGGGATTCCTCCCAACAGAACATTCCTCTCAGCTGAACCCTGCCATCTGCTCTTGTCTGCCCTGGCACTGAAAGGGAATAGTTTTGTCTCAGGTCAGGTTCTCTAGAAACAGGCCCTGGGACAAAGTGCTCTTTGAAAACACCTAAGGAAGGGAGCAAACAGGGTCTGGAAAGGGACGGGGTGAGAGCCCAGGAAGGGTGTGGTCTCAGGCCTGATCCCTGAGGTTCTGAGTCTAAATCACGTGCAGAGGTGCCCCACCTGGAGGCCAGCAGGCCAGGCTCTTATATTCCATATCAGTCCCCTCCCCCTGAGGAGAGATAACCTCCTGGAGGGGTCTCAAGAAGCCAAGGAGGTAGGGTGGGTACAACAGCAGCAAGATCTGAAGGGGGCCTCTGTTCCAGACTCATAGCAGGGAGCACTCCAACCACCCCTGAGTCCCAGTTCTTCAGTGGGGGTTGTGGAGGTTTATAGCACAAACACAACACAATAACATATTTTTACCTTTCTGATAACAGTCCGGCAGGTAGAGACTGGGGAGCTCAGGTACTGACATCAGAAGGCTCTCTAGATCCTGTGTTTCCTGCTTCGAAGTGGGGAGACAGTGGTCCTGCCAGTGGGAGTGCCTCCAGATGATGATCACTCCTGGAATGCAAAGTTGTTTTAAAGCATCTGCCCTTCAGGACAGACATCCTCTGGTTTGGAGTCAATAAGTGACATTCTATTGCTTAGGGACAGTCTCCACATGGACCACAGAAAGAGGAACCAGTTTAACACATTTTAAACTTACTCTCCCAAGTAATAAAGATTCTTCCCACCTCTGTACATTTCAAACTGCAAATATGACAATACAGAAAACTCTTATAATTCATTAACTTTTCTATATGCAAGTATTTAATTCCAGTCAATATACAATTTAAATAATTGCTTCAATAATTTGTTTATGAATATCAGTCCTCCCAGAATGGCTTCCTTAAACCAATCACCTGGTCAAATTTTGTAGTGTCTTCCCAAGAGTAAATGATCCCTTTAAAGGAGATTTCTTTCCCAAGTCTTGAGAGGTGTGGGGGAAAAAAAAAAAAAGTAAGATATCTGCTTTCTAAGTCCTTGAAGCCTATTTTGTGTCTTTGCCAGAAAAAGAATGCTAAATGCTGGGTTCCCTTCTGAAGGGTCAGTGTGATTTTTTTCCCTTGGTGTGTGTATCTTCCAGAATCCTAGATTCTGCAGTTAATGTGCGGAATAGCTGTTTAGAACGCCATGCTTCACTGAATAATCTCCTCTCCTCCCATTTTTCATGGAGCGATGTCCAATTAATTTCACATTGTATTTTTGATGGCTGCAACCAATTGGTTGTTTCAAGTCAGAAGTTTTTACCCAGATAGAAATAACTATGGTGAGTAAAGGAGACTATATAACCAAAACAGAGAATCCACTTAGCCTTTGTTTGCATGCTGACGCTTCTAATTTTTATATACCTGACTTCAATCAATCACAGATTCCTTTCAGAAAAGATGTGCATCCAGAGTCCCAATTTATAGATTTGCTGGTCGTTTATATGTTGGAAAACTTACCTGACGTTATGTCTTAAATTTACAATTTATACTCTGTGTCATTTGCTGCTGTTCTCCAATTGCAATGATTAACTGAATTACATGTTTTTTGAGCAGATGAAGACAATTTATGTAAGGAAGCAAATGCCTCCAAAGAAGAAGGATTTATGCATCTGTGTATGGGCCTCCGTGAGCCTTCCTATGTGCCCATGCCAGGCCAGTGTTTTCCTTCAAGGTAGGAGCCTCCACCGTAATGGAATGCATCCCCTTATAATGTCCAGGAGCTGTGGGAAGACAGATCCATAGTTCCTAATTAAAGCAGGGGTCGGTGACTGGTAAGACAACTCTCAAAATACACTGAACAAAGAAAAGAAATTAGATTCGAGGGAAGTGGAAATCAATACTGGCTCAAAGAAACTATAAATCTTGATATTCCATACAACAAGTATACATGCTTATCATTACTCATTCAAACACATGAGCCAGAATCACTTTTAATGCCTCCTGGAAAGTAGCCAGATTTCTACCTGCCTGTAGCAAATGATGATTTATGCCAGGTAAGTAGTAGAAAAGAAATGATTTAATTAATTTTGTTACCAGGGTTTCTCAACCGAGGAAGGGTAAATTGGGAAAAAGGCTAGCAGTGTATTTTCTAATATTTTTTATAAGGATAATTTAAAATAGCCTACTGTATCTTATGTATGCTTGAGGTTAACTATCTGTCTTCAAGTTGTATAACTGCCTTGTTTACTTTGACCATCATCAAATCAGGTCAGTGAACCCACCAATTTTCTTCTCCACTTGAATAGTCATGGATCACTTCTTTATGGGCTTTAGGGTTGTTCATTAATTATTATTATTATTAGTGATTTGATGTTCATTATATGACAAGCTGTTCTAGGTGCTGGGGACATGAGGATGAGCCAAATGGACAAAGCTGCTGCTCTCACAGAACTTACTCTCTAGTCTCTATGATAAACAAGAAAGAAGGAAATGTGTATATGTCCCATGTTTCCAGCTCAGGATGAGTGCTATGAAGCAAATGAAACAGAGTAAGGAGATAGAGTGTGAGGGAAGGGGGTGCTGTTTTTAAAAGGCTGCCAAGGAAGGCCTCTCTGAGGAGGTGCCCTTTGAGCAGAAACTTTAAATGACATAATCTATATGATTACATTAAGTATGTAAATCAAGACGAATTAGAAAAGATGTAAGCTACATGAATATTTGAGGGCATAGAGAACACAAGTGCAGAGGCTTGAAGTGGACACGTGCTTGCCTTGGGGTGCTGTGTCACTGGCATCAGCTCAGAGGAGCTGGCTAAATTATTGTCTAGGTTGAGGGTAAGAGAATAAGAGTGGGAGGTAAGGCAAGATTTTAGTGCTGAAACAAACAAGAGATTCCAGAAACATTGTCCTGATGGGGCCAAAGTCTGAGCTCTTTAGGCAGTCCTAAAGCTGGCTGTGAGATTTAACAGATCCAATTGCAAGACGAGCCAGCGTGAGCGGAAGCCCGTGAGAGGAGTGTTGATATAGACTCACAGGGCATGGAGTAAGGGGATGGTGAACTGGGGACAGTTCCTAAGCCAAAGGCTGATATCTGTGATTACTTAAGGCTTGTATGTCTGTCTCACAGGTGTGCCAGGTACACTGGAAATGTTGGATGGGTGTTCACAGAGTCAGGCAGGATGAGATAAAAGAACCAGCTGAATCCCAGAAGGATCATCTCTAGTTTGGAGCATTCTATAAAAAGCTGAGGTGTGGGAATAATGGGAGAGTATCAAAGAGGAAGTACAGTTTCTAGGCTTATCAAGGGCTTGGGATAAAGTTGGCTGCTCAGAGTGGAAATGGCCACTTTGTTACCTTTGTTACCCACATAACATGGGTTAATTGTTTGACCAATTTTACTGTAGGATGCAAACGTTTTTTAGCAAACATATTATTTGCTTGGTTTGGCCCAGAGCATAAGGATCTTTCCAGACCTTGTGCTCTGGACCTCAGAGCTGTTTTCTCATTCATTCATTCCTTCATTCATCCATTTAACAATTATTGAATAGCTATTTTGTGGCAGGTCTGAAGATACAAAAATAAATAGCAACTGGTCCCTGACTTTAAGGAACTTATGCCTTCTAATTCCAGGCTGAGCTACTTCCTTCAAACCCCTTTTAATTATTCAAGGAACAAGTTCTTTCCTGCTGGACTTCATGCCACCCCTTAGGACTCTGACAGCACACTGCTGTACTTGCAGGTCATTTGTTAGCTTTTTGGGCTCTGCCCCAGGAATGCATCATTTTCTCTTTCTCTTGTCCCAGAGCCAGGCTCCTAGACCCTATTTAAAGTCTATTCTTCCAAGATTTGCTGCTCTCTAGTCCTGTCTTTTCCTATTAAAGTTGACAATATCACACTTGCCCTGCCCATCCCCACCCAGCAACATATAGCCACTTGGAGTTTAAAGCATCCCACTCAGAGATTTTCCCAAACTCTTGGAACTTATAGCCCCTATCTCTGCTGCCTACTTAATTCTGTCTCGTTTTATCTCAGGGGCATTAGGAGGGACAAGGAGAACAAAGAGATATCCATTCACATTGTCCTTCAGGTAGTAACACCACCTTCCTCTTCTAGTAGGTTTAAAATTTAATAGAACAGTTCCTAAGAAAATAATGGTTTGGGCTATAATTAATTAATCTCATTTAGATTTTCTTATTATTTTTCTTTTTTTTGATCCACTTCTTTAAACAAGAATACGAAATAGGATAGAGATAGAAAGTTGAAACAGAAGTATAAGATTTTGAGCTCAAAGAAAATAAGGATGTTCTTTGATATCTTTCCTGTGGTACTTAGGACGGAGAAGAAAATGAAGAGAAATAACACATTAAGCTCCTCCTATGTGCCAGATGTTTCATATAAGCTCCTCATAATAATTAAAAACTAGAGAGCATGTTCAAGGTGGTCAATCAATTTATCAAATGTTATACAACTAATAAGTGGAAAGTTGGGATTTGAATTAAGCTGTTTGTGATGTTGGAACTGGTCGTTTATTCTTCACCATATTTTGACCTGGATCTGGAATTGGCTAGCTGCGTGACCCTGGCCTTACAGACCTCAGCATTGACTTTGCGGAAATGACGAGATTAGACCCAGGCTAATCTCTGTCAGATTCAGAAGGAGAAACAGGTTTAAACAGGTTTGACCATTTGAATAGCAATATAAAGTAAAATTGACAGACAATTGTGAAATGCCTCTGCTCTACTTAGTGATTTTCTAAGATGAACCAACAGATCAGCTGATCAAGAGATTAAAGAATCAATGGGAAATTAGAAGGATAATGTCTATCTCAAAAAAGATGACTTGACACAATGTTGTAATAACTTAGAGCCACCAAAGCACTTTAAAAATTAATGTGAAATTCACCATCGATCATTTTAGATTTTATACAAGGCACTGCATTTGTATAACTCGATTGCTCAATTGCAGAGAAGCATTAGGTTTCAGACCAGAGAAGAGGAATTAGATGAAATGAGCACTGACCTTTGTGACTGATGAAAATGAGAATCAGCATCTCTGGGCACTTCTTGTTTCACATTGTTCTTAACTGGACAATATTACAGAATGACAAGAAATGGAACTTGATATTGATGGAAACTGCTTTAACAGATGGGAGTATTTTGACACAGTAATTCCAAGGTTTCCTAATTTGAACGTGGCTGAACTGTATTTTTTAAAACTAAAAAGTATTTTTATAAACTAATCTCTAGAGGAGACATATGCAACGAATGTTTAAAATTGATCTATAAAATTTCACTGTCCCAGGGATCCAATTACATGAAAACTCAGGTCATCTAGCTATGTGCATGAAAGAGACAATTCGTTGGGTGTCTAACAGCTTCAGACAGAAATACCAGGCAAATCTGAGACTCGTCAGCATCATACATACAGAAGCCACAAATTGGGCTGTCAAAAGCCAGTCCCCTTTGATAATAAACCTGTATACACCAAACACACTGGGATCTACAGGGAGCAGAGAGCCCTGGCAAAAGTCCTAACAGGCTCAGGCAGGAACTCCAAGCAAGCTGCACTGGCATGAACAGAAATTGCTGAGAGATTTTAGAATTAAGGTCAAACACTGGACTGGACAACCTCACAAGAAATTGCCCATAGAACAGAATGTCTGAAGCTCTGTGACCTTCAAGGTTCTGCTAATCCCCCTCTGTGAGGCTTAAAGCTCTTGCTTTGCACCCTAATCTGGTAGGGTGCAAATTGAGTTAATATCATAACTAAAAGTTTCCTTCATAAGAGGGAATTTTATTCTTTGTTCTACATCCATAACACCTCACCTCACACTAAGTTAATTTCTTCAGAGCTTAGCTTAAACATTACTTCTTTAGGAAAGTGCTTCTTAATCCTCAAAACAAGATAAGGTATCTATTTTATGTTTGCTTATACTACTTATTTCCATTTGTAATTATATATTTACTTATGCTTTAATGTCTGTGATTACATGATTCTTCTCTGTCTTCTCCACGTGCCTCTAAGCCCCATGAGGGGACATTGTGGTATCCTCCAATGCATGCTTGGGTCCCTTGCCCAGTGCCTGACAATGAATATTGAATGAATGAATGAATTAATGAATGAACAGAGAATAACTTGGTGTCAGGCACTGTGCTATGTGCTTTTACATATATTATCATATTTAAACTTCACAACAATCTGGTGGCAGACGCTCTGTGATCCATTTACAAATGTGGAAACTAAGGAATGAATATGTAAAGAAACATTGTCAAATGAATATAAAGAGAGAGAGAGAGATCCAGGACATAAAATGAGGTCTTGCTCCAAATGCAGAGTTCCTTTTCTCATGCCACCTTCTAAGGGCCTCTTAAATGTCTATTTGCACTCTCTCCTTTCCCTACAAAATGCTTATCTTGACTCCAATTCCTACAGCATTATACTCTCTTTTACCTTTCATTAAACTGGTGGTTCATTAGGTTTAACATGTTTCAGGAATATTTTCATCCTTACCTGGAATACTTGAAACACACACCCTTCACCCCAATAAAGCAAGAAAGAACATATTTTAGAGCAATGGCCCTGGTTTGGGAATGTATGGGAAGGGTCTGTCTTGAGATTGCCTGTACTTTTCTATATTGGTCAGTGACTTTCATGTCTACTCCTAAAACCATCCATGCGTAAAAGAGAAGAGGTGAAAGAATAAGAGAGATTGGGAGAGGGGAGGAGAAAACAGAACCCATCTATGTTATCGATCTGGAATCCCTGAAGTCCTCAATCCTTCAAACCCCCTTCCCACTCACAGTGCCCCAGCCACCCAGCATTTTGGTCGTCTGCACATTGTAATGGTCTGACGACAATATCCATTAAATGGCAGAAGAATTTCAACCTAGTAAAGTGATGCTAGACAGCTCAGTGGACATTGATAATACACTTGGTATGTACTGCTCAGAACTGTAACAATGTTTAGATTAAATGCCCAGGCTCAAAAGAGGCTACAGAAAAGGAAGAATTCCAAAGATTTTTGGATATGCTGTAAAGGCTTATGGCAGTGCTACTCAAAGAAACAAACCTCCACATTCTCTGTTACACATGTGTGACAAGATGAGGAGCTTTCACCAGAGAGTAGACTGATGAACTGCTTCTCTCACTGAGGCAGTCTTGCTATACAAAGAAAATGGCAGCTGAACCAAAGTGTGTAATGACATAGTTGATGCTGGCATAAACTTCTTGTCTCAAATGGCTAACAAGTTCACTGTCTAGCACTAGTCTCTAACTGCCCTTTGAGCAGTCAAGGCCTTGAAAAGTGGTGTGCAATGCTGGCCATATATTAGAAGCACCTGGGAGGCTTTACAATATATTTACCAATGCATAAGGAACTTATCCAGAGATTCTGTTTTAGTGAGTTCGGGGTGGTATCCAGTATGCTTTAGCATTACCCCTGGTGATTCTAGTGTGCAGTCAGGATCAAGAACTACTAGCCTCAGTTGTAGCAGGACTGGAAGATGTGAATTATTAATGCTGACCTTTGGCAAAGTATTGAGAGATAAGTATAGCTGACATAAGTGGAGGAGCTTGTCTTTGGAAAAACTTCTTGCTTCTTGGATCTTTTATTAGCCATTCAGGGAAAGGAAATAGAACTGAACAGAGTTACTAAGAGATAGGTGATGTGTCGGGGGAAGGAACACCTACAGGCTCTTTGGAACCTGAGGCTTTAAGAAATCTGAATTTAACAAGTGAATTGGTAGATGGGATGTTACTCCACTGCACAGGCAGAGTGACACAGAGCAGGCAGTTGAAGGCAAAAAGAAAGTCTTAATATTCTCATTATTCCCCCTCCTCCTCCACGGTAGTTTTCTGGGGATAATGGAGCTATCATTGATATCAGAAGGAAAAGTGAGGATTTGGGAGACGAGGGCTATAAATATGGCAGTATGTAGGACAAGGGGGATCTGCCATCTATTGAAAATACCTAAGTTCAGAGCTGAGCCTGGAAAATATGTAGTTCAGAGTTAACGAATGGATGGAGCAGACCTCCAGTTGTTCAGGCCATCCATCCCTCTAGCCATTCAAGCTCTCAAAGCACCAACCATTATTCAACTCACCCACTAAATGAGGACGGAATAGAAAGATAAACCTTATAAACACTTGTAGCGCAGTTGGAGCCTCTGCTTAATACTAATAACCCCTCAGACCCTACATTCCAGAAAAATTCATTTTGGAGGCCAAACTGATCTCCTTTGCAGCACTGTGTTGCCCACAGTCACTGCCAAGTTTCCTTCCCGGCAAACAGCCCCAAAGGAGTTGTTGTAGGATTCTTGTCCCTTGCATACTCATCTACTGGCTTATTACAAGTATTTAACACACTCGAGTGTATTAATACAGGTAGCACAGCATAATGGGAAAAATATAAGCTTTAGACATTGGCCCTTTAACTTGTTAATGAGATCTTGGGTAAATTAATTTACTTTTTTGAACCTTGGTTTCTTTGTAAAAAGGTTTAATAATCTCTATCTCTTTAGGATTACTGTAAATATTAGATGTGAGCTGACCACAGCTGTTGAGCAAGCTGCATTTAGTAGGGTGCAAGTAGGAAGCAACTTTGCTTTTTGTCAACATTGCCTTTCAATCTGGTCTGCTGAGGCTCCCTTTCCCACTCCATCCTTGTCACTTCCTAGCATTAAAATATCAACTTAAGAAATCCACCCCAATCTTACATCAAGCTTTCTTTTCTCCTACAATTTGAAGCATTGTTCTCCTCTGGATCAGGCCTGACCAGTCTTTAGAAATCTGCCTGACTCCTCCTGCAAAGCTCTGGGGCTCCTGAATTCTTCAGGACGGTAATGGGAGAAGGAAAAAGGAAAAGTTTTACTTACTTATCTGGCTCTGGGCTCTCTGTGTGATAGACACTCAAGTGCTGGTGTTGTCTTTTGCGGAGAGCTTTTGCAGACTCTCCAGGGTACCAAAGAAAGCACAAGAAAACAGGAAATGATGGCTTATGTAAACCCTAAATGACTGGTGCCTGGATTTAAACAAAGCATGTGATGACAGGTTTGTGCAGACCTAGGCAGAACATTTGCCTGCTCTTTACAGAAAACATTCTTACGGACTATTTCAGAGTTATGCATGTATATTTGCTTTCTCTTTATTTGACAGTTCCCTTCACCATAACATACACAGTAGTTTCCTTGTCTCTTTCTTTTGTGTTGTGACAAGATATACACAACATAAAATTTGACATGTTAAGCAGCTTTAGGTGTACAGTTCAGCAGCATTAAGTACATTCACATTGTTGTGCAACCATCACCACCGTCCATTTCCAGGACTTTTTGTATCTTCCCAAACTAAGAATCTGTACCCATTAACCAACAACTCCTCATTCTTCCCTCTCCCTCAGCCCCTAATCAGCACCATTCTACTGTCTCTATGAATTTCACTGCTCTAAATACCTCATATAAGTGGAAACATACAATATGTGTCCTTTAATATTTGACTTATTTTGCTTAGCATAATGTTTGCAAGGTCCATTATGTTGTAACACGTATCAGAATTTCCTTCCTTTTAAAGACTGAATAATATTCCATGTTTTTGTATACACATTTTGTTGACGCATTCATGTATTGATGAACATTTGGGTCCTTTCCACCTTCCTTATCTCTTAAATGCCATTTTTAGATAAAAAAAGTTTATGCCATAAGTAATCATCAGTTGTTGGAGACACTTTGTCAACAGAGGATTCCTTCTCTGGCCCATCTCTTTCTCCATTTTTCTAAGTGGTAGACAAGCACTGGGAAGCAGTTTGACTCCTGTTTTCTGGGAACTGCTTACCCTCAGGGAAGGTCCCCGGTAACCCAGACATCTTCTCAGGGTACCTCCTGCCCCACCCCCACTCTCCAGCAAAATCAACACTTGACCTGATTTTGGCTGGTCAACTCTGAAATACACAGACACTGGGCATTGATATCTGGGTCCTGTCCAGTGGGAAAGTCCACAAACACCCGTTGCAAGGCTTCCTGTCTTGAGGTATGGTGACCCTCAAGTGGCAGTTCGTGTATTCAGCTGGATTCAGTACTGGAGACTTCTCACACTTTTCTTGATTTAGTTCAGCTCAGAGAGGTCTTTTTTTACTTGCAACCAAATCACTTGACTAATGTTGTCTGTATTCTCTTTCTCACTTTCCTCTTCTCCAATGCATTTTTCTTCTCAGATTTGTTCTCTGCTGGCAAAGGCATCCACCAGTTTTGCTCAGGACTGTTTTAGCCAACATCCCTTAAGGCTAAAGGGATTGTAAACTCCAAGCTAGACATTTTAAATTCAGCTGGTTCCTATTCTCCACCCTGGCTCCAGGCTAAGCCCTGGGTAATTTAAGCTGACTTGCTGGCCTCCAAAGGCAGGAGACACAAGACATCCACTCAGGTCTGTATAGTGAGAAATACTCATGGTTCTCAGATGGTGGTATATAAAATCCTGGAGCAAATGTCAATAGATTGGGTGCACAATCAGCTTTCAGAAACCATAATTTTCTTTTACTTTTTCAGCAATTTTTGTCCCTGACTTTCATACGGTAACTGGATGCATTTGACCCTAAAAGGTGTCTGAGATTTCATTCTGCTTGGTTGGATTTCATACTTCAACTGCTTCTTTAATTTCAAGTTTCTTCAGTTTATGTGGGATTCATCTTCCCTCCCTGCTTCCCCCTAATGATTTAGTAGTTTAAGCCTTTTGTTCTTTCTTTCTTTAAAAAATTTTAAATCCACTAGGAACACTATACCAAAACAAAGACTGACTTCTTGATTTGATACTTTGGAAACTGAAACTCTGGTGGGTCCCTGGGCAATCATACTCCCTCGGCATTTTCTGTAAGTGATGCAGGGGGCTCAACAGCCAGCCTCTTTCCACTCATTTTACTGCTGTTTTGTAGGAGATGTATCAAACATCCAAGTGTTAAATCTCCCTTTGTACAGTCTGTGCACTCTCCTATATTGGAATGTTTGTTTGCTAAGGCTGAAGGGATGAAGAGCTGCTTTTTAATGATAATGATACTACTTCCATTTCTCAAGCATCTGATTGTGCAGTATATTTTACTTGCAAGATGGGATTTTCTTATTCCTGTTTATAGATGAGGCAACAGCCTCACCAAAACAGACTAATAGATTTGCCTAGAATCACACAGCTACAAGAAATGGGGCAAAGTTTTAAACTGTAATTTTAAAGAAGTACAGGTATGGTATGCTGCAAGATTGGCAAGAGCTGAGCCTTTTGAAAGATATCTTAGAACTCCCACACCAAAAGGCCCAAGGAGGGGGCGTGTTGACTCTCCATCACGTGGGTGTGTCCTGGGACTTGGCTGCACTCTCTGTCCTCCATTATTTATCCAGACAGTCTGCCCTTGACCTGTGTCTACAGGCACTATGACCTGAGACTGAATAACAGCACAGTTGTGCTGTGCACACACTTCAGGGGTCATCTGTTCTCTTTTCAGCTCTCATTTGTGATTTCCTGAAGCAGATGTGCCTTCCTTGGGAGACATATTAAGGATCTGAAATGTGTATTAAAAGATGCCATTTGTTTTTGTTAAATAGTTCTATGTCATCCATGATACAGTTTTCAGATGTTGCTGATTCTGAGGATTGATCTCAGGCAACTGTCAGTGGGCTGGTTTGGGGGTCATAGCTGCTCTTTGCAACTTGCAAAAATGCTCAACAGAGACATGTATCCCTGGTGAGGAATTTTATTTTTTTATCTTCATTCATGGACACTGCTCAAATCAGCTGCAGTGGAACCAATTTACATTTCCCTGGTTTTGTGGGTTGTCCTGTGTGGATGTCATGTGTGAATTAACTGGCCCCATGTTTCCAACCTATTTCAGTGACGCTTTAGTGTCCATGGTGGATCGGCACACTTTGCAGCTGGCTTGCCTCTTGAATCCAGCTCTAACTTCATCCTGGCGCTCATTTCTGTATTCATTCCTCCTTCTGGCCTGACATTTTTTCTTTCTACTTGTACTTTGTCTTTTCCCCTCCATAATTCACAGTGCCTCCCTTATCCTCTTGGATATTTTGACAATTCTGTTTTAAGGCCCATAGAAATTCTCTTCTGTGATAAACCTATGTTAAGGTCTCTGTCCAATTCCTGATTTGAAGTTGCCCCACTCATAAGCCACTTCTGAGACCACAAGACCCCTGTTTCTGTCCAGGACTAACTGAGCAGAGTGAAGGTCATAGCCGCCTGATTTTGGGGAACCACAGGTAGGTTGGATGAACCAATGTGATTCTCTCTCACAGGTATTTAGAATTGTGACCCAAAAATTGAGCCAGTTGGATGGTGGCAGACACTCATGCAAGACCAGGTAAAGTCACAGCTGTAACCCCAAGTGGGGTCATGCAAAGGAGATGAAACCAGACTAGGAAAGAAGGAAGAGAATTGGAGAGAAGATGGGAGAAACCACATGCTTTCCGAGAACATGGTGACTACTGCCATTTTTGGAATTCAGTCTGTCTTTGTCTTGCCCAGACATACTTCATTTTGTCTTTTGATAGTCCTGAGAAATATTATCTTTAATTAATTTCCCCTTTTACTTAAGTTACCTTGAGATAATTTCTGTTTCTTTTAACAAAATATCCTTTAATCAAGTCACTTTCTTCTTTCTGCCATCCTGCCTTGCTGCCTGAGTGTCTTCTAGGGCTCAGCCTTTCTCCTCACCACCCGCTCTATTTGAGGCAGCAGCGTTGCCCTAGGGACAATGCTTGTGACTGAGAATCACTTGCCCACTTTGTTAATCAAAGAAATTAATGATAACTGCCTCAACAGACAAGCCCCCAAAGGTACAAAAAGTATATTTCTCATTCACCTAAAATCTGGTGTGGGTTGGGAGGCCCTCCTCCATCCAATAACTACATCATCTGGAAAACAGGGCCTCTGTGGTTGCCAAGGTGGGAAAGGAGAGAGATGGAGGAGGCAGAATAACTCTGAATTGCCTTGTGTAGGCATTGACATATGCCACTGGTGTCTCTAATCACAGGCCATTGCCCAGAATCACCTTAACTCTACGGCCATGTGGGAAGCATAAGGGGGCACACAGAACTCTGGGTGAGTCCCAGCTGTTTATGCTGTACTCGTGTTTGCCTACTACATCCAATGGCTTAGTTGGGTGCCCTGATAACTGGCTGTGGGGAATCTTGGAGGGTGAGCCCTGTTCTGGGTTACTGCAGTGTGCTGCAGACAGTACAGCTGTTCAAAAAGACAACAGGGGAGAATGCAAGGCCTAGAAGGTAAAAGCATGAACTCTCAAGAAGCCAGGCCACAGACTGGCTTGATCAGACCCTTCTTCCCCAGGCCTGGGAAGCTGCACCTCCAGATGTCTGCCCTCCCAGATCACCCCTCACTTGCCCATATCCCAGTCATACTTTCCACACAAACCTTGTAAGGGTCATGCAGTAAAGGAATGACTATTAAGGAACATGGCTTTTAAAAAGAAGTTTAACAGAATTTATACTTTGAAATGGTTGTGGATCGGAGGGAAATATAGCAAACAATTGAGAACATGGGCTCTTGTATTGTTATCCTTGGGTTAAAGTCTCAGCTCTGCTATTTGTCAGCTATGTGAACTCAGGCAAGTTATTTAACCTCTGTGTGTCTCACTTTCTCATTTTTAAAATGAGAATAATAACAGTGCTTAAGCCCAGATTTGTTGTAAGGATTAAGTGTGCTAATATATGCAAAATGCTTAGAGTAAAGCCTGACACATGGCATGGGTTTTGCGTTATTGTTATTATTTAAAGCAGGCATGTTGGGAGGCTGTATAATTATTCCACTTCTGCTACTTTGGCGTGAAGCACATTGGGAAATTCCTCCAAGTAGTCTTTCAAAACCAAGTCATAATCATATAAGATCAGCATCTCACAATACCTTTTGAATTGATTAACTGAAGGTGTCATTCATCCACTTGACAACTGTCTTCCTTACATGCTAGACTCCAGCCTAACTAAACTACTTCCCATTCCTTCAATGCACTGACTTTTGCTCTACACACCTCCATGCATCTGTGCCTGTATATGCTGCTTTTTCTCCAATACTGTGGAAGAAAGAACGTTGCTCACATCTAGGATCAGCCTATCTTCTTGTGCCCCAGATCCCAGCACGTCTCATTTTCTCAAAGACTTTGCTTCTTCAACCATCAATTTCCCTTGACTACTTATTCTTTTTTATTAGCAATAAAGTATTTTGTGATATTTCCTATCTTAAAAAACATCTTTGTTGGACCAAACATTCCCCTCTAGCGAATACTTCATTTCTCTGCTTTTCTTTGTTATAAAAATTCTTACCAAATTATTTATATCCACAGTGTCCACTTTCTTTCCTCCCATTTTTCCAATCTAGTCAAGCTTTTGCCCCTACCACCTTACCACCACTGCAAAGACCACCAAAGACCTCCATGTTGCTAAAACCAATGGTCAATCCTCAATCTCCATCTTAGAGATATGTGACACAATTGATAAATTCCCTCCTTTCAGAAACACTTTCTTCAATTGGTTTCTAGGTCATACTTTTTTGGTTTCCACTTATTTTCAAGTGCCTTTGTTAAAACTCTCTCCTCTTCCCAGTCTCTACTTGTGGCTGGGGTGGGCTAGGACTCAGTTCTTAGATCTCCTTTTATCTGCTCTTACTTCCTAAGTAATAACATCCAGACCTAGTTCTCTAAATACTCTCTTACTTTGATGACTTCCCAGTGTGTACTCTTAACCTTGACTGTTCTCCTGAATTCCAAAGTTGTATATACTAAAAAGTAGTCGAACATTGGGTGTTCAATCAGCGTCTCCAACTTCACTTCTCTAATACTGAACTCATGATTCCCAGTCCTCCTCCCCAGTGCTCGCAACCCTGTTTCTTCTTTCCTGTTTATCTCAGTAATAATATCACCATTCACTCAGTTGATTAGTTTACTAACATTGACATTGTCATCATCATCCTTTCACATCTCATTTTCAGTTCATCAGTAAATCCAGGCATTTGCACCTTCAAGATATATCCAGAATTTGATCCCTCTGTTACAACCTTAATCCAAGCCACCATCCTCTCTGTTTCATGATGCTTTGATCTCTTCCAATCTTGCCTTCTCATCCTCTTATATGTCCTGAGCACCACATTCTTTGCTTTACACAGCAACAAAAGCTATCTTTTTCAAATTTTTACCAATGTCTATAAAACCCCATGTGATCCAGATCCAGGCTACCTTTCCTACCCCCATTTCAACCACATTGGTCTTCATGCTATTCCTCCAACACATCAAGTATTCTCCTGATTCAGAACAGTACTTTCTGTTCCCTCAGCCTGGAACACACTTCACTCACAATATTTTATTTTATTTTTATGTATTTTTAATAGAAGTATAGTTGATTTACCATATGATATTAGTTTCAAGTGTACAACATAGTGATTCAATATTTTTATAAATTATATTCCATTTAAAGTTACTAAAAAACAATGGCTATATTTCCCTGTGCTGTAAAATATATCCTTGTTGCTTATCAATTTTATACATAGTAGTTTGTATTTCTTAATCCCATATCCCTAGCTTGCCCCTCTCCCTGTTGGTAACCATCAGTTTGTTCTTTATATCTGTGAGTCTGTTTCTGTTTTGTTATATACATTCATTTGTTTTATTTTAAGTTCCACCTGTAAGTGTTAACATAGAGTATTTTTCTTTCTCTGTTGGACTTAACGCACCAAGCATAATACTCTCTAGGTCCATCCATGTTATTGCAAATGGCAGAATTTAATTCTCTTTTATGGTTGAGTAATATTCCATTGCATGTGTGAATATATAGAATTTACATTCCCACCAACATTATACAAAGGTTCTCTTTTCTCCACATACTTGCCAACATTTGTTATTTGTAGGCTTCCTGTACCCATTCTGACAAGTGTGAGGTGATATCTCATTGTGGTTTTCATTTGCATTTCTCTAATAATTAGAGATATTGAACATCTTTTTATGTGCCTTTTGGCCATCTGCATTTTGTCTTTGGAAAACATGTCTCTTCAGCGCTTCTGCCTATATTTTAAATTGGGTTGATTTTTTGATATTCAGTTTTATGAGCTATTTATATATTTTGGATATTACCCCCTTATTGGTCACATCATTTGCAAATATTTTCTCCACTCAGTAGGTTGTCTTTTCATTTTTTCAGTGGTTTCATTTGCTGTGCAAAAGCTTTTAAATTTAATTAGGTCCCATTTGTTTATTTTTGCTTTTATTTATTTTGTCCAGGAGATAGATCCAACAAATATTGCTATGATTTATGTCAAAGAGTGTTCTGCTTATGTTTTCTTCTAGAGTCTTAGCTTTTCAGGTCTTAACATTTAGGTCTTTAATCCATTTTGAGTTTATTTTTGTATTTAGTGTGAGAAAATATTCTAATCTCATTGTTTTACATATAGCCATCCAGTTTTCCCAGCACCACTTACTGAAGAGACTGTCTTTTCTCCATTGTGTTGATATATTCTTGCCTCCTTTGTCATAAATCAATTGACCATAGGTGTGCAGGTTTATTTCTCAGCTCTCTATTCTGTTCCATTGATCTATGTGTCTGATTTTGTGCCAATACCATTCTGTTTTGATTACTGTAGTTTTGTAGTATAGTTTGAAATCAGGGAGCATGATACCTCAAGTTTTGTTCTTCTTGCTCAAGATTCTTCTGGATACTAAGGGTCTTTTGTAGTTCCATAAGAATTTTAGGGTTATTTGTTTTAGTTTTGTGAAAAATGTCATGGGTCTTTTGATAGGGATTACATTACATCTGTAGTACACTTTGTGTAGCATGGACATTTTAACAATATTAATTCTTCCAATCAAAGAACACAGCATACCTTTCCATTTCTTTGTATCATTTTCAAATTCCTTCATCAATGTTTTATAGTTTTTAATGAAATAGTATTTCATCACCTGGCTTAATTTTATTCCAAGGTATTTTATTCTTTTTGACACAATTTTAAATTTCTTTTTTTCTCTTTCTGATGGTTCATTATTAATGTATACAAAAGGAAGAGATTTCTGTATATTAATCTTGTATCCTGCAAATTTACTGAATTCATTTCTTGGTTTTAATAGCTTTTTGTGGAGATTTAAGGGTTTTCTATATATAGTATCATGTCATCTGCAAATAGTGACAGTTTTACCTCTTCATTTCCCACTTGGATGCCTTTTATTTTTTTCTTGTCTGATTGCTGTGGCTAGGACTTCCAATTCTATGTTAACTAGAAGTGGTGAGAGTGGGCATACAAGTCTTATTCCTGATTTTAGCAGAAAAGCTTTCAGCTTTCACCACTGAGTATGATGTTAACCAAGAGTTTGTCATAAATGTCCTTTATTATATTGAAATATGTTCCCTCTATACCAACTTTGATGAGAGTTCTTTTTTTTTAACATCTTTATTGGACTATAATTGCTTTACCATGATGTGTTAGTTTCTGCTTTATAGCAAAGTGAATCAGGTATACATATACATATATCCCCATATCTCCTCCCTCTTGCGTCTCCCTCCTATACTCCCTATCCCACCCCTCTAGGTGGTCACAAAGCACTGAGCTAATCTCCCTGTGCAATGCACCTGCTTCCCACTAGCTATCTATTTTACATTTGGTAGTGTATATATGTCCATGCCACTCTCTTACTTGATCGCAGCTTACCCTTCCCAATCCCCATGTCCTCAAGGCTTTTCTCTACATGTGCATCTTTACTCCTGTGCTGCCCCCTAGGTTCTTCAGAACTTTTTTTTTTTTTAGATTCCATATATATGTGTTAGCATACTGCATTTGTTTTTCACTTACTTCACTTGGTATGACAGAGTCTAGGTCCATCCACTGCACTACAAATAACTCAATTTTATTTCTTTTTATGGTTGAGTAATATTGTATACATGTGTTATTGTATACATGTATACAATATTTGTATACATGTGTTACATCTTCTTTATCCATTAATCTGTCGATGGACACTTAGGTTGGTTCCATGTCCTGGTTATTGTAAATAGAGCTGCAATGAATATTGTGGTACATGACTCTTTTCAAATTATGGTTTTCTCAGGGTGTATGCCCAGTAGTGGGATTGCTGGGTTGTATGATAGTTCCATTTTTATTTCCTTAAGGAACCTCCATACTGTTCTCCATAGGGCTGTATCAATTTACATTCCCACCAACAGTGCAGGAGGGTTCCCTTTTCTCCACACCCTCTAAAACTTTTACTGTTTGTAGATATTTTGATGATGGCCATTCTGACTGCTGTGAGGTGATACATCATTGTAGGGGTTTTTTTTGGTTTTCTTTTTTTTTTTTTTTTTTGCGGTACGTGGGCCTCTCACTGTTGTGGCCTCTCCCGTTGCAGAGCACAGGCTCCGGACGTGCAGGCTCAGCGGCCATGGTTCACGGGCCCAGCCACTCCATGGCATTTGGGATCTTCCCGGACTGGGGCATGAACCTGTGTCCCCTGCATCGGCAGGTGGACTCTCAACCTCTGTGCCACCAGGGAAGCCCCCTCATTGTAGATTTGATTTGCATTTCTCTAATGATTAATGATGTTGAGCATGCTTTCATGTGTTTGTTGGCAATCTGTATATCTTCCTTGGAGAAATGTTTATTTAGGGCTTCTGCCCATTTTTGGATTGGGTTGTTTGTTTTTTTGTTATTGAACTGCATGACCTGCTTTTAAATTTTGGAGATTAATCCTTTGTCAGTTGCTTCATTTGCAAATATTTTCTCCCATTCTGAAGGTTGTCTTTTCATCTTGTTTATGCTGTCCTTTGCTGTGCAAAAGCTTTTAAGTTTTATTAGGTCCCATTTGTTTATTTTTCTTTTTATTTCCATTACTCTAGGAGGTGGGTCCAAAAGGATCTTGCTGTGATTTATGACATAGAGTGTTCTGCCTATGTTTTCCTCTAAGAGTTTTATAGTATATGGACTTACATTTAGATCTTTAATCCATTTTGAGTTTATTTTTCTGTATGGTGTTAGGGAGTGTTCTAATTTCATTCTTTTATATGTAGCTGTCCAGTTTGCACAGCAGCACTTATTGAAGAGGCTGTCTTTTCTCCATTGTATACTCTTGACTCCTTTATCAAAAATAAGGTGACCATATGTGCATGGGTTTATCTCTGTGCTTTCTATCCTGTTCCATTGATCTATGTTTCTGTTTTTGTGCCAGGACCATACTGTCTTTATTACTGTAGCTTTATAGTATAGTCTGAAATCTGGGGGCCTGATTCCTCCAGCTCTGTTTTTCTTTCTCAAGATTGCTTTGACTATTCGGGGTCTTTTGTGTTTCCATACATGCTGTGAAATTTTTTGTTTTACTTCTGTGAAAAATGCTAGTGGTAGTTTGATAGGGATTGCATTGAGTCTGTAGATTGCTTTGGGTAGTAGAGTCATTTCCACAATGTTGATTCTTCCAATCCAAGAACATGGTATATCTCTCCATCTGTTTGTATCATCTTTAGTTTCTTTCATCAGTGTCTTATAGTTTTCTGCATACAGGTCCTTTGTCTTCTTAGGTAGCTTTATTCCTAGGTATTTTATTCTTTTTGTTGCAATGGTAACTGAGTGTTTCCTTAATTTCTCTTTCAGATTTTTCATCACTCGTGTACAGGACTGCAGGAGATTTCTGTGCCTCAATTTTGTATCCTGCAGCTTTACCAAATTAATTGATTAGCTCTAGTACTTTTCTGGTAGCATCTTTAGGATTCTCCATGTATAGTATCATGTCATCTGCAAACAGTGACCACTTTACTTCTTCTTGTCTGATATGGAATCTGTTTATTTTTTCTCTTCTCTGACTGCTGTGGGTAAAATTTCCAAAACTATGTTGAATAACAGTGTTGAGAGTAGACAACTTTGTCTTGTTCCTGATCTTAGAGAAATGGTTTCAGTTTTTTACCATTGAGAATGATGTTGGCTGTCGGTTTGTCATTTGTGGCCTTTATTATATTGAGGTACATTCCCTCTATGCCTATTTTCTGGAGGGTTTTTATCATAAATGGATGTTGAATTTTGTCAAAAGCTTTTTCTACATCTATTGAGAGGATCTTGTTTTTTTTCTTCTTCAGTTTGTTAATATGGTTTATCACATTGATTGATATATATATATATAGAAGAATCCTTGCATTCCTGGGATAAACCCCAGTTGACCATGGTGTATGATCCTATTAATGTGCTGTTGGATTCTGTTTGCTACTATTTTGTTGAGGATTTTACATATATGTTCATGAGTGATATTGGCCTGTAGTTTTCTTTCTTTGTGACATCTTTGTCTGGTTTTTGTTTCAGGGTGATGGTGGTCTTGTAATGAGTTTGGGAGTGTTCTTCCCTCTGCTATATTTTGGAAGAGTTTGAGAAGGATAGGTGTTAGTTCTTCTCTAAATGTTTGATAGAATTCGCCTGCGATACCATCTGGTCCTGGTCTTTTGTTTGTTGGAAACTTTTTAATCATGATTTCAATTCCAGTGCTTGTGATTGGCCTGTTTATATTTTCTATTTCTTCCTGGTTCAGTCTCAGAAGGTTGTGCTTTTCTAAGAATTTGTCCATTTCTTCCAGGTTGTCCATTTTATTGGCATATACTTGCTTGAAGTAATCTCGCATGATCCTTTGTATTTCCACAGTGTCAGTTGTTACTTCTCCCTCTTCATTTCTAATTCTATTGATTTGAGTCTTTTCCTTTTTTTTCTTGATGAGTCTGGCTAATGGTTTATCAATTTTGTTTTTTTTTCTTAAGGAACCAGCTTTTAGTTGTATTGATCTTTGCTATCATATCCTTCATTTCGTTTTCATTTATTTCTGATTTGATCTTTGTGATGTCTTTCCTTCTGCTAACTTTGGGGGTTTTTTGTTGTTCTTTCTCTAATTGCTTTAGGTGTAAGGTTATGTTGTTTATTTGAGATGTTTCTTGTTTCTTAAGGTAGGATTGTATTGCTATAAACTTCCCTCTTAGAACTGTTTTTGCTGCATCCCATAGGTTTTGGGTCATCGTGTTTTCATTGTCATTTATTTCTAGGTATTTTTTGATGTCCTCTTTGATTTCTTCAATGATCTCTTGGTTATTTAGTAATGTATTGTTTAGCCTCCATATTTTGTGTTTTTTACAGATTTTTTCCTGTAATTGATATCTAGTCTCATAGCATTGTGGTTGGAAAAGATACTTGTTATGATTTCCAGTTTCCTAAATTTACCAAGGCTTTATTTGTGACTCAAGATATGATCTATCCTGGAGAATATTCCATGAGCACTTTAGAAGAAAGTGTATTCTGTTGTTTTTGGGTGGAATGTCCTAGTAATATCAATTAAGTCCATTGGTTTAAAATAACATTTAGAGCTTGTGTTTCCTTATTTATTTTTAAATTTGGATGATCTGTCCATTGATGAAAGTGGGGTGTTAAAGTCCCCTACTATGATTGTGTTACTGTCAATTTCCCCTTTTATGACTGTTAGCATTTGTCTTATGTTTTGAGGTGCTCCAATGTTGGGTGCATAAATATTTACAATTGTATATCTTCTTCTTGGATTGATCCCTTGATCATTATGCAATGTCCTTCTTTGTCTCTTGTAATAGTCTTGTTTGAAAGTCTATTTTGTCTGATATGAGTATTGCTACTCCAGCTCTCTTTTGGTTTCCGTTTTCATGGGATATCTCTTTCCATCCCCTCACTTTCAGTCTGTATGTGTCCCTAGGTCTGAATTGGGTCTCTTGTAGACAGGTCTCTTGTAGACATATATATTGGTCTTTTTTTATATATCTATTTAGCCTGTTTATGTCTTTTGGTTGGATCATTTAATCCATCCATATGTAAAGTAATTATCAATATGCATGTTGCTATTACCATTTTCTTACTTATTTTGGGTTTGTTTTTGTAGGTCTCTTCCTTCTCTTGTGTTTCCTGCCTAGAGAAGTTCCTTTAGCAATTATTGTAAATCTGGGTTGGTGGTGCTGAATTCTCTTAACTTTTGCTTGTCTGTAAAGATTTTAATTTCTCTGTTCAATCTGAATGAGATCCTTGCTGGGTAGAGTAATCTTGCTTGTAGGTTTTTTCCTTTCATCACTTTAAGTATGTCCTGCCAGGCCCTTCTGGCTTGCAGAGTTTCTGCTGAAAGATCAGCTGTTAACCTTATGGGGATTCCCTTGCATACTATTTGTTGTTTTTCCCTTGCTGCTTTTAATATTTTTCTTTGTATTTAATTTTTGATAGTTTGTTTAATATGTGTCTTGGCTTGTTTCTCCTTGGATTTATGCTGTATGGGATTCTCTGCATTTCCTGGACTTGAGTGATTATTTCCTTTCCCATGTTAGGGAGTTTTTCAACTATAATCTCTTCAAATATTTTCTGAGTCCCTTTCTTTTTCTCTTCTTCTTCTGGGACTCCTATAATTCGAATGTTGGTGTGTTTAATGTGTTCCCAGAGGTCTCTGATACTGTCCTCAATTATTTCAATTTTTTTTCTTTATTCTGCTCTGCAGCAGTCATTTCCACTATTTTGTCTTCCAGGTCACCTCTCTGTTCTTCTGCCTTAGTTATTCTGCTATTGATTCCTTCTAAAGAATTTTTAATTTCATTTATTGTGTTGTTCATCATTGTTTGTTTGGTCTTTAGTTCTTCTATGTCCTTGTTAAACATTTCTTGTATTTTCTCCATTCTATTTCCAAGATTTTGGATCATCTTTACTATCATTGCTCTGAATTCTTTTGCAGGTAAACTGCCTATTTCCTCTTCAGTTGTTTGGTCTGATGGCTTTTTCCCTTGCTCCTTCCTCTGCTGTGTGTTTCTCTGTCTTCTCATTTTGCTTAACTTACTGTGTTTGGGGTCTCCTTTTCACAGGCTGCAGGTTCGTAGTTTCCATCGTTTCTGGTGTCTGCCCCCAGTGAGTAAGGTTAGTTTAGTGCATTGTGTAGGCTTCCCCATGTAGGGGACTGGTGCTTGTTTTCCTGTGGATGAGGCTGGATTTTTTATTTTTTGTGGGCAGGAGCGTGCCCTGTGGTGTGTTTTGGGGTGTCTGTGACCTTATTATGATTTTGGGCAGCCTCTCCTCTAATGGGTGGGGTTGTGTTCCTGTATTGCTAGTTGTTTGGCATAGGGTGTCCAGCACTGTAGCTTGTTGGTTATTGAGTGGAGCTGGGTCTTAGCACTGAGATGGAGATCTCGGAGAGCTTTCACCATTTGATATTATGTAGAACAGGAAGGTCTCTGTTGGACCAATGTTCTGAGCTCAGCTCTCCAACCTAGAGGTTCAGGGCTGACACCCAGCTGGAGCACCAAGACCCTTTCAGCCACATGACTCAAAAGAAAAGGGAGCAAAAAAAGAAAGAAAGAAAGAAGAAAATAAAATAAAGTTATTAAAATAAAAAATTGTTATTAAAATAAAATTTGTTAATAAAATAAAAAAAGGAAAAAAGAAAAACAGACAGAGAGAACCCTAGAACAAATGGTAAAAGCAATGTTATACAGACAAAATCACCCAAAGGAGCATACACATACCCACTCACAAAAAGAGAAAAAGGAAAATATATATATATCTATATATATATATATATATATATATATATATATATATATATATATATATATATATATAAAAGAGAGCAACCAAATCAATATACTAACCTACAATGATAATGAACTCTAAATACTAAACTAAGATAAACATAAAACCAGAAACAAATTAGATGCAGATAGCAAACCCCAAGTCTACAGTTGCTCCCAGAGTCCACCATCTCAATTTTGGGATGATTTGTTATCTATTCAGGTATTCCACAGATTCAGGGTACATCAGGTTGACTGTGGAGATTTAATCCACTGCTCCTGAGGCTGCTGGGATAAGTTTCCCTTTCTCTTCTTTGTTCGCACAGCTCCTGGAGTTCAGCTTTTGATTTGTCCCCACCTCTGCATGTAGGTCACCTGAGGGCATCTGTTCTTTGCTCAGACAGGATGGGGTTAAAGTAGCTGCTGATTAGGTGGCTGTGGCTCTCTCAGACCGGTGGGAGGGAGTGGTACGGAATTCAGGGTGAGCCTGCAGAGGCAGAGGCCAGCATGATGTTGCAACAGCCTGAGTTGCACTGTGTGTTCCCCCTGGGGAAATTGTCCCTGGATCACGGGACCCTGGCAGTGGCGGGCTGCACAGGCTCCCAGGAGGGAGGGTGTGGATAGTGACCTGTGCTTGCACACAGGATTCTTGGTGGCTGCAGCAGCAGCCTTAGCATTTCATGCCTATCTCTGGTGTCTGCGCTGATAGCTACCACTCGCTCCCATCTCTGGAGCTCGTTTAGGCGGTGCTCTGAATCCCCTCTCTCATGCACACTGAAACAATGGTTCTTACCTCTTAGGCAGGTCCAGACTTTTTCCCGGACTCCCTCCCAGCTAGTTGTAGTGCACTAGCCCCCTTCAGGCTTCAGGTTATTTTCACGCAGCCAACCCCAGTCCTCTCCCTGGGATCTGACCTCTGAAGCTGGAGCCTCAGTTCCTAAGCCCCACCCGCCCCGGAGGGTGAGCAGAGAAGCCTCTCAGGCTGGTTAGTGCTGGTTGGCACCAATCCTCTGTGCGGGAATCTTTCCACCTTGCCCTCTGCACCCCTGTTGCTGTGTTCTCCTCCATGGCTCCAAAGCTTCCCCCCACCCAGCCTCCTGTCTCCACCAGTGAAGGGCTTCCTAGTGTGTGGAAACATTTCCTCCTTCACAAATCCCTCCCCGAGGTGCAGGTCCTGTCCCTATTCTTTTGTCTCTGTATTTTTCTTTTGCCCTACCCAGGTATGTGGAGAGTTTCTTGCCTTTTGGGAGATCTGAGGTCTTCTGCCAGCATTCAGTAGGTGTTCTGTAAGAGTTGTTCCATATGTAGATGTATTTCTCATGTATTTGTGGGGAGGAAGGTGATCTCCATGTCTTACTCCTCTGCTATCTTAAAGGTCTCCTGTTGAGATTTTTTATCATGAATGGATGTTTAATTTTGTTAAATGCTTTTTTTCTGTAACTGTTGAGATGATCATGTAATTTTTACCCTTCCTTTTGTTAAAGTGGTGTATCACATTGCTTGATTTGTAAATATTTAACCACTTTTTCCTCCCTGGAATAAATTAAACGATTATGGTGTATGACCATTTTTATTTATTTTTGGTTTTGGTTTGCTAATATTTTGTTTAGAATTTTTGCATCTATATTCATCAAAGATATTGACTTGTAATTTTCTCTTTTTGTGTAGTGTTTTTGTCTGGATTTGGTATCAAGGTAATGGTGGCCTTGTAGAATGAATTTGGGAGTGTTCTGTTCTCTTCAGTTTTTTGGAATAGTTTGAGAAGGATAGGTATTATCTCTCCTTTATATGTGTGGTAGAATTTCCCTGTGAAGTAGTCAAGTCTTGGACTTTTGTTTGCTGGGAGCTTTTTAAATTAAAATTTCAGTTTCACTACTAGTGATCAGGCTGTTCAGATTGTCTGTTTCTTCATGAATCAGTCTTGGGAGGCTGAATATTTCTAGAAATTTGTCCATTTCTTCTAGGTTGTCCAATTTGTTGGCATATAACTGTTTGAAGTATTCTCTTATGATTTTTTTTTTTTTGTATCTGTGTTTTATTTTTCCCCTTTCATTTTTATTTTGTTAATTTGGTCCTCTCTTTTTACGTCTTGGTAAGCCTGGCTAGAGGTTTGTCCATCCTGTTTATCTTTTCAAGCAAACCAGCTGTTTCTTTGATATTTTCTATTTTTTTAAATCTCTATTTTATTCATTTCTTCTCTTTTTAAAAAAAAAATTATTATTTCCTTCCTTCTCCTGACTAGGCTTTGTTTGTTCTTATTTTTCTAATTTCTGTAGATGATATGTTAGGTTGTTTATTTGAGTTTTTTTTTTCTTCTTAAGGAAGGCCTATATCACTATAAACAAACCTCTGATAACTTCTTTTGCTGTACCCCATCAATTTTGGAAAGTTGTGTTTCCATTTTCATTTCTCTTGAGGTATTTTCTGGTTTCCTCTTTGAATTCTTCATTGACCCATTGGCTGTTTAGCAGCAAGTTATTTAGTCTTCTCATGTTTGCACTTTTCCCATTTCTCTTTCTGTAATAGATTTCTAGTTTCATACCATTGTGTTTGGAAAAATGCTTGATATAATTTCTATCCTCTTAAATTTATTGAGGCTTGTTTTGTGACCTCACACACACTCTATCCTGGAAAATGTTCCATATGCACTTTAAAAGAATGTGTATTTTGCTGTTTTGGGGGTGGAAAGTTCTGTAGATATCTATTAAATCCAACTGCTTGGGTTTCTCTGGTGGCGCAGTGGTTGAGAGTCCGCCTGCCAATACAGGGGACACGGGTTTTTGCCCCGGTCCGGGAAGATCCCACATGCCGTGGAGCAGCTGGGCCTGTGAGTCATGGCCACTGAGCTTGTGCGTCTGGAGCCTGTGCTCTGCAACGGGAGAGGCCACAACAGTGAGAGGTCTGCGTACCACAAAAAAAAAAAAAAAAAAAAAATCCAACTGCTTTATTGTGTCATTTAAGAACACTGTTGCTTTACTGATTTTCTGTCTGGATGATTTACCCATTGATGTAAGTGCAGTGTTGAAGTCTCCTACTGTTATTATATTGTCAATTTCTCCCTTTATGTCTGTTAATATTTACTTTATAGGTTTAGGTGCTCCTGTATTGGGTGCATATATGTTAATAATTGTAACATCCACATCTTGTATTGATCCCTTTATCATTCCATTACACCCTTCTTTGTCTTTTGTTATAGACTTTTAAAGTCTATTTTGTCTGATATGAGTATTGCTACCCTCACTTTCTTGTCACTTCCATTTGCATGAAGTATGTTTCTCCATCCCCTCACTTTCAGTTTGTATGTCTTGGCCCTGAAGGGTGTCTCTTGTAACCAGCATATTAAAGGGTCTTTTTATTTTATTCAATCAGCCACCCTATGTCTTTTGATTGGAGATTTTAGTCCACTGACATTTAATGTAATTATTGATGAATACTTACTTACAGCCATTTCATTACTTATTTTCCAGTTGTTTTTGTTATTCTTCTCTCTTCTTTTCTTCGTCTTTTTGTTTCTTCCCTTGTTCACACCAAATATTTTAATGTAGTAGTTCTATGCATTTCATTTCATTTCCATATTCCCAAGCCAATTCACGTTTTATCCCGTCAATTAATTCAAATTTTTTTTTCAAATGCCACCTCCTCAGAGCTGCCTTCCATGATGATTTTGTCAGAAATATCCTTCCTCAATCTTCTCATTCCTCTACTCTGCTTTATTGTTTATCAAGCACATATTTCTTTTTTTTTTTTTTGGACATGAAAAAAGTCCATGATTTATTTTTAAATGGAAAAAACAGATTGCAGGGCAGTTAAACACAGAACTGAGAAAAGTGAAATTAGTTATTACGTCTAGCTTGTAAACAGGGATCTTACCTCATCATCTCTGAAGATTTGTTAAATGCCTACCTCCAGCTGACTCTGAATATTGTTTTGTTTTTATATTATAAAACAAGTATTATTCCATTATAGTTATTCAGGAGAAATCACCTGAACAAGCTGAAATAGCTCAGTTGGGAGAGCGTTAGACTGAAGATCTAAAGGTCCCTGGTTCCATCCTGGGTTTCAGCAGTAGTTTTGGGTTTTTGCACTAAATAGAGTTTCCTGGCAGTCTTAACCAAAATATAAGCTTTAAGGGGAATATTTGGTTATTATGTTTTGAGTGGGTCTATGACTTTTCAGGGAGGGGTGGTGTCAGGTGCCCTGGTGGGCCTTTTTACTAAACCCCCAATACCTTAGTACTTCCTGACTGTAATAATAATAGCTAACTTATCTTGAGTACTTGCTATATGTCAAGCTATACTTTAAGCTTTTTCTGTGTGTTAACTTATTTAAAATGACCACTAAAATTCTTGATAACTACTTGTTAAATAAATGAACAGTTTGATGCCAGAGGCCTGGCATGTGGTTGGTACAAAATGACCTTTCAAGCACATATTTCTTAAATATACATTGTAGATATATATGTATATATGTCTATATATCTTCTCTCCCCCACACACTCTTAACTAGTATCCAAATGTGTAGAGAATTTGTATGCTTTATCTACCACTATATTAATGATTCACACAGAGTTTCATCTCTCCCTATTTCTTTCCTTTCTCTTTTTCTTCTGCCTAACTCCTTCTCATTCTTAATAAGTCAGTTAATTTATTATTCACATCTTTTGGGAAATCTTCTCTAGGTATGTTTTCTATGGGTTCATGAAGCACCATTTCCAATCCTTATCATGGCACTCACTACATTGTACAGCAGTTTTCTGTTTCTCCAGCTGAGCAACACACAGACAGGCTTTCTGGTGTTTGGCTATACTTGTCTCTGAACCATTTCCCCAGGAAGAGGCCGTGAGAAGAGCTCCATTTCTCTGCAGATAGGAGGAGACGATGCCTTCTCCTTCCCATGGGACAGGGAGAGATGCCTTCTTCTTCTGTGGCCAAGGAGCTCCTTTACAGGGACTCTGTCAGGGCTCAGCCATCCAATCCCCAGAAAAGCTGAGCTTTGTCTACCATCTTGCAGTGACTGTCATGTGAGAGCCTGTGAAGTTGTAGGAAGCAATAAATGCCACTGAGCTGTGAAGGGATGCAAGAGCTGCCTGGATAACAACCCTGTAGCTACTATAATGACTTAGATTAGAGCAGAAGGAAATTCCAGTCATTTTTCAGTCTGTCAGTATTTCTATTATCCTCAAGACTGAGCATGAAACATTCATTACACCACAGCCTTATTGATTCAACTGATGAAAATATATTGGTATTAATAACATGAAACTCTAAGGCACTGGGGATAATAAAACAATTGATTGGAAACATAACGTGTTTGAGAATATTTTTATGTGGTAGTTCCATGCATTTCATTTCCATTCATAACTAAGCCAGCAAGTAGGTGATTTGGGCATCACCTCATCAAGCCATATAACCATCTTTATTTAGTATTTACATGATTATCCAGAATAAATAGTTTGATCGGTTGTTAACAACAGAGTTTAATTTGAGGCAAAATGAAGAAAATCTGTTTGAAATGACTAACTCACTGATTAAAAATATGGAGCTTGGGTTTTAAATGGCTTAAATATGGTCATTGAAAATAATGTTCTTTGGGGGTATTTTTAATTTTGTGTCCTCTTAGGAAGTTTCAAAAAACAGAGTATCCCTTTTTTTTGGGTGGGGGGAATCTAACTTAAGTCTTTGTCTTTTGGTATTCAGATTATTATGATAAGGCATAGGAAAAGAGAACTTTTTATTACAGATTTTTCTTTGTGGCTACACTTTTACCTTGAGAAATATTTTTTTGATCATTTTCTCAGTTCATATTACTCAATAAGTGGCTACTGTCAGCTTCTGGTAAGAATGAGCTCACCAAGATGTATGATGTCAAAATATACCATTTTCTAATGCATTAAGCAAAATAATTATAAAAATTATGAATTAAAAATATCTAAATACCACTAACCTCCAATCAATTTTGCCATATTGTTTTCTGGATTTTATTTCTATGTGTACATATTCTATGTCTTCATATTTAGAATGTCATATGTGTTTAGAATACATATTTAGAATGACATTCATAAAATGTATTTTGTTTTATTCTTTTATAATTTATCACAATTTTCTTGTTTTTATATTAATTTTATGACAGTATAATATTTCATACAACTCTGTAGTTGTCCCTTCCATTTTTCATCTTGTAAATAATATTGCAATGGAAATATTTATGCCTATGTGTTTTCCACATAATTTATTCTTTTATTAAGATATTCCTATGAATAGCTTTACTGGGTCAAATTGTATGACATTTTTTTAACCTCATAAAGTACATTTCCAAATTACTTTTCAAGAGGGTTGAACAAATTAAATTTCCCCTATTGGTGTATATAGTTAAAAATATGTTGGTCAGGATTATGGATTTTTACTTAAAATATTTGTTAATGTACCATGTGAAAAACAATACTCTGTTTCTCTTGGTATTTTTGGTGGTTTCAGAGACTATTAAATGTTGGTTTAGCAATTGTCTTTCCTCTTGTGTGAACTGTCTTTTCATATCCTTTGTTTACTCATTGGGTGTAAGTATTTTTGTGTCAAATTTTATAAGTATTCATGTTTGCTGCAAATATTTTCTTAGTCTTTTGTTTTCTCTCATATTTTAGTTATGTTATTCTTTATTGTACCAGGGATTTAAATATTTATGCAATTGAATCTGTAGATTATTTATTGTTTACAATTGTCATTTCTCTAAAGATGGACATAATATTTTTAATCCTATAGTCTGTTGATTTTCTTTGATTAAAATTTTATAGTTGTCTCATAATGTAGAATTTATTGTGGTAAAGGGGTGAGATGATTACTTCATATTATGTACTTTTATTCTTACATCAATTATTAAATAACAAAAGATCATTTAAAATGCCCTGTTGGCAGTATTATATTTTTGAAGCTTATTTGATAATATGCACTGTTGAGTCAGGTAGTGTTCTAGGCACAAGGAAATGAAAATGGTCTCATTTTGGTCATTAAGGAGCTCAGAGTTTAGGTGAGGAAGGAGGTCAGGGAACAGTTTCTACATAACAATTTTCTGGTATTTCACACTGACCACTGAGTCACTATGATGGGAAACTGAACTCTGTTTTCCTCTGGTTTCTATTTCCTTTTCTTTTTGTCACTCTCATTTGCTCTTGTCTGTTCTTTTTGTTCTCCTGCTCTTGCATGCTCTTTGGCTTGCTTTTTCTTTCTCACTCTTTCCCTTTTCCCCTCCTTCCTGCTTTTATTCTTTCCCTCCTTCTTTATTCTTCTTCCTTCCACCTCCATCAGCACTGCTTTCTTCCTCCAAACTCCCTCCCTCTACCTTTCCTTTACCCATACCTCCTCCAGAAAAAATAAATTTTGTCTCTCTCTGGAGAGACATGCATTTCTAAATCAATGGTAAGGCATTAGACAAAGCATGGTCTTAGGAGCTAAGCCAACTAGAATTCAAATCTTGGCCTTGTCTCTACCAGTTGTATCAATCTAAGCAATTGCAGGAAGTCCTTACTTTGCTCAGTTCTGATATGCATAAATTTAAATTCCCACTGTTTAGTTTAATAATACTAGTCCTTCAACAACATGGTTCAAATTTAAGTTACTTCAGTATATTGACTGTGAGTAATTGCATAACTTATAAAATTCACTACTAGCTTCTCAGACTACACATCAAGTAGCTGTGTTGACTTCTTGTGTTCTAGTGATAAACCAAGATGAGTTTTTACAAAAATGAATAAACAAAAGAGGAAACTGACCAAGAAAGATGAAAGTGCAGCAAAGAAATAAAATGATATTTCTGGAAACGAACTGAACATAAATGGATTTATTAAAAAAACAGCTAACCTTGAGAATACTGACACTGACACCATTCAAGAGACTCCAGACATACAGTCCAAGGAACTTAGTGAAGATGAGCTTATGGACAAAAATGAAGAAATTGGTGGTGATGAAAAGAATAAAGATATCCCAGAGGACATGATGTCAGCAATAAACTTTACATTAAAGGAGTTCTTGGAGATATTTCACAACACGAAATGAGGAAAAGGTGAAATGTTAGAAGGTCATCCAAACAGAAACAGTATGACAATTTACAAGGAATAGAAAATATGCTCACTTTGTATCATGTTATATAACAAGAGGGTAAGCACTGTTCAAACTACTCTGGATACATTTTTTGAAGAAACTAAACACTTTAATTCTCTTAAATTACAGTGTCCTAAATAAATATTGTTTTACTATTTTTCATTTTGCTATACATTTATAACAGACAGTTATAGAGTTCTTAATGTTTTGAAAAACGTTTTTAAAGGTCACAAAATAAGAGTAATATGTTCCATTGATTATTAAGATTGTTTTGCAAGATTTCTTGTATGGTCATTTTTATGACCCCAAACTAGTGTGCAAAGTGGCAACTGCCTATTCTTAACTTCTCTAAACTTTAGTTTCTCTGTCTGTGAAATGAAAGAGGATAACTCATAGGAATATTGTGAGAGTTAAATGAGATAATGCATATAAAGTGCTTGGAGCAGCTGGAATTTGGTAAAGTTTCAATAAAAGGTAGCTATTATTATTTTTTTTTTTGCGGTATGCGGGCCTCTCACTGTTGTGACCTCTCCCGTTGCAGAGCACAGGCTCCGGACGCGCAGGCTCAGCGGCCATGGCTCATGGGCGCAGCCGCTCTGCGGCATGTGGGATCTCCTCGGACTGGGGCACGAACCCGTGTCCCCTGCATTGGCAGGCGGACTCTCAACCACTGCGCCACCAAGGAAAGCCAAAGGTAGCTATTATTAATGTTAATATCATTACTATCAACCAACAGGTAAAGCAATATGGCATAATTCTACCAAGTTGAGTTTAATGAAACTTTTATTGTTTAAGCCAAATAGCTCATGCAAAATATCAGAATTAAACGAGAAAACATAACAATGAATTAGTAAAAACGTAAATATTTTTCTAGCCATCAGGAACCTGCCTCCCCTCCAAGATACTCACTCTAAAACAAATCACATTGTCAGTCTTGATAATAAAATAAAGTGCTTTAACTCACCTTCTTGGACTTACCTAGACTAATTTCAGGAAGTTCAATTCTTTTCTGTTCAAGCTCTAGTATTTCATTTCTGTTTTCTTTTTGTACTAAGAAACACCAGTATAGAGGAGCCCAGAATTCATTATTAGAAGAGTGGGGAGTTCTGGTGGGTGGAAATTTAATCAGATTGCACTCTGTGGTATTTCTATAGAAGCTCATAGCTATTCTCTGGTTGAATTGTACCCACCTATTTATAAAAACATATATTAATGAACACATGGGAGAGAGAATTTCGTTAAAATCCATGTCAATTTAGCCATTGTTTTCAGACTTTTTCCTTCTTACATTTTTCATACCAAAGTAAGTATGGTTGATTTAACTTGTTAATGCTTTCTCTACTTTAGTCTCAAGTCATTACTTAGAAATAAAAAAAAATGTGTAGTTTTCACAAAGCAGGGAAAAATATAGAGTATATATATAAAGACTCCATTTGTGATTAAAACTCAGTGGTTCCCCATTGCCAATGACCAAGTAAGTCCACATGTGTGAACACAGCACTAAGGCCTCTCTTTTTTAGGTACCGTCTTGCTCATCCACCCTCATCTAACACTCCACCCTACATTTCAGCTACCTCATTTCCTTCCTGTCCTCCAAACAATGTTCATTCCCCACTCACTGTCCTTGCTGTTTCCTTCTTGTCTTAAATGACCTTCCCTCTCTTCTCTGTCCAAGTGATGCCCACTCTTCAAAGTCCAGATCAAGCCACATCTCCCAATGAGGTCTTCCTCACTGTTCCATTTCCCACCAACCTGAGTTTTCTCTGACCTTCTCTTAACACTTATGGTTCACACCAGTGTTCTTTGACATTGAGTCTTTCAAGGACTTGTTATATTGCTCAATCATAGTTTGAGTTTCTGGGGGTCTCACAGCCTACTGTATATTTCCATTTAGTTTACAACTAGTTATACACAGAGTTTGCTAGTGTGGCTCCATGAAGGCAGAGGCATTGTCTTGTCTGTACTCTCTATAGTGCCTAGCATATAGTAGGAGCTCAATAAATAATTATTAAATAAAGAAACAGATATAATTTAGCATTTTAAAAATGTTGTTCAACCTGATTTTTCCCCTCCATGTGGGGAAATATGTCTGCTTTAAGCATTCTAAAAAAAAATCCATCATTTGTTTCTTTCAGTCTTTTTGGGAGATAAACTTCTCAGAGGGATGTGTCAACAAGCTGGGTAACTATTACATAGTGTGTCGCCAGCCCCTTTGTGTGGGTCCACGGGGGACTGGTATTCTCCTTAGACAGGTTTATAGAGTCTTGAACCACAATAGAGTTAATTTTTATTTTAAATTACTATAAGATATTGCACAGTCAATTGAAATGTGAAAATGTAATCAAACTTTTTTGTTCTACACAACAAAGATAGCTAGCTGAATATATATATATATATTTTTTTTCTTTCAGAATTGACTATTTTCATATAATTTAGATATAACCTAAACACTCTCCAATCAGCTAATTCTAGATGACATCGTCATTCTCAAATTACCGCTGCAGAAGGAACAGTATCAGTAAGCTGTACTGTCTTTTTAAGTTAAATGTATTTTTCTGTAAGTGCATATGTGTTGACTATATATATATATATACACATATACACACATATGCATATACACTTTATATATATCTATTTGCCCCTTAATACAATCTGCTACACAATTTCTCTTGAAAATAATATGTACATTGATATAATACAAATAAAAACAAACAACAGCGAAAGAAAATGTAAACTTCTTAGATGTTTTATATTCAGGTAAGAGTGACAGATAGGCTGAGATTTAAAAGTTCAAAAATGGATTTCTGAGGGACTCATGGGTGGTCATTTGAATGTTCAGAGGAGAACAGGTAGGGAGTGTCTAGAGTGGAAGGCTCAGTCATGTCCAATTTTTCAATCTTTCTCACTTTATTAGTTTAAATTGACATCAATAAAAAGAGGCGAGAGGATCTTCAAAGTTTTCCTGAGTTAAGTATGTCTACATTAGTGGCGCTGCATTTGATGGACCAATAAAGTGAAACTATAATCAAATACCTATCTTGTCATAAATTCCGTCTTGTCCTAAAGGATTTTCAACTTGCCAATCAGACAAACCCAATTTAAATGATGGCTGCCTGCAGTTTCACACAGGTCGACCAGGCAGAATCATCCAGCTGCGGCCCAGCCCCAGCCGGGTGATTACACCATATACCTTTCAGGATCTTTGTCAAGGGTGCTGCCTTACTGGCTTGATTACCCACCCCATGAAGGCCACTGTGCTCAGCTTGTGGGGTAATGAGAAGAAGAAAAAGTTACCTTTTTTCTGTGCTCAATCACAACAGAATGGAGGAGAGAGATTGCATTGAAATAGAAAGTTCATCTTGATCAGACAAAAAAAAAAAGAAAAGAAAAGAAAATGACCCTGTCTTTGATTTTATGTGTTGGGAGTGTATGCACATGAGTGTAAACATTTCAAAAAGACACTCTTACTATTCTAAGACACTTGTAGGACAGCCTTACACAAATATAGTGTCTTTTTCTTTCTTTTTCCCTTTGATTGGAGCTATTGAAACCAGGCATGTCTGATTTATGAGGCCATTCCAATTCCACAGAACACAAAGTCACGAGGTTTAACATAGTTAAATGGTCTTTCCAGCACATTTTATGAGACAGTGCTAAGCTGCTTCTCAGGCCAGACTATCAATCACCCCCACTATGACCACACTCAGGTAGGACCAAACTGGAATTCTGAAACATTCCCAGCAATTTTTGAGCTGTCACTTAGCATGAGGCCCTACTTTGCCAAAGAAATTTATCAAAGCTTAAACTCATTCATATTCCCTGCAGTTTTCTTGCGAGGCAGCAGCAGCAGGGAACTCCTTATAGCACTCTTTTAGAAAACTGATTATAATTTAGGGATGGCAGTGAAGATTCTTACGCAGCATAAGAAATAACAGCAATAACCTTTCTAATTACAAGAAAGACTAATGCATTGACTGAGAAAATCATTAGAAAGAAGGACTGAGCTCTTCCTTGAGGCTGTAGCTGCTCAGTAAGAGAGTAGACCTTGTGCAGAACATAAGACTCTGTGCAGAGTCAGAGAACTCTTAGGGGGCTTGAATTGCAGGGAAAGAGTGTCCAGCCAAATGAAATTCTATGTCCAGTGGAGCAGTCTTGGGATGGAAGTTTGCACCTAGAATTTGAAGCCTGGCAATGTGCCACAACTAAATGAGGCCAGATGCCAATTCTAAGGTGGAAAACCAGGCAGAGACTAGCCATAGTTATCAAATGGTCCTCCAAGGCCTTCAAAGTTGTGTGGCCAAATTTTAATTAATGTGTAAAATTTACTTTTGCTGCAACCAAGGATATGTACAGTTTGGATATGTACAGAATGCCTGTACATTAGAACATTGAGATAGGATGGTTGTGTAGCAAGCGTAGAGAGGGTATGAAATTTTCTGCCATATTCCAGTGAATAGACAATCTTCCTTTGTTGCTGGCTTAGTCTCTTCTTTTGCTCATTCTTTAAAATATATTATTCACTTAGGAATGCTTACCCTCTTCTTGTTCCTACACACTATCCTTGGGCTAGTGCGGCTTTGTCTGTGGCTTCATTTAGCACATAGGCACTGATGACTTCTCACAGGTCTTGAGTCATGATCCTACCACTCATTACCTCAGTGATTAAAGAAAAGCTACTTTCTGTATAAAGTGGGAATTATGATATCTGTCTTACAGAGTTGATGTGAGAATAAAGTAGTGTAAGTAAAATACCTGCATGCAGTCAAGTGTAAATAAATATGAGTATTACTATAGGTGAATATGCCTCTAGCCCAGTTCCTCAGCCTCAGATTTACATATTCAACTGTCTGCTGGACATCTCCACCGGATAATTTATACACACATCACTGATCATTCCCACAGTTAACATCCTCTCCCTAAACTTTCTCCTCATGTCTTCTCTGTCATCAGTTAATGACTCTCTCATGAACTTGCCAGTCATCTGAGGATCATTTTTGATTTCCTTCTCTTTCATTCACCACACCTAACCAATCATTAACATTGACCAGCTTAACTTTGAATATGATCTGAACCCTCTTTTCCATCCTTTTTTACGACCACATGGACTCAGGATCTTTGCAACTGTCAGATTATTCCAGAGTCTTCCAAACTGGTCTGCTTATTTTAAGCCTTGTTCCCCTCAGATGCATTCTTGACTCTGCTGCCAGATTAATATAAGTGAAAGACAAACCTGACCATGCATTTCCTTGCTTAAAGCCTTAAAGGATCTACATCTCCTATAAGATAAAGTACAACAGAATGCAGAGTATAAGGTCCTCTTCCTACCTCTACAGGTTTGTCTTCGCTCATTCCCTACCATACACAAAACCCACATCCTTCCTCCTTCTGATCCCTTACAGTGAAGGTGTTTCTTTTCCACGTTCAGGGCTCATCCCTTACTCTTATTCCTCTGAATCTCTGCCCATCAACTATTTCCCTTCTGTCCTGTCTGTAATTTCTCTCTCTTCTCACTTGTTCTCCTCAGAACATTTAAATGTTCTCATGTATCTAAACTTCACTATGCTTTCTCCTCTTCAAAATCCTATTTTCTGAGAGAGATGTCTACATGTATGGTTTCCTCCAACTCACTTCCCAACCATCCCTCCTCTCAATTAAACCTGGCTTCCTCCCTTATGAGCTAGGTGAGCCCACTCTCTCCTGATGTTGCATTCAGTGAAGGCCTCCCAGTCCTTGACTTCTTGGCACATTCAATTCCATTGCCTGGTCCCTTCTTCTAAAACCCTCTATTCACTGCGTCTCCATGGTATCCTGCATTCCTGACTTTGCATCCATTTCTTTGGCTTCCTCTTTTGTTTCCTTACAAGATTTCTCTTCCTTTACATTGTGTGTTTCTCAAGGTTCTATCCTTATAATCTGTCTCTGGGGATCTCATTTTCTCCCACCATCTCAACAGCCATTTATGTCCTAATGGCTCCTGATCTCTGTCTATAACCTAGAGCTCTCTTCTAACTTTAACCATGTAACAAGTTGCCATCTGGACATTTCCACTTTGAGATTTAATGGGTACCTTTAACTCAATATGTCACAAACTGAACTCATTTATGATCTGTTTTCCCATCTTGAATGCAAGCTTAATGACAGTGAGGCCTTTGAAACACTCACTGCTGTTTTATTTTCATTAGAAGAGTGTCAGGAATTGAGTGGGCACTTGTTAACTCTTTGTTGAATGAATAAACAACAACTTTATCTCTGTGAATGACATCTTATAGTTACCGAGGCAGGAAGTTCAGTTTCAATTTCAACTCCTTCATCTCCATTACTTTCAAAACACATCAAATCAGTTATCAGTTCACTGATTTTACTTTCCAATGAATTTGTAAAAAATGTTAAGCTTGCTCTACTTGTTTGTTACGTGATTTGTCAAATTCAACCTGCAGTAGAGCAGGAGCCCAGTTCTGATGTAGGCCTTTCTTGCCATTTGCAGCCTGTCTCTAGCTCCAGTTGGTTCCTAAAGAAAAATCCAGAAGATCATATGGTGCCTGATTCCAGCAGATTCTGACCTGTGAAATTTCGTTTCATGTTTAAAATTCATTGTAGGAAGTAGTGACCATGCTGTTTCTCAGAAAGTAATTTTTAAATGTAAAAAATCATCAGTGTCAAGAGGATTTTCCTTTAAATCTAATCTGAGGTGTTAATGTACTTTACACTCATGTTCTTTGTCTGTAATGGAGGAGAGGATGGTCCAAATTAACTTTTTTTACTGTAATACAAAACCAGAATTTCTCTTAGAATCCTTGGAGGCCATGATCAGAGAGGGGACCAAAGAAAGCTTGGGTTTATAATAGCAATGGTTAACATGTATTAAGTACTTACCATTAACCAGGAACTGAGTTATTCTTCATATAACTCCTGTAATTCTTGGAACAATGATTTAAGTACAATTATTTCCATCTCTGAAAGCTAGAACACAGAACGTTTATGTAACCTAGCAATGTGCATACCACTGGGAAATGGCACCCTGAGGTCTGAATCAGTTTAGAGCAGTCTGGTTCTGGAGTCTCTGCCTTGGGCACTGCTATAAAGCTTTTATAAATGACAAATTTATTCCAAACAATGTTGTTACTTCATTTCATATCCATGACTTTTTCTTTTAAAAACAGAGCTAGAAAATATGTCCAAGAAAAGTAAGAGACTGATTTTGGAAGGGAAAAGAATGGTCATTAATCTAAAGCATTCTTTTCATAACCCACAAAACCAATCGTATTCACTATTAAGACATCATGAGTACCTTGGTGCCGGGGGCTACCTAAGGGTTAGAGATGAAACCAATAGGAGATCAATTCCCTGTATTAAGAAATCTGTGCCTATCATGTGCTTAATGAGCTTATATCCTAGGAAAACAGTTGAATGAAGTTTTTGCCATATACTATGATTGTTTAAGAACCTGAAAGAAAGTTGGGAGAAATATCAAGCAGCCAAAATATTACTTATAAACTTCAGTATTCTCCTTTTTGAAATCCCAGGGCTGTAGCTGGGGAGTGAGAAATGCCCATAGCCCAAGTGGGCCCTGACCCCCTTACCTTAAACTATGTAATTAATACGACTCCAAATACTAAACACTGTGCTAAATACTTATAAAAGCCAACCAAAGCCAGTGTAATTATCTAAAATGAAATCATACCATAGCACTCATTCAAAATGTTTCTATGGCACTAACGACCTGAAAGATCAAGTTCAATGTCTCTGATATATTACTGGTATAAAAGACCATGTGTAATTCAAGCCCAACCAACATCTCTAGCCCTATCACCTCCCGCTTTCCACCATTCCTATCAAAATCCCATACCTTATCCCCTTAAACACTTGCTACTTTGTGACAGGAAGCCATGCTTTTAGATTTCTGTTCTTTTGAACAAACTGTTTCTTTTATCTAAAGCTATGCTGTCCAGTAAGGTAGCCGCTAATGATTTAAATTTAATTATAAACTAGTTAATATTGATAAAATGAAACATGCAGTTCCTTGGTCACACTATGCACATTTTTAAGTGCCCAATAGCCACATGTATTGGATAGTGCAGATACAGAACATTTTCGTCATCATAGAAATTTTTAAAGGACACCCTTGCTTTAAAGTACCTTGATTTCTTCTCAACCCTCAACTTCTGAATCCTTTAGAGTCTTACTCATTTTCAGGTTTCCACTAAAAAGTGACCCTGTTTGTGAAGCCTTCTTTGATGCCTCCCTATAAGCTATTTCCCATTGCATTTTTCTTATACCTCTGCTACAGTGCATATCAATTCTCTTATGGATGTGGTTATTTAGAAACATGAGAGAAGGGACTTTATGTTCTCATCTTTATATTCTCATCACAGTTCCTGAACTATAGTGATGATTTTTTGGATGAATGAATGGTTTGAGGTTAAAGACAAAGCTCCCTGAAATTAATTTTATTTTTCTTCTTCATTCCTGTAGAGTAGGAAAGAGAATGTTGCATAACCTTTTCATGGTGTTTCATGGAAGGTTGAGAAAGCAGGAACCCAGCTTTCTGACCCCTCTATGAATTCATAAGGTGTGCTGGGCTCAGGGAACTTGAATTTATTGCAACCTGTAAGTCTTCCCTGATTTCTGACAGGTGAATGTGGAGGTGGAACTGGTGTTGCTTCAACCCACTTCCCTGTATCGATATGCCTTAACTTCTGCCTTATCCAATGTTCTGCATCCCAATTTATATAGATTTTCAGGTGAAAGACATATACGTACATGATACCAATTAACCTCTGCAAATGCCTCATGTCCTAGGAATTTTGTAAAAGAAAAAGGTTTAATTGTGTGGTTAATATGAACAATTTTGTAGCAGTCACAATCTCTGGGACTATAAAATTACGTTTGTGTGCTTTGAGAGATCATAATCGTTGACTGTTTTTATTCCAATGAAGTCATCAATAGAAACAGAAAAACAGATTCATAATGCAACATAAAATGTTTTAAAAGTTATGAAAAGAATAATTTCCTTACCTCATGGCAGTTTAACAAAGGAAACTACAGAAAGCTATGAATAGATTATGAAAATTATTTTTAAAAAGGACAAATCCATTTTGTATGCTTTTAAGGAGGTCTTTTGAATAGACTAGGGAAAGTGATACAGCCTGGCATAGCAGAAAGAAAACAAGCTAAAGATACTGGAGGACCCATGTTCAAATCTCAACCCAGCCAATATACAGACCTTCCTGAATCAATTTTGTTGAGAAAAATAGGTTCTGGGTTATGCTCTGATAGCTATAGAAATAAGACAAGGAACATAAAATCTCTCTGTTTAATTAATAAAACAAGGAGAATCTTAAATTTCCACAGATGGACTGACAAAATTTTTGAGTAAGATCAGATGCTATCCTATGGACCATTCACATTGGAATTACTGAGGGAGGTAGGTGATTTTATTAGCTTCCTAAGGCTGCCATAACACAGTACCACAAACTGAGTGTCTTAAAACAATAGAAATTTATTTTCTCACAGTCTGGAGGCTAGAAGTCTGATATCAAGGTGTCACAGGGGCCATACTCTCTTCTAACTTCTTGTGGTTGCCAGTAATTGTTGGTGTTCTTTGGCTGGCAGCTGCATAATTCCAATCTCTGCTTCCACAGCCACATGGCCTTCATCTCTATGTGTCAGTGGTGTTCTTCTCAGTATGTGTGTTTATCTCTGTGTCTCATCTCCACTTGTAAGGATACCAGTAATATTGGATTAAAGGCCCACCTTACTCCAGTATTACCTTGTCCTTAATTACTTCTGCAAAGACCCTATTTCCAAGTTTGATCACATTCGCAGGTAGCAGGAGATAGGACTTCAACATAAGTTTTTGGAGAATATATTTCTACTCACAGCAATAATTATTAAAAATTCAGATCCCTAAGGCCCACTTTAGACCTACCGAATGGTCCCCTGACATTTCCGATGCAGCTTTCCATGTGACTTCAATATACTGTAAAGTTTACGAATGCTAGTCTAAGAAAACAATGAAAAGCTGGGATGATGGACCAGGATGAGGATGAAGCAAGTAAGACATTTTCCTCTGATACAAAATTAGAAGGATTACCAAAAAAGTCAGTAATCAAGGTAAATAATATTTTAATGCAATTTAAAAAAATCAAAATTAATGCAGAACAGTCTATGGTGAACAAAATATCAAAAATTTAATAAAGATAGGATCAGTATTATTGATTATTTCCCTTTTGCCTCAGTCTCCAATATAGCTTGGCACTGCACTGGTTACAGGCATGGTCCACTGAGAAAGGCTACCCTCTAGATAGTTAAGAACACTATTGCCTGATAAAGATGTTGTCTTGTAGTTCCCCAAGTTTCTCCAGTGCACATCTGCCTTGTAATAGTGGTATTTAGGGAAATCAATGAAAAGGACTTTGGTCCACATTTGGGTCACAGTAAGCAAGTAAGAGAAAATTCTCATAGAAGTGAGATGTGAGTGAGATGATGAATTAAAGGGAAACAAGAAATCAGCCTGAGAGGTGACTAATTGAAATCCAGGCACCTCAAGAAAAACAACCCTGTCAATATCGGGTGGAGTGATAGGCAGACATTAGTTCTCCCCTTCTATGTGAGATGGGAGATTTAGCCATTTACTACATTTGTTATTGAAGGTAAGGCAATTATAAAAGGCTAGAAACACTTGGCAACTTTGAGTTGAATTTCATGTGGTATCAGGTTAGTTGGATATTATATTCATATCTAGTAGTCATACTGAGACCATAAAGCCATGACCTTTGAAAGCAGACATGTTAGGGCAAATCAACTGTGAAGAGAAACCTCTCAGGGAGTAAGTAGACCCGAAGCAGGGAGACTCAGGGGGTCTGAAATCTTAATGAGCTCTTTAGATGGACACTAAAGTTGACCGAAACTGCTGTGCACACTCAAATGTTATACACTGAATAACCAATAAAGTCCCTTCTGAGGTCCCCCGGGACCTCAGATTTAGCCCTGATTTAGTTTCCCACACACTGTTTGCCATCTAATCGCAGATCTTGCAGATCTTGGACTGGGCTGGTCTCTCAGTTACCACCACTACACTTCCTATCTTTCCACTGTTTTCCTTTACTCATAAATGAAATATAAAAGGTTTTTAAAACCTTTCTTTTGGGGAAGTTACCTTTATTTTTTGATAATTATGCTTCACAGCTCCACCAAATTAAGTTGTAGACTTTCTGGATTCTTCTTTGTAACAGTCGGGTTACCTAAATTGTATATATGAGGAGAGGCTTAGTCCTTATCAGAATGTTATAGATAAGAAAGATGCCAAGACAACGGCAGAGGTATTCTAAATCAAGAAGTTGGAGGGTGGGATGGGAGTAGGCCCTAAAAATAAGACCTCTGTGCAGATTTAGGGCCTTTCACAGTTACTATGCCTAGAGATGATATTATAACCCAGGAAGTGTTGGCAGGGAGAAGTAAAATATTCTCTTGTTTATCAGCATTATTTCCAATTCTATTAAATATTTTATTGGGTCACTTCCCCTTGACAAATTCATAGATAATTAAAAAAAGATAAATATATTAAAAATTAAAATTGAATAAAAAGAAAGCAATAAAAGAGTAAGGAAAGAAGACTTTGACCATGTCTAGAAGTAGCCCTTCTCATTATTTATGATACAGAACAGCAGGCAGCACACTGAAATGGAGCAAAACCCGGGGTCAAATTCTGTGATCTTTAGCAAGGATCTTAATCCATTGGTTTTCTCATTTGTAATATGGCAGCTTTAATACCCTCTTCATGGGTTTGAGCTGAGGACAAAATGGGATGCCCTTTATAATGTGTCTGGTGTAGTGTTTGTAGATTCCTTTCCCCTACAGACTCCGGTGATTATGGCTGCTTCACTGATCTTCCCCCTTAATAGTTTGGCTCCTCGTATGTGCTCAGACCTCTGGATTTTAAAAAGACCTATTTTTAACCAGACCCTTTAGTTTGTGTTGCAAAGAAGCAGATGCAACTCTCTAGAGCTTCTCCAAGTGCTTCTCTTCAGAGAGTGGGCACTGGCAGCAGAATGAGATGTCTGGATAAGCCAGAAATCTGGATGCAGAGTTGAAAACATAAGGGATCTTGGCCCCAGAAAGGGTAGAAGAAGAAGGTAGCATTTGTATTTCCCAGGGAAGGAATCAGGGAAACTGGATTTATCCAAGCTCTCCCAGTCACTAGCAACTTAGGTAAATCTCTTACTCTTTCCAAACAATTTGAGGATAATATATAAATTGCTCATCTTAGAGTAATTGTGATGGTTGAAATAAATAATGCATGTGACCATAATGTTTGACATATAAATCTGTATTAGTTAGAGTACATTTTGGCAGCTACAGAAAAATGAATTAACCAAGATACAAGACAGTCTTGAATAGATATTTGTTAAATGGATAATTGGCTCAAGATACCATCTCTGCCCACATTGCTAGATGTTTTCTATAGACTTTATGTATCTTCTTCAGCTTGCAAATTAATTCTTTGTTCTATTCAGTTCTACAAACATTTAGTGAATGTCTACAATACTCAGTGTTAGAGATACAGAAATAAGTATCAGCTTCTTCCTGGAGGAAGCTAATTTTTCTGAATATGTGTGTATATATATATATATATATATATATATAACCCAATGTATATATACATATATATGCAAACCAATATCATGATATTCCACATATTATAACTAAAAACACATCATACCCCAAATGGAGGACTATTCCATTGCAAACCACTAAAGTATTGGAAGGTGTTTTCTGAAAGTGAGTTAGACATGTATTTCAAGGAGTTTGTGTTATATAAATTTTAGCTGTCAGAAAACTAGGAGGAGATCATAAAGTGAATGGACTGTGCTGCTACCAAGGGCAAAATCCTTTTGAAAATGGGCTGCCCTTTGGGATCTACCAAGTGGATCACACAGTAAATGCAAACTGATAATCCATCACTGGTGTCTCTACTTACAAATAACATCACAATCTACTAATATAGCCACTTGTGACTAGAACCTTACAGCATTTTTCTTACTCAATTGAATCTTGCCTTTATCTCACTGGATTGGCTGAATACTTTTTTTGTCTGTGACCCAGAGATAATGACTGACACAGAGCAACATCAGCCTGGAATCCCAACCAGAGGAGTTCAAATTAGGTTAACTTTGTGTTGCTAAGGCTTACTCTCATGAAGTCTAGAATTACAGAGCAAGAAGCAGTCATTTTATTAGCTAAATACTGTCACATTTAAACCTTGTAGAAATGTGGCTGCTTAAAAGCCAGTGCAAAGGTAATATTGTCCATTTCATTTTTCTTGTGCAGTATCCAACACAGTGCCATGTAAAACCAGGTGCTTGATAAAGACCATTAGCCTCATTGGGTGAATGAAGTCTGGTTTATGGCATTCCTTAAATAAAGATAGGACTTAGATCACATAAGTTGACCAATATACAATCTCATTATCCAGCTGGTGTGTAATCGATGTTTACCTAGTTCACAATTGTTCCTTAATATTTTCTGTGTCATTATTTAAATTTTCTTCACTCTTCCACAGATGATACGTTGAGAACAAGCTTCCCCATGAGCATTGCTCTTTAAAGGGCTCTGCTTCTGCCAAGACTATGAACAGGAAACATCCCCTCAGGGTTTTGTGAGGTCTTACATCTGGGTCATCACCTCTGCGGATGTTGCTGCTGTGGTCCAAAGATACAACCTCCTTCCTTATTCTTTGGTTTTCAGGACCATCCAGATCCCTTGTTCTCAACACTATGATACTTATTGCCTGCAATAGGTTGAAACACATATGTTATAATATTTACTGAAATGAAATTTCACCCATAATTTTAAAAAAATCAATAATGTTCTCTAGTCTAAAAAGAACTGAGGAGAAATAAAAGTATACAATTAAACAAATTTATTATAAAATAATACACATTTAAATATGTAAATGTGGGGAAATGACTACACTAGAAAACAAAATGAGGTAGTCAGTTGCATTTGCATGAAGAATTGCTGTGAATGCCACAGCTACAAATGTACTTTGACACAAGTTTTTTGCATTGGTTACTCAAATAGTGTGAGTGATGTTGTTGTCAGTGACAATTTTCTCAAATGATGAAAAACTCTTGGTACAGGTCCAAATAAAACAAAGTATAGTCTTCTTTCAGGTTACATGGTAGTTGTATTCCTGGAAATTCAGCATATATTGAAATGAATCTGCAAAAACATATTTTGAATTTATACATAATACAGAGTTAGATTCTAGGCTTGGAAAATCATCAATGGTTTTCCTTACATGAATATTGAAAAGGGCATTCAAAAGCCATGGACATGGGTCAAAAATGGAAAATGGGATAATTCCTTATTGTATAGGACTGTACTATGCCTTACAGACTGTCTAGTACCACTAGCCTCAGTCCACTAAATGCCTTTAGGACTTCTTAATAACTGTGATAGCCAAAATATCTCCATAACTTTTCAAAACTTATTCCTTTGAGAACTACTAATTTAAAGAAGTAAAAAATTAAATTAGTCAAAAAAGAATAAGCAGAGGAGAATCCTGGGAAGATGTCTGTAGGATCAGCATCACTTTTGAGTCTCTCTAAATTCACCTGTAAAAGTAGACAGAGGTGCTAGAAGAAACAACATAGGTAAAGAACAACTATCAAAAACAGAGCAGGGAAGGTGAATGGGGAGAGAATTTGAAGTTGCTGATTGGCTTACAGTTGTTAATTTAAGAATAAAAAGATATTATTTCAAATCAGATGTTAGGAAAGAAAAACGGGAAGGAAAAGAAGGGTTTTAACTCTATTTCAATATATTTATGGTGGGGAATCACTAGACAATAATCAAAAAAAGAGGGCTTAAGATGGTGAGTAAAAATATTAGTGTAAAAATAACCATTTGAGCAAAAATGCAAACACTCCTAAATATCAAAAATATACTTAAGAAAAAGAGGACAAAATAGACATGTAATTAAAATGCTGAGATAATTGGACATATATAAATATATGAAAAAAGGTAAATTTGCATCCATCTTTCATATCATTAAAAAGGAAAAAGTTCAAAAGGACCTGAAATTTAAGTTAACAAAATAGAATCCATAAAAGTATTAGACACAAACATGAATGAATTCCTTTATAACCCAGAAATAGGGAAAACATATATACCATAATTCAAAATCCAGTAGCAGTAAGAGAAGAGAGAAATAAATTTAATTGCATAAAAAATTTAGCATGGAAAACAAAAACTGTAAATGAAGGAACAAGACAACAAATTGGGGGAAATATTTTTAATTTTATATCACAAAGAAAGGATTACATTTTTTTAATATAAAAAAGTTCTAAAAATAAAAAGAGAAGATAAAAAAATAAGGTAGAGAAATAGTTTGTTTTTTTCTTAATCCAGCATCATTTATTATTTTTATTTATTTTTTACATCTTTATTGGAGTATAATTTCTTTACAATGTTGTGTTAGTTTCTGCTGTACAACAAAGTGAATCAACTATATGTATACATACATCCCATATAACTTCCCTCTTGAGTCTCCCTCTCACCCTCCCTATCTCACCTCTCTAGGTCGTCACAAAGCATTGAGCTGATCTCCCTGTGCTATGCGGCAGTTTCCCACTAGCCATCTATTACATTTGGTAGTGTATATATGTCAAAGCTACTCTCTCACTTCGTCTCAGCTTCCCCTTCCCCCACTGTGTCCTCAAGTCCGTTCTCTACATCTGCGTCTTTATTCCTGCCCTGCCACTAGGTTCAGCAGTACCGTTTATTTAGATTCCATATATGTGCATTAGCATAAGGTATTTGTTTTTCTCTTTCTGACTTACTTCACTCTGTGTGACAGACTCTAGGTCCATCCACCTCATTACAATTAACTCAGTTTTGTTCCTTTCTATGTCTGAGTAATATTCCATTGTATATATGTGCCACATCTTCTTTATCCATTCATCTGTCAATGGACATTTAGGTTGCCTCCATGTCCTGGCTATTGTAAATGGTGCTGCAATGAACACAGTGGTGCATATAGCTTTTGGAATTATGGTTTTCTCAGGGTATATGCCCAGTAGTGGGATGTCTGGGTTATATGGTAGTTCTGTTTTTAATTTTTTAAGGAACCTCCATACTGTTCTCCACAGTGGTTGTATCAATTTACATTCCCACCAACAGTGCAGGAGGGTTCCCTTTTCTCCACACCCTCTCCAGCATTTATTGTTTCTAGATTTTTTCATGATGGCCATTCTGACTGGTGTGAGGTGATACCGTATTGTGCATTTGATTTTCATTTCTCTAATGATTAGTGATGTTGAGCATCTTTTCATGTGTTTGTTGCCAAACTGTATGTCCTTTAGAGAAATGTCTATTTAGGTCTTCTGCCCATTTTTGGATTGCGTTGTTTGTTTTCTGATATTGAGCTGCATGAGCTGTTTGTATAGTTTGGAGATTAATCCTTTGTCAGTTGCTTTGTTTGCAAATGTTTTCTCCTATTCTGAGGATTGTCTTTTTTTCTTGTTTATGGTTTCCTTTCCTGTGGAAAAGCTTTTAAGTTTCATTAGGTCCCATTTGTTTATTTTTGTTTTTATTTCCATTTCTCTAGGAGGTGGGTCAAAAAGGATCTTGCTGTGATTTATGTCATAGAATGTTCTGCCTATGTTTTCCTCTAAGAGATTTATAGTGTCTGACCTTACATTTAGGTCTTTAATCCATTTTGAGTTTATTTTTGTGTATGGTGTTAGGGAATGTTCTAATTTCATTCTTTTACATGTAGCTGTCCAGTTTTCCCAGCACCATTTATTGAAGTGGCTGTCTTTTCTCCATTGTATATTCTTGCCTCCTTTGTCAAAGATAAGGTGACCATATGTGCATGGGTTTATCTCTGGGCTTTCTATCCTGTTCCATTGATCTATATTTCTGTTTTTGTGCCAGTACCATATTGTCTTAATTACTGTAGCTTTGTAGTATAGTCTGAAGTTAGAGAGCCTTATTCCTCCAGCTTCATTAGCAAAGATATGCAAGTTTCTCTTAACTAGATGTAAGGTAATCAAACTCACCCATCATAATATAAACACAAATTAAAACTGTGCTTAAATACCATTTATCACCTATTAGGTTGGTTAATATAGAAAAGCTAGACAACATAATATTTTGGCAAGGCTGTGAGGAAATAGATACTTTCATACACTGTAGTAGAAATAGAAGATGAAACAAACCCTATGGTAGGACATTTTTCAATACCAAGCAAAATAAATAATTCACTTACCCTTTAGCCCAGCAGCCAAACTTCTAGGAATTTCATTCCAAAGATATACTGGCAAAAATATGAAAAGATGTAGGACCATGACTAGTCACTGCAGAATGATTATTAATAGGGAAAGACAGAAACAGTATTAATATCTATCAAGGCGGAACTGGACAAACAACTATGGTATATCCACTTAATAAATTTATATGCAGCTGTAAAGGACTTAGAAAAACTGATAAACTACTGTGAAATATGTTGCAGAATATATGGTTTTGTGGAGAAAAAGAAAAACACAGGAAATACTTATATAGAATGTTTAATCTGATGCAGGAAGGAATATGGATATACTTTGTTTAAAAAAAAAAGAAAGGAAAGGATAAACTATAAAAAGGAGGTTGTCTATAGAGGGAAAGGGAATAGAGTAGAAGGGACAGGGATAAAAGCTAAACCCATTTGTTTGTATTATAGATTTGACTTTGGAATACATATATAATATATTTTGCATAATTATGAAACAAAATTAAATTAAAAAATCAATCTCAAGACTTAAATATGTACTGAGTTGATAGTATAACCACACAGAGAAGAACTATTCCAAGTGACCTTGAAGCACCATTATTTGCATGTATTTCCTAGTGGGATATAACCTAAGGATAACATTTGCTGAAAAAAACAACTAAAGTATTTACAATGATTGTATTTTTGGTGCTAGTGTTGGTATTGCTATCCTGAGATTGGTGTCTGTGTAGTGTAGGACAAAACAAATGAGTACTTACATACTATTCTACCTTTCTCATTCCCAGTGTTTTCAAGAATTGAAATTCTTTGCATAGAAGAAGGAGATATAAATGTAAGCTATAAGAAATTATGTAAAATCTCTATGATCCTCAATTTAATAAGTATAAGTTTAAATCCATGATTTATTTTAACTTGCACATATATATAATTTTTATTTCATAACTCTGTTTACTCAAAAGGCCTGGAAACAATGATTTCTCTGTAGCAATAATATTCCTGACTTCCAGATTGTGGTATTAAAAATACCATTTTCCACTACAAGAAAACCAGGGTTTCTTGGAGAACTAACTGATTCCAGGTTTGGGGCAGAAAATGTACCACATGAGCTTGGAACATTTTGTCATTAGTAGATCAAGAAAACTATTAAAGACTACAGAGTCATGTCAAAAGGATTGAGGAGGAAACTTAGACTCCTACTGGTTAAACTTGAGACAATTTGAGCATCGGTAAGGATAAGAACTATAAATTATTGGAGCTTGTCAACGGATTTATGGTTAAATCACGAGTTCACAAAGTTATTTTTTAAAAAAATTCCCATTGATCACTGTTGGGAGATGGTAGTGGACCAAATCGTTATTTTGAAATCTGGCAAATTAGGTAAAGAATAAAACACTTATCCTATCATTTCCACTAGAACTAATTCACCACATGAATGAAAAGTTGATGAAATAGTTTCTCTTTGTAGAAGTTTTCAGCTCATAAAAAAGAGGGATCATGAAATTTTATTACCATTTTCAACCTCTACTTAATTAATGGATCTAGACATTGATCATTAATGTCTGTTAACAACCTCAAAATGGAGACCATCACACACAATATGTTTCCAAGTGGGAGAACAAGGCACAATCTATGAAACAGCCATGCCAAAAATCAAATCTGAATTTGATCAAATCTCTGTATCCAACTATCAATTTAAGTAATACAAAGGAGAGAGAAGCATATTAAACAGCATGATGGGAATGAATGAGCAAAATCCAAAATGTAGGAAATTCTACACAACAAATGAATGGTTTCTTCAACAATAAATTGCAAGAAAAATAAAGAACTAAAAGGAGAATGCATAGGTTAAAAGAGACTTAAAAGACAGATCACCAATATCTAAGGGTCTTATTTGGATACATATTCAAGAAACAACTTAAAAACTTAAAAAAATATAAGCATGGACATTTATAAGATGATTAGAAATTTCAGTGCTGATGTTTTGGTATTATTAGAAATTGGTATTATATTTTAGATGTGATAATAGTATTGTGGTTATATTTTTTAAAATACATTATGTCTTAGAAATTCATACTGAAATATTTGAAACGGATGATGTCTAGAGTTTGCAAGAAAATAATGCAGGAGTGGAATGGTGAGTGAGGAAAGAGATGGACCCAGTTTGGGCCATATATTGGTAATTGTTGGGGCTGGATCACAGCTTCACGAATTTAATTATATTATTCTTTCTATGTACATTTAAAATGTTCTATATAAAAAACTTTTCAAAGTACATTAAAAAAACACAAATATTCAGAATGGTAGTAGATGAAGTTAAATTGCTACTACTTTAGATAGATGGGCATGGCAACATATATACCTACAAAGTTCCTGAGTTTCTCTCCCCTTACCAGATCCTGTTCTGTATCCACTTTCTTCCCAGGGTCTCTTTCTCTTTTTCCTCTTTTCAGCAATATTCTTTTGTTCTCTGTTATGTCTACTGTGTCCTTCCCCTACTTTTCTATCTCCCTTTCTATTTCTTCCACATTGTGCTCTCTTCTCCTTTCTCTACTACATCCTCTTTTTTCCTGATTCTGCTAACAACTGGCCATGACACTGAACTGAGATTGTTTTCTTTTTAAAATGGTGAAAACAATGGATTAAAGTTTTATGCTTTTGATCTTGTTTGAAAAGTAGGTGAATTGACTAATTTCCTGATGGGGAAGTTGCAGGTTCTTACTCAAACCTGATCGTGGAAAAGTTGAAATCAAAACCGAAACTATTCCAGCTCCCTTTCTGTCCATGGTAGCTGAGATGAGGGGCATCCACACTTATGAGGTCTCCTGATAAAGAGAAAAGACTAAGGGGTACCGAACCTTCCCACTCTGTAACCCACTCGAGTGAGATCTCACAGCAGCGGTCCTGGGTGTGCAGAGCTCTGCACTGACCTTCCTCCAGGAAACAGAATTTCTTTGGGAGTTGGTGTAGGGTGTGTTTCTGGTGCCTCCCTGTCAGCAATATGGTTGATCACTGCTGATAAACAGCCGAACCATCAAGAAAGTTCCTTCTTTTTCTACTTTATGTCTGCTCATGTGAAGTCAGTTGAAAGCTTTCCTTGATCAAAGGCTGCTGGCAGAGGACTACAGGACTTTTATTATTTATTATTTATAGAGCATCACAAGTGTTACACAGTGGTTTGCAAAACATAAAACACCAGAGAGAAAAGCCATGCTGTGAGGAGGTGACAATTTAAATGAAATGTAAACATCATCATGGACAACAGTAAAACCCTTCAGAGGTAGAAATATGGGGTCTTTAATTTGGGGGGAATCTGGGCAGAAGCAGATTCTAAGAGGAATGCACCTACAGAAAACCCATGGCAGAATGCCAATTAACATGTATTCCACAGACCATGTATAATTTAATGCTCAGTGGACCTATAAAATCAATGCAAATGAGAATGAAGTATTTCTCATTAAATTATCAAAGGTTTAAAAACTTATACTATGTAATTTTTGTGAAGGTGCTGAAACAGTGTCATCATCATACTCATTTCTGGAATATTTTATATTGGTAGAACACTTTAGGAAAGTAATTTAGTATTATGTATCTGTTAGGATTCTTATGTAAGACTTTAATCCTTTTGCAGTATTTATAACTTTAACATATTGCAGAAGACAGTACAGTACAATTCAGCCCTTATGTACAACACAGCATTGAACATCCTGTATTCCTATTATCAAGTGCATTTCTTCTCTCTGTTATATCACACTTTCAGGCAATTTATTCTAGTCCCCATGAGCTTTTATTCACCGCAATTTTTTTTGTAACACCCAATATCTCCCTATTATATCAAGAGGTATAGAAGTAGTTTTCCTTTTAACCCTGTATTTCAATTTCTAGGATCATACTCTAAAGAAATTAAACTAAAAGAAGCAAAAGTAATCTGTATAGATAAAGATATTCATAGAACTATTTATAGTATAAAAATATAAACAACCTGATATCAAGTGGAAGATTCAATAAGTAATTATGATACATTCAATTGATATAGTATTTTTATAGTATTTAAATAATGATTTTGCAGATTATATAGTAATGTAAAGGATACTTAGACTATAATATTAACAAATAAAAGCGAAATATAAAATTAAATGTCTAAGACGCTCCTGGTGGTGCAGTGGTTAAGAATGTGCCAGCCAATGCAGGGGATACGGGTTCGAGGCCTGGTCCGGGAAGATCCCATGTGCCGCATAGTAACTAAGCCTGTGCACCACAACTACTGAGCCCACGTGCCACAACTACTGAAGCCTGTGTGCCTATAGCCTGTGCTCTGCAACAAGAGAAGCCACCACAATGAGAAGCCCACGCACCACAAGGAAGAGTAGCCCCTGCCTGCCGCAACTAGAGAAAGCACACAAGAAGCAATGAAGGCACAATGCAGCCAAAAATAAAAATAAATAAATAAATAATTTTAAAAAGAATTAAATATCTAATGTTACTATAACCAAATCAGAAAAAAAAAATGGTCCAGACGAAGAGGAGAGAAGCCACTATAGTAACCTGCTAAATGTGGTCAGAGTAGGGTGGTGGGGTTACAGATGATTTGTTTTTGTTTCTCCATTATTTAATATTGCTTGATATGCTAATAAATGTGGGTTTTGCTAATATACTTTTGAAATGAAGGAAATAAAGGAAGTGTAAGTGACAGAATAAACATTGTGTGTCATCTTTTGTGTAAATCTCTACCTACAGTGTAAAGTTAATAAATCTTTTTTTATTTTTATTTATTTTTATTTTTTTTTGCGGTACGCGAGCCTCTCACTGTTGTGGCCTCTCCGTTGCGGAGCACAGGCTCCGGATGCGCAGGCTCAGCGGCCATGGCTCACGGGCCTAGCCACTCCGCGGCGTGTGGGATCTTCTCAGACCGGGGCACGAACCCGTGTCCCCTGCATCGGCAGGCAGACTCTCAACCACTGCGCCACCAGGGAAGCCCAATAAATCTTTAAAATTGGTCAGAAAAACTATTCCAAGGCTTTCTGGACCACTGTCCATGCAAGAACTCTTTGTGGAACCCTATGGAGCAGACTTCTCTAGGGAAGGAATTTGATTTTTCCTATTTTATATTTATCTTAATATTTGTACCGAAAATAAAAAAGATGCCTGTTCCATAATAGCTACTTTAGGATTTTCTGTGTGGTACTTGTATAATCAAAAATCCATAGCACTAAAATGTCCCTATATAAAGAGATCTTGTGTTTAATAATACAACTGATGACAAAAATAAGAAGGAAGTAGTGTAATGAAATTTGTAAAAAATAGTCAAGAAACATTCAAAATGAGATATGTATGTAGGGAAGCTTAGCCCAAGCTTCCTCCTATTAAGCTCCCAGGGGCTTGAAGAGGTATTGCTCAGATTCTGAATGACTAATCAATATTGGTCAATAATGATTCTATTTTGATGAAAACAGCACTGCATATTTCTATTTACTCTTCTGACATTTGATAGCACCTGGGCTTCTTTTGAAGTGCTATGTCCTGGGCAGAATGTGAATTTTGGAGACAGATAGATCTCAGCTCAAATCCCAGCAACACTACCACATACTGGCTGTGTGACCTTGGGCAGGTTACGATGATGTTTATGTAACACAGCGACTCACAAGGGGTAACAACAGCCCCTAGATGGCTGCAGGAATCAGGGCAACAGCTTAAATATAAGGTGTTTTCTATTGTTGGTGAATCCCCTGCAGCCAGGTAGAAAGCTTCCTGGCCTCTCACATTGTCACTTTAGAAGTGGCAAGAACTGCCCATTGGTGGGAACAATGTGGTTAATATGCAGCAAGAAAGTCTCCCCAGTGTCCCAGCAAGAATATTTCCACTACTCTGCTCTGAACTTCGACACTCCCCCACCTCCTGCCCCAACTTCACTCCATTCTCAGCACCATCTGATTCTGTCCTCCTTTAAATCTTCAATCAGCCTCATTTATCAGGATCTCCATACACTTTCATATCTAAATCTACAGTGTTTCTTTGGAACAGACTTGTTTCACCCTTTGTTTTCATTGAAGTTAAATCCTCTAACTGACCTATTTCCACCTATCCATTCCCACATTTTCCTTAACAGATCCCACTTATCACCCCCCTGTGCTGCCATGCTCCCCTTGTAAGTTCCAGCCCTCCCATAAGCCCAGCCAGCCCCTTAGCTGGCATTTGGCAATAAATCTCACAAACCTATGCCAGGAGCACATGTCTCTCTCTTCCTGGAAAGGGAAAAGCAATGATCAGGCCAAAGGATGCTGATGTTCGTAACTGTGTGCTAATTATCAGCTAATAAATCAGTCCCCCCACCCCTTTCACATCACCCACAACCAACTTCTCAGCATGAGACAGTATTGCAAAGTGGATATGAGGTGAAGGCTCTGGCATCTGACTCCTCAGGTGAATCATGACAAAAAAATGTAAAATTCTTAGTGCCTGGAATTTGGTAAGCACTCATCAAATGTGAGCTATTGTAACATCTCCACATCCTCTGCAAGGAAGCTGTGGCCAGCTGTTGTTTGACCTCCTCATGGAGGTCACTCAGTGCAGCTTCTAGGACCCTCTATCCTTCACAGTTCTCACCCTTCTTCTCCCCGCTTCTCTGAATTTCCCAGTTGACCTGACCAGAGGCTATTTACTGTTGTGGAATTCTAAACCTCTTAGAATGCGAAAAGCTATGGGCCCATAATTTTGCATGTCACTTTTGGAGTTCACAAAACTTCTAAATACTATCTCTGGACCTCAAGGTTTTTTTTAACTTTTTATTTTATATATATTTTTATTTTATATTTTATATTTTTAACACAATATTGATTAACAATGTTGTGTTAGTTTCAGGTGTACAGCAAAGTGATTCAGTTATACATATAAATGTATCTATTCGTTTTCAAATTATTTTCCCATTTAGGTTGTTACATAATACTGAGCAGAGTTTTCTGTGCTAAAGAAGATGTGGCACATATATACAATGGAATATTAGTCATTAAAAAGAATGAAATAATGCCTTTTGCAGCAACATGGATGGACCTGGACCTCAAGTTAAGAGCCCTAGGTTTTAGGATTAATTTGTCAAGTGGAGATTTTTCTTTAAGTATTACAAATCACCATCATTTAAGTTATTAATATATCTCTGTTGGTGTACGTATATTTTTACATAAAGTAAGGCATTTCCTTGATGGGGGCTAATCAAGTCAAATAAGCAAATCATTTTGATCTATACAGGCTGAATTGGATCAACTTGTAGAAATGGTTTGCATTGCCCTCGAGGGCATCGACAGATAGCCAATCTAGATTCCAGCCCCCAGTGCTGTCTCTTACTGTGTTATCTGACAGTAAGAAGTGCCTAACTTCTCTGGTTTTTGTTTTTCCATCTATAGAATAAGATAATAATTCTAACAGTATGGGATCCCTCAAGTGGTTAATGACTAAATAAGATAATACTTATGAAGCCCTTACCATAGCACCTGGCACATTGTATGTTTTCAGTAAGTGTTAGCTACCATTAAATGGCAAGTCTATCTCCTTTTCCTGTTTAAAATCATTTGCATAATTTGACAATGCTGCAGATCTTGTGGAGTTGTGATAGCAAATAATGATTTGCCCAAAGCTTTTTAGATGGACAGGCACAAATCCAAGAACAATATCTTGGGCAGTGAAGTAAATCTCCTTCCATCCTTTCTGACCCCAAAAAGAAATCAGTGGGCAAGGATAAATGTAACATTTGCTATATTTAGGGAAACTGACTTTGGGGACATTTTCTCTTCAGCCATAAATGCTTTAATACCTAAGTACTTAAAAATAAGCTGTCACCATTCTGTGTTTGTTTAATGACATTCTTAGGTTTCACCTTTGTATTAACAAGTCTTGTTGTGGGGAAGCTGCCTTTGAATAGCAGGATGGACCACAGTGCCATGCATGACATTTATTTACCCAGCTCTGGTCCATGGTAATAATTAATTTTATAATAAGATTTAGCTACTTTGCTAGGCAGAAATAAAATTTCATGTTTAGTGGCTTATTTCTTATTTAATTTACACTAATCACTGTTTTAAACAAAACACATGACATACAGAATGTGTTTTGTTTAAAAGCACATCATAGCATGTCAGCATGTGACATACACCAGAGACCCAAGGTCTTCAATCCCCCAGCTTCGAGGCGTAAGACATATACATTTTCTGAGTGAATCAATATTTCATACAGTGTGCCTGTGATTTATAAATAAATTAATCCATATGTGTTGAGACTTTTCTTACTGTGATTTGCATTTATTTTCTAGCTCTAGATTCCTTAAAATTTGAATGGAGAAAGCCTCATTGGGACTTTCATTTTATTTGCAAGACCTAGAAAGAGCCAAGATAAATCTTTCCGTGACTAGGAAGCAAACTTTTATTTCAGGAGAAATTACTTTACATCTAAATTAGCTTGTATCTCCAGAACTCTTGTCTCAGGTGTGATAAGCCATAAATAATTTCCAATGTCATGTTGGTAAAATTAAAAACCATGAAAAACTATTTGAAGCAATTTACAACTTGACAGAGGAACGAGATTCTGTTTAAAGGGTAGTAAATTTTTCCTCCACTGAATTTAGACTAAGGTGCAGAGAGGATGAGAATTCGAAGAAAACAAAATAAAATTTTGTCCTTTCTTCCCTGGAACTTTAATATTCAGGTTGAGTGTATGCCCATTTTCCAAAGTGAAAAACCAGTTTCCACATCCTTTCAAACATTTTCTTTCCTTTGAATGATTTCAGGAACATTGCGAGGTCATTTTTTTGGATTTCTATTTCCTAATTTTTCTCATTTTGGTTTGTGCTTCGACATGGGTGCTAAACTACAGTATCTTTGGAGAAAAGCACCTTAAGGCTTATTGCAGGTTCTGGTCACATAGTAAATGTTCCTTTCTGGAGCCGGCAAACTGTTATCTTGACTCAAATGCTAAGCTTCTGTCACAAGCCATCCATTCACATGGATGCCAGGCATGGCTGGACAGTGCCTCACAGTGAGCAATGTGGATCATATATCTGCCCTGAAAGAGAAATTTATTTGTCTTAGGTCTCTCCTGCCAACACTCGATTACAAGCCAGGCTCCTAACACTGCAGAGGCTCTCACCAGACAGGCAAGCAACCAGCTTAGACCAGATGCAAGAGGGAAGAGATATGGGAATATATGTATATGTATAGCTGATTCACTTTGTTATAAAGCAGAAACTAACACACCGTTGTAAAGCAATTATACTCCAGTAAAGATGTTAAAAAAAAAAAAAAGAAATCAGTCTTTTATTCCAGTCTGCTCTTGCTGTTGGCATTTCTTCCATTCTTAATTATCACACTTGTCACCTAGACCCTGGTAGGATGAACGTCACATCCCATATCATGCTGCAGAACCATTTTCTGAGCAAATATCCTCTTGCAGACATTGGAAGTACAAAGAACAAGAAGGGGAAACATCAGCTAAGGGCAAGCGAGGGAAACAGCGTCTTGAGGTGAGTGAGGTAGGCTCTGCTAGCTCTTTCCTTGGGTCACTGAATCTTCCTGGGGAACTTAGATCCATGAGCCTTTACGTTTACTCTGCAGGGTGCAGTGTCAGCAGGAAGGTGTCCCATGTGACTCCCTGGGAGTCTTGGTCTAATCTTGCAGTAATCTGCTCTTAAAGTTGTTAAAGTGGGTCAAAATGGCATGACAGCCAAAGTTGGCCAAAGGAAAACACAAGGTCTGAGTTTTAGTTGTCCACAGGCTACTTATCTCTATTTATTATTATACATGTATACATTTTATTGGAATATAGTTGATTTACAATACTGTGTTAGTTTCAGGTGCATGGCAAAGTGATTCAGTTATATATATATATATATTTTTTCAATTATAGTTTATTGAAGATATTGAATATAGTTCCTGTTATTCAGTAAATCCTTGCTGCTTATCTATTTTATGTATAGTAGTGTGTATCTGTTAATCCCATACTCCTAATTTATCCCTCACCCACCCCTTTCCCCTTTGGTAACCATAAATTTGTTTTCTATGTCTGTGAGTCTGTTTCTGTTTTGTAAATAAATTCATTTGTATTATTTTTTAGATTCCACATGTAAGTGATATCATATGATATTTGTCTTTCTCTGTCTGACTTACTTCACTTAGTATGATAATCTCTAGGTCTATCCATGTTGCTGCAAATGGCATTATTTCATTCTTTTTTATGGCTGAGTAATATTCCATTATATATATATATATATATATATATATATATATATATACACATATATACCACATCTTTTTTATCCATTCATCTGTTGGGTGGAACTTATGTTGCTTCCATGTCTTGGCTATTGTAAATATTATTTTATATTTTTATTTTTGCTGAGCTTTGTTTTCTTTTTATCTGTTCTGATCTCATGTTCCTCCCTATTTTGTTCACCTCAAGTAACTATTGTTACAAATCCCTAAACACATATAGCAACAGAATGTCCATGTTCACTGATCTGACATCTTGTTTTGAAGAAGACTATTTTTTAGAGCAGTTTTAGGTTCACAGCAAAATTAAGAGGAAGGTTCAGAGATTTCCCTTATGCCTCCTGCCCCCACACATGCATAGCCTACCCAGTTATCAACGTCTTCCACTAGAGTGGTACATTTGTTATAGCTGATGACTTACATTGACATCATAATCACTCAAAGCCCATACTTTACATTACAGTGCACTCTTGGTGTTATATATTCCATGGGTTTGGACAAATATATAATGACACATATTCACCATTGTATATCACACAGAGTATTTTCACTGTCCTAAATATCCTTGTGTTCTGCCTATTCATCCTTCTCCACCCCTGCAACCCCTGGCAACTGCTGTGGCACCTCATTTTTTTATAGATTTCCATTCATAACTCATTGTGTATAACAAGAAGGATGTGTCACTTTTCAAAAAAATCCTCCCCAACCTCACAGAGTGAAGTAAGTCAGAAAGAGAAAAACAAATACCATATGCTAACACATATATATGGAATCTAAAAAAAAAAAAAAAGGTACTGATGAACCTAGTGGCAGGGCAGGAATAAAGATGTAGACATAGAGAATGGACTTGAGGACAAGGTGGAGGGGGGAAGCTGGGGTGAAGTGAGAGTATCATCAACATATATGCACTACCGAATGTAAAATAGTTAGCTAGTGGGAAGCAGCAGCATAGCACAGGGAGATCACCTCTGTGCTTTGCAATGACCTAGAGAGGGTGGGAGGGAGAGGGTGGGAGGGAGATGCAAGAGGGAGGGGATATGGGGATGTATGTATGCATATGGCTGATTCTCTTTGTTGTACAACAGAAACTAACACAGTATTGTGAAGCAATTATACTCCAATAAAGATCTATTAAAAATAATATGGCTGTTTTTGTTTATTTATGACTTCATTCCTATTTTCTATGGCTGCAGGTCTTATATCTTATTTTGCCATACTGGGTAGAATTTTATGAGCCTGTCACTTCACTTTCTTTACTGTTTTTCTTGACTGTAATGGGAAATGAGCTAATATATAACTAGAGGCACATCATTATGGGAATAGTTAGGACAAATTAATGGTGATTAACTAAGATCGTGTGGTTCAAAGTTAAATTTGATGGTAAGTATTTTTGCCCCTATGAAAATTTTTGTAATTAAAGCATGAAATATTAAATTGGCTATTAATGATATTCAGCTACCATGAATCTGGAAAGTGCCACGTTCATTCTGTAGTTTTACATATGCTTAATGACTTTTACTAAGAAAAATTAAAATTATTAAAAAAATGTAATAATACATCCTTACATCTCCATGATACTTCAATATATCTTGACATATATATATTTATTCTCAATAACATTAAACCATTTTACTTTCTTGAAAAACAAGTGATACGTTTAATTAACAATATAATTCTTTAACAGGTGAGTGAACTAACTTCTGTTAAACCCTGATTCTTTCTAGCTATTTCACATACGCTATTTAATTTAATCCCATAGAAGCCCTGAACATTTATCTCTACTTTTCGGTTACTCTCATTTTCCAGAGGATGAAATTTGAGGCTTAGAGAAGTTAAGCAAGGTAGAAGGCGGTAGGGCTAGGATCAAAATTCAAATCCACCTAGATCTTAAACCATTGCCTGAAAACTCATGTTCATCACCTATGCTATTAATCAGGATTTGTGGTTTATTGTAATTGTAAATAAATTCATTTGGATTGGCTTGTAAATATTGTTTCATGGTTTGTCATGTCTGAATGTGGTGTCTATGGGTCTAGCTTTATGAAAAGTTCAGGTTGTTGAATCATTTACCTCTCCTGGCAGACTAGAGGGATTAATTAGTTGTATCTGAGGGAAGAGCCTCTAGTAGTGTAACAGGCCGCTCAGGCACTGAGAAGGGAAGAGTAATTCAGAGGTCTGTGGTTTCAGGGAGATCAGAGAAGAGACAGGCTGATTTAGAGAAAAGGCAGAACAAGGAGATCGATGGCTCTGTGTTGTCATTTGGTAATTCAGAGAAGTAACAAGGTAGTGTCTCTTGGTTTTTAAATATTGGGACTTGTTCTACTTGATTGAGAATAAACTTAAAGAGAACCAAAACAGAATAATTAAAATTGAGTTAGGAAGATACAAAGAAGCAAAGAAATAGGACTGAAGGAAAATACAGTACTTCAAAATATTATCAGTAGTTATGTCTGGGAGTAGAAGGACAAATTATTTTTCTCTTTGTTTTTTTTTGTTTTTTTTTTTACTTATGGATTCTTTCTATTAAATATGCACTGTAAACACAATTTAGAAAAAAGTGCATTGTTACTATCATTTTTTGGTAACATAGCATGATGATTTTTAAGTACTCTGGAAGCTAAGCCTGATTGAGTTTTAAAACTAGTTTTACAACTTATTAGCTTTGCAACATTGGACAAGTATACACCCTCCCTGAGCATTAGTATTTTTACTTATTAAGTTACTACTGAGTACTATTTATTGAAAAAGTGACTGCTTTATAATTAATAAAATTACAATTATTATTTCTAGTGTCTAGAATGTGTTGTTAGTTATTAGTAGAATTATTTAGTTTTCTTCTTTTTATGAGTTAACAACTTTATTTTAAATAATTAATAATTAAAAGTGTGATATTTCCTAAAGATTTTTTCCCCTAAAGATACCCAGGTCGTAACTTCAAGGTTCCCCTCAGTACCACCCTGCAACATCACAAACCAGCTACTGGCTGTGCATAGACAGCAGGGAAAGCTTAGATGAGGGAGAACTCTTGCTCAGCCAGGATATTTCAAACCTTCAGTTGGTGACTGTAATACTGGGAAGCTGTAGGAACTGTATATCTGTGCTATCAGCTCACCCATGTGGCCTCAGAAGTTCCATTTCTATCTTAACTTTGTGAAACTCAGTAAGCATTCAATACATGTTTAAATATAAGACTTTGACTACATGTAACCCAAATACATTCCAGGGTCCATGTGGCCCACATTTGTCACAGTGTCACAGGAGAAGAAATACAGTCCTGCAACTAAAAGTAATAAAAGTGATTCCAATCTTTACTTACTTCTCTCAAAGAACATCACTATTATCAGTCACAACACTGACATAGCACTAAAAAATCCATTTTTTTTGCTCAAGAGGAATTTCTCAAGACTTAATTTTTCTTAAAATTCTTTTCCCTATTTATCTTGCTCTTCCCCTCTCATATCCCAGGGCTTCCTCTAAGACTCTCCCACCCACAATATTCACCTTCTCTTGTCAAAACTGCCTCTCACCTTATACCAGTCAGGTTTCCCTTGTGTTCTCCCACCCCAACATTTTTATTCTTATTTTTACTCTGGAGTAAACCATGGCCTTTTTGACTAAAAATATTCTAGTTTTCTCCTTTCCCACCCGCCACAACAATACACCCATCTACTGAATATGACCAAGGGGCCTGAAGAGGATATGGAGAATAAAATAATCTGTATACCCATTACACATGACAGCTATATCATGTTTAAAACAAGCACAGGGATGCTCTAGTTTCCAAAGATATTTTATTATATTAAATGACTATATATGCAGCAAATTGCCTTAATCCCATTATACTTTTCTATTATCAATAGTACTAATAGGTACAATTAGTCAAACACCTACTATGAGCTAAGTATTGTATAACCTACTATGTTATCTATTCTTCATAACAAACTTCTGAGAGTTTAGCTAGCTTGCCTAAGGTGATATAGTAAGTGGTAGAATTAAGATTTAATCTGAAAAAAGAAAGGGATTTAATCTTGATCTCAGATCTACATAACTCCAAAGCCCATGAGATTACCCACTATACTATTTCTAAGTAATTATAAGAGTACAGCTTCTGATTAAAGAAAATAATCATCCATGGTCCAAGACTGGATTAGTACCTGAGCTTATTAGCAGCTGGAAGACACTACGTCCTATTCCCTCATATAGAATGGAATTAATTTGATGATTTTATGGGTGCATAAACAAAGGCAAAAACAGAAGTGGATTGTGTTACATCTGTTATATCCGATTTCTCCTCTAAAGGTTTATGACTCTGATAAATTTCTGAAGAAGAGTGTTAAGGACAAAATGACAACACTCCTTTGTTGACTGCTTCAGATTTTCTAGTTCTGAATTTTACTTTTATGTGAATAAAGCCTCCTCAGTCATAAATCCTAGAATAGTTGAGCTCCTGGGTTTAGATGCAAGTATGTTTGAGCCCCTATTGCACAAGTTGGCTCTTGCTTTTGACACACTTTGAACATTTCCTTATGGGACAAGCATGTAGAACACAGACCTGTAAAACTCAATCATTCTGAGTCCAAAAACATGTGTGGAGGAGACCAACATCAAATGCATCAACATCTTTTTGTTCATCCTTTCTGCCAGCTGCCACTAAAAGTTAACTTTGTTTTAGATTGCTGGCTGGTGTGTGTGTGTGTGTGTGTGTGTGTGTGTGTGTGTGTGTGTGTGTGTGTGTGTGTGTGTGTGTGTGTGTGTGTGTGTGTGTGTGTGTGTGTGTGTGTAAATAAAGTATTTAATACGTATAGCCTGTCTTACTATCTATATAAAATGCATCAGCCTGGAAATCTTATAAGGATAAATCTTTCCCTCTAGATTTTGAAGCTATTTTTCTCTCTAATCTTGGCTGGAGGCATTGTGAAAATGGCTTCTTACCCAGTTCAGACCTACTCCTGTGGCCAACCATAGCAGAGTGGAAAGTGCATGGGGTATAAATTGCTGAAATAAAATGATTGAAAAGCTTTCAGGCCCCAAGGAAAAGCTGGCTTCTTTAGCTGGATATGAGTCAAAAGGCATGTCTCAATTGCTAAGACAATTCTTTCATCCCTGGTGAGTAAATATAGAGCCCACGAGACATTCTGTCTTGACCCACGGATTTCACCCAGATGGTTCTAGCAACTCCAGGGAGACGATATAAGATTAACCCTAGGTGTTATAAACAGAGTCTGAGAGTTCTTAGCATGTTTCCACCTATGTTGACTGTGTTACAGCAGTGTGTCTGAGCTAAATCCAAGTTGATATACTGAACAGTAATGATTTACCATGGCAGCAAAAGCTTTCACAGGCTGTCTTTCCACCAGCTAGTACCAGGCAAGGTTAGGCTTGTCTCTTCTTCTCTTTTCCTTTAGCTTCAAACAGCATAAGTTGTCTTCAAATATACTTGAGTTGTCATATTTTCTCTCACTCTAGTTACAGCTATCAGAACTTTTCACTGTGGCCTTTTCAGATTCTCGTCTTTCTTTGCCACAAATTAGAGCCGCAGGTATTGCCTCTGTTTGTTTACTGTAGGAATTAACCTCAAATTGTCTCAAAATATCTACTATTCCTCCAAAATGCTTTCTTGCCTATAAACCTTTCATATGATACCATATAATTCTGTTGCTTCCTAGCAACAAGGCCTGGTGAGTTGAGGATGAATAGGCAGTATTAATTAAGTAGGATGGGCCAAAGCTGATGACAGAGAGGAAAAGCCCTCTCTGTTACTTTTCCCCCACAACCTTGGGTTTGGACAGATAAATATATTAAATCTGAATTGCACTGTGTATTTTAAAAAAAATTTTGAGAGGATTTTTTTTTTTTTTTTTTTTTGCGGTAAGCCGGCCTCTCACTGCTGCGGCCTCTCCCGCCGTGGAGCACAGGCCCCGGACGCGCAGTCCCAGTGGCCACGGCTCACGGGCCTAGCCGCTCCGCGGCATGCGGGATCCCCCTGGACCGGGGCACGAACTCGCATCCCCCGCACCGGCAGGCGGGCCCTCAACCACCGCGCCACCAGCGAAGCCCTGAGAGGATATTTTTAACAGAGGGAAAACTACTCTTAAATATTAAGTTAGAAGGACTCAAACTCTAGCACCTATTGTATGAGGCCTTGATGGAAACCTAGACTTGACTTCTGGTTGGGTCAGTCCATGTTTCAGGGGAGTGTGTGTGTGTGTGTGTGTGTGTGTGTGTAACAGGTACAATGATAGACTAAAGAGTTGTAATTAGAGCAGAGTGACACAGAGAGGAGAAATCAAAGACCAATTCACATGTGGGATATTTGATGCAACTGGGAAAGAAGAGAAAACTGAGAGGTGAACAATAAACCGAAGGAAAGCCGCCCAACTTCTGGGCCCATTAACATGTGATCAGTTTAATACACAAGTTAAAAATGTATTCCTTGTAATTACTTTTACAGTAAAGTTGAAGATAATTATTTTCATAAAATAAAAACTGTTACTCATACTTTCACAATTCCATCCAATTATTTTCATTCATAAATATTCCCTCCCAGTTTTCACCTCTATACATTGATTTTTACATAATCATCATAGTAGAAACAATTTGTGTTCTCTGTTCAATAAACATCATATCAAATGTGTTCCTTGCAGTCTAGTTCTCAAAATCATTTTCATTTTTAATCGCTACCGTTTAAGTGGTTGTTGGATATTTTTAGACTGTTTTGACTTGTAGCTATTATAACTAAAACTGCAGTAAACATATTCTTGAGCATAACTTGTCTTCTTTTTAATTCTTTACTTAAGATAAATCCACAGAAGCTAGTGTTTGGGTCAAAATCATGAGTTTTCTGCTTACGGTTCTTGAAATTACTTGCCAAATCACTTTCCAAAAGAACAAAAGATAATGCCAATATACAAGTTTATATATTACAACTTTCACCATAATCCTATTATTGTGTTTTATAATTTAAAGGTAATTTTCAAGCTGAAGATTGCATCTCTACTTATTTAATATATTCTTTGTTTAGTTGTAAGGTAGAGTACATAAACTTATCATACTATTCATTTTTTATAAGATTTATTTCCTGGGATCATTTTGTTTTATTTTGTTAAATTTATTCTTTCTAGCTTTGTACTATCAGCCCAAATTTTAAAATCATCATCTATCATTCCCTCAAGTTTGACAACTTACATTTAATAAACATGATTTCTTATGTCCTCATCCAAACTCTGGATTTAAAAACAAAATTAAAAACAAAACCCACCACCTACAAAACTCAGATCTTCCAACTCTACCTCTATTTCTGTCTTAGATTTATTTCTTTTGATGTTTGCTTTTCCACTGAATTTACTTTATTTTATTTTTTTGTTTATTTTTGTAGTTCTAAACATTCCAAGAAAGTGTACCTTTGGAAAGTGTACACTTGGAAAGTGTGGGTTTATTTTGACTGCCTGGCACATAAAATGAACTTTATACATATTTATGTATAGATGATTTCCCAGAGTTAAAGGACATGAATCTCCAGAATGAAAAAGCCCAAGTGCCCAAGAAAATTAATTGATTCTGTAGAGTTTTTTGTCTTTCTGTTCTGGGAAATTATCTCTATTATTTTTTAAATACTTTCCTCATCTCCATTTTCTTAGTTCTCTCTTCCTGAAATTCCTGGATTAGGTCTCCTGGATTGATTTCCTGTTAACATCATTTTTTTCCCTTCATATTCTGTCTTTGACTTTTTGTTCTACTTTCTGGGAGATCCTGATTTTAGCCTCTAAACCAATGGGAGATGCTAGCCTATAACCCAGACCCCTAAACAGAACTGAGACAGTCATATGCCAGGGTTGGTGCTGAAGACGCTCAACAGAGTCCCACTCCAAGAGTTGCCCTCGCTGGCTTTCCTGAAAGCCATATAGCCCATCTTGGGGGCTGTCTGCATCCAGTGACTGGCCAATGTGGGTTATAAGTACCTGGCCTCTTGCCTCAGTTAAGACAATTCTAAAGGGTCATACCAGCTGAACAACCCCCTGAGGTCTCTACGGCAACTGCACCCATTGGACAAGTCAACTTCTCTCTCTGCTTAGTCCTGCTTCCTTCACTCCACAAACATGTTTGTCCCAAAAGTTCTCCCCAGTCAACCTTCTGCTCACAAATTTCAGTTTCATTCAGTCTCATCAGGAAGCTGACCTATACAAAACTCTTCTTTTGAATTTCCAATTTCTTAGCTTTCTCTTCCTAGGTATTGGATAACTTGGATTGATTTTTTTTTTTTGACTCTCATATCTGTTTTTACAGTTTGTCTTTTTGTTTTTATTTATGGGGGATTTCCTCAATTTTGTTTTTTAAATTCTTTTATTGAATTTTTTGCAATGTTTTATTTTCAAGAACTCCTATTTATTCTTTTTTTAAATAGTACTTTGCCCTTGTTTTATAAATTTGTTTTGTATTGTTTTAGTTCTTATATGTTGTCTCCATTATGGCATTGTAACTCTCATATTGGAGATGTTTCTTGAGTGTTTTTTGACCCTCAGTTTTTGGAAGCAATGTACACATTTGTGGGTTTTGTTCCCTGGAAGGTTTTACTTTATAGAACGAAGAGGTGACCATTGTTATCATATACTTGCAAATGCCAGGAGTTTATTTTTCTCTGAGGCGTTTAATCTCCAGAGATGAATCCTCAGTCTTCAGCCTAATGAATGGGATCTATAGTCAAGCATTCCAAAGCGGGAGTAATCAGAAGAGGGGAGTATGTGTAGGTCTACATTTCTACATTGTGCATTTTAACTGTGCATCTCATTCAGCTTTTATTATTATTGCATTTTCTCTTTCTGGATCACTATTAGGTTCTTGTGTTTTTTTTAAATAATAGCTTTACTGAAATATAATTCACAAACCAAAAATTCACTCTTTTAAAGTGGACAGTGAAGTATTCTTAGTATATTCACAGAACTGTACAACCATCACCACTGTCTAATTTCAGAACATTTTCATCACCTCTCCTCCAACCCCAACAAAAATACCCTGCACCCATTAGCAGTCAGCCTTATTCTGCCCTCTGGACAGCCTCTAACAACCACTGGTATACTTTCTGTCTGTATGGATTGGTCTATTCTGGGCATTTCATATAAATGGAATCACACAATTCATGACATTTTGTGTCATAGTTCTTTTCACTCAATTTTCAAGATTCATCCATGCTATAGCCTGTATCAGTACTTGATTTATTTATTCCTTTACATAGCTATGCCACATTTTGTTTATCCACTTGTCAGTTGATATTTGGTTATTTCCACTTTGGGACTTTTATGAATAATATTGCTATGAATATTTGTGTACAAGTTTTTGTGTGAACATATATTTTCAGTTACTTTGGGTATGTAATATACCTAGGAAAGAATTGCTAGGTCACATGGTAACTCTATGTTTCATGTTTGGAGGAACTGCCAAACATTTTTCCAAAGTGGCTACACCATTGTACATTCCCATCTGCAATGTTTGAAGGTTCCAATTTCTCCACATCCTCATTGACATTTCTTATTTTCAGTCTTTTTGATTATAGCTATTTCATCATGGTTCTGATTTTCAGAACATCTCATGTGCTTATTGATCATTTTTATATCTTCTTTGGAGAAATGTTTGTTCAAAACTTGCTCGTTTTAAAATTAATTGCCTTTCTATTATTGAGTTGTAAGAGTCTTTTTCATATTTTGGTTGTGAGTCCTTATCATATATAAAATTTATTAAAATTTTCTCCCATTCTGTGCATTATCTTTTCATTTTCTTGATGCTGTCCTTTGAAGCACAAAATCTTTTAATTTTGATGATGTCAAGTTTACCTATTTTTGTAAATAGTGCTACAATGGACCTAATAGCTAGGACATGGAGGCAACTTAAATATCCATCAACAGAGGAATAGATAAAGAAAATGTGGTACATATATACAGTGGAATATTACTCAACAATAAAAAGGAACAAAATTGGGTCATTTGTGGAGATGTGGATGGACCTAGAGAATGTCATGCAGAGTGAGGTAAGTCAGAAAGACAAAAATAAATATCATATATTAATGCATATATGTGGAATCTAGAAAAAAAATGGTATAGGTGATCTTATTTGCAAAACAGAAATAGAGACACAGACATAGAGAACTAACATATATACACCAAGGGGGGGAAGGGATGTGGGATGAATTGGGAGATTGGGATTGACATGTATACTATATATATATATATTTAGCTGTACGTGGGCCTCTCACTGTTGTGGCCTCTCCCGTTGTGGAGCACAGGCTCCGGACGTGCAGGCTCAGTGGCCATGGCTCATGGGCCCAGCCGCTCTGCGGCATGTGGGATTTTCCCGTACCGGGGCATGAACCCGGGTACCCTGCATCGACAGGCGGACTCTCAACCACTGCACCACCAGGGAAGCCCAACATGTATAACAATATTGATACTATGTATAAAGTAGCTAATTAATGAGAACCTACTGTATAGCTCAGGGAACTCTCCTCTGTGGTGACCTAAATGGGGAGGAAGGGAATATATGTATATGTAAAGCTGATTCACTTTGCTGTACAGTAGAAACTAACACAACATTGTAAAGCAACTATACTCCAATAAAAATTAATTAATTTAAAAAAAGTTTACCTATTTTTTTCTTTTGTTTCTGTGCTTTTGGTGTCATATCTAGGAAACCATTTCTTCTAGGAATTTTATAGTTTTAGATCTTACATTTGATCCATTTTGAGTTAATTTTTTTACATGTTGTGATGTAGCATTCCAACTTCATTCTTCTATTTGTGGATATCCAGTTGCCCCAGCACCATTTATTGAAAAGACTAATTCTTTCCTCCTTAAATTGTCTTGGCATCCTTGTCAAAAATTAATTGACCATAGGTATATAGATTTATTTCTGGACTTTCAATTCTATTCTATTGATGTAAATATCTATCCTTATACCAGCACCACATAGTCTTGATTGCTTTAGCTTTGTAGTAACTTTTGAAATGGAGATGTGGGAATTCTTCAACCTTATTCTTTTTCAAGTTTTTTGGCTGTCCTAGATCCCTTGCATTTCCATATGAGTTTTGGGTTCACCTTGTCATTTTCTGCAAAAATGGCAGCTTGGATTTTGATAAGGTTCTCATTGAATCTGTAGATAAATTTGGGGACTATTGCCATTTAAACAATATTAAGCTTTCCAATACATGAACACTGGGTGTCTTTCCACTTATTTGGGTCTTCTTTAATTTTTTTCAATGATGTTCTGTAATTTTCAGTGTACAAGTCTTATACTTCTCTTGTTATTTTTTCTAAGTATTTTATTCTTCTTGATGCTAATTTAAATGAAACTGTTTTGGATTTTTTCAGTTTTGGATTTTTTATTACTAGTGTGTAGAAACACAACTGATTTGTGCATATTGATCTTGTATCCAGCAACCTTGCTGAATTTATTATCTCTAATTGTTTTTTGGTAAGCTCTTTAGGGTTTTCTATATACAAGATCATGCCACCTACAAATAGAGAAATGCTTGCTTCTTTCTTTCCAATCTGGATGCCTCTTATTTCTTTTTATTGCCTAAATTGTTCTGACTAGGATCTCCAGTACAATGTTGAGTAGAAATGGCAAGAGTGGACCTCCTTATCTCATTCTTCATCTTAGGAATGCTTTCGGTCTTTTCTACCATTAAGTATGGTGTTAGATGTGTGTTTTTCATGGATGTCATTCATCAGGTTGAGGAAGTTTCTTTCTATTCCTATTTTGATGTTTGTTTTACCACTGTATCTCATTCTTGCCCTAATACCTGGTGATACCAAAATCTATCAATGCCTAGAATTCTATGGGGTAAATGGAGCTCCCCTCAATTGTAGACTCTCCCTTATATGTTTTAGATTCTGCCCTGACTATGGCAGTCACTATTAATATAATGTAGTGTTTATGTGGAAATGTGGGACTTCAAAAAAATCACAATTATTTATCAATTAGTACACATAACACACACTAAAAATAGACTCTCTTTTGTTCTTCCCCTTTTCTACAGTGTATTGACTTGATACATCATAGTTTACATAACTTACTGCCTTCCAAAACTAACTTAGTGATGACTCCCTTTTTAATTTGCTATTTTTTCATTCTTTTAACTTTTTATTCTTTGTCTTACTTTTCCTCTTTTTTATATTCCCATTTTCTTTAGCCTGTTTTTTTTTTTTTTCTCAACATTTTTTCAGTTCAGTGGTTTCTGTTAAACCTAACATTAAACAGAGCTCTGTGGAAATCTTCATCCTTCATGCACGTTATTGCATTCTAAGCTTGAAAGTCAAGACTTTTCTGGACTAGAAATCAGAAAGTGTGGTATTAAGACATGGCTCTGGCACTTAAATTTGTGATCATAGGTGAATCAAGATCCTCTGAGCTTGGCTTTTATTATCTATTTCATGTGGCAGTTGTAATAACTGAATGAGCTTTCATATACAAAGTTTCTATTACATTGCCTTGCATGAACCAGTGCTCCATTAAATTTTAACTTCCTTCCCTTTCTCAGCTACTAATATGCAAGATGGGTTTTGTTCTTCTATGCATCTCTCTCTCTCTACTGAGTCATAGTGACAGAATTTAAATACATTAATTTACTGACTTACTGTTAATTTTCTTTGGCTTTTCTCCAGGAAACTTCAGAAGATACTCTACAGCTATAGCTCGCATAGGTAAGTGGCAATAATCTTGGGTTGGGAATGAATCACCATTTGGTGCATTTTTTCTTAGTCTTTAACACCTTATGGCTAACTATAAGCTCATTGTAGCCAGGGTTTTTTGGCGTGCCTTAGAAACTCATTGTGAATATTCATCTTCTCACATTCCTTTTGTAAGGTCTGTTCACCTCAGGTTTAATCTTTGTGTTAAACAAGATCAAAATTATCATTGAGTCTCCAGCTTCCATGCTTATTCTCTTGGGAGCTCTGATCAAGACAAGACTTTCATAAGAGTAGTAGCTTAGTAGCTACAAGCAGGATCAGTGATAATGTGATTTCCTAGGTTTAAAATGTGTTTCAGCCTTTCCTATTCCACCAAAAGTCATTTTAGTCCTTTTATTAAAAATTAAAAGCAAACTTTTTTATATTAAAAAATGCTAGAAAACATGAGTAAGTATAATGAAGTGTGAATTTTTAAAAATCTACTCATAATTTTACTATCTAATACATAATAATCTTTTCAGATATTTTTCTATAGTTTTATACTTGATTCAGGTCAGTGAGTGGAAGCTTCATATGTCTGTGTGGACACCACCTAAATATGAAATATGTGTAATCAAATTGGCTGCCAAATATTCAGAAGATTTGGTAGAAGGGAGTGGCAGCCTTATTTTTCACATGATTTTTAGTACATACGCAAACTAATAACTCACTACTGTATGGTGTGAATCAGGTTAGCTGTTTAAAATTCTTTCTTTTCTAACAATAATGTGTTGTTTATAACACATTTAATGGTTTCTCTTCAGTGTTCCTACAAAGTTCCTCTAAATAATAAATATTGTACTTGAGAATGTTTATAGCTAAATTCTCAGATTAAGTTAAATTTCACAAACGTGGCAAAGATCAGAACTGTGAGATAGGATATTTGCTGTCACTTTTGGAGGTTAACTTTGCAAGGTCAAGATATAACACACTATTTTGTTTCTCCAAAACACTCTCTTGCTAGTAGATGGATGGTGGACCCTGATCTCTAAAAATAAAAAACTCTCTTGCAGGTGTAATAAAATGCCTCAATCTGATTTCATTGGACTACATCTTCTATTAAAATACTTTATTAGTCTTCAAAGCACAGCAAACTGTGGATATTATCATATACAAATTTTACATCATGTATATGCATACTATTTTGAGCCTAATTTTAAGAAATACAAACACTTGGGACCATTTAGCTTTCTTCTTCACTAAGTTAAGACTTTTTAAATCCTTTGACTATTTCTTAGAGTTAGGTAGAAAACTGCTTTCTTATCTGCTCTGAACATTTAGAGTAGTGAGTCTCAACCTTGATTGCATGTTAGAATCATGGAGCTTTCTGAAGTCCCAATGCCCAGGATATATCCCAGAATAATTAAATCAGAATTTCTGGATGTGAGACACAGGTATATTAATTTCTTAGGGCTGTCATAATAAATTACCTCAAGCTTGTTAACGTAAGCAAAAGAAATGTATTCTCTCACAGTAGTCTGAAATCAAAGTGTTGGCAGGGCCATGCTCTCTCTCGAGGCTCTAGGGAAGGATCCTTCCTTGTTTCTCCTTATATTCTGATGGCTGCCAGTGATCCTTGGCATTCTTTGTTTTGTAGTTGCATCACTCCATCTGTTGTCACGTGGCCTTCTTCCCTGTGTCTCCTCTGTGTTTCTGTATCCAAATCTCCCTCTCCTTTCTCTTATAAAACCACAGTTGGATTAAGGGCCTACTCTAACCCAATATGATCTCATCTTAACTGGATGACATCTGCAAAGACTGTATTTCAAATTAGGTCACATTCACAGGTAATAGAGGTTAGGAGTTCAGCACATATTTTGGGGGGGACACAATTCAGCCCATCAGAGTAGGCATCAGTAGTTTTGTTTCCCCTGGGGATTCTACAGCTCAGTAGCTAATGCAGAGAGCTACTTCTTTCAGAAAAGTGCTTCTCAAACTTTAATAGGCATACAAATCACTTGAGGATCTTGTTAAAATGTAGATTCTGATACACAAGTTCTGAAGTGAGACCTGAAACCCTGCATTTCTCACAAACTCCTAAGTGGTGCCAGTGGTATGGTCCGTACCACAAGGAGCAAGCACTCAGAATAAAGGCCTTGTAGGTTTCCTTGTAGCTCCACCTCTGGCTCCCCTTCTAGAGTCAGGAGCATCTCGATGTTAAAAGTCTTTGCAAGAAACTCCCATTAGGTTAAACATCTAGCTGAGGAAGGGATTAATTTTTCCTTCTGAATTACATGATCTAGCCCTTGCTTCAGCTCTTCTCTTTGTGGCAAAACTGAAATGTGAAAAAAGTAAAAGTGTAGACACACAATGAACATTCAGGGAACATACTTTTTAAATGAGTGAGAGTTTCCTGGCAACCACTTTTAAGTCACTCCATCTTCACTCTTCCTTTCCTCATCCATTCCCATAATAAAAATCAAGAACTTCCATTTAATTTTAAAGGGACTTTTATCCTCATGCTAAAATTCTAAAACATATTTAAACAGAACAAAATGCAGATTGACTAGAGATATAAATTGATATGGACAAGCCCTGCTGGGGTTGGTTTCACTTATCCTTCTAAAATAAATTTAAACTTCTCTAACTGGGATTAAAAATAACTAAGTGACATAACTTGCTGGGCACAACAAAGATATGAAATAAACTAATATTTTAACAGATGAATTTTTTTTCCTTTTGGATCACACATGCCATTTTTCTTTCATGTGACTCTTCTCTGCAATTTAACCAGAAATAATCTTGTGTTTATGAAAACAATATTGGCCAATTAAGGAGAAGTCACAAAATCTACTTAAGAGACCTGTGAAGGATGCTGCCACATGGTCCTTTTTAGTTAAGCTGAAATATAAGACTTACCAACATGAAGAGTTGAGGTTTTTTTTCCTAACTTTTTAATTTTGAAATGTGTCAAATCTACAATTTAATGAGTCGTACACTGAACACCCATATACATGTCAGCTAGATTCCTCTATTGTTAATATTTTGTCATATTTGCTGGAATATTCAAATCATCCAGCAAAAATTAAAATGGAAAGAGACAGATAAAAAGGCAAATATGACAAAATATAATATTCCAGCACACCCAAGAAATTTACCATATATAATAGTATTATCCAAAATACAGTCCATATGAAAAAAAAAGTCTTTAGTTTTCCTCTTTATTTTCTGTATAGCTGAGTTTTTCTTTTCTTTCTTTTGCTTTTTATTATCTTAAAAATTCAGGTTCTAACCAAGCATGTGCCATGGCATTAGTTCTTTACTTCCCTTTATTCTAGAAGAGTTACCTCTACCCTCCCACTTCTCACCCAGGTCTTTTATGACATCGACATAAATCAAATGACATTGTGTTAAATGACATATGACATTGACATATGACAAATTTGGTCTGTGGGAGCCCCTTCAGGCCAGTTCCTGTCCTTTTGATATGTCCCCATAATTGAGCACTTCCTTACTTTTCGGCATATCCCAAGGCTGTATATTTGTTGCTGTTGTTGTTCTATACCTGAAATCAACTATTTATTTCTCCAAGGAGCTCTGGAGTGAAGAATGGTATTTAGAAATCAAGATCTGACTGCTAGGCATACTAACTGCAACAAAGCTTCATTGCCTCTAAGTCTTGTACGTGGACAGAGCTGAAGAAATGTAATATAAATAAACATCAATATTAATAATTCATACCTTAATTTCATGTCTTTTCCTCACCTTTCCCCATTGCATGTTTCTGTTTTCCTACTGCTACAGTCAAAATTCTGGTTCCCCAAACATAAATGCATTTAAGTCATTAGTTCTGTCCTTTTTATTTTATTTTTTAAAAATTTTAACAGCTTTATTGATATACAATTCACATCTAATACAGTTCACCCATTCAAAGTGTACAGTTCAATGGCTTTTTATATTCAATATCTACTGAAGTGTGCAATAATCACCACAATCAATTTTACAACATTTTCATCACCCGTGGAAGGAAACCCTACATTCCTTAGTCACCCCCCTACCCTACTCGCCCATACCTCCCAGCCTTAGGCAACCACTAATCTGCTTTCTGTCTCTATAGATTTGCCTATTAGGATATTTCATATAAATTGAATGATACAATATATGTCTTTTGTGTCTGGCTTCTTGCACTTAGCATGATTTTTCACGGTCCATCCATGTTGTAGCATGTATCATTGCTTCACTTTTTATCAACAAATACTAATCCATTGTATGGATATGCCACATTTTACTTATTCATTCACCAGCTGATGGTCATTTCATTCTTTTTTAGTTTTGGTCTATTATGAATAATGCTGCTATGAACATTCGTGTACAAGTTTTTGTGTGGATGTATGTTTTCATTTCTCTTGGGTATTCCACCTAAGAGTAGAATTGCTGGGTCATATGGAAACTCTTTGTTTAAACTTTTGAGAAACTTCTAGAATGTTTCCTAAAGAGACTGAACCATTTTACATTCACATTAACAGTTTATTAGGGTCCCAATCTCTCCACATCCTCAACAACACTTGTTATCTGTCTTATTGATTCTAGCCATCCTAGAGGATGTGAAGTGGTATCTTGTGATTTTGATGCACATTTCCATGATGGTTAATGATGTTGAACATTTTTTATATGCTTATTGCTCATTTGTATATCTTCTTTGGAGAAATGTCTATTCATATCTTTTGCTCATTTTAAAATTGGGTTAGTTGTCTTTCTATTACTGAGCTGTAATTGTTCTGTAATTGTTTATTCTAGATAAAAATCTCTTATCAGATATATGATTGTAAGAATTTTATCCCATTCTGTGGGTTGTCGTCTCACTTTCTTGATGGTGTCCTGTGAATATGTGTGTGTGTGTATATATATGTACATATGCATATATAAATGCACATATATATATCACTGTGTTTCAATGATAGTAATAAATACACTTTACTTTCAAGTTCCTATAGAGCATGTAGGAAAAAAAAGACACTATGTATGATCACAAAGAAAACTTCAATAAATAGCAAAAAGTAGCCACAATTCAGCTAATGATCTCTGACAAAAATGCAATAAAAGTAGAACAAAATAAAAACAAATGGCCTTTCAACCTGTAAATATTTTAAATATCTCTATTAAATAACTCTTAGGTCTAAAGGAGATATAAAATCCAAATTTCAGAATGTTTAGAAAATCATAATAATAATGCTACATGTCAGAAACTATGGAATATTGCTAACACAATAACCAAAAGGAAATTCATGGGCTTCCCTAGTGGCGCAGTGGTTGAGAGTCTGCCTGCCGATGCAGGGGATACGGGTTCGTGCCCCCGTCTAGGAATCCCATATGCCGCGGAGCGGCTAGGCCCGTGAGCCATGGCCGCTGAGCCTGCGCGTCCAGAGCCTGTGCTCCGCAATGGGAGAGGCCACAACAGTGAGACGCCCGCATACCGAAAAAAAAAAAAAAAAAGGAAATTCATCACCTTAAATATCCGAATAACAGCAAAGCTATAATACATAAATTAAGCATGGTGACAAAAAAGAACAACAAAAATAAACTAAATATGGGGAAAAAATTAAAGCAAAACTGAGTTAGAAATCAGAAAACAAATAAAATTTAAAAACATTTTTTTGGTTTTTTCAACAAATGGTAATAAAACAACTGGATATCCACCTGCAAAATAATTGGGACCCCTACAACAGCTCATATATAAAATTAACTCAAAATATATCAAAGATCTTAATGCAGGAGCTAAAACTATAACAGTCTTAGAAGAACATAGACTCATAAATTTTTGTAACCTTGGTTTAGACAACCATTTCTTAGTTATGACACCAAGAGCATTCTCAACAGAAGAAAAAGTAGATAAATTGCATATCATCAAATTTTAAAGCATTTCTTTGCCATCTTTTAATATAAACAAAATGGTTTCAGAATTACTACATCAAGACCATGATCAACAACAAATCAACTAAATGTAGTTCAAGATGTCTTTACTGTTCTTTTTGTCTTTAGATTACATCCTCCTAAGGAGGCACAGTCAGAGAACCATATTCAAAAGTTGTTGAATTAATATTTTTTTCTCTGTGATTAATGTTATAAATTTGATATAAAGCTAGATTCACTTAGTTTTGTTTGTATTTAATGTTTCAGTTTGTGTTTAGGAATATTTTTTATCTAATTTTCTGTTTTTTGACTATGTATAGCACATATATGGTTGAAAAATTAAAATTATATGGGAGAGTATACTCAGAGAAGTCTCACTCCCAACCTTAACACTTTCAGTCCATGTTTACCCATCCCTTGTAAGCAACCATTTTTATTAGTTTCTGGTTGGTCTTCTCCAGGTTTATTTTTGGAAAAAATAAAAAAATACTTAAGACACATACCCATTTTTTCTTATTTTCCCTTATTTCTTACACAAAAAGTTTATGGACCCTTGTGTGAATCTTTTTATCTTTTCCACAACTTTTCTATCCTATTCCTGTTCTTCAGTATACATTTTCCAAACAAAAATCAACAAGATATTTAGAAGCTTGTTAAAGCACAGAAATCTTTAATTCATAAGATACTTTTACTAACATAGCATAGAAGTTAGAAATCATCTTAAGAAAGACTTATTCCCACTGTGCTGTTTATATCAGTCATCAGGAGAAACCCAGGACTTTCTCAGCTCTGATTCTCAACCCCATCAAGCTCCTCACATCCCCCTTTCTGACCTTATTCCATCCCTTCCAGCTCCTAAACCTAATGAGTTGTACTTTCTGAAACTCAAGGTTAGTTTTCAGCAAAATTCCCTCATCATCAAAACTTGTTCTGAATATTCCTTCCAGTTAGAACTGAAGTTTGGTTCTAATATCCAAGTTTGGTACCCTTGTACCACTGGGTCTAGAGGTGGGGTGGGTATCTTCCTTGCTCTTTCCTTCCAGAAATCCACCAGCTTTGGGATTCATGTCACCTACTACCTCTCCTTGTTGTAGACATCTACCAACCTCAAAGTAAATCCCACTGTTTCCTTGAGTATTTTAGCTTATAACTAATCATTTTATTTCCCTCATGCTTTTAAAATGCATTTGTAATGGGAGAAATTCAGGACTGCATTTGTATTCAGCATATATCATGTTTGGAAGTGGACTTAATGCCAATTATTGGTCAGTCTCTCAGGAGACTGTGTATTTCATTATTTTAAAAGCTGAATAACTAGAAAAAAACCGTCAAATTAATTTGGACATTTAAATAGTGGAACAGCATCACTCATATTACAATACAGAAAATTACTTTATGTTTGAATATTGAATTGTAACAGCAAAAAATATTTGATTGAGATAAGCAGAATAGATGGAATATAAAGAATTGGCTGCAGGCAAGTATTCATGTTTTTATTCTTTCCTGAGAGAGAACAATGGGAGAAATTGATGAAGACCCAGAGGTAAATACAGATAAGTAAAATGTAAGTAGACCGTAGATGTCAATTAGTCTTACAAATTTGTGTGTGTGTGTGTATGTGTATCTTATATGTATGCATGGCACTATCTGTTAATATTTCACAACCTACTGTCAAGGAGTTTAATTTGTATTCAAAGACTAGTTTACATTTTCTAAATTCAAGGAGGTTTCAGGTCTGAGAATGTATATTGATTTAGAAAAATTATTTTAATTTCTTCTCTGAAGAATTGATTCCAGTAAAATCTATACCAGTGTTATGTCTGTAACATAAATTAGCTCAAATGTTTCTTCTTGATCAAATATGACAGGTCTGTGGGCTCACTGTTGGCTAATGCATAGACAACTTACCATACAGATTTAAAGGAATTTCTTCTTATTTGGAGAATTTGTGAGATGAATGATGTACTAGACTGCATTTTTTGTATTTATTCCAGAGGGATGAAAATTTTGCTATATCAGGTTATGATTCTTTATGTTACTATTTTAGAGGCTTATTTAACACAGTAAGGAAATGTAGGAAGTGTTTAATTTTCCTCCTCCTCCTCACTGTACAGACTACAAGTACATGCATAGACCAGCATTTCTGATCCCTAGCCTGGTCCCAGGAATCTTCTTTAAGGTGACTGCAAGTATGCCTGGGTTGGTGTATAAATCTTTAGAGTATTTACACCAAAATACGAGCAACTTTGTCTCTTAAATGTGGTAAGACAGACATGGTCAACATAGATGAGTAACTTCATTTGCTCGACTGGATAAACAGAACTAAAAATCACCTAAGCTAATATACACTACCTTGTATTTTGAATTCTGTCCAAAAGAAGGCTTTAGAATATGTGCTGTCCCAGAATTTCTACTAGGCTTATCTCCTTGAGAGTGGTTGAAAGCAGTTTCAAGCTCATCTAGCCCTAAATTTTTGGCCAAGACATTTAACTCTTGAAGGTAAATATTACTTCTCTGAAAGCTAGTTTTTCCTTGATGTTTGGGTAGGAAGAGAACTTGATGAGATGGCATCAATGGTAAAATCCACAGCTTATGAGACCTGCATTTTAAATCCTTTCCATAAAATTGATAAGCATTTGTTGGTTGCAAGTGGCAGAACTCTGGTCATGTTCATTTAATAAATATAAGAATTATTATTGACTTATGCACCTGCAAAAATGCAGTGATGCATCTGACTTCAGGACGATTGGATCCAGAGGCTCAAATGTTAACAAGAAGATACTACCTGTCCATCTCTAGACTGGCTTTCCTTTCTGTATATTGGCTTCATTCTGAAATAAATTCTTCCCTTTATGGTAGCTACCAGCCACTTCAGGCTTATTACCTTATCAGCCCCAGTGAAAAGTAATCTTTGTTTTTTTTTTTTTTTTCAGTACGCGGGACTCTCACTGCTGTGGCCTCTCCCGCTGCGGAGCACAAGCTCTGGACGTGCAGGCCCAGCGGCCATGGTGCACGGGCCCAGCCGCTCCGCGGCATGCAGGATCCTCCCGGACCGGGGCACGAACCTGTGTCCCCTGCATCGGCAGGTGGACTCTCAACCACTGCACCACCTGGGAAGCCCAAGAAATCATTTTATTATCAATAATATCAAAAGCTCATGTATGTTCCTCATTGGCCCTGCCTGGATTATGTGCTCATACCTGAACTAACCATTTTGGTCAAGGAGATGGTGTCCTCATCAGCTAAGGCTGGATCATCACATTATTAGGTGTGGGAAGAGAGGAGTTCCTTAAAGAGAGCATGGCCAGTCAAAGGCATAATTTAAATTTATCTTTAATTCAGTGCAACATAAAATGAGTTGGAGCTGCTCTAATACATGAATTCTTCAATTTGGTCTAAAGACAAATCAAACAGTCCCTTTTTCAAAAGAGTAGCTTCCGACTTGATCAGCATAACATATAACCATCTTTAATATTCAGAGTTCATATATATTGATACTTACCCCTCAGGCTGCACCATGGATCCAGACTTGTGACCTTATACAGAAGTCAAAATGGTAAAGTATATAACAACATAAATATATAAATACAAATAACTAGATGGATACACACATTGGCATATATATTTATACATATATGTATATACATATAAAATTCAAAATAAACATTTGCGTGATGTCTTATAGTTTACAAAGACTGTTTATATTATCCCTTGGAAGCTCTTTGGCTCATGTGATTTTTTTTTTTAAGTTGTCCCAGAAATAAACTCTAGAAACACTCAGACCCTTTTTGATTTCTATATTCTGCTCCTTATGCCTTCTACATCATCAGGATACATTTTGTCCATAACTATTAGTTCTTCTGAGATGTACTGAAGGATACTTAGTTTTTAGTACTTTACAAAGTACTAAAAGCCCATTCACTTTCATTATTTCATTAGTTCCTCTCATAACAAAAAGCATATGCTTTATACATATTTACAAGTCTTCTCAACAATCATTAAACAAAGAACTCTCCCAACACTGAGTTGCATTCAGTTTTGCATAACTATAAAATAGAAAATTATCTTGATCCTCAGCCTTGCTGCTACTTTCTGCAGAGCTTTGTCAAACAGAGTTCCTAAACTTCTGTATTATAGGGTTTCTCATAGTCAGTTATACCCACAAATCCTGAGTAGGTTTAGATAGCCCACTATAGCTTCCTTGGATATCTGTCTTCCTTTGATGCCTTTCTTTCTATTATTTGTACTGGTCTCAAGGTCTATCCATTATGTTCTGGTTGCTTCCATTGTTGGTCCTTTTGTTTTTGGTATGTTCTCTAGGTCAGCAGAGGCCCATCTAATCACCAAGATACTACAATGAGTCAGGAGGAGGCAAGGACAAAGTGGTCTCTTGGGAAAGAAGGATCACCTTGAGCAAAGGTGAAGGACACTGCTCTTGTTATTACCTGAGATTAAGTTGGGGTGTTATCAAGATGGAATTTAACTAGGGGTCCAGTGATGCTCAAGTTGTGTTCCAGATCAGAGCTAAGTCTCTCAAAGAACCCCCAGGAAAACAGATGAATAGAATCATGAAGAATTAGATGATTACAGTAGTTGTCCTAGAATATTCTTAAACAACTTTATTGAGTTACAACATACTATAAACTGCATGATTTAAAGTGTACAGTTTGATAAACTTTGACATGCAAACCACCACTGAAATTAACATAATATACATATCTATTGTTCCAAAAGTTTCATCATATCTATCTACCATAAGTAGAACTCTCTCTAAGAAACCTATTCCTCTATGTTTTGTCATACGTTCCTGTCCAGAGATAAATCTGCAAAGTAAAAAGTGAAAGTTGATTATGTATGTTTCTTTCACCACTCGGAGGGTCAAGGCTGAGCCAAGGCTGCATGCCCAAGTCAGTTTATTGTACCCTCTTTTATGCACACATGACCTTTACCTTGGTTTACATAGATATACATTGATTTCGCTTCAACTACTTTAAAAACTTTTGTAGGTTTATTTGGTTATGTCATAATCTCTTTTCTTTTGGGCTTACTTCCAAAAATTGTCTGTGGAACTATCTTCTAAATTTTAATTAAGAGTACTTTTTGTTTGGGCCATAAATTAAAATGTTCTGAGTTTCTTTTCCCAGTGTCAGTTTTAAGGAAGTCAGCCAAATGTGAAGCACTACCAAAGAGGTAGATTCTCTATAAATGCCTCTCCTCACTCTGTAGTCATTGATGTAGAACATAGATTCAAGAAGAGTTAGAATTAGAATGCATCTTCAAGAGATGGTTGATAAGACAATGAGGAAGTCATTAAAACACCCCAAAGGGCAAGGCTACTTGCCTAGGGTCACACAGCTAGTTAGCAGCAGAGTACTCATTAAAACCCAGTTGTCTTGACTTTTAGCCTCATGAACTTGCCACTATAACTTCTCTTGCTTGCCATCTCTCAGGACTTTACTCCTTAAGATGAGATGGTAAGATGTAGATGTAGATAATAGCTTTTAAACAAAGAAGTCTTTATATATATTTTTTAAAGGCATCCCAGAAAGCTAGAGATAGGACATTCACTTTATTGGAAGTTCTTTGGCACTCAGTAAATACTACTATCACTACTACTACTACTAATACTTGATATTTATTGAATGCTTACTATATGCCAATAAATATTTTGAGTAGTTTGCATGTACTGATTCATTTAATCATCACAAAATCATGTTGTTGAAACTTGGGCACGGATTGGTCAGGTAACTCTTCCAAAGGATCAGCATGGGTTTTGGAGTATTTTTGTTATTATCGTTGAATGAAGCCAACTATACAATAATTTTATGTGTATAGAGATTCCTCTCACCTGTAAAAAGAAGATTTGGAAGAGATGTTCTTAATCTGGAGTCAAGGGGTCAGATTTAGAAAATCTCAGAGCTCCCTAAAATGGTAAGAAACTGTTTCGCATATCAGAAGGGTGCAAATAGATGGAGGGAGTGGGAACAGGGTAGGGTAGTATCAAACCAACTCTGGGCCAAGCATTGCCCCAAAGGCTTTTCATATGTTGTATGCCTCACAGCAACCAGTAAGATACGTATTATCATTCTTACTAATTTTTTTTTTCAGATGAAGAGTCTGAAGTTCAGAGAGATTAATTAATGTGATTAAACCACCCAACTAGAAGAGACATAGTTAGAATTCAAACTATTTCAAATTCTCTCCTTTGTCTATACTATTCCATCTTTTTTTTTGGGGGGGGGGAACCAGAAGTGAACAGGAAAGAAAACAAAGAGGGGAAGAGAAGAAAAGTGAAGAAGTGTTCATAGGACAACCAGGTACATAGGGCATTCTGTACATAGTATTCTACCTTCCAGTCTCAGGAAGTGATGGACAAGAGAGGACAAGGAATGGCTCCTGTAAACCAGAGACCTTATACAAATTGAGAAAAAAAAATCAGGCGAAAAGAGAATACTCAAGGTGGTATAGAAGCTAGAGACCGAGACATTTAAAGATCATTTGTGGCTAGACAGCTTTTCTGTAAATTCCACCGATTTCAAAAACAGCTGGCGTATCCCTGCTACTATGACATCTTACATTTGAATGGCAAAACAATATTTTAAATATTTAGGAAGAATTCACAAGCTTTTTCTCACTTGATAATCTTCAAACCCTTGTGAAGGGTGTGGGAACATCGTAACTCTCCCTAAACCCCTCTGCCTCACATGTTACCACCCCCACCCCTCCACTGCCGACTCCCTCCACTTACCCACCCTCCAAAAACACAGAATCACAGGCTGTGATGGGGCTGGTGTTAGAACTCACATGTCTTAAGATTGCCTTCTACTCAGGGCTATAGTAAATGCCTTCTAACTGCAGTGCCTCCTACCTGGAGCTCCACAGTTGCTTACCTATTTTTGGTCTCTGTAATCAAAACATGGGACAGGTTCAAGGAGGTGCAAATTCCCAGAAGAATTTGCATTCAGCACTTAACTACAATTAGCTAGGGAGCCAAAGCCTTCCTGCTGGGCCACTGCAGACTGACTCAGGGAGAAATGGCTTCATCAACACAACCGACTGTGCTCTTTGCCTGTTGGGGCAGTGCTCTGTCAGCAGGATGTCATATGTGATTTTAGAGAGCAAAAGTAGAATTAAAAAAAAAAAAAACACTTTTTCTTAGATATGCTGCACATTCCCCAACAGTTACTTAGGAAGGAGATGATTTAGAAGATAAGCTTTTTTTTCATGCACAGAACCAAATGTGTTCTGTTCCCAGAATTTATATAATGCATACTTCTTTAGAAATTTCCTTTGGCCCAGGCTTGGAGGCTGGTTTTGCTGAAGTAATAGCCTCTGTTTCTTTGGATCTGTGGAAAAGTCAACAGCAGAGAGGGAGAGATTGGTTGTGAAGAAATGGCACTTTAGCCACCCTCTGATGTTTACTACCAAGGGCAGGTTTGGGGTTTAAATTTTTATATATTCACCTGCTGGCATGTACCTAGTAAGAAGAAAGGGTTGCTGAATAAACATTTGTTGGATGAGAGCATCTGGAAACCATGATTGTTTTCCCACCTTTATTCCCTACTCAAAATCCCATCAATCAACAACTCAGTGGGAACAAGGTTATCAGAGCATTCCTCAAGAACTGTTTAGGACAGGGGGCAAGTGAGCACCCCGGGCATCTTGTGATGAGAGTGCTTTCAGGAACTTAGAGCTCCAAATATAAAATTTGCCAACTTTAAGGATTTGCCTGGGCTGTCTCATTATGGGTCAATCATCTAATAGCAGAACAAAAGAAGAAAACAAATGTGATATTTCAAAGCTAAAGATATTTTTGTATTATAAAGAAAGGGACAAGGAAGACCACCATCATTAAAACAACCCCTGTGTAGAAAAATATTTTAAGGAAAGGAGCATTGCTCTTGTAATAAAGTGACAATCCTTTCTGCCAAGCATGCAGAGAAATAAGGAAAAGTGTAGATTCTAGTGACATAGGAGTTAGTTTGGGTTTAGGGAGAGAAACAAGAAATAAGAGAGCCCCTGAGGCAGGAAATGGCCAATGGGCTTAGGAAAAATAGTGTCCAGATTAGTTCTCAGTTTTCTTCCATAATTACCTTCTGTTTGCCTGTTGTGAACTGACCTTAGATCATCTCACCATGCACAACTCTGAGGTTCTTTCTGATAGTAACAGTAGGCTCAAAAGAAGTTTGAAGTAAGTGAGAGGTAGCTATTCCCCACGACCTTACTACAATGAGGTTTAAACTTATTACTAATGGGAGCAAGTCTCAGACCACATTTTGCATACAGGTTGACATTTATTAACATACATTCTTTAATCGTCAAGCTCAGTATGGTTGATTAAGCATGTCCTTTAAGTTCAGTGATGTCCCAGCTCTTTGTCATTGCTCTGTGTGCCACTTCACGTGAAGGATCACTTGAAATATTCAGGACAAGATTCCAGAGGCAGGATTTATGTTACTTAACAGTTGACATCAGCCCATCAGAAATCCTTGTATGTACTGGCTGAATCTAGGACAAAGGGTACAGCCACCAGGTTTGCAAGAGTCTTATATTGTCTTCAAGCAAGGGCAGGAAATATTTCTAAAATACCTAAGCCAATACACATATATTGAATGCCTACAATTTCATTAGTGAAAGTCCATTTCTAACATTTATCATATTAGTTGACAAGCCACTATTTTCACCAATAATATAGCCGTGTATATTATTTACGTCAATTAACCAAGACTTAGGTGTTGAGTGGGACCTGGATAAAGATCCAATGCAGTTGTCTTAGCTTGAGTGTGGCCCTTGATAAACAACTAGCAGACTACTCCTGCAGTGTGATCTTCAAATCAATCAACAGATTATTCCTAGAGCTGAAGCTTAAACTGCCTACGACATAAATGATAACGTGCTTGTCTTTAGATGCCAAAGCATTTGAAGATAAAATATAGAGAAGTAATAATTTCAAACTTTTATTAAAAAGTGTTTCAGATAATAGTTATATGTCCTTGGGATAGGACAGAGGAGTAGAAAGAGTGGTGGTGAGAAGGGAATGGGCAAGAATTGTACCTGGAGCAGATTTTCAGGATGAGAAGAGAATAGCAACTATCCGAACAGTATAAATGTGTCATAAATGTACCCACTTACTAGCTCTCCTATTTACTCAATCTCTTAATGACCCGTTTCTTCATCTACAAAATGCAGACAATAGTACAAACCTTATAAGGTTGTTACAAAAATTAAATGAATTAATATTTCCAAAGCACTTAGAATGATACCTGGCTATATAAATGTTTGCTAAATAAATAAATCACAAATGATGAAAATATCACTTGGTGGCAGTCTTATGCAGTTGCTCCTGGCTTTAGAAAAATAAGGCATTTTATTTTGTTTTGTTTTTCCTGAAATCAGAGGAAAAGGAAACTGTTAATGAAGTAGATACTAAATATACTTAACTTTCATGGATCAATAATTTTAAAATGCAGTGTCTATCAGTGATATGGCTTATTCAATATTAAATTCCATAAGACACCTCTGATAACTTTGGACCTCAGGTATGGAGACAGAATGATGGTAGCTGTAAATACTACTTTCTTCAATTGTCTGGGGCACTTGGGGATAAGAGAGATAGGCTGTGAGTGCTGAATCTGCCATCTTGAACAGAAATCTAAATTTTCTTCTTCCTGTGTGTTTTCCAAAGTTTTCATAGTGAGCATGAACTCCATAAAAATCCTAATAAAACAACATGTTTTATTTACAAGTTAGTTTTTTAATGATCCAATTCCTATTGCCTATTATTTTCTTGGAGGGGTAAGGGTAACCCATTGGTTATCCAGATCAGCATTTCTTTTAAATTGAATTAAAAAATAAATCAATTTATCTTATTTCACAGCTTGGTTTTAAAACTCTGCTTAAAATCATCTTTAAAACATGGTATTTGACAAAGCAGTCGTGTCTCTGATGCAAGTGTGCAAAAGTTTCCATAGCTGCTGTTCTACTCTGGGAAATTGCTAGGCTATCTCCATGGAAACAATTGTTTCAAACGATTAATAATATAAGTTTGAGCTCAGAGGCAAAGACCTAAGGTTGGGAGAAAGAAGGTGTATCTCTTCTCTAAGTAGAGAGAATATTGAAAGATTAGAGCAAGAGGCATTTTCTTAAAATTAAATTTCATTCTCATTGTTGGGTTTTGCTTTGTTTTGTTATGTTTGCTTCAGGGACCATGGGCATTTCTATCACTCAAGTTGTTCAGGCAGGACTTGGAAGGCTCAAAGGGCCCAACCTGTAAAACTCACTGCTTTTTCTGTCTTACTCAAAGGATCTGGGAATTCAGTAAGGAATAAATATATGCGAAGGTTGTCAGGGTTCTCTAGGGACATGGAAATGATTCCAGGAAATCATTCATTCATGTATTCATTCATTTGTTCATCATTTATTGAACCCTGTTATGTAAAAATCACTGAGCTAGGCAGACAGACAAAATATATGACTCTTGTCCTCAAGGAGGTCACCAGCAAGTGAAGCAGACAGAGAATTAAACGGAAGCTATCATCCAGGGATAAGAGTTTGCACATGAGGGCATGAAAATCCTGCACCAGCATATGGTATTTCATGTAAATTCCATAGCAGCAGGAGTTTGTTCTATATATAGACAGAAATTGACTCATATCTGGAATATTAGTAAACATTCAATAAATATTTGTTAAATGAATGAACAAATTAGTGGAACTAATCCATCTGCAATTGTGAAAGATGTCAGCTCACAATGTATGTCCCAGTTATATTACCATAGGATGCTGCCTGTTTGCAGAGCCCCCAAGAGACAGTGGAAAATACACATAGGGCCACCCAGCCCAGTCATCATTCACTCATCATTGATTTGGTCAATATTTAGTAATCTTCTGCTGTGGGAGTACTGTAAAGGGCCTGTGATACAAAGACAAGTAAGAAATGATCCCTGACCCCATAGAGTTTATAATTTCTGAAGGAGGAGAAATGCACTAATAGCTATTATTTAAGGTTGTATATTATGAGTCTGTTGAATGAAAACTTGTTTAAGAGGTATAAACAATAATAACTAATGTTTCCTGAGTGCTGTGTCATGTACACTGTACTAAGCATGTTATACATATTTTCTCACAACACTAGATGGATGGTTCATTTTTATCCTCATTTTATACATGAAGAAACCAAGGTTTAGTAAACTACCCTGGGTCATACAGTTACTATGTAGCACAGCCAAGACTCAAACCCATATCTTAACTTCTATATTTTATCAATAAATAGAGGTCAAGTAAATCCTGAATTGTTTCTATTGGGCCAGAAGACTCCAAAAGACTCATTTTAGAAAAATAGGGCAAAGTTTTTTCCCCCCAGGTTTCTTCAACCCCTCACCTCTTTTCCAAAATGAAAGGAACTCCAAATTCATCCTGATGACATAGTTCATTTAACCACTCTGGAAAAATCAGGTTAGAACATGATAGTCCCAAGGAATCCAAGGATATGGAAAGAGGGATCTGATTCCATGATGTCTCCCTTCCAGCTCTGGGCTGGGTCCTCCTAAACTCTGTCTGCCAAGAATTCCACTTCTTCTCAGAACTGTCCCCTCCATCCCCATTTGCATGGTTACCATGGGAGCCACAGTATTAATCTGTCCTGATTCAGCCCTCATGGCCATGGTCACTGGTCCAAGCCTGGGCACCTGATCGAAGCTGTGCCCATCACAGACATGGTTGTTGTCTAGGGGTGGCTACCTTGCCCAAACTGGGCAATTACTGTCTTTCCTAAATTGTTTGTAACTGGATCTCACAAAGATAAGTTAGTCTGGTTCTACGTACCTAGACTGTAAACTGTATACCCAAAAATATCTTCTGCTGCTTGGATTCCACTGTTACACGGCTCCACAGTGATGACCTCAGCAAAAGAGGCAATGAAACAAACTTAGAATAAAAGTTTAAGGACACAGTCCAGGCTCTAGTAACAACTCCCGTTGACTTTCTGAGAGCAAGCTTAGCTCTGTTCTGCCTTGGGAACAGAAAAAGAGAATCCTACTCAGCAAAGCAAAGCAATTGGGTCCCTGCCTTCTGATTCCAGTTATTACTGAGACCCAGCTGCATTTCTCTTTGAATTTTCCTGAAACATCTAACATCCTTAAAATAAATTGCCTCTTCTACCTTTTTCTAGTTCAAGCTGTTTAGTTTTGTTTGTTTGGTTTTGTCATGATTATGTGCAATGACAGAGAGACTGATGGCCTAGAGTAACCGCCACTATACTCTGGGACCTTCTACCTCCCTTAATAAGAGAGTTACAATGGCCTTGACAAGAGAGATGCTTTTCTTCCCAGCGCCTATGACACCACCACCACCACCAGTGACCTATTGAGGGCTGGGCAAGTGACAAACACCTTAAAAACATTATTTCCTTTAATCCTCACAAATACCTAAGATTAAGTTTTATTATAACATTCATTTTGTTCCTGAGAAAAACTAATTTACTTTATGTGACAAAGGTCATGAATGAATAAGAAATGACTGAGTTTGGATATGAAAATAGGTCAGCGTGATGCCAGCCTCTGTAGCTGTTCTCCTTTTAGTATGCCAGAGTGCTGAGCAGAGTCCTCCTTCCTGACTTTGTCCTACAGTTTCCCTTTTCTCTGGTCCCCAAGTTTCAATTTTCCCTGGACACCAAGGGATGTTGCCAACAATAGTGGCTTGTTTCCACCCTCTTTTGGCCTTTTCCTTTTCTTTCCCAGTGGTTCTCCATTCAAAGGGAGAATGTGACTTTTCTTCTGCACATAGTGCTGCTCTTCTAATTCACCCACTTGCCAAACAGCCCCACCTCTGGTCCAGGTTGTTCCTCAAGGATGTGAATAGTCACATCAAGTTTCCAGGAATCTCTGAGATGTTGGTAAAGCCAATAAATTCCATTTAAATCTGATTTAGTAGAGCAGCAACTCCATTTGGCTTCTCACTGACTTAATTCTGTGCTGCTTCTTGAAAGAGAGAGAGAGGAAAATATCAGATTCACAAGACAGAGTAATTGAGCTCAACCTCCATTTTGAATGGGTTTTCACTATAGTCTAAAACACTGCCATCTAAAACCATAAAGTAATATGGCCTCTCTGAGTCAAGGGCAACAATTATTTAATCTCTGCAGCTGCCCAGCATGTAGTTGCTACCTGGATCTAAAGCCCACATGGCAGATGCTATGAAGTAGAGACTGTAGCTGATTCATAACAGGGGTGGGATGCAACTACCTGATATGGGCCTTTCTCTTTGGCTCATTGGGTCTGCATATTAGAGTGAGCCTGTTTGAAACCACCCATCATTGCTGCTGGATGCCTTCCCAGTTCACAGAATGAGCTCTTCTGGAATCTGCCAGCCCATCACAAAAGGGTGGGGCTTCTCAGTTGCTCTGCTCCATCCAGCTGGATTCTTTCCCTCCTACAATCACAGAAGGTACTGATTTACCTTCCACTTCCTGGAGACGTGTTGATACATTTAATTAGCCAAAACATTCTCTGTTTTTTAGATTGTCCATGCCAAGAAGAAAAATATTATTAAGAACAAGTCCAGTACACCCTTAAAGTGTGTCCCACACCCCCATCTGGGCTCTTGGCATACACAAATATTATGAAGCAATCACACAGGAGTTGGGAATTTAGACCTCAAATTTCTCTTTTCCTCCCCACAATCTTTTTCACCTGTTTTTGGACAAACTTGGCTTGCCATCATCTCTGCTGAAAGATGGAGAGTAAGAATAAAATTTGAATCTATCAATTGCATTGCTATCAAAGTAGCTCTGGTAAAAGATTCAGGCAGAAGAGGATCAAATGATTAAAAGGAAGAGCAGGGGTTTTCCTTATTGCTCTTTTCTCTATTCCTGTCCCCATGTTTTCATGAAGAATTGCGCCCTGCATTTTATTTCATTCTGTCTTTACTTCTGAAATTGGGCTTTAAGAAATCAGGTTTATTTATGCCACAACAGACTTGGGAAATGTGTTACCTTGAAAAAGGCAGAGCTAGTTATTACACAAGCTAATATGAGGTAATCTTGCCATCTCGGCCTTGTCTACACTACAGGTGAAAAGCTGGCTGCCACAGGCCATGAGCAGGCTTCCTAGGGCAGTACACCTCAGTGGGGTCCTCCCAAGAGTCCCCTAAGCCTTAAGGACTCGGTCACCTGAGGCCCCAGGAAAGGGAGAAGGCCAGAAAGAGTGAACAGCTCCAAGAAGGAGTTGTTTTCCCAAAACTATAACCGAGCACTTGAACAACCAGAGATCAGAAGTTGTTCCACTCCATGTCTGAGGCCACCTCCTTTTAGCCAACTTAAGCCTCTACATTGAGTTGGGAGAGCTCCTCCATGTAGTGGGGTGAGTTGAGAGGGCTCAGCCTCAAGTCTTTCTGGCCACAATGGATGATTGGACAAAGAGTTTATACTTGAACTTTAGACTTATTCATGGTGTCTATCTTTTAATATTCAAGAAACTCTTTGTTTCACGTATGATTTATGGGCTGAAACAAAGAATTCTTAAGGGGCAAAGAAAATATATCTGTTAGCTTTTAAGGTCTTTTAGCTTTTATGTACTATTTAGATTAAAAACAAAGTGTTTGAAACAAAGGATATAGAAAGACTGAGGACCTAATTTTGCAGAGGTTCAGGAATTGAAGAATGAAATAATTTATTCAGCAGTTTTCAAATTTTTAATGCTTTAGATACAATGGAAGGTTTTGATTGCACAAAGAATCCACGAGTTCAGAAAGTCCTTAGGAACACTGTCTTACTGATGTTCTGATGACCTATATTCAAGCTGAGTTTTCACTGATATTCAGGGATTTGACCATTTGGCTCACTATGCTTAGAAAAAGAAGAGAAAATTTTTGATGAATTCATTGTATAGTTTCTCAACCTTGAAGAAATCCATTATATTCTACCATTCTCTCTTATCTTATGCTCAAGAATAACCTTGTCTCTGTTGTCCTGTGTTAGGTTCCATTGTGTCTGGAATCATAGTGCAGTGACCCCCTCTAATACCAGAAAAGAAAAATCTTAGTAGTAATAAAAAGTCTTAGTAGTAGCCACTCATGAATGCATTGGGATTACTGAGATGTATACAAAACATTTCTTGGCAGTTGCCACTGATCAACTTTCAAACCATAGATTCACTCTCCAGTGGAGTGTATGTAAATCCCTTGCTACCCATTTCTTTTTGTTGTGTATCTCATGAAACCATGTTTAAGCTTTTGGCTTGGCAAACTCTTACTTTAAGATTAACTTGGTAGACAGCATTTATTCTGCTTCATCCTGGAAATCTCACCAAAATGAAAGTAAGAAATTTTTTTAAATTGCCAAATTCCACAACAAAGGAAGAAAACAAAACAAAATACAGCAACAAAATAACAAAAGAAAAAGGCTGCATGGTTATTGACTCAGCAGTGGAGTAAGCAAACCAAATTTATGAAAACCTTAGGAATTGGAGGCAATAGTTGGGTAAGACGAAATAAAAGAATTAACTTAAGCAGCTAGGAACCCAGGTCTACATCCCCCATCCATTCCATATAGCCAGGCAATTACCCATCTCCCACCAACAGAAAACTGGAAGCTATTTTACAGAAACAGTATAAGAGAGAGTCCTTCAACTGGGAGTCACCTTAGGTGTAGTTCAGGATGGGGAACCAGGTCAAGGGGAGGTGGTAAATATTTATACCAAATGTATAGCACATTTTTTCCCCAATTCAATTGTCAGGACAACATGGCCAATAGGCAGGAGCTTTGTGCATCTGAGCAGCCCAGTGTTAAAGCCCCAAAGATAGTACTATCAGTTACTAGTGAAAGTGTCTAGCAAGACATCATCCAGTAATGCCCAAAGCAGCAACCCCCTTTCTGAACACCTGGATCATTATAAATTCATAAGAAGTTGCAAAATATAGTATAGAGAAGTCCTGTGTGTCCATCACTCAGCTTCCCCAAATGCTACATCTTAATTCTAGTGCATTATCAAAACTAGAAAATTGACATACTCACAATATATCCAATTAGTTTTTTAAACAATTTCATTTTTAAGTATGAACAGATAGCTAAGGATAGTCAAACATATCAGGAAATATCTTTCTTTAATTAGAAAGAAGATTTTAGAAACCAATATTGTGAGTGGCAGTGAAGACTCCAAAACATAAGAGAAAAGGGAAAAAAGAATATCCAAGAACCAAGAACAGGATTAATAAAAGAACTTTAGTGAACAATAAAGAGTACCCAGAAATTAAAAATAATTGAAGCATAAAGTAAAACAAACAAAACAATAAAAATGAACAAACAAAACTTCAGTGTAAAGGTTGAAAGAAAAATTAATGTATAATATTGTGACTGTAATTGAGAACACTACTGTATAATTAGAATTTTCAAGGAGAATAGAACTTAAATTTTCCCACCAAAAACAAGTAAATATGTGAGATGATGGATTATTAACTCAACAGTGAGAATCCTTTCACAAGGTGTATGTATATCAGATTATCACATTGTACACTTTAAATTTCTTACAATTGTATTTGTCAATTATATCTCAATAAAGCTGAAAAAAAAGAAAAATTTTGATAATTTCACAGAAGGTAGAACAAAAAAAAAAAAGGAAAATAAGAGATAAAAGAAGAAAGTTAAAGAATCAATTCAGGAGGTTCCATATCCCAATAATAGAAGTTACAGAAAGAGAAAACAGACAAAAGAGAGGGGGAAAATAAGCAACAAAATAATTGCAAAAAATGTCAAGGCCATGAATTTTTACTAGAAAAAACCAGACAAATTACTCCACCAACTAAGGGCCATGAGTTTTTAGATTAAAGGATTCCATTGGATATTCAGCACAATGGATAAAAAAGACTCACATTTATATGCATTACTATGAAATTTAAGAAAAATACTATAGACTATCAGAGATTAAAAACATGTCATACATATAGTATAATGATTCAGAATGGTTTTGAACTTGTCAAGAGCAACACTGAGAACCAGAATAAATCCATGCCTCCATAATTCTGGAATAAATTCAACATAAAATTCTATATCTAGAAAATTTATTGATTAAGTGTGAGGATAGACTATAGACTTTCAAACATGCAAGGACTCAGAAAGTCTATCCCTCCCACCCACACGCAGGCTCACATGCACTGACACTCTTTATGAGGAAGCTGCTAGAGAATGTGCTCCATAAAAACAAGGGACAAGGCCAAGAAAAGAGGAAAAGACAGGATCTAGTGATCAGATCAGACTCAAGGGAAATGCAAAGAAATCCCCAGCTTAATAATTAAGGGCAACCCCAAGATGACAGCTGTGAAACATAGAGACCATACTTCATGTTGGAATCGAGCAGAAAACTATGAGAAATATGTTTCCAAGGATATGAAATTGATAAGATGTCCGATGTGCTGCATATATTGAGAGAAAGTTTTAGGTGACTGGGAGAGAGTTTGTTGATGAATAGATAGGTGCATAGAAAACTAAGCAAACAGAGTACAACGCAATTTTTAATTCCAGGAAAAAAAACAAATGCAAGAAAGTAAAAGTAATTTTAGTATACTACAAGGCTCAACTGAGAATATGTCTACATTGTCATACTAATGTAAGTACTGAATGCTGGTTTAATCATAACTTGTTACAATCATTTCAGGAAAATGAGGCACAAATACAGTGGAGAGCTAAATCCTCATCTTCCATAGAACCACAATCATTAATACCAAACCCCCTAAATTAAAAAGTGGTCCAATAATCATGTTACTTATAGATGTGGAGGTAAATACTGAAATAAACAACCAAACAAATTTAGAGTAGTTGCCCCTGGGAGCAGGAAATGGGCAAAATGTTGGGCAGATGACAGTTGTTTTGTTTAGTTTAATTTTGTTTCAATAATAATAATTATGGAAATTTTGATTTTTTTAAACTGTGTGCATTTATAGCTCTGATAAAAATAAACATTAAGTTAAAAAAAAGATTAGAAAGAATAAGGATTAGCCCAGAATAGATAAGTCTCCAGCAAATAGTAATATGATAACCTGAGTTTAAAGGAGACTGACAGTATTGGGGGGCAGTTTTATAGGACCTATCCACATTCAAGAAGTGGAGATTAATTACTCTAAGGATTCTCAGACACGGTACTAAATGATAAAATGATAATGGAGAAGCCAGATGTTCATTTATGTTCTTGTTTCATCAAGTGCAAGAGTCATTCTGATAGGAGGGGCTATGTTTACTGCTAATTCAGCATGCTCTCCTCTACTCTTCTACAGCCCATCCAGCAATCCTCATCTAAGAAGAGCACACGGGAGAAGCAGAGTAAGGAACATCTTCTGTGGTATAAGCCCTCACTGTAATACATCCACCATAATAAGCAGAGACTTTGCTTGTTGCCAAGAACAAGATTCTTTAATCTACCCTATTTATAGAGTCTTTGTCATTAGCCATATGGATCAAGAGAAGTCTAAGTTGTTAAGTTTAGAAATCCTGGCAATGTGTAATTTATTTGGAAAACAAATAGTCTGAATCTTATACAGTTAGAATGCTACCTTTGTAAGCATTTTAGAGATGTAGATGGAAATGGAGATAAAGAACACACAACATATTAGAATGATTTCATTAACTTGTTAACACATTAAGCAAGAAATAAAATTTGTCCCTAGCCAAAGGGACTGATTAAGATAAGGTTAAGTGATTAACTAGAAGAAATGTGCTTTAAATAATCTTCTAAGGCTCAGCAAACATATTGGTCAGCAAACATCATGAACCTGTGAGTGCAGGATGTATATAATAGATTCAAGGGATGTCTATATAGACAGGATGTATGTATAGGAGGGGTGAGGTGAGAGTGGGGGCTGAGAAGGTAATAAAATCATTATCCAGATTTTAAATATACTTTCAAAGGTATTTTACTATATAAATTGTGATTCTGGAGATTGGTTCAAGATGGCAGAGTAGAAGGACATGTGTTCACTCATTCTTGAAAGAGCACCAGAATCACAACTAACTGCTGAACAATCGACAGGAAGACACTGGAACTCACCAAAAAAGATACCCCACATCCAATGTGGAGAAACTTCAATGAGATAGTAGGAGGGGCACAATCACGAAAAAATGAAATCCCATAACCACTGAGTGGGTGACTCACAAGCTGTAGAACAATTATACCAAAGAAATCCACCCACTGGAGTGAAGGTTCTGAGCCCCATGTCAGGCTTCCCAACCTGGGGAAGGGACTCCATTCTTGGAGGGCACACACAAAGTAGTGTGTGCATCAGGACCCAGGGGGAGGGAGCAGTGACCACATAGGAGACTGAACAAGACCTACCTGCTAGTGTTGGAGGGTCTCCTGCAGAGGTGGACAAGGACATTGGCAGCAGAAGTTATGGGAAGTACTCATTGGCATGAGCCCTCCCAGAGTCTGCCATTAGCCCCACCAAAGACCCAGTGCTGGGTTGCCTCAGGCTAAACAACCAACAGGGAGGGAACTCAGCCCACCCATCAGCAGACAAGTGGATTAAAGTTTTACTGATCTGTTCCCACCAGAGCAAAACCCTGCTTTATCCACCACCAGTCCCTCCCATCAGGAAACTTGCACAGCCTCTTAGATAGCTCATCCACCAGACGGCAGACAGCAGAAACAAGAAGCACAATCCTGCAGCCTGAGGAACAAAAAAAACAATCATAGAAAGACAGACAAAATTAAAAGGCAGAGGACTATGTCCCAGATGATGGAATGAGATAAAACTCCAGAAAAACAATTAAATGAAGTGGAGATAGGTAAACTTCCAGAAAAAGAATTCAGAATAATGATAGTGAAGATGATCCAAGACCTCGGATAAAGATGGAAGCAAAGATGGAGAAGATGCAAGAAATGTTTAACAGAGACCTAGAAGAATTAAAGAACAAACAAACAGAGATGAACATACAATAACTGAAATGAAAACTACACTAGAAGGAATCAATAGCAGAATAACTGAGGCAGAAGAACGGATAAGTAAACTGGAAGACAGAATGGTGGAAGTCACTGCCACAGAACAGAATAAAGAAAAAAGAATGAAAAGAAATGAAGACAGCCTAAGAGACATCTGGGACAACATTAAACACACAAACGTTCACATTATAGAGGTCCAAGAAGGAGAAGAGAGAGAGAAGGGACCCAAGAAAATATTTGAAGAGATTATAGTTGAAAACTTCCCTAACTTGGGAAAGGAAATAACCAGCCAAGTCCGGGAAGCACAGAGAGTTTCAAGCAGGATAAACCCAAGGAGGAACATGCCAAGACACATATTAATCAAACTATCAAAAATTAAATACAAAGAAAAAATATTAAAAGCAACAAGGAAAAAGCAACAAATAACATAAAAGGGAATCCCCATAAGGTTAACAGCTGATCTTTCAGCAGAAACTCTGCAAGCCAGAAGGGAGTGGCAGGACATAATTAAAGTAATGAAAGGGAAGACCCTACAACAAAGCACACTCTATCCAGCAAGGATCACACTCAGATTCAACAGAGAAATGAAAAGCTTTACAAACAAGCAAAAGCTAAGAGAATTCAGCACCACCAATCTGGCTCTACAACTAATGCTAAAGGAACTTCTCTAAGTAGGAAACACAAGAGAAGAAAAGGACCTACAAAAACAAACCCCAGGGCTTTCCTGGTGGTGCAGTGGTTGAGAGTCCCCTGCCGATGCAGAGGACATGGGTTCGTGCCCCAGTCCAGGAGGATCCCACATGCCACAGAGCCACTGGGCCTGTGAGCCATGGCCGCTGAGCCTGCGCGTCCGGAGCCTGTGCTCCACAATGGGAGAGGCCACAGCAGTGAGGGGCCTGCGTATGGCAAAAAAAAAAAAAAAAAAAAAAAAACCAAACAATTAAAAAATGGTAATAGGAACATACATATTGATAATTACCTTAAATGTGAATGGATTAAACCATCCAATCGAAAGACACAGACTGTCTGAATGGATACAAAAAGAAGACCTGTATATAAGCTGTCTACAAGAGACCCACTTCAGATCTAGGGACACATACAGACTGAAAGCGAGAGGATGGAAAAAGATATTCTATGCAAACGGAAATCAAAAGAAACCTGGAGAAGTAATACTCATACCAGAAAAAATAGACTTTAAAATAAAGAATGTTACAAGAGACAAGGAAGGACACTACAAAATGATCAAGGGATCAATCCAAGAAGAAGATATAACAATTATAAATATATATGCACGCAACATAGGAGCACCTCAATACATAAGGCAAATGGTAAGAGCTATAAAAGAGGAAATCAACAGTAACACAATAATAGTGGGGGACTTTAACACCTCACTTACACCAATGGACAGATCATCCAGACAGAAAATTAGGAAGGAAACACAAGTTTTAAATGATACAGTAGACCAGAGAGATATACGTTACATATATACAATGGACTATTACTCAGCCATAGAAAGGAACGAAGTTCTTCGCTCAGGTCATTTGTAAGGACGTGGATGGATATAGAGACTGTCATACAGAGTGAAGTAAGTCAGAAAGAGAAAAACAAATATCATATATTAACGCATATATGTGGAATTTAGAAAAATGGTATAGATGAACCGGTTTGCAAGGCAACAATAAAGACACAGATATAGAGACCAAACGTATGGACACCATGGGGGAAAAGAAGCCAGGAGGGGTGGGATGAACTGGGAGATTGGGATTGACATGTATACACAAATATGTATAAAATAGATAACTAATAAGAACCTGCTATATAGCACAGGGAACTCCACTTCACTGTACACTAGAAACTAACACAACATTGTAAAGTAACTATACCCCAATTAAGAAAAGAATTGTGATTCTACCACGTCTAAACTAGATACAGTGAATTCCAATACATAGTCAAAATCATCTGAGAGTGAAATATTTCATTTCTTCAGGTAAGTGGTAAGTAGGTAAGTGTTGGGGTTTGAAGTTAGCTTTGTAATATAGCAAAGAGTAGAAGAATTGTATCAATTTTAATAGACTTAACCTGCTATTTTAAATAATACTAGTCCTCTTTAATCTTGGAATAACCATATGAGTGAATGCTAGCTCAGGAGCCAGATAACTGTTCCTCCTGGGAGAAGTCTCATTCCCTAATGCCAACCTCTGATTTTCAAACCATTTTATTTGATTTCAATCAATATCTCAGATTTGGCCTTTTTTTTTTTTTTTTTTTTTTTTTTGTGATACCCGGGCCTCTCACTGTTGTGGCCTCTCCCGTTACGGAGCACAGGCTCCGGACACACAGGCTTAGCAGCCATGGCTCACCGGCCCAGCCGCTCCGCAGCATGTGGGATCTTCCCGGACCGGGGCACGAACCCGTGTCCCCTGAATCGGCAGATGGATTCTCAACCACTGCGCCACCAGGGAAGCCCTGGCCAATATTTTTAAAGTGCACACATTCTGGTATTGCTTGGAAGCTTTTCTTAGCTACTAATCCTTCTTGGAACCTTTATTTATTTCACATTTTGAAAATGATACACAAGATAAACTCACAGGGACCATCCCATTTATTTATTGAAACGTTTCATTAGCTTTGTATCAAATACCTTTCAATTAAAACACTTGTGATAGAGGCATTTTCCTCCCCAAAATCCCAGATCAAAAATAATTTTAATTGTCTGTAGATCTATTTCTATACTGTGATGCCAGTTCACTGAAGGGATAAAGGATAGGGCAAGGAAATATATATATATATATTTAAATATATATATATAATATATATATTTAATATATATAAATATATATTAAATATATATATAATATATATATATATAAATATATATAAATATATATATAAATATAAATATAAATATAAAAATATATATAAATATATATATTATATATATATAAATATATATAAATATATATTAAATATATATATATTTAAATATATATATATAAATATATATATATTTAATGGTAGTGATAAACTGAGTGGCTCTGTTGAGGAGAAGAAGAGAAGACAATAGTATAGCCAAAGAATTCCTTTTCTTGACAAGAAAGAATATCCAGGCAGATGTTGTCATGGAATGAAATTGCATCTTTTCTTTAACTGAATCTCACGTGGAGAAAATATTCAAAGACCTTCCCTCCAGTGGCAGCATCTTCCCCCAGCAGTTTATTGTAGGCTGCCATGAGTTATGTAAACAGTGCCTACCCAACAATTGCCCCTGACCCAACAGAAATCAGACCCAACTGTTGATTAGAATTCAGCTCTCAGGACGAAGGAGGATTCATTAGGGAATTATAATTTAAGATAGTAGGTATCTTGTATTTTAGCTGGTAATAAGGAATCATTTTTTGTACGAAGAAAACCATTAGTAGGTTTTCAGACTTGGAAGGGAATATGTAATTCCTTCAGTTCCCTTTCCCTTTCATCCTACCTTAATAAACTCCTTTTCATCCTACCTTAATAAACTCCCTTTCATATCTTTTTCAGATCAGGCTCACTTGGATGCTTGAAATGTCAGGGTGTTCCTTCCACTGGTAGCCTGTTTATTCACTTGGCTCCCAAAAGTGGATTCAGAATTCAGCAGATGAAGCCTTTCTATTGTGCTCTCCAGATAGTGAGAGTAGCAGGTGGGACATCTTTTTTTTTTTTTTTAATTTTTTAATTAATTTATTTATTTTTGGCTGTGTTGGGTCTTCATTGCTACACGTGTGCTTTCTCCAGTTGCGGTGAGTGGGGGCCACTCTTCATTGCGGTGCATGGGCCTCATTGCAGTGTCCCCTCCTTGTTGTGGAGCATGGGCTCCAGTCACGTGGGCTTCAGTAGTTGTGGCGCACGAGCTCAGCCGCCCCACAGCACGCGGGATCCTCCCAGACCAGGGCTTGGTCCCGTGTCTCCTGCATTGGCAAGCAGATTCTTAATCACTGCACCACCAGGGAAGTCCCCAGGCAGGTCATCCTTACAGTTTCAACTCATGAGGAAATAAAATCGAAGAAGCAGCAATTCACTCAAAATAGAAAAAGATTAAGGTAAGTAGAAAATATCTATATATTTAAGTTTTATGCCCCTAAATCTATTCCTTACTGGAACTAACCCCTTCCTCATCTCCTTATGGTTTCTATGGAGTTATTAATCAAGGGATCTTACCACAATGGTAGATATGTGACCTAGGCTTGCTAATCAGAATATCCCATCAAAGTTTGGATAGGATTGGTCAAAGATAGGCACATAACGCAATCAGCATCCTTTTGGGGTATTGATATAGATATTGGGAAATAATAAATATGTGGAAGCCCAGAGCTTTCAAGGTCCACCTTTGCTACTCCTTAGGGATAACCTTCCAGAAATGGAAACTGATCAGAGGAAAACAGCCAAGAGAAGAAGAAATAAAGTCCTGTGTGAGTACTTGGATCTGGTTGTGCTTTCCATTAAATAAGGCAATACATTATCTTGTTTTAAGTTACTGTACATTCTTCCCTTAATGGTTTCATTTCCTCTCTATGACATGTATTGTAGTCTAGATTGCCTTATAAATCCCAAGATGAAACACATATCTTAAAAGAATAATGAGAGTCAAGTACCACTGAAAATAAATATTATGTTAAAATATCCAGTGAAACCTATTATACTTCTAAGTGGGGTCTCAAACAAAAAAAGTCAGATAGACTAATTCTTACAAGACTTCAAAACAAGACCAGACAGCTCTCTAGAAAGAAAAGCAACAGGGAACCCTAGTCTCAGCAGGGGGAAACAGCATAAATGAACAAATCTCTTCAGTCTCTGCTTTCAATAATTCTATAATAATTGTCTGAAGCTGTTCTTAATTAGATTCAATTATGGGATTAGTTTGAATTATATTATGAGGCATTGATTTACAGAATATAACCACTGAAGACCTAGGTGTTGAATGCAGTAAATGTGTTACAATCCTGTGTAACGAAATTGCAGCAGGGACCAGAGAGATTATTGATCTATTTATAATGAATTTATGTCCAAATTGCTTTTAATTTCCAGTTAATAAATCTAATGTGAGTAGGGAAGAATTTATTTAGAAGTGGCACCCATTCATTAGGGAGGGACAGAGAAATGTGCTGGGGAAATCCAGTTGCAGGAGCCTCTGAACTTGCAGGTTTCTGGAAAGGTAGTCTTAGAGAAGAGAACTGGAGAAGTAACATTCACCACTTCCTTCATGAATTTGGTATAAAAATTTCTACAATCTTTCTTTGAGGAGTTTCTCAAAATGACATATGTGATAAAGTTCAAGGAGACATAAATATGGTATAATCTGGAAAGTAAATCAGATTCATTTCAAAAGCCATGGCTAATTCCTAGGGTGTATATTAGTGATACTCCAATGTTGAAAAGCTGAGGGAGGTGTTATAAGGGCATTTATTTCAACCTAACCCAAGAAGAAATAATATTGATAACAGTTAACTTTTGTCAAATGGTTATTATGTGCCAAGCTGTGGGCTAAGCAATATACTCCTCTTAATAATATCATTATTAGCCATATATTGTAGACAAGGAGGTTGATAAAGTAAAGATGGCTAATCTTCTGGGACATAAATTTTACATCCAGTTACAGGGAAAAATGAGTTATTTGCCTATGTATTTAAAAACATGTTTATACTCATGGTGGATTGCATTAATGGCTATGATTCTTCACCATCCTGCAGCCATGATCTTTGCTAGTGATTCTGCAATTACTTCCACTGAAAAGATGCAGTATATTACTTTGCCCCCAACTTTGGATTTAGCCATGTGACTTATTTTGACCAAAGAAATGTTAGTGGACTGGACGTGAGCAAAACTTAAAGACTACTTACATGATGGGACTTACTTTCTTGTATCCCAGTTATTGTTCTTCTTCCTCACTGGTCACAAGAGGAAGATGAGAGACAAGTAGATTCCAGCTGAGCTGCCCCAGCCAAGTCCCGACCATATCGGTCAACTCCTATCTACCTAGGAGTCCCTTAGTCCAGTCAAGTTGACACATACAATTAACTATTATAGGGTTAGATTACAAAATTTGGTGTCAGAGAGACTTGGATTCAATTCTTCTCTCTACCACTTTTTAAACTGTGTGAACTTCTGCAAATCACTTGAATTGTTGTTTCCCCATCTGAAGAAAAAGAGGATCCATCTCCCTCATGCTCTAGCTGGAAGGAGTAAATGAGTTACATGTGTGAACTGTTTAGGCTGAGATTAACACACAATAACTATTTTGATAATTTATAGTTATTATCATTATCCTCATTATTTCTGGAATAAGCATAAAATCTATATCCATGCTGTCCCATCATCAAATCTGTACACCTGTTGGGATGTTAAACATATACCCTAAGAGTTAGTTATAGATCTTACAATACCACTCCTGGGCATATATCCAGAGAAAACCATAATTCAAAAAGACACATGCACACCAATGTTCACTACAACACTATTTACAATAGCCAAAACATGGAAGAAACCTAAATGTCCATCGACAGATGAATGGAGAAAGAAGATGTGATATATATATATATATATATATATATATATATATATATATATATATATATATATATATATAAAAAATGTAATATTACTCATCCATAAAAAAAGAATGAAAAATAATGCCATTTGCCACAACATGGATGGACCTAGAGATTATTATACTAAGAGATTACTATACTAAATCAAGTAATCCAAACAGAGAAAGACAAATATCATATTACCTCACTTATATGTGGAATCTAAAACAAAATACAAATGAATTTATTTACAAAACAAAAAGAGACTCACAGACATAGAAAAAAACTTATGGTTAACAAAGAAGAAAGGGCAGTGGGGGGAGGGATAAATTAGAAGGTTGGGATTAACATATACACACTACTGCATATAAGATAGGTAACCAACAAGGACATACTGTAGAGAACAGGAAACTATACTCTATTTTGTAATAACCTAAACCTGTAAGGGAAAAGAATCTAAAAAGTCATATATATATATATATATATATATATATATATATATATATGACTGAATCACTGTGCTGTACACATGAAACTAACATATTATAAATTAAGTATACTTCAATTTTTTAAAAAGTAGCCTCTGAGAAGAGAACTGGGATATAAAGAAGACATTGTATGCTTTTAAAAATATTGATTTAGGGGGGCGCCTTCAAGATGGTGGAGGAGTAAGATGTGGAGATCAACTTCCTCCCCACAAATACATAAAAACTACATCTAAATGTGGAACCGCTCCTACAGAACACCTACTGATTGTTGACAGAAGACCTCAGACTTCCTAAAAGGCAAGAAACTCCCCACATACCTGGGTAGGTCAAAAGAAAACAGGAAAAACAGAGACAAAAGAATAGGGATGGGACCTTCACCTCAGGGAGCTGTGAAGGAGAAAAAGTTACCACACACCAGGAAGCCTCTTCACTGGCAGAGACGGAGGGGTGGGCAGGGCAGAAGCTTTGGAGCCATGGAGGAAAGCACAGCAACAGGGGTGCAGAGAGCAAAGTGAAGAGATTCCTGGACAGAAGATCAGTGCAGACCAGCACTAAACAGCCTGAAAGGTTTGTCTTCTCACCTGCCAGGGTGAGTGGGGGCTGGGAGCTGAGGCTAGGGCTTCGAAGGTCAGATCCCAGGGAGAGAACTGGGGTTGGCTGTGTGAACATAGCCTGAAGGGGACTAGTGCACCACAGCTAGCCAGGAAAAGTCTGGACCTGCCTAAGAAGTAAGAAACAATTGTTTTGGGGTGTGCGAGGAGAGGGGATTCAGAGCACCACCTAAATGAGCTCCAGAGATGGGTGTGAGCCTTGGCTATCAGCACAAACTCCAGAGAGAGTCATGAGATTCTAAGGCTGCTGCTGTAGGCACAAAGAAAACTGTGTGCAAGCACAGGTCACTATCCACATCTCCCCACCCAGGAGCCTGTGCAGCCCGCCACTGCAAGGTTCTGTAATCCAGGGACAACTTCCCTGGGAGAGCACACGTCGTGCCTCAGGCTCGTGCGACATCACACCAGCGTCTGTCACCGAAGGCTTGCCCCGCATTCCATATCCATCCCTCCCCCCGACCTGAGAGAGCCAGAGCCCCCTAATCAACTGCTCCTTTAACCCTGTCCTTTCTGGGTGGGGAACAGATGCCCTCAGGCTACCTACACGCAGAGGTGGGGCCAAATCCAAAGCTGAACCCCAGGAGCTGTGCGAACAAACAAGGGAAATGGAAATTTCTCCCAGCAGCCTCAGGAGCAGGGGATTAAATCTCCACAGTCAACCTGATGTACCCTGAATCTGTGTAATACCTGAATAGACACTGAACCATCCCAAAATAGAGGCAGTGGAATTTGGGAGCAACTGTAAACTTGAGGTTTGCTTTCTGTATCTAATTTGTCTGTGTTTTTATGTTTATCTTAGTTTAGTATTTAGAGTTTATTGTCTTTCATAGATTTGTTTGTTGATTTGGTTGCTGTCTTCCTTTTTAAAAAAAATATATATATATTTTCCTTTTTCTCTTTTTGTGAGTGTGTATGTGTATGCCCTTTTGTGTGATTTTGTCTGTACAGCTTTGCTTTTGCCAGTTCTCCTATGATACTGACTGTTGGGTATTTTCTGTTTGTTTGTTTTTAGTATAGTTTTTGGCACTTATTATCATTGGTGGCTTGTTTTTTGGCTTGGTTGCTCTCTTCTTTCTTTCTCTCTTTTTTTTAATACTTTTTTATTTCAATAATATTTTTCTATTTTAAAAACGTTATTATGATCCACCAGAGGGCAGAGAGCAGAAACAAGAAGAACTACAGTCCTGCAGCCTGTGGAAAAAAACCACATTCACAGAAAGATAGACAAGATGAAAAGGCAGAGGGCTATGTACCAGATGAAGAAACAAGATAAAACCCCAGAAAAACAACTAAATGAAATGGAGATAGGCAACCTTCCAGAAAAAGAATTCAGAATAATAATACTGAAGATGATCCAAGACCTCGGAAAAAGGATGGAGGCAAAGTTCGAGAATGCAAGAAATGTTTAACAAAGACCTAGAAGAATTAAAGAACAAACAAACAGGGATGAACAATACAATAACTGAAATTAGAACTACACTAGAAGGAATAAATAGCAGAATAACTGAGGCAGAAGAACAGATAAGTGACCTGGAAGGCAGAATGGTGGAATTCACTGCTGTGGAACAGAATAAAGAAAAAAGAATGAAAAGAAATGAAGACAGCCTAAGAGACCTCTGGGACAACATTAAACACAATAACATTTGTATTATAGGGGTCCCAGAAGGAGAAGAGAGAGAGAAAGGACTAGAGAAAATATTTGAAGAGATTATAGTCAAAAACTTCACTAACATGGGAAAGGAAATAGCGACCCAAGTCCAGGAAGCACAGAGAGTCCCATACTGGATAAACTCAAGGAGAAACATGCTGAGACACACAGTAATCAAATTGGCAAAAATTAAAGACAAAGAAAAATTATTGAAAGCAGCAAGGGAAAAATGACAAATAACATACAAGGGAACCCCCATAAGTTTAACAGCTGATTTCTCAGCAGAAATTCTACAAGCCAGAAGGAAGTGGCATGATGTACTTAAAGTGATGAAAGGGAAGAACCTACAACCAAGATTACTCTACCTGACAAGGATCTCATTCAGATTCGATGGAGAAATCAAAAGCTTTACAGTCAAGCAAAAGATAAGAGAATTCAGAACCACCAAACCAGCTCTGCAACAAATGTTAAAGGAACTTCTCTAAGTGGGAAACACAAGAGAAGAAAAGGACCTACAAAAACAAACCCAAAACAATTAAGAAAATGGTCATAGGAACATACATATCGATAATTACCTTAAACGTGAATGGATTAAATGCTCCAACTAAAAGACACAGGCTTGCTGAATGGATACAAAAACAAGACCCCTATATATGCTGTCTACAGGAGACCCACTTCAGACCTAGGGACACATACAGACTGAAAGTGAGGGGATGGAAAAAGATATTCCATGCAAATGGAAATCAAAAGAAAGCTGGAGTGGCTATATTCATATCAGATAAAATAGACTTTAAAATAAACAATGTTATAATAGACAAGGAAGGACACTACATAATGATCAAGGGATCAATCCAAGAAGAAGATATAACAATTATAAATATATATGTACCCAACATAGGAGCACCTCAATACATAAGGCAACTGCTAACAGCTATAAAAGAGGGAATCAACAGTGACACAATAATAGTGAGGGACTTTAACACTTCATTTACACCAATGGACAGATCATCCAAAATGAAAATAAGTAATGAAAGAGAAACTTTAAATGATACAATAGACCAGATGGATTTAATTGATATTTATAGGACATTCCATTCAAAAACAGCAGATTACACTTTCTCCTCAAGTGCACATGGAACATTCTCCCAGATAGACCATATCTTGGGTCACAAATCCAGCCTCAGTAAATTTAAGACAATTGAAATCATATGAAGCATCTTTTCTGACCATAACGCTATGAGATTAGAAATGAATTACAGGAAAAAAACCATAAAAAACACAAACACATGTAGGCTAAACAATATGCTACTAAATAACTAAGAGATCACTTTGAAGAAATCAAAGAGGAAATCAAAAAATACTTAAGAGAAAAATGACAATGAAAACACGACCACCCAAAACCTATGGGATACAGGTAAAAGCAGTTCTAAGAGGGAATTTTATAGCTATACAAGCCTACCTCAAGAAACAAGAAAAATCTCAAGTAAACAATCTAAACTTATATCTAAAGGAACTAGAGAAAGAAGAACAAACAAAACACAAAGTTAGCAGAAGGAAAGAAATCGTAAAGATTAGAGCAGAAATAAATGAAGTATAAACAAAGAAAACAATAGCAAAGATCAATAAAACTAAAAGATGGTTCTTTGAGAAGATAAATGAAATTGATAAATCATTAGCTAGACTCATCAAGTAAAAGAGGGAGAGGACTCAAACCAATAAAATAGAAATGAAAAAGGAGAAGTTACAACAGACACCAAAGCAATACAAGCATCCTAAGAGACTACTACAAGCAACTCTATGACAATAAAATGGACAAATTCTTAGAAAGGTATAACCTTCCATGACTGAACCAGAAAGAAACAGAAACTATGAACAGACCAATCACAAGTAATGAAACTGAAACTGTGATTAAAAATCTTCCAACAAACAAACGTCCAGGATCAGATGGCTCCACAGGTGAATTCTATCAAACATTTAGAGAAGACATAACACCCATCCTTCTCAAACTCTTCCAAAAAGCTGCAGAGGTGGGAACACTCCCAAACTCATTCTATGACACCACCATCACCCTGATACCAAAACAAGACAAAGATACTACAAAAAAAGAAAATTACAGACCAATATCAGTGATTATTATAGATGCAAAACTCCTCAAAAAAATACTAGCAAGCAGAATCCAGTAACACATTAAAAGGATCATACACCAAGATCAAGTGGAATTTAACCCAGGGATGCAAGGATTCTTCAATATACACAAATCAATCAATGTGATACACCATATTAACAAATTGAAGAATCAAAACCATATGATCATCTCAATAGGTGCAAAAAAAGCTCGACAAATTTCAACACCCATTTATGAGAAAAACTCTCCAGAAAGTGGGCATAGAGGGAACCTACCTCAATATAATAAAGGCCATATATGAAAAACCCACAGCAAACATCATATTCAATAGTAAAAAACTGAATGCATTTCCTCTAAGATAAGGAAGGAGACAAGGATGTCTACTCTCACCACTATTATTCAACATAGTTTTGGAAGTCCTAGCCATGGCAATCAGAAAAGAAAAAGAAATAAAAGGAATACAAATTGGTAAAGAAGACGTCAAGCAGTCACTGTTTGCAGATGACATAATACTATACATAGAGAATCCTAAAAATGCCACCAGAAAACTACCAGAGCTAATCAATGAATTTGGTAAAGTTGCAGGATATATAATTAATGCACAGAAATCTCTTGCATTCCTATACACTAATGATGAAAAATCTGAAACAGAAATTATGGACACACTCCCATTTACCATTGCAACAAAAAGAATAAAATACCTAGGAATAAACCTACCTAGAGAAACAAAATACCTGTATGCAGAAAACTATAAGACACTGATGAAAGATATTAAAGATGATACCAACAGACGGAGAGATATACCATGTTCTTGGATTGGAAGAATCAATATTGTGAAAATGACTATACTACCCAAAGCAATCTACAGATTCAATGCAATCCCTATCAAATTACCAATGGCATTTTTTATGGAACTAGAACAAATCACCTTAAAATTTGTATGGGGACACAAAAGGCCCCGAATAGCCAAAGCAGTCTTGAGGGAAAAGACGGAGCTGGAGGAATCAGACTCCCTCACTTCAGACTATACTACAAACCTACAGTAATCAAGACAATATGGTACTGGCACAAAAACAGAAACATAGATCAATGGAACAAGATAGAAAGCCCAGAGATAAACCCACACACCTATTGTCAACTAATCTAACAAAGAAGCCAAAGATATACAATGGAGAAAAGATAGTCTCTTCAATAAGTGGTGCTGGGAAAACTGGACACCTACATGTAAAAGAATGAAATTAGAACACTCCCAAACACCATACACAAAAATAAACTCACAATGGATTAGAGACCTAAATGTAAGACTGGACACTATAAAACTCTTAGAGGAAAACATAGGAAGGACACTCTTTGACATAAACTACAGCAAGATCTTTTTTGATCCACCTCCTAGAGTAATGGAAATAAAAACAAAAATAAACAAATGGGACCTAATGAAACTTCAAAGCTTTTGCACAACACAGGAAACCAAAAACAAGACAAAAAGACAACCCTCAGAATGAGAGAAAATATTTGCAAATGAATCAACAAAGGATTAATCTCCAAAATATATAAACAGCTCATGCAGCTCAATATTAAAGTAACTAACAACACAATCCAAAAATTGGCAGAAGACCTAAATAGACATTTCTCCAAAGAAGACATACAGATGACCAAGAAGCACATGAAAAGCTGCTCAACATCACTAATTATTAGAGAAATGCAAATCAAAAGTACAATGAGGTATCACCTCACACCAGTTAGAATGGGCATCATCAGAAAATCTACAAACAACAAATGCTGGAGGGGATGCAGAGAAAAGGGGAGCCTCTTGCACTGTTGGTGGGAATGTAAACTGATACAGCCACTATGGAGAACAGTATGGAGGTTCCTTACAAAACTATAACTAGAATTACCATATGATCCAGCAATCTCACTACTGGGCATATATCCAGAGAAAACCATAATTCAAAAAGAGACATGCACCCCAATGTTCATTGCAGCTCTATTTACAATAGCCAGGTCATGGAAGCAAACTAAATACCCATCGACAGATGAATGGATAAATAAGTTGTGGTACATATATACAATGGAATATTACTCAGCCATAAAAAGGAACAAAATTGAGTCATTTGTTGAGAAGTGGTTGGATCTAGAGACTGTCATACAGAGTGAAGTAAGTCAGAAAGAGAAAAACAAATATCGTATATTAACGCATGTATGTGGAACCTAGAAAAATGGTACAGATGAACCGGTTTGCAGGCCAGAAGTTGAGACAGAGATGTAGAGAACAAAGGTATGGACATCAAGGGTGGAAACCGCCGTGGGTTCGGGAAGGTTGTGTGCTGAATTGGGTGATTGGGATTGACATGTATACACTGATGTGTATAAACTTGATGACTAATAAGAACCTGCAGTATAAAAAAACAAACAAACAAACAAAAAACACTTTCTTTTCTTTAGTTTTTCTTTCTTTATTTCTTTCTTTCTTTCTTTCTTTCTTTCTTTCTTTCTTTCTTTCTTTCTTTCTTTCTTTCTCTTTCTTTCTTTCTGTTTTTTCTCACTTTGCTTCCAAGCCGTGTGGCTGACAGGCTTTAGGTGCTCCGGCCGGGTGTGAGGCATGTGACTCTGAGGTGGGAGAGCTGAGTTCAGCACATTGGCCCACCAGAGACCTCCTGGCTCCATGTATATCAAACGGCAAAAGCTCTCCCAGAGACTCCAATTCAACACTAAGACCTAGCTCCACTGAACAACCAGCAAGCTACAGTGCTGGACACCATATGCCAAACAACTAGCAAGACAGGAACACAACCCCACCCATTAGCAGAGAGACTGCCTAAAATAATAATAAGTTCACAAACACCCCAAAACACACCACCAGACGTGGTCCTGCCCAAGAGAAAGGCAAGATCCAGCTTCATCCACAATAACACAAACACCAGTCCTATCCACCGGGAAGTCTACACAACCCACTTAACTACCTTAACCCACTGAGAGCAGAGACCAAAAAAATGGGAAGAACGGCCTGGCAGCCTGCAAAAAAGAGACCCCAAATACATTAAGTTAAGCAAAATAAGAAGACAGAGAAATACACAGCAGATAAAGGAGCAAGGTAAAATCCCACCAGACCAAAAAAAAAAAAAAAAAAAGGAAGAGGAAATAGGCAGTCTCCCTGAAAATGAATTCAGAGTAATTATAGTAAAGGTGATCCAACATCTTGGAAATAGAATGGAGAAAATAAAAGAAACGTTCAACAAGGACCTAGAGGAACTAAAGAGCAAACAGACAATGATGAACAACACATAACTGAAATTAAAAATTCTCTAGAAGGAAGCAATAGCAGAATAACCAAGGCAGAAGAATGCATAAGTGACCTGGAAGATAAAATAGTGCAAATAACTATCACAGAGTGTAATAAAGAAAAAAAAAATGAAAAGAATTGAGGACAATCTCAGAGTCTCCTGGGACAACATTGAATACACCAATATTGAAATTATAGGGGTCCCAGAGAAGAAGAGAAAAAAAAAAGGGACGGAGAAAATATTTAAAAAGATTATACTTGAAAACTTCCTTAATATGGGGAAGGAGATAGTAAAGCAAGTCCAGGAAGCACAGAAAGTCCCATACAGGATAAACCCAAGGAGAAATATGCCAAGACACATATTAATCAAACTATCAAAAATTAAATACAAAGAAAAAATATTAAAAGCAGCAAGGGAAAAGCAACAAATAATGTACGAGGGAATCCCCTTAAGGTTAATAGCTGATCTTTCAGCAGAAACTCTGCAAGCCAGAAGGGAGTGGAAAGACATATTTAAAGTAATGAAAGTGAAAAACCTACAACCAAGATTACTCTACTCAGCAAGGATCTCATTCAGATTTGACAGAGAAATGAAAACGTTTACAGAAAAGCAAAAGCTAAGAGAATTCAGCACCACCAAACCAGCTGTACAACAAATGATAAAGGAACTTATCTAGGCAGGAAACAGAAGAAAAGGAAAAGACCTACAATAACAAACCCAAAACAGTTAAGAAAATGGTAATAGGAACATACATATCGATAACTACCTTAAATATAAACGGATTAAATGCTCAAACCAAAATATATAGGTTGACTGAATGGATACAAAAACAAGACCTGTATATATGCTGTCTACAAGAAACCCACATCAGACCTAGGGACACATACAGAGTGAAGGGTAGGGGATGGAAAAAGATATTCCATGCAAATGGAAATCAAAAGAAAGCTGGAGTAGCTATTCACATATCAGACAAAATAGACTTTAAAACAAAGACTATTAAGGAGACAAAGAAGGACACTACATAATGATCAAGGGATCAATCCAAGAAGATATAACAATTGTAAATATTTATGCACCCAAAACAGGAGCACCTCAATACATAAGGCAAATACTAACAGCCATAAAAGGGGAAATCGACAGTAACACATTCATAATAGGGGCCCTTAACAGCCCACTTTCACCAATGGACAGATCATCCAAAATGAAAATAAATAAGGAAACAAGCTTTAAATGATACATTAAACAAGATGGACTTAATTGATATTTATAGGACATTTCATCCCAAACAACAGATTACAGTTCTCCAGTGTGCGTGGAACATTCTCCAGGATAGATCCAATCTTGGGTCACAAATCAAGCCTTGGTAAATTTAAGAAAATTGAAATTGTGTTACGCATCTCCTCCTACCACAATGCTCTGAGATTAGAAATAAATTACAGGAAAAAAATGTAAACAACACAAACACATGGAGGCTAAGCACTACACTAATAGATAAGCAAGAGATTACAGAGAAATCAAAGAGGAAATTAAAGACTACCAAGAGACAAATGACCATGAAAACATGATGATCCAAACCTATAGGATGCAGCAAAAGCAGTTCTAAGAGGAAAGTTTATAGCACTAAAATCCTACTTCAAGAAACAAGGAACATCTCAAATAAGCAACCTAACCTTACACCTAAAGCAAATAGAGAAAGGAGAACAAAAAACCCCCAAAGTTAGCAGAAGGATAGATATCAGAAACATCAGGTCAGAAATAAATGAAAAAGAAATGAAGGAAATGATAACAAAGATCAATAAAACTAAAAGATGGTTCTTTGAGAAGATAAAAAAATTGATAAACCATTCACCAGACTCATCCAGAAACAAAGGGAGAAGACTCAAATCAATAGAATTAGAAATGAAAAAGGAGAAGTAACAACTGACACTGCAGAAATACAAAGGATCACGAGAGATTACTACAAGAAACTATATGCCAGTAAAATAGACAAACTGGAAGAAATGGACAAATTCTTAGAAAAGCACAAACTTCTGAGTTTGAACAAGGAAGAAATACAAAATATAAACAGACCAACCACAAGCACTGAAACTGAAACTGTGATTAAAAATCTTCCAACAAACAAAAGCCCAGGACCCAAATGGCTTCCCAGGCGAATTCTATCAAACATTTAGAGAAGAGCTAACACCTATCCTTCTCAAACTCTTCCAAAATATAGCAGAAGGAGGACCACTCCCAAACTCATTCTATGAGGCCACCATCACTCCTATACCAAAACCACACAAAGATGTCACACAGGGCTTCCCTGGTGGCGCAGTGGTTGAGAGTCCGCCTCCTGATGCAGGAGATATGGGTTCGTGCTCCGGTCTGGGAGGATCCCACATGTCGCGGAGTGGCTGGGCCCGTGAGCCATGGCCGCTGAGCCTGCGCATCCGGAGCCTGTGCTCTGCAATGGGAGAGGCCACAACAGTAGGAGGCCCGTGTAATTCAAAAAAAAAAAAAAAAAAAAAAAAGATGTCACACAAAAAAAGAAAACTACAGGCCAATATCACTGATGAACATAGATGTAAAAAGCCTTAATAAAACACTAGCAAACAGAATCCAACAGCACATTAAAAGGATCATACACCATGATCAAGTGGGGTTTATCCCACTTGATGCAAGGATTCTTCAATATATACAAATCAATCAATGTTATACACCATATTAAAAACTTGAAGGGAAAAAAACGTATGATCATCTCAATAGATGCAGAAAAAGCTTTTGACAAAATTCAACATCCATTTATGATAAAAACCCACCAGAAAGTAGGCATAGAGGGAACTTACTTCAACATAATAAAGGCCATATATGAAAACCCACAACCAACATCCTTCTCAACGGTGAAAAACTGAAACAATTTCCACTAAGATAAGGAACAAGACAAGGTTGCCCACTCTCACTACTATTATTCAGCATAGTTTTGGCAGCTTTAGCCACAGCAATCGGAGAAGAAAAAGAAGTAAAAGGAATCCAAATCAGAAAAGAAGAAGTAAAACTGTCACTGCTTGCAGATGATATGATACTATATATAGAGAATCCTAAAGATGCTACCAGGAAACTACTAGGACTAATCAATGAATTTGGTAAGGTAGCAGGATACAACATTAATGCACAGAAATCTCTTTCATTCCTATACAGTAATGATGAAAAATCTGAAAGAGAAATTAAGGAAACACTCCCATTTACTACTGCAACAAAACGAATAAAATACCTAGCAATAAACCTACTTAAGGAGACAAATGACCTGTATGCAGAAAACTACAAGACACTGATGAAAGACATTAAAGATGATACAAACAGATGGAGAGATATACCATGTTCTTGGATTGGAAGAATTAACATTGTGAAAATGACTATACTACCCAAAGCAATCTACAGATTCAGTGCAATCCCTATCAAACCACCAATGGCATTTTCATAGAACTAGTGCAAAATATTTCACAATTTGTGTGTAAACACAAAAGACCCCAAATAGCCAAAGCAATCTTGAGACAGAAAAACAGAGCAGGAGGAATCTGGCTCCCAGACTTCAGACTATACTACAAAGCTACAGTAATCAAGACAGTCTGGTACTGGCACAAAAACAGAAACATAGATCAATGGAATAGGATAGAAAGCCCAGAGATAAACCCATGCACATATGATCACCTTGTCTTTGATAAAGGATCTAAGAATATACAATGTAGAAAAGACAGCCTCTTCAATAAGTGGTGCTTGGAAAACTGGACAGCTACATGTAAAAGAATGAAATTAGAGCACTCCCTGACACAATACACAAAAATAAACTCAAAATGGATTAAAGACTTAAATGTAAGGCCAGACACTATAGAACTCTTAGAGGAAAGCATAGGCAGAACACTCCATGACATAAATCATAGAAAGATCCTATTTGAATCACCTCCTAGGGAAATAGAAATAAAAACAAAAATAAACAAATGGGACCTAATGAAACTTAAGGTCTTTGCACAGCAAAGGAAACCATAAACCAGATGATAAGACAACCCTCAGAATGGGAGAAAATATTTGCAAATGAAGCAACTGACAAAGAATTAATCTCCAAAATTTACAAGCAGCTCATGCAGCTCGATATCAAGAAAAACAAACAATGCAATCCAAGAATGGGCAGAAGACCTAAATAGACTTTTCTCCAAAGAAGGTATACAGATTGCCAACAAACACATGAAACGATGTTCGACATCACTAATCATTAGAGAAATTCTAATCAAAACTACAATGAGGTATCACCTCACACAGGTCAGAATGGCCATCTTAAAAAAATCTACAGACAATAAATGCTGGAGAGGGTGTGGAGAAAAGGGAACCCTCTTGCACTGTTGGTGGGAATGTTAATTGATACAGCCACTATGGAGAACAGTATGGAGGTTCCTTAAAAATCTTAAACTAGAACTACCATACGACCCAGATCCCACTACTGTGCATATACCCTAAGAAAACCATAATTCAAAAGGAGTTATGTATCACAATGTTCATTGCAGCTTTATTTACAATAGCTAGGACATGGAAGCAACCTAAGTGTCCATCGACAGATTAATGGATAAAGAAGATGTGACACATATATAGAGTGGAATATTAGCCATAAAGAGAAACAAAATTGAGTTGTTTGTAGTGAGGTGGATGGACCTAGAGACTGTCATACAGAGTGAAGTAAGTTAGAAAGAGGAAAACAAATACCATATGCTAACAAATATATATGGAATCTAAAAAAAAAAAAAAAAAAAAAGGTTCTGAAGAACCTTGGGACAAGACAGGAATTAAGACCCAGATGTAGAGAATGGACTTGAGGACATGGGGAGGGGGAAGGGTAAGCTGGGACAAAGTGAGAGAGTGACATGGACATATATACACTGCCAAATGTAACATAGATAGCTAGTGGGAAGAAGCCACATAGCCCAGGGAGATCAGCTCAGTGCTTTGTGTCCACCTAGAGGGGTGGGATAGGGAGGGTGGGAGGGAGATGCAAGAGGGAGGAGATATGGGGATATATGTATATGTATAGCTGATTCAGTTTGGTATACAGCAGAAACTAACACACCATTGTAAAGCAATTATACTCCACTAAAGATGTTAAAAACAATATTAATTTTTTTAAAAACCCTATGAATGTTTAAAAAAAAGAGTTAATTATAGCCCATACTAGGGTTACCAATGTGTTTTCCTAGAATATACATTGTAACAGGGCAAATTCTAATATTTTTGCTTTCCCACCCTGATTATATGTAGGACACTATATGTTCATTCTTGAGTATTGCTTCCACGGAAAGGGAGAAATTAGAAATCACTTTGCCAAGGTCATTGTTTTTTTTAAATAGTAAAGCAGCCAAGAGTGGGAACAACTGCCCCCTACTCTCCAAATCTATGTCTCCTTTAGACAATTTCTCTGAGAAATAAACCAAGACCCTTTGTCTCACGTCCGTCATACCTTTTAACTAAGGTTTACAAAATAATATTTTCAATGCCCTTGATGGTGTGATCTTCTCTCTCATATGCGAAGCACATCTGTTGAATTCAAAGACACCTGACTGCTTTCCCAAAGTTGACTCAGCAAGAGCACTCGGAACTCAAGTTAAGGCCCCAGGAGGGCAAGTGTTGGGAGTTCATGCTTTGCCCTTGGGAAGAAATCTCCTCCTGCCTACACTATTAGAAAATAATTCCTAACTGTTTTTTTACTGTATTTGTAAAAGGGCCTCAGGAGCCCAATCTTCCTGCATCTTGAGAAAAGAGGTTGGAATGAAATCAACGCTAATGTTACAAATAAAGTTATTATTCATTAGAAGAAAAATTGGAAGTTTGAATAACGAGTATTACAGCCATTGCCTGTTCCTAAAAGCATTTTCATACAGGGCAGATACTGGTTACAGCATGCTGTATTTATGTAATCCAACAGGAACAAGTTAATTTAATGACAGAGGGAAGAGAATGGATCTCAGAAAACAAGAGCCAGTGACATGTTACAACTTTTCTTTCTTTCTTTTGGTTTAACATATTTGTAAGCTGCCATTCGTTATAATAATTGACAAAACTGTGCAGACGTTTTGCTTTCTGGAAATTTGGATGTCATATGTCATGCCTAAGATTCATCAGTAATGAGTTAAATTGGGCTATTGGACTTGTGGAGGCACTTCTGTTCTTAGCCTAATGATTTGTTTATTTAACCATTTTTGTTAGAGAAAGCCCAGAAAAAAGGAGATTTGATTTTAAAAATTAATCTTGAGAATAAATGTGTAAATACAAATACAGTGTTTTGTGGCCAATTCAGTTCTCAATCAATACCATTTTGAAATGCTAACTGTAATGAAGACAATGGACACTAATTAAATAAGCAAGATACACATCATCATGAAAAGGCCAGCTTATTAATTTTCTGATGGTTATACTTAGAACAATAGCAACAAAATAAGTCTTTTGCATCCATTGAACCTCTGCGCAGGCTTTCAGTACTAGATGTTATAAAATAGACAAATCTTCTAAACATGCCAGTCAATCGGAGGTATATTTACAAGATGATTAACTCTCAGGTCTTTATAAGGTCTTTGGAAGCCTACAGAAATTAGCTTTTCCCTATGTTTTCTTATAAGACATTGTTTAAAATAATCTCACCCACTAATAATTAATATTTCTTGACCCTTCTATGTCTAAAGTTAGATAGCCCAGGGTTCAAGTGCAAATTCTCCCACTTATTAGCTGTGTGATTCTGATATCTTTTATATCTCTGTAAGCTTGGCACAAATAAGTATTAATATCTATTAACTTCTATTATTATATTATTATTATTACTATAACAGCCATCAGTGCTGGCTGTTCAATGGTGGTTTCATCACCCCTTGTTCTACTCTGATCCCTCATCTGACCATGCATGTGCATTCAATCTTACTTTAGTTTGTGCAGTTACTCAGTGCTTATGCTTGGGTCAGAATGTGCCTGGCCACTCTCCACTTCAACCTTGTCACTTGGTGGATGGAAGATTGCAGAGGGTAAAAAGGATCATAGTTATTTTGAGCCCATTATACAGCAGACATCTCACTAACCATGTAGCAAATGTTATCTTATCATCATTTAACTCTTATAGAACTGTTAGGTAGGTGTTATTACCTCCATTTTTAAAATGAAGAAATTGAAATTTTAAAATGGCAAGGTAACTTGCCCCAAGTCACAAAGGAACAATTGGTAGGATTCTGACTCAAGTCAAAGTCTCCACATCATGAAAACTTACTTTATTAGGTCAGACTGCTTTCAGATGTCAGGAGCTCAGTCCATTAACTAACTCAGTGCCTAACATAACACTAAATGCTTAGTAAATAATATTTCTGATGGCTGTTATAGTAATAATAATGATATAATAATAGAAGCTAATAGATATTAATACTTATCTGTGCCAAGCTTACAGAGGTAAAAAAGATATCAGAATCACACAGCTAATAAATGGGAGAATTTGCACTTGAACCCTGGGCTATCTAACTCTGAAAAACATATCTTAAATTTCTATGTCATAGTACTCCCCTAAAGCCTTAGCAGTATAAATTAACATCCTCAGAATGAAGGCTGATGGGAAGGCCAACATGCTTTACAAATAAGCTTTGTTTTTCTAAGGTCCTTTAGGATCTGTATATTTCATAATTGGAACCGCATCTGCACTCCCCGTGACCGGTCTTCAGTGAGTGTAAAGGCTGCTAGTCCTGTTCGTATCCTGCCGTTGTTTGTTCATGATTACACATCCCATTTAGGTTGATTTTTCAACACTCAGCATCCTGTGGGTGCTCTACTGGAACTACCAACTGATGTACAAATACAGAAATTTCTATTGGTTTTGTGATTTTCTTTATTCACAGACATATTTTGGTCACATTTTAGTCACTTCCTCCTTAGCCTCTGCTTGCATAATTACTCCTCCTTATATATAGGACCTTGCAATTTTTATTTTCTGCTACATATCTTTATTTATTTATTTTTCTTTCATAATTGAGAATTTATTGGTTGTTTTGAGAATCAGTACTCAGACATTTCAATTTGTACACAATTCTTTTTTTTTAAAGTTAATTAATTAAATAATTTATTTTTGGCTGCACTGGGTCTTCGTTGCTGTGCACGAGATTTCTCTAGTTGCAGCGAGCTAGGGTTACTCTTCGTTGCAGTGCCCGGGCTTCTCATTGCGGTGGCTTCTCTTTGTTGCAGAGCACGGTCTCTAGGCACGTGGGCTTCAGTAGTTGCGGCATGTGGCTCCATAGTTGTGGTGCACGAGCTTAGTTGATCTGCGGCATGTGGGATCTTCCTGGACCAGGGCTCGAACCCGTGTCCCCTGCATTGGCAGATGGATTCTTAACCATTGCGCCATCAGGGAAGTCCCTGTACACAATTCTTAACATATATACCAAAAATCTAAAAAATCATGTAGTTATGGTTCTTTCCTGAAAAGTTATTGCAGCGACTTTCCAGCTTAAAATTTGGAGGCAAATTTTCCTTAACAGGATAGCAAGTACCAATATCTTCAAATATTGATATGCTGTTCCGTCATAAGTCCCACTAACTCACAATTTAATATCATATACTGTATATACTCAAATTGTCAATCATTCACAGTACATTAACAAAGTTACTAGAACTGTACTACCACGACCAAAGATGTTACAGAACACACAAAATTCTGACCAGGAGAGCCAAGATCAAGGAGTGAGTGGTTTGCTTTAGGAAAAATTCTACCGAAAACAATATGGGAAGAGAAGTAATTTAAAGTTGGGGGTGGGAGGGAGGGATGAATTGTGAGATTGGGGTTGACATATATACACTACTGATACTATGCATAAAATAGATAGCTAATGAGAACCTACCGCAGAGCACAGGGAACTCTACCCAGTGCTTCGTGGTGACCTAAATTCGAAGGAAATCAAAAAAAGAGGGGATGCATGAATATGTACAGCTGATTCACCTTGCCACACAGTATAAACCAACACAACACTGTAAAGCAACCACACTCCAACCAAAATTAAAAAAAAAAAAAGTGTTCAAGACATTAAATGCACAACTGACTCCAAATGCCATTTAGTATGCTTTGTATTATAGGATATAATAGCTACCCCCATCTGTGGAATGTTAAGCTGACACCGAAGACAATCAAAGCCTCCCATATTCAATATCTCACTATTTTCTGGTTGTACCAAAAAATAAACACCCAGCAAATGATCTCACCTTAAAAAAAAAAAAATTACCCTTAAAAAATTTTTAAGGGTAAAAAATTGGGGATGAGGGGGTATTCCCTCCTTTTTAAAAATGTTTCTAGAGCTACTAAAAAACTGGCATTTACAAAATAGTTGATAAAAATATTCCTCTGGATTGTGCAAGAAGAGAGACAGGGACCACTGATAGGACCAGGTGTGTGATATTAATCAGACTTGGCTTCTTTCTTTCCGGCTTCATCAGAAGCTGGGCTCTCCTCGTTTTTAGTTTCTGCATTTTCTGCAGGTACATCTTCTTTAGTCTCTTGGTTAGCCTCTTCAGTCTGTTTTCCCTTTGCTCCCCTTTTCCCTTTTGTTTGCACTTTTGTCTGAAGATTTATTCTTTCCTGCCTCCTTTCTGGGCTTCGTTTCCACTTTTGCAGGAGCCGGTGTAGCTGACAACCTCGCCGATCTCCTCTTGGGCTCCTCCTCCGCCGCCCCCTCGGCAGAGCTGAGCTTCCTCTCGGGCACCATGGCGGCGGTGAAGCTGCCACTTCCCGCAGCCCTGCTGCATATCGCGGCTGCCGGGCGACTCGGCGGAAAATGCCGGCGGGGACAAGAGTTGCTGCGGCCAAGGTGGTGGCCCGGCCCACCCGATCTGACAAAACCCGCCGGCCCAGACCTTGCACTTTCCTTCTTCTCTTCGGTCATCTTTTATGTTAGTCAGATCATCGTGGTCACACACAAGCGGTCACTGGTGTTATGACCTTTAGCATCAGAAGAGTCATTCAGCGGCAGTAGAAGTAAAAGTTAAAAATCACTTGCCACTTTCAGTAAAGGAAGAAAAATGTAGCTTAAAAAGACGTTTATGAAGTAAGCTAAGCTTTTAAAAATTTCTGTATGGTTCGGACTGGGATGGTGTAAATATACTGTACATCCATGGGCAATTATAAATTAAACCTGAGCTGTGAAATCTGACCTCTTTACCTACCTGATCATGAACAAACGTGAGAAAGAAAAACACTTAGATTTGAATTTCTTTTTTGATTCTTCTACATCTCACAGTTTGGCAGAATTGCTAATAAGGAGTGAAATGTCCAAAGAGGTTGCCTCAGAAAGGCAGAGAAGCAAAGAGGCTGTATGATCCACACTGAATAATTTTGTCTCAAGGAATCAGATGTGCGATGTGCTGCCTAATTATAGGAAATGGCAAATTGAGAAAAACACTGTAGTCATGAAAAATCCCCAGAAGATATCTGACAATGTCCCAGAAATCTGTTTCCATTCCAAATGCTGCCAAATTCTTAATGGCAGAAGGAAATCAAACTTTGACTCTCCTTGTGAGTCATGAAATCAAACCCAATGGACAAAAGGCTGTTCTTGCCTGGGTTATGACACCAGCTGTCTGAAGGGACTGTTCTAATTATCACTAGTCTTATTCGTTCCAAGGTTTTTTTTTTTTTTTTTGCTTAAACGTGACCATATATGGACATGTCCCCTGAAAACTGCAGTTAATGCATTTTCTTTCCCTAGGTACACAGCTGATATTAAGAAAGTATGCTGTGTTCCCTCCTAGAATCGAAAGGATAAGAGGGCATTGAGAATAGTGATAGAAATTTTAAATAACCGAAGGGAGTGTTTTGAAGTCTGAGGCACAAATGTCCCTCATTAAGCACTGAATTAAGAGCATTCCCTGGACAATTACTACTTGAAGGAATGGGCAGAACATCTGCAGAATGGGGGTCACTGTAGCAGGCTAGCCCATGAGAGCTTCAATATCCAACGACTAAAAGCAATTCTGAGATTGAGGACCAACCGTGTTTGCACAATAGAATCTTCTAGGGAATTTTTTTTTAAAGTACTTATGCTTAAACTTCACCCCAGATCAATTATACCATAGTTTTTGAAGTGGTACCCATATATTTTAAAAACTGTCTAATGTGCAGCCAAAGTCATGAACTATTGGATGAAAGTCTACAATAAAAAGATGCAATGATTTCTTAACTCTTTTTGAAATTCTGATGAAAGTCATAGATTATTCATTTTACCAGACCAAATTAACATAGGGAGATATATGGTTAGATAGATAAAACTAGGACTCATGAATACCATGAAAGATCACTCATAGACCTTGTAGGAGCCAATGAACCTCAGGCTAATAACCACTGGTTAGAGTTCTAACAAAGCTAGAGGCTCAGGTGGCATAATTTACCCATCAGCCAATGTGTTTATTGTTTATTTTCTTTGTTAAACACATTGGCCTGGAAACCTTTGGAGTAGGGTTCAAAAATTATATTTAATGGATCTTTAGAGGGTTCACAACCTACTGTGGGACATAGGACATGCACACAAATATTTCACTACAAGGGAGTAAAAAGCACCCAGATGGTTAGCACAGATTAGATCTGCTCCAGTAGTTTAAAAGAACAAGCAAGTCCTTCCATCTGGGAACATGAGGGAGAATTCCATCAAGAAGGCAGAATGATCATCTCAGAAGGCAAATGTCAAATGCACTGGAATTATAGGATTCCCACACTGTAAAGACTCTTCCAGAAAGGCCTGCTGACTCAAGGTGGGAAAGAGGTCTGGCACAGTTAACACTTTATGCCTTTCAGACAAATCTAGTTTTGCATGATTATTTTTTATCATTTGCACATTTTTCCTCACCCTACCCCATCCCCAAATAAACAAAAATGCTTGATCATATCTCTAAGCATTTTTGAAATAAAGTGATAACTAGTATTGATGGACAGTTTTTATTTTTTGATCCTGAATCTATACCTCTTCAAGCAGAGCATGAATTTGAGAGCTCACCCATAGTATGGCACATCTGTAGCAGATAGAACTACTGCTCCCATCTCTTCTAGTCTAACACTGTAGGTATGAAGTCTTCATAGTACTTCTAAATGTGGTTAATGTTTTTCACAAGTGTCCCTTAAAAAATGAAATAGTACTATCATTTTGTGCGTTTAAATGCATTTGCATTTCATTCAAGGGAAATGAGTTTTCTGTTTTAATTTCATCTCAATTCCACTTAAAGCCTAGCTCATTTTGTCATTGAACATTTTTTTAAGTGTTAGTTGTGCTAAATCACTCAATGGGAATTTGAAATTTGGGTAATATTTTTCAAGCTATGAATAAACTTGCATCTGCTGCTGATTCTCAAATCTATAGATTCCTTTCTCCGCCCCTAAGTTAATATTATTAATTAATTTATTTATTTTTGCTGTGTTGGGTCTTTGTTTCTGTGCGAGGGCTTTCTCTAGTTGTGGCAAGCGGGGGCCACTCTTCATTGCAGTGCGTGGGCCTCTCACTATCGCGGACTCTCTTGTTGCGGAGCACAGGCTCCAGACGCGCAGGCTCAGTAGTTGTGGTTCACGGGCCCAGTTGCTCCGTGGCATGTGGGATCCTCCCAGACCAGGGATCGAACCTGTGTCCCCTGCATTAGCAGGCAGATTCTCAACCACTGCGCCAGCAGGGAAGCCCCAATATGAATGCTTTGTATTTCTCAAGGTAAATTTTCATACATTATTTCACATGATTTTTGTAATAACTCTACAAGGCAAATAAATCAAGTCCTGTTATCTGTATTTTACAAACAGAATACTGATAGTCAGACTTACCTGATTTAGATGTAGGTTTGCCACTGAATTAGAGTTAGAACCAGATCTTCTGTGTACTAGTCCAGTGCATTTTAAATGTATTATTCTCGCTTTCCTTGTGTCCATTTTGTTAAGGAAAATAAGCAAATTTATCATTTCTCGACACTGAAAAAATATCTTATAATTTGGTTGCCATATATATTAGGAGATTCAAGCTGAATTCTACTAGTTCTAATGCCTATCATGTGACAAGCACTGGGGCATGTGTTTACCAATATTATTTCTAATCTTCATCTTAATCTTCACCTTCATTTTACAGAAGAAAAAATGAAGCTTGCAGACACTAAGTAACTTGTTAAAGTCACATACCTGCTAAATTTCTGCCCTTCTTCGTTCTCCCTCAGGCTATGGCTGACTTGGCAAATCCATCTAGACTAGCCTTTACTCTAGAACCCATGGCCAGATGTCTTACCAGATTCCCCCAAATATCCTATAACAACATTATTATTGTTGTCATTGTCAAGACAAATACTTATTTACTGTTTATATCTAGAAAACACTTCCTTAGACATTAAAAACAGAAATATGAGTGCAGTGTTTGTCTTCTAGAAGTTAAGCATCCAATAAAGGGATATAGTGCATACATAACAGCACAAAAATCAAACAATAGAACAACAGAGGGTCGCATTCCCCAGGTACAAGATAAAAGTTTCAAACTTTAGCCTGTAAATACCATCAAAATACAAAGGGGATCAATGTAGACTGAGATAATAGAATATCTCAGAAAGGAGATAATATTTAACAAAAGATGGAATTCAGATAAGAGGAGAGAAATGAGAGGGAATTATATGTAGGAGCAATTCTAAAAAGATTAAGGAAGTCAAGAAATATAGTATGTTCAGTGGATTCTAAGATGATTCCTTTGGTTGATTTATCTGTTAGATTGGATACGGCTGCAAGTAACTGAAACCTCAATTTACAGTGGCTTAAGCAAACAAGGGTTTGTTTTTCTTATATAACAAGATGTATAACCATTAGAAGGTGGTTGCTGGAACTGTTTCAGCGGCTCAATGATGCTGTCATTTAGCATGTTAGCTTTCATTGTTTATGTCTGCAGCATCATGGTCATGTGAAAGCTGCTGCCATTTGACATATCTGTTCTGATTTGAGGAAGGAAAAGTGTGGTGAGAGAGAACACATTAGCAGCATCTGCTCTTTTCCTCTGGGAGAGGCTGTGACATAGAGAACCAGATTGCTGTGCTTGATTTGGATCATAGAAGCACATTACTGTCCCAACTAAAGCCAGGGTTTCAATAGTAAGGAAAAAGGGGAAATTAACATTGAGTGGCTAAATAACAGTGTCTGTAGCACTTGATTATCAATAATAGAAATGTACTCAGTTCCTTCAGTTAGTGGCATTTTTTTGCACAAAATCGTGAAGCAGTAGAAAGCCCGGGTAACAGTCTCAACTGAGCAGAGTTAGAGTTCCTAAGGAACTGGGGTGTTATTAGGGGTACCACAGCATCCTTTTCACATAGCAGCAGCTCTAGTGGTTGGGTCAGCCTTTAGTTCCTCCAGTAATAGGTGACGATAGCTTCCTATTTATGAATTCCATCCATTTTCTCATCTCTGTCTCTTCTCCTATTACTTCTGCTGTTTTTTCTCTATTACCGTGTAAGTTTCTGTATTGAGCTCCAATCTGACTAGAGTTGCCAGATGAAATACAGGACACTCGGTGATTTGAATTTCTGATAAACAGCAACTATATTTTTGTATAAATATGACCCATGCAAATTTGTGACGTACTCACACTAAACAATACTGTGTTATCTGTCTGAAATTCAAATTTAATTGGGAGTCCTGTATTTTCTTTTGCTAAATCCAATAGTCCTAAAGCAGATCTATTTGGCTAATCACCAGTTAAGACTGTCTCTGGTGGAATACTTCTAATATCATTCCACCTGATAGACCTCTGGCTAGCACATAGATAGCAGCCTCTGGCTTAGAAATCTATCCTTAGCACAGTCATCTTAGATCACTATGGTAGGCTTATGTGGGCAATGCATGGAAACATATACTTAAGGAATTTCTTGATTCTTCAGCTCATCAAGCCAGTCTGTGGGAACAGAATTCCCAGAGTACTGAGTCTTGTTCAACAAAAAAACATATTTCTACCCTATGCTGTTTCTTTTAGATAGAAGATATGCAGGTTCAGGTACACTGGTTTCCCTCCATCTCTTTCACCTTTATTTGTATCAGTCAAAGATTCCATAGCATCTTTTTTTCTAGGCACAAAATCAGCTTATATTCCAGCAGGCATTTGTTGACCTCTACAATGGGTAGGGTGTGCATAGAATAAAATGTTTTCTTTTGCATTATGCACATAATTCCCTCTAATTTCTCTCCATTTATCTGAATTCTGTCTTTTGTTAAGTATTTTCTCTTTTCTGAGAGAGCCAACAATATCTTCTCTGTGCCAAGAATACATGGTAGATGCTGGATTGGACAAGTAGGAGAATAAGACATAATCACTAAGCTCAAGGAACCCTAAAATCTACCCTAACTGACTTCAGTTTTATAATCTAATTACACAATCTTATTGTCTAATCTTGTCATTCTCTCTCCTGTTTCTTTTTTTCGCTTTGATCTAGAAGTATAGATTTATAAACCATTGATTCTTAGGTTTCAAAAATATCTAATGTAAGAAGGAAGCATCTTTAGAAATCCCATTTCTGACTGGCCTTCCAGACTAGATCAGTGTTTTACTCATGTTCTTTTTGGTGTTCATTTCTCTGCATCATCTCTCTTTTTGCTCCAGGACTGCTGATACCGATAATACTTCTACACCAAAAGCAAAAAACCTTAGCTCCCACAGAATTATAATCATAGAATCAAAGAATAACAGTGGGTGCTACAATGAGTTCAACTCATCCTATTCTCTGCCCAGTACAGAAGTTCCCTTTCAGTCTCTCAGACAGGATTGTTAAACCTCTGTGTCAACACCATATCGTGTAGCCTATTAGGTTTGGAAATATTATCAAATTACAATAAATCATTTCTTATGGTGGGCTGACATTTTCCTTTTTCTAACAGTTATCCTTTCATCCTCAGAATGTGTGCAATCTTTCTGTCCTATATAAGCCCTTCTTACATTAAAGATGCTCATCAAGCTCCTTGATCAAGACTCCTCCATTTCCTCCCTTTCTTTGACTTTTCCTTAGGTCAAAATTTCCAGATTCTTCCCCATCCTTGTCACCTTTCTTCAAAATGACCTTCAGGGGCTTCCCTGGTGGCGCAGTGGTTGAGAGTCTGCCTGCTGATGCGAGGGACACGGGTTCGTGCCCTGGTGCGGGAGGATCCCACATGCCGCGGAGCGGCTGGGCCCGTGAGCTATGGCCGCTGGGCCTGCGCGTCCGGAGCCTGTGCTCCGCGACGGGAGAGGCCACAACAGTGAGGCCCGCGTACCGCAAAAAAAAAAAAAAAAAATGACCTTCAATATTATTTATTGAGCCCCCAAATGTAGAATACAAGAAAGTGTATCACTACATACTCTGCCGCAGGAGTGTCACCTTGTAATTGCAACTCTTACAATTGGTTATAATGAGGAAAGTAATTTTTGAGCTCCAAAAATTTTGAGTCTAATTTTTCCAAAAATTTCCAAAATTTTTTAATTTTGAGTCTAATTTTTCCTATGTGTTAGCATGATATAGAGGAGAGAAAATGGCTTCTAGAACTAGTCTGATCTGCGGTAGTATTTGAACTCTTTTCTTGAGACCTTGTACACGTTTCTTTACCACTTATAACTTCAGTTTCCTCTTCTATAAAATGGAAGTAATAAAACCTATCTCCTATGAGAATAAAGAAAAGTATGCTAAGTGCCTTGAAAAACACTAAGTTGGGGCTTTGTAAATCATTCTTGCTTCCTCTACTTGGGGACCGCAGAATAAAATGGCATACCCATAGAACATCACGGGAAAAAAAAAACCTTGCTTTTCCTATATTTTTGATTTTGATGGGAAAGTTCATGGTTAAGGATTTTCTGCTCATTCTGCTGATTTCAGAGCCTTAAAAGGCAGGTTTGTGGGTCTAGTAGTCCCCTATGATTGTTGTCCCCACTTCTTATTCATGACCATTAATGCAATGTGCCCTATTTGGCCTGAGATGCAGCTATTTTCCAGTCCTGCAGAAAATCACAGAAGGAATTATTTTCCGTAGCTCATTTCTTTACTTCCCCCGACATGATTTATTTCAGCAGGCATTAGACACAAGGAAGCAGGATGATTGTCATTTCCCCTCTCACTTGAGGAAGCAGTATATGTTGCTGCCATGAGAATTGGTCACTACAGGTAATAGAGGCAGCATACCAGTAACTAAATAGTAATGGGATGACAGCCTCAGCTTTTTAAATGACTGTGAGAGCCACCCTGGTTATTTTCTTAAAGGAGGTGAGATGTAAATATTCTAGCACATGTTTTGCATATCTGTGCTGAATCCAATCCATTTTAAAATTAAAACCATTTCTTTTTCTTTTTATTTTTTTTAATTGGGACTGAGGGCAAAAACTCAGGACCTGGTGAGGAAGGGTTTTTTAAATTAATTAATTAATTAATTATTTTTGGCTGCATTGGGTCTTCATTGCTGCGTGTGGGCTTTCTCTAGTTGTGGCGAGTGGGGGCTTCTCATTGCATTGGCTTCTCTTGTTGTGGAGCACAGGCTCTAGGCTCATGGGCTTCAGTATTTGTGGTCAAGCCATTTCTTATTGTATATTTTAGTGAATCAAAGTCTCATTTTTTTTCCGCAGAGATAACATATCTTTAAGCAATTGTGCATTATGTAAAAGGAAACCCTATTATCCTATGCATGTCATCGTGGAGCATGGTGAAAATTATCCCAGAGCCTGTGTTAAAGAAACAGTATCTGAAATGTGCCTAAATTCCCTAGTGATGAAATTTGCGGGCTATATTTTGATAATATCAGTGAAATTTATTTGATCTCCACAATCTCTTCCTCTGGGGAACAAGGTAGAACTCCCTTTTCCAATTCAGAACAGATCCTGCTTTCACTATGCCAGAATGGAAAGAGTTTGAGGGCTGTGGTGGCCACATGGTGGCTCTGGGATTTGTGCCAAAGCTGTGCCTGGCATGGGACTATGACAAAACCCTGTTCATTTGGGATTCAGAACACAGGAGCAAGAAGATACATTTACCCTCAGGCTGTTCCTATGTGACACTAAAACAGCTAGTCAATCCAGTAAAAAATATAGCCCTGATGCTTACTTGGCAACAGGTTGTCCAAGCCCCTGTCACATTAGAGCTGGACTTGGAAGACACTCAAAACTTGCGTATGAACTATTGGGCACAGGGGACTATTTTCTGGCTGAATATATTGTCCTAATGACTTGAATGCCTTGGTAATGAGCAGTTTAAAAGTGTGTGCAGACTGCTAAACACTGCATGCATATTTTCTCTTGCCTGTTTTATCTTCTATGTGTAAGGCAGCATGGATTATGGACAGAATTATGTCTGAATCCTGACTCTAGTTTTGTCACTAAAAGGCTATAGGCAGCTTGCTTAATCTGTCTGAACATCATTTTCTCAATCTGTAACATGGACATAATGATATCTTTACGACACCTTTCTCTTAGGTTTTGAGGATAATATATATCATATATAAAAGATGTATATATGATGATAGATAATAAAGAATAATGTTTATATATACAATAATAATATATAGGATAAAATATGTTTAGGAATATATATAACATGCATATATATGTATATATGTGTGTGTATGTGTATATATATATATATATATATGCAAAACGCATAACAATATGCTTAGCACACATTTAAGGTACTCAAATTTTATTTCCCTTCCAAATTCCCTTCTCAGATATCCATAAATGAACTATAGTGGACTCATGTCATATGTGCAGTTTATTTAACTGCAGTTTATTTAACTGCAGCTATAAGCACTCAGAAAAAGGAGAGGGGGAGAGAGAAACAGACAGACAGACAGACCGTCATTTGCCAGTTTTCATTTTACTTCTTTTAATGCAAGGCACGAACATGCACCACTAGAAATACTTGATTTCACATTTTCTCTAGCAACAAGGGAACGGCCGTGTTCTGTTTAATACGATCTCTGAAAAAGTCCTTGGAGAGGGCATCTACATAGCCTCTCTGGAAAAGGTATTTTTTCCTCTTAACCTTTTTGCCCTTCTTCCTTTTCTGCCTAAGTGTGAACGTGAGGCCTGAGCCCACATCATCTTGAGCGCACGTGGCTCTAAGAATAAGGACAAAGGTCAATGTGCTAAGGACAGTGAAGAATTAAAAACCAGGTCTCTGGTTGTGTGGCTGAGCCCCACAAAACCAGCTCTAGACTTCCTATGGAGCTCTTCTTATCACATGGAGAAAGTCAGTTTCCATTTGCTTATGCCACTGGAGTATCTTTGTCTTGTGTTGTTCTAAGTTGAGGCAAACACAATCCTAACAGAAACATGTAGATGATTTCACCTGCCAATCCTTTCAGTGATCATTTGCTCTGCATGATAGGAGATAGAAGAGAGGCAGATCTGACTCTGCCTTTTGTAGTATATGCATCTCACTGGTCTGCTGTGAGTCTAGTTTATAGGTTTCATATTTTTCATATAGCTTGACCCCCAACACAAGTCATGGTTTCCTGGGATGCTCATCTGAGAGCAGAATCTATTCGGATACTGGAGGAAAACCTGCTGTGTTGGACTTGCTGAGCGGTGCAAGTTGCCTTCCCAAGGGAATTTTCATGGATAGTTTTCTCCATAGGGAATTCTGGAATCATGCCCTGAGCCTAAATCTAACTCTTGGGTAAGAGGTGGAAAGAGTGCATTGAACTGGGGAGCTGAGTTGGCAGTGACTGAAAGCAGAGAACAAAGCTGATGTGTGTGTGTATTTGTATGCTTATCTGAATCCGTCCAACCCTAGATGTGTGTAATTCCAAAATACTACAGTAAAGTGAATTTTTCTTACAAGAAAAAAAGGAAAAAGTGGAAGATATATTCTAAAATGCTTTTAAAACCCAGTTTATGTTCTTTTATGTATTAACATAAAAAGTAAACATTTTCAGGAAGTGGCACGTATGATTATATAATGATATATCCTGAAATAAACAAAAACTGTTACCAAAAATGCCCAGTGGTATTGCAGAAAGCATTAGTATATAATCTTCAGTTCGCTGTACAGTAGAAACTAACACAACATTGTAAAACAGCTATACCCCAATAAAAAAAAGAAACTTCAACAGTGTTGTTCTCTACTTTCTGCATTACAAGAATCCCTGATTAGTTCAATATATATGGAATCCTCATATTCAAAGTGTTTGAAAATTTTCACTCTTCTAAACCTAAAATTTCTTTAAATTCTTTAAAAAATATTTTATTGAAAATGATGTCCCCATTAGTTGCTTCTTCTAGAGCAATGTTTTTCAGATGGCAAGTTGTACCACATTAAACATGAAATATTCAGGTGGTTGTGATTCTCACTTAAGAATTAAATAGAATGTAAAATCACGTGTAATAAGGGTATATTTTGTGATGTTTGTTTTGGTTTTATATATGCATGTATGTATTTAATGGGTCACAGTGTTAAGTATACTCTTAATTGTAGATTTCCCTCAAAGTTTGAAAGCCACACTGTTCCAGAGGGTCAGTATACACCCAGGTATGAAGGGCCCTCTAGAGGTGGTGCCCAACTTGAGTAAGATAGTAATTTGGTGCTGTCCAAACACAGAGGATATTTGAGGAGGCAAGAAGCATCACGGATACTATAAGAGCATCTAGTGGCTGATCCTACCCAGAGCAGGTGGGATTGCCACATTCTGGGAGTTACTACGGACATGAACAGCTATATCTAGAATATCAGACCTAAAGCCTCCTTACTCTTTGGCCTCATACCTTTCAGACATCTCAGAATAAGTTGTTAGTTAGGGAGAGAGAGAGAGAGAGGTCAGGCTCTGTATCTGTTTATTATCTGGGAAACATTTGTTATTTTCTATCCAATTACGTATCACAAATAGGGAACCACTAATTGCCCAGGGGATTTGATTCATTTGGATCCTCAACACTCAATACTTTTAATACTACATTGTAGTTTATCCAAAAATCTAAGTTAAATTTATAAAATCATTAAAAAGGTAAAATAAAATAATTGAAGTAAACTTAAAAACTCCAACTCTATTAGATAATGAAACGAACTTCTAACATCAAGGCCTGGTATCTAAGCTTCTTGGCTTAGTCCAAAATTGTACTTCTGTGATTTTTTAAACTTAAGTTATATCACGAAATCATAATATTATTGACTATAATGCTAACTCATAATTAAGTGGATGGAAAAGGTAAGCCATTTAAAGTGACTAAATGGTGACTAAATCCTCAAATTTCCAACAGAAAATAATCCGGGACACTGTTGTCACATAAGGGGTACTCAGTAAATATTGATTAATAATAGTACATTATCATATGGAATATAAAACTGTTTTCCACCCAAAACATCCAAAACATATTATTGTCTCTAATGCTAAGTTAGCGTTAGAGGCAATGATATTATCATGACATGGGATAGCTTATTTTTTAAAAAAACATAGAATATATTTTTGACTAAACCATGAAGTCTAGATACCAAGACGATGTTAGGATTCTATTTTGTTATCTAATATCTATTTTGTTATCTAATATTCTTGTTCCACTTTACCTCCAATAATTTATTTTACCTTTTTATGATTTTATAAATTTAGTCTGGATCTGTTAAATCATTTTGGATAATTATGCTATGAGGTAGTATTAAATGTATTAGGATTAGGATGTCTTTTTTTTTTTTTTTCCTAAGCACTGCTTCATTCTTCCTCAGTGACTTTGAGACAGATACTTTTCTGGGTTCTGTTACCTCCTCTGTAAAATAATGGTAGTGGGATTCTTTATATCTAAGGTTTTCACTTTCTGGCTCAAAAAACTCACTAATTTAAGAGAAAAACTTCATTTTATCATATTAATGATTAATTGAGACAGAGCAGGGATTTCATAGCCAACTGCAGATCATAAATGCTTTTTTAATCAAGGTGAACTATCGAAATTTTACACATGTGATTTAATGTTTTGATAAAAGTATACACGAATATAACCAACACCTCCATACTCAAGATATAGAGTATTCTCATAATTCTCAGAAATTTCCCTCCTTGTCACTTCCAGGCAACTCTCACAACCCATGGGCAACTACACTTCTGATTGCCACCACCATTAATTAGTTTAGCATAACCTTGAACTTTATATAGATAGAATCATTAAGAATATAATATTTTGTATGTGAATTCTTTCACATTAAATTTTTTTTTAGATTGGCCTATGTTATTGTATGTATCAGCAATTCATGTTTTTATTGCTGAGTACTATTCCATTATAACAATGTATACTAAAATTGTTAATATGTTACCCTGTGCATGGGCATTAGGTTATATCCTCTTGTAGTCTACTATGAATAGACTATTATGAATAGACTGCTGCTATAATGTTATTTATACAAATAATTTTGAGGACATATATTTTCATTTCTCTTAGGTAGCTATCTAAGAGTGAAATTGCAGGGCCACTAGGGAGGAGAAACTTTAACATTATAAAAAACTGCCAAACAGTTTTCCAAAGTAATTTTGATGTTTTACACATCTTCGAAAGATATATGAGTTTCAGTTGACTCATATACTTGCCAAATATGTGTTGTTGTTATTTTTAATTTTAGCCATCACAGTGTGAATAGTGATATCTCATTGTGATCATAATTTGAATTTCCCTGATAATAGTGATGCTGTACATCTTTTCATTCCTTATTTGTCATGGATATATCTTCTTTACTGACCTATCTCTTCAAACCGTTTGCCCATTTTTATTCAGTTTTTATCTTTTGTTATTAATAGCTAGAAGTTCTTTTATACATTCTGGATAGAAATTCATACGCATATATTTTCCCTTTGAACTTGGTGCCTGCTTTGTATTTTTGAATGGTGTTCCTTAAAAGCAGAAGTTTTAAAATTTTTAAATTTTAACAATGTTTTCTTTTATTTTTTGTTGACATATAAACACTACCAAATGTAAGGTAGATGGCTGGTGGGAAGCAGCCGCATAGCACAGGGAGCTCAGCTTGGTGCTTTGTGACCACCTAGAGGGGTGGGATAGGGAGAGTGGGAAGGAGACGCCAGAGGGTGGGGATATGGAGATATATGTATACATACAGCTGATTCACTTTGTTATACAGCAGAAATTAACACAACAATATAAAGCAATTATACTCCATAAAGATGTTAAAAAATAAAAAGAAAAAAATAAAAGAAAGCATTAAAAGTTTAAAAAAGTTTTCTTTTATTATTATTGTTTTTCGTGTTTTCTCTAAGAAATCTTTGTCTCTAAGCTTTCTTCTATAGTTTTAGCTTTTATTTTTAGGTATTAATTTTTGTTTATCATGAAAAATTAATTGAAAATATTTACTTTCCGATTGAAATTTCTTGGTTCATTTGTTGAAAATCAATTGACCATATACTTGTAGATGTATTCTAGAATCTCTATTCTGTTCCATTGATCTATTTTCTATCCTTATGAAAATATGGCATAAGGACATGCCAGTATTAATCATAGCAATTTTATAGTTATATTTATGATTATGTTTACGTTGTTTTGAAAGTAGTTATTGTAAATCCCCCTACTCTGTTTTTTTCAAGATTATTTTGACTCTTCTACATCCTTCATTTTTCCATATCAGTTTTAGAATTAGCTTATAATTTCTGCAAAAAAAAACACTGCAGAAAAAAATCCCAATTTTTATTGTAATTGTATCAACTCTACAGGTCACTAAAAGGAGAATTGATATCATTGACATTATTGTGTCTTCCAACAATGAATATGATATATCTTAACTGGTTGGAAATTTAAATTTTCTCAGCAATGCTTTGTCATTTTCAGTGTAGAGATATTGCATATCTTTTGTTAAATTGATTATTAAGTATTTTAAGTTTGATAAAATTGTGACAAACTGCTTTTTCCTTAAATTTCATTTTCTAAATGTTATCTTTGTATTATAAATACAGTCAATTTTAGTATATTAATCTTGTATCTTGTGACCTTACTTATTATTTCTAGTAGTTTTTTCTGGGTAATCTACATGAGCAATCCTGTGGCCCACAAATAAAGATGGTTTTGCTTCTACCTTTTACAATGTATTCCATTCTTTTCCTTGTATTATTGCACAGGCTAGGATTCTCATTACAATGTTGAATAGAAATAGTAATTGATCTTGATCTTGATCTTAGGAGAAAAGTGTTTATGTTTCATCATTAAGCATGAGGGTAGCTGTGGGCTTTTCATAGATGTCCTTTATCACATTGAAGAAATTTCCTTCTCATCCTAGTTTGTTTGAGCATTTCTGAGCATTTTATCATGCAAGGGTGACAAATTTTGTCAAATGCTGCTTCTGCGTCCATTGATAATCATTGATTTTTATGCTTTATTCTAGTAATGGGTTCAATTACATTGATTACTTTATAAATGTTAAACTAACTTGCATTACAGAGATAAAACGCCCTTTAGGCATGGCTTTTCATCCTTTAATACATTGCTACACTTGATTTTTTATATTTTGTTAACATTTTTTGCAATTATGTTAATGGAGGCCATTGATCTGTAATTATTTTTACCTATAATATCTTCTTCAGGTTTTGATAATAGGGTTATGCTGACGTTATAAAATATGTTGGGCTGTGTTCCCTCTTCAGCTTGAGATCCATAACCCAACTTCCTTTCAGGAACTATCTGTAGGCAGAAATCTAGGGCAAATAAGGGGATCACCTCACACGTTCCTTCTCTCAAATATCATGTTCTTATACTGCTTATTGTTCAATGATTGAAAGCATACATATCTATCTATCTAGATATTTCCAGTTTTATCATGGTTTATGGCAGGGGTAAGTCCAGTGCTAGTTACTCTATCATGTCTAAAAGCAGAATACATGTTGTGGATTCTTGTTAAAAAAACAAGATTTTTAAATTTCTAGGTATAGTTAGTTTTATTTGTAACTCTGAATTAGTGAAACCACATTTTTTACAGTTTAATAAAGAAAGTTCAGAAATATTGCTGTGACAGAAGGATCTGTACATAGAAGAAACTGCAGTGTAAATAATAGATACTAGAAAATAATGAATGCTAGGAAAAAGAGTGAGATAGGAATAGAATTTCTGATTGGAGTTGGTCATTTAACTCAATAAATACTTACTGAGTAAGTATTATATAGAAAACATTATACCATTCTCTTTGGTTTGGTTTATAGGAAGAAGTGCTATGGAGAGACAAAGGAATTAGGGAGTTGTGAAAAGAGAATGACTTGCATATATGTTAGTATCCTATATGTTTATATTTATCAAGTGCCTGGAGATTAATTCATTGGTTTGTCTATTAATTTAGTAAATACTTTTTGAACATTGACTTTGTGTCATGCACTCTGCTAGATGTTGGAGACACAGTAGTAGATGTTATTGAACAGGACTTTACACATGTACTGAATAATGCAAAAACCTGTAGCAACTAGAAAACATTGAATGTTTCCCACCTCATTCACATTTGATGTAGTTATTATTTCTTTTATTTTTTATTGTGAAATGGCTTCCATACCAGAAAACCTATTACACAGACTTTCTGTTCAAGTTTTGTAACTAAGGGTTGAGAAAAAGAGAGTTTAGGCTGAAATTATTTATACATTCATCATATATTTCATGTGACTTTGAATCCTGACAAACATATACAAAATAAGTAGATGAGACTTCTAGATAGCATGTAGTAGATTAGAACAGAACAAAACTCTAATTATAAAACTAGAAAAATTCAGTTGATTTGCAAAGTCATATTTTTAAAGATACCTAAGAACTGTGGAAGCAATGAGGAGTACAAAAAACTAAAATTACAGAATGGTGAGAACTGTTCTAAGTCTTTTAGGGTTGAGGAAACAATGGTTCTTCAAGGTCCTCAATAAAAGTCCAGGATGGCCATGCACAAAGAACAGGGATGAATCATAAGTATACAGAGTTTTACTGAAATCTGTCTACTCTTAGGTCAATTCTTGATTGGATTGAGGTTATCGAACTCTACTGAAGGAAAAAGCAAATTATCTCTACTAGAAGATAACATCATATATGGCAACTATGGTTCTTTAATTAATAATGACTTACACTACAATAAAAAATTAGCAAACATACAAGAGCCAAAAATATCTGGTTGATAATCAAGGTAAAACTGTACATCAAAAGCAAAGATACATATAGGTCAGATGTGATAAATATGGTCAAGAAAATAGTGGAAAAGGGAAAGACAACAGATGAATAACTAGATACTTAAACTGAGAATAGGAATTTTGAAAAAAGAATTAAATAGACATTAAGTAATTAAAAGTTTACAATATATTAAATCAAAACTCCTTAAGTCAAAAACCAGACTGGACATGGTTGAAGGCGTGGTTAATGAATTCAAACACAGACATAGAAAAAACCACATCATAGCACAGAGGGAACTAGAATGGAAGAAATCGAAGAGAGCTTGAGAAACATGTGGGATATAGTCAAAAAGTCTAAGATGTGTGTAATTAGAGCCCCAGAAGGACAGAGAAGAGAAAATGGGGAGAAAGGTATATTTGAAGAGACAATGGACAACATTTTCTGTAAGCAATAAAAAATATTAGAGCTGACTTATCAACAAAAATGATGGAAGCCAAAGACAATAAAAAGACAGTTAAAGTAAGTGAAAAAGAACTGCTTACCTAGAATTTATAAATAGCAAAAAATCCTTTTAGAATAAAGGGAAAGTAAAAGCATTTTTAGGGTAAAAAGCTGAAATTTTATCACCAGAATATCTATTATTCAGACTGAACAAAAAATGATTCAAGGTGGAACTACAAAATTACTGAAAAAAATAAAGATTACTAGAATAATTAAACCTGTGAGTTGATATAAAAGAATGCTAACTATTTACAAGAAAAAAATAATGTCTTCTGGGTTTATAACATATGTAGAAATTATGATAACAATATCATAAACTCTGAAAGCAAAGAAAGGGAGTTAATTTTTCTTTAACTGTTTGAGCAATGGTAAAAGTAATAAGAAGGTAGACTGCAGTAAATCAGTGATGTATTCTGTAATTTCTAGAATAACCATTAAAATAATTATACAGGAATATAAAACTAAGGTTTGATAGAGGAGAAATAATGAATAAGACATACTTGATTGATCCAAAAGAAAAGGCAAGAACACAGGAAAACATGGAAAATTTTAAGAAAATTTTTCTAAAAATTTGGTACACTTAAATCCAAATGTCAGTATTTACACTGAAGTTTAATTACACATATCACTTGGTTGTCTATTGAAAAAAATGTATAACATCTACAATTAAAGACAAAGTGAGAAATATGTTTATAAATATTATATATAGTAATAAGGATTGAGCTTAACCTCTAAACATAAACAACTAGAAAACAATTATTTTCAGACATTAATCAGGCAATGTAGAACTGTGAATGAGAGAAAGGAAATACATAAAATGAATCTTTTGATTACCTTGGATTTCTGCATTGAGGAAGTTTCTGGACCATGGCACAGGGAGGGAGAACATAACTAGAAACTGATTTGTTTGTTTATTTGTTTCCTTAATAATATTGGTTTTTGAATGTCAAACCAGCCTTGCATTCCTAGGATAAAACTTGTTTGGTTACAATGAATTATCATATATATATATGTATATTCCTTCTTAAAGAAACAGCTTTTGGTTTTATTGGCTTTCTCTATTTTTTTTTCCTTTGTGCAGTGTGTCTTTTTTTATTTCATTGATTTTATCTCAACTTTTATTATTTTTCATTTTCTATTTAGTTTTAATTGGCTTTTATTTTTCTAGGTTCTTAAAGTTTATAGTATACATCTTTAACATATCGAAGTTTGTTTAAATGATAATATGCCACATTCATTACAGAGTAAAATCCTTACAATAGTTATACTTCTAAATCTTTCCTTCCAGCCTATGTGCTATTTATTTGACACATTTAATTTTTATACATACTATAAATCCCACACTATGCTCATTGTTGTTATTTTAGTCAATTATCTTTTAAAGATATATAAACAAAATAATTGTGTATATTTCTTAGTAGTTATTATTTCCAGTGTTCTTTATTTCTTTATACAGATTTATAATTCCACTTGGTATAATTTTCCTTCTGTCTGAAGGACTTCCTTTAACATTACTTGTGGTGTAGTTCTGTCAGTGATGAATTTTTTTCTACTTTCTTATGTCTGGAAAATTCTTTATGTCACTCTCACTTCTGAATAATATTTTTGCTGGTTAAAGAATTCTTTTTGTCTTTCAGATTTTTTCAAATCAATTTTTTTCACTCAGTATTTTAAAGATATTGCTCCACTGTCTTCTTGTTTACATTATTTGCAGTGAGAAATGTGCTGTCATCTTAATCTTTGCTCCTTAGTACATAATGTCTTTTTTTTTCCTAGGGCTGCTTTTAAGATATTTTTCTTTATTATTAGTTTTTAGCAATTTGATTATGATGTGCTTTGGTGTAGATTTTTTTTCAAGATTATATCAATCAGTTTTATTTTATTTATTTTAAATATTCCTGTTCCCTGTTTTTGGAATTATTGGGCCTGTGGATTTATAGTTTTCAACAAGTTTGTAAAACTTTTAGCTATTCTATATATTTTTTCAAATATTTTTTCTATCCCCCACCTTTCCCCTATTCTTTGGGACTCCACTTACCTATATGTTAGGTGAACTGAAGTTGTTCTACAGGTCACCAATGTACTGTTTGATTAGAAACCTTTTTTGTTCACTCTTGTTTTATTTAGGATAGCTTCTCTTGATATGTCTTCAAGTTCACTAATATTTTCTTCTGCAGTGTAAAATCTGCATTTTTAAAATCTCTGACTTTGTAGTTTTCATCTACAAAAGTTTTATTTAGGTTCTATAATCTCTCTTTACTTAAATTTTCAAATATATGCAATAAAGTTATTCCATAATGTCCTTGTCTGCTAAGTCTAAACTCTGTGTCACTGCTCGGTTAGTTTCACTGAATTGATTATTTTCATTGAGAATCTTATTTCCTGCTTCTTTGTGTAACCGTCAATTTTTATTGGAGGACAAACATTGTGGATTTTAGCTTCTCACATGGTGGATATTTTTGTATTCCTATAAATATTCTTGAGATTTGTTCTGAAATGCAGCTAAGTTACTTTAAACAATTTGATCCTTTCATATCTTTTTAAGATTTATTAAGAAGAACCATAGAATTTCTCAGACCAGGACTGTTTTCCACTCTTGAGGCAGGACCCTTCTGTGCATTCTATACCATGCCCCATGAGTCATAAAGATTTCCAGTCTGGCTGTGGTAATAGGCACTAGTCCTAGCCATATGTGAGCACTGGACACAGTTATTCCTATTCCTTTCAGGTAGTTCTTTCCCCAGTCACAGATTGTTTTTCACAGGTATGCATAAATAAGTGCTTTACTGAATACTTGAAGGGGACTTTCTGTAGATCTCTAGGTATCTCTGATTTCTGATATGCTGTCCTATGAATTCTAACCATCTTGGCCTTTCTGGACTTTCAGCTTCATTTTGCCAACACAGGGAGTTTTCCAGGTTCTTCCTGATTTCCCCTTCTTGACGCTGCAGCCTGGAAATTCTTTCAAGGCATTAAGATGAGGCAATTATAGGTCTCACCTCATATGTTTCCCATCTCACAGGGATCACTATCCTTTATTGTCTGATGTCCAGTGTCTTCAAACCATTGTGTGATTTGTATTGTCCATATTTTTGGTTTATTCAAGAGGGTATTTATGGTCCCTCTATTTTGGATGTAAATGGAAGTCCTCTCTTTGTTAGATTTTCTATTACCACAATGCCTAGTGCTGCGCTGATTAAATGTTTATTAAATGAAAGAGTTTATAATGAAAGCAGTGTTTTTTTTATTTCCAATGTCAACAGTATGAGCTATTTCACTAAGAAGGGACTATTGGAACTAAAAATACTATTAATTTGCAGAATAAGACCCAAGAGCTAAGAATTACTTATACTAGTTGGTGCAATATTCAGATCTCATTAGGTAGGGGAACTTCATAGAGACTTGCAAAGACTATTTCTGTATGCAAGATGGGGAGACATCCTTTTACTCCTCTGAGGGAAATTTTTATGGGAAAATGAGATGCATTAGCCTTGCTTTTCCTCCCTGTTTCATGCTAATAGCAGTTATACATCTCAAAAAAAAGGAAGCAGAGCTGAATGAATTTTCCCAGGATCTAGAGCACAAAAAGTATAAAAGATAGCAAAATGGGATTAGGCTTTATTTATTTTCTGTACCATATTCTTCAGATACATGAAAGTCAGCCTATAAGAAGTACCAACTCTCTTTAATGATATCTCTTCTCTCAACCCTAGCAGCCTTTTCTAACTATGTAAGATGCCACTTTCAACGTGTTAAAATATAAAAGATATGCGAAATTTTATGTATTTATATAACCTGAATTAAAATTATGGTCTAATATTCTAATAAATCTTTCTTTTCATAAGGGTCTGAGGTCAGTAGGTATGTTAATTTTGACTAAACTCAACCTTACACAGTGAAGTTTCAGCAAGCCTTTTTATGAGCTGGGAAGCAGGTCTGGAACCATGTCCTGCATTTTGGTAGTAATAAGTATAGTGTTTACTTAGTTAGACCCTATAGGGACTTTGGTCTCATATTGCTAGAGAAATAATTAACGCTAATATGTGTAAAAAGATTCCAAGTTTTACTTGTTACTTTTCTATATCTGGTCTCATACTTTGAGGAAGAAAGACATTTTATTACAACTCTTTGGCTTTGAGCAAATAATAGAAAAAGTTGTTTTAGAGTGTGTTGGGGGAATGGTCAGTTACATGCCCACAGCAGGGCAAAACAGCTGTTACTTATTTTTTTTAATTAAAATTCTGTAAGCCTCTAGCTTCGAAAGATCTTGGGGTTTTACGTCTCTGGAAGGCTTATGGTACCACAGTATGACTGTCTCGGGACTTGTAGTTAGTCCAGTCATAATTCTCTTAAATTGTCAGTTACCTTTCTGGTTTGCTATTACAGACTCAGCTGAAAACAGCTTGCTGGTTTGACTGAACCATCAGACTTTAAGCTGTTCATTTCTTCTTTTGTTTTTTTTTTTTTGTTTTTTTTTTTTTTTTTTTGTGGTATGCGGGCCTCTCACTGTTGTGGCCTCTCCCGTTGCGGAGCACAGGCTCCGGACGCGCAGGCTCAGCGACCATGGCTCACGGGCCCAGCCGCTCTGCAGCATGTCGGATCCTCCCAGACCAGGGCACGAACCCGTGTCCCCTGCATCGGCAGGCAGACTCTCAACCACTGCGCCACCAGGGAAGCCCTAAGATGTTCATTTCTTATACCTTCCATAGGTCTTCCAGGAAACCCAGAGGCATTGTTCAGAGAAACTAGTTAACTGGCAAAATAAAATTAGTCATTCTTTCTTTGGAATGATCTTCCATTAAAGGAGATCCCACCTTCTGACCTCAGAATCTTCTGAGAATTGATCATAAAAATGCTCAAGGAGAATAGTCTCTGAGAGTAGTGATGGGAATTTTTGGATAAAGAAAAAATGTTGACAGTTGTTGAGCTTATTCCTTTCTTGGGGTTCTAGATACAACTGCAAAGCTTTTCTCAATTCATTAGTTGTATAAATATTTGTTGAGTACTTTCTATGTGGCAAAAACTTTACTTGGTGCTGGTGATCATGGCAGCAACACAGACCTGGTCCCTGCCTTTATTAAGCTTACAATTTAATGGGAGTGATAGATAGTTTTTAAAAATTAATCAATTCCAGTTGTGACAAGTATTGTGAAGGAGAGGTGTAGGGTGCTGTGTAGTCTGTAAAAGGGGGAACCAACACACTCTGGTAGGGACTGGAGTGGGTGGGTGGTCACAGTCTCTCTGAAGAAATGCCATTTTGGTTGAATATTGTACAATAAGTAGGAGTCAGCCATATGACAAAGACTGAGGTCTTCCTTCCTTTCCCTCCAGTGCTGCTGGCAGAAGTTGTCTGAAAAACACTGGTTGCCATTAAACTATGAAAGGAGTTTCATGTACAAGGAAAGGATGGGGCCTGAGAATCCGATGCCATGGCCAGCCTCATTAGTTGAGTGCAAGCCTAAGGCTAAGCTCCATACTAAGCAAGAGAAGCCGGGAACAAAGGGATATATGAATTAGCTGTGTACTCAGCACAAAAGTGGAGGTCATATAAGTTTTCCCATTAATAATAACAACAAAGTATAAAGCAGATAAAATTATCTTCATTTGATCTGTGAGAGAAGTAAAGCATAGAGAGTTAAAGCCCTTGCTTCATATTCACAGATAGTGAGATAGGATTCAAACCCAGATCTCTGGTTATTCCATGTTGCCTTCCAAGACTGCAAAGGAAATAGGCTATCACGTTAGGTCCTGGATGTGATTGATTTAGTTAAAACCCTTAAAAGAGCATGATAGTCAAACATTGTGTATTTATTTATTGTGTTTCCTTCACTAGACTGAAAGTTCTATCAGGGTAGGATCATGGCTTCCTTTGTTCACTGTTCTTTACCCAGTGCCTTGAACATTGTATGGCAAGTAGTAGACATTCCATAAATATTTTTGTGTAAGTAGATTTAAGGACAAATAAGACAGTCTAGAAGTGGAGAAATATCTGTAAACAAGTAACTGAGATATAAGGTAGAAGATGATAAGACTGGTAAGAGAAATTCATCTATAGCATTCTGGGAGTTCAGAAAAGAGAGGCACCTCTCTGACTGGAGGAATCAGGACATTCTTCCTGGCATGTGACTCAGTCTTGAGAATGAGTAAGACTTAAGAGAATACAGATGGGAACAAGAGTGCACAACACTCTTATGCACAACAAAGAGATAGGATGAAAAGAGATAGGATGATCAAGCATAAAAAGACTGGGAATCTAAGATCAAACATAGAGAGCAGCAGGAATTTAGTTTGACTGAAATACAGCATAGTATGAAAGAATGTTCTGGAAGTTTATACTGAAAAAGCCCCAGACTCTAAGGAACCTAGAGTCTGGCTGGGAAGAGATATAACTGTGAATTCACATAGCAAAGGAGAAGATGAGATAGGAGTTGTTCTAAGTATCCGTTGCAGCATAACACACCACCCCAAAACTTAGTCTTACAACAACAATGATGATTTATTTAGCTCCTGAATCTGCAATTTTAGCAGGGTTTAGCAGAGAAAGTCTGTTTTATGGGCATTAACCAGTAGAGTGGTTCAAGAGTGGGAGGGAGGGGTTGGAATCAATTAACAGTGATTCATTTACATGTCTTAGGAGGTTGATGTGAGCTCATAACTGGGACCTCAATTCCTCCTCTGGGGCTGCCGGTGGAAATGCTTACCTATGACCTCTCCATGTGCCTTAGGCTTCCTCACAACATGGTGGCTGAGTTTCAAATGCAAGCATCCAAAGAGGACCAGGTGGAAGGCATATTGCCATTTTACAACTTAGCCTCAGAAGTCACATAGTGTCACGTTGCTTGTAGTTACAGTCTCACTCAGAATCAAAGGGAGGACACAAGACCCTACTTCTCAATGGGAGAGTGGGACAGTGATGGTTGTGCATTATTGCCCTACTTTCCAGAATGACCTGCCCACAATAGAGATCTCACATTATTCACCTTGTTCAGACATTTGAATGGATCTCAACAGCCCTCAGAATAAGCTCCAGAGCACTAAATGGAGCTAAAATGTCTTTCATAACCTGGCCTCTGGTACTATGTCAACCTTACATCACTTTGTAAGCAGAGCATCTGGGACGGAATATATTGGTTCAGCCATATTTGGAAAATACAATTTAAAGGTGTGCAAATCTGCTGGTATTAAGGGGTAAATGGAGGTACAAAAATATTTGCCCTTGCCTCAGAGGAATATACAATAGAATGTATTGGTGGCAGGGAATGGGATGGATGTATGTGTGTGTTGGGTGGGGAGAAAGCCATGCATACAATACCAGTAGGAATCCATAAGTAGGAAGTGCTGGTTCAGGTCTGAACTGGTCATGCTCTTGAGAGAAAGAATTCACTTGTGTTTACTCATTGAACTTGCACAAACAAGCCTGCATATGTAAGACACTCAATCCAAGATTTAGTGAACAATAAAATCTGTTGTGGAAACAAAGAAGGCATAGATCTGTATCAGTCAAGTTTTAAGAACACTTTGGGCGAGTGCTACTTGCTATTCAGTAGACCAGATTAGTTCTGCCAAACTTTTGGAATGCCAGGCCGACATCCCTAACCTCACCTGTACTCCAGAGTCAGACAGAAGGTGCAGCAAAACCCTTCCATTAGTTGCTTATATAGGTGCTCAAATATCTGAGCACAACTGTTTTCAAATATTTCCCCTGTAGCTTCAAATCCTGCATGATACGTGACTATTTTCCTGTGATAAAGTCCAGTCCTACGTATGTGAAATTCATAACCCTACCTAGGTTACTTAGTTCCCTTAATGTCCATATTATCCCTAAAGTTCTTTTTCTCTCTCTCATGCTCTCTCTTAACTCATTCTAATGTAAGTGGAGCTGACAGCCAGAGGAATCAGAAGAATCCTCTCAGGTCTGGTAGAAATCAAACTAATGAAAGGAAAAAGCAAATGAATGAGCATGTGTGTCAGGTGTGGACAGAACTGGGGCAAAGGTGCATATGAAGGTGAGCAGGAGACCAAGGGAGACTGTGTTGTTAAGAGAAGTCTGTGGGGAGAAGAAATCTCTGAGCTTAACATGAAGTGTCCAGTTCCTTGACAGCCTGAGTCCCTGCACTGGAGCAGATTTAAAACAAGTGTACGAGAAAAATCCCAGCCTTGTGGGTGGATACACACTTGGCTCACCACAGAGATCAGGTGGGCTCACCTTCTATTCAGGCCTTGTTTTTGTTATTGTCCTCAGCTTTCACCCAATAATTGAAGCCTCTCTCCTGGCTGGATGGTTTGGTTCAGGTGGCTGTACTCAGCTGGCACCACCAACTTAGCTGCTCTCTAGGAGCTTACCCTACAATATACAAGCATCACAGGAATCACTAGTCCTCCCACCTGAGACTGGCCTCTACACAATGATCTCTTTATTCTCTTTGCACATGACCTCTTCTTGACCTTATGCCTGAAACTCAAGATTCTGCCTTTAGTGTCTCCTCACAACATGGTTCCTGAATCCTCTCTTCTGTGGTCACTGGCCACCTCACTCCTACGGCCCTGGGTATAACCATTTGCATTCCCTCACTTTATCTCATGGGAACATGGCAGGAGAGAAGGGAACCAGAAGAAAATATGATTCCTGTCCCCAGTAGAGGTGGAAATGAACTGCATATGCAAAGGAAAGTAATGTTTTGCATTGCCTTTTGACTCCACATATGTTCTTGATTAGATAATATCATAAATCCTTCCAGTAAGAGGCAGTATCTGCACACTATTCCACTGTTAAAGGCGTAAATTATGAGTTATGTACCAATCTGGCCTCTGGCCTCCTAGTTGAACTCCCCATCTCTAGTCTCCTTATTCCAATCCTTCCCCACAATGTTTCCAGAATGACCTGCCCACAATAGAGATCTCACATTATTCACCTTGTTCAGACATTTGAATGGATCTCAACAGCCCTCAGAATAAGCTCCAGAGCACTAAATGGAGCTAAAATGTCTTTCATAACCTGGCCTCTGGTACTATGTCAACCTTAACTATTGCTGACAACCATGTATTCTCTGTTTCTTCTCTGTGTCTATATATGCAAGTCTATGTTATGTACTTCTTGTATTAGAGCCATTATAAAGCTAAATCATAATATACTATTTAGTTGTCTTAGTACTAGATGAAGTAAGTTCCCTGAAGATAAGGACTATGCCAAGTTCTTGTTCACCATAGTATACCAGCTCTAAGAACAGCACTTGCACATAAGGAGGGTCTCAACAACACATTGTTGCTAAATGGATGGATGACTTAGACACTGCAAAGTCAAACCTTATATGGAGATTAAGTATGGTTTAAATATTCTAATGTACATTGGAGATGTGTATAGGTGTTAAGTTGACAAGGGGTGGTCTTCTGATAGCTATTTTATCTGTCAACTTGACTGGGCTAAGGGATGCCTAGATAGCTGGTAAAACATTTCTGGGTATGTCTGTGAGGGTGTTTCTGGACGAGATTAGCATTTGATTCAGTAGACTGAGTGAAGAAACCTGTCTTCATCATTTGGGCTGTTATCATCCAACCCACTGGGGGCCTGAATGGAATAAAAGTTTGAAGGAAAGGTGAATTCTCTCACTCCTTGAGCTGAGATGTCTATCTTCTCTTGCCCTCAGACATGAATATAGGCATTCCTGATTCTCAGTTTGGTCTTGGGCTGAGAGTTGCACCATTAACTTTCCCTGGTTCTTGGGCCCTCAGACTCAAACTGAATTATATCAGTCTTTTCTGCTTCCCTAGTTTTCAGACAGCAGATTGTGGGACTTCTAAGCCTCCATAGCTGCATGAGCCAATTCCAATAATAAATCTCCTCTTATATCTATCTATGTATCCTAGTGGTTCTGCTTCTCCCAAGATCTTAATACACTAATCATCTCTCCCACAGCCAATAACGTCAGACACCAAAAAGATAGATTCCAAGGCAGACTCAAGACTCAAACCCAGGTGTATCTTACAACAAATCTCATCACTTAACCCCAATCTGTGAGAGGAGACACAGGAGGTTGTGCCTAACTACCTGTGTTCATGTGTTCCTTGGTCTTTGTAATTTGGGAAATATCATCTCTGTTTCTGCAGCATAGTCTTCCAAAGCCAATCCTACTCCAGTACAAACATATTTTGAGTCTAGTGTCATAATTAGGAAGGCTGACAAAAAGAAGTTAGGATAGAACAAGTCAAAATACTGGTGGCTTAAAATAGAGAGTTTATGTCTCTCTTACACAGTGATCTTTATGCAGGAAGGTCAGGACTGACATGGAGGCCATATGATATCAGGGACTCAGGCTTCTAGTAGAGATTTGCTATCATCAACATGCAGCTTCCACCATTGATCTAAGATGACTTCATGGTTCCCACCTTTAGCCCAGAGAGTGGAAAGGAGGAAAAAGAAGTGGACGACACAACTGGTAGTTGTAAACATCACTTCTCTTCATAATCCATTAGTCAGAATTTAGTCACATGGCTACATGTAGCCGAAAGGGAAGCTGAAAATGCAAATGTCAAGCAAAACCCTGAGGTTCTATTACTAATAGACAGGGAGGGTAGATATGGGGAGATCACATGCTATCTCTGCCACAGACAATAAAATTAATGAATATTAAATTTGACCAAGCATGGATGTGTCTTAAAGGTTCAGAAGAGGGTGAGCATTGATAAGACAAGGACAGTAAATTTATCTATTCATTTTCTCACACAGGTTAAGACTGGTCACCATTGGAACCAGGCTGTTTTTATCTCAGAACTTCAATCTTCCATGTTACTTTTTATATTAATTTTTTTAATTTAAAATTTAAAATATCAAAATGTATAAATTTATGTATATATTTCAGTTGAAGGAAGTGTTAGATATTTATACAATAACAGTTTTTGGCAAATACCTACCACATATGTGGTAACATACAATCAAACACATAGGCAATCATTTATTTAGTAATAATAGCAACATATATGTGTTTATACATACACACAGCAATGTATATATATATATATTATATGTAATTATATATTAATACTTATGATATATTAATATATTAATTTTTATTTTACTATGGAAATTGCAAATATAAGGTAATATAAGAATCTAATATATTTGCAGATGTAGAAACTGGGGCTACCACATTATTGAAAATAAAAGCTTCACAACATTTATAATTTTTTCTCAGGATATAGAATTAATTATATCTGAAATGTAAAACATTTCACAATCTTTTCTTTATATTTTATCTCATTTCACATTACTTCAGCTGAAGAGGAAAGAATTTTCAAAGAGTGTATTGCATGGATGTGCTCTCATTCTAAAGAATTTAGCCTATATGACTCTGGTTATAGAAACCTAAGAAGTTAAGAATAGAGGAAAAAAAGATGAAAATCTAAGCAGAGTGGACTTCTAAATCTATATCTATGCAACCAGACTTTTAAAAAATAACATTTTCTAAATTAGGGCAGATATGAAAAAGTCACAGCATGCAAAGGTCCTTGATGTGCCATGCATTCTTTAATTCTTTAATTAGACATACCTCTAACACTAGACTAAGAGGCACCAGTACCTCAACCATGCCCACATCAGGCATTAGTAATCAACCACTGCACTGCACAGTCTGCTTCTAGCCAGACACTTTCAGCTGGTGAGAATTAATATGTAAAATGACATCTATTTGTCATCTGCCTTTTCATGCAAGCCTTTAGTCTAAACTCACTTAACGGATACATTAGTATACTGGAGTTGTAGAGATAAACAGTTATTTCCCTCAGGAGGAAACTAGGAACAAGGGTAAATATAACACAGTTTGATAAGATGATTAGAGATGAGCATGGGAGACTATGTGAACCCAGAGGAAAGCAGAGGGGAGGGCAGAAGTGACACAGGGAAGATTTCATGGAAGAGGAAGCCATTAAGCTCATATACTCAGGATAACAATTTCTGACACAGAAACCCAAGTCATGTGTGTCATTGTTTTCTCTGACCCACTCTACACAGTGAATTTGACAGTGATGGTTGTGCATTATTGCCCAGGCTGAGACACTTTCTCTTGCAGCTATGAATGAATCACTATGCCTGAGAGAACCTCCACAATCAAACTGACCTCCAGCACTACTGAGGGCAGAGAATTTCCATGGGAATCAAGTGATAATAACACAAATTTTGAAAGCTCAGCAAAATAATCATCATCTTGAAAAATTTCTCTCTTACACAAAGTGGAAACAAAACTTAGTGTGCAGGGTTGGATATTTCCTGGGTCAAAGCAACCACACTATGATGAGTTCATTCCTGTCCCCACCTCATAAAATGACATGTGGCTTATGGGCTCATAAAATAAATGATGAACATCTGGTCTGGCTCCAGAGGGAGAGAAAAGATCCAGCTACCTCCGACTTCAATGACTGCAGTGATCAGGAACTATTCTCTGGCCCAGAGCTTCCTGGGAAGCTACTGAAGCATTTAGGATAGGGGAGGGAGTGGAATGGAGAGGGGAAAGAAAGCTACATGATAATTCATAGTGGCAGTAAGGCTTAAAATAATATTAAATCCTTCAAATAATGTAAAGAGCAATTTCCTAAGGATGCTCTATCAAAAGGCAAAAAGAAAAAAATTTCCACATGAATAGTTTATTACACTTAATCTCCCTAAAATCATTTCCCTTCAATCCCATTGTGGCCGCAGGGGAAGACATTGGGGTCTGGCTCCTGACCTTGGCAGGGTTGGCCTAACTTACATGAAGGAGCCACTTACTAGAACCAAAGCAATTAGAGTCTATTAAAAAGCAATGCCTCGGGCTTCCCTGGTGGCGCGGTGATTGAGAGTCTGCCTGCCGATGCAGGGGACACGGGTTCGTGCCCCGTTCCAGGAAGATCCCACATGCCGCAGAGCGGCTGGGCGCGTGAGCCATGGCCGCTGAGCCTGCGCGTCCGGAGCCTGTGCTCCGCAGCGGGAGAGGCCGCAGCAGTGAGAGGCCTGCGTACCGCAAAAAAAAAAAAAAAAAAAAAAAAAAAAAAAAAAAAAAAAAAAAGAAGCAATGCCTCTGAAGGGGAACTTCGAGATGGTGGAGAAGTAAGACGTGGAGATAAGCCTCCTCCCCACAAATACATCAGAAATACATCTACATGTGGGGCAACTCCTACAGAACACCTACTAGACACTGGCAGAAGACCTTAGACTTCCCAAAAGGCAAGAAACTCCCCACTTACCTGGGTGGGCAAAAGAAAAAATAGAGACAAAGAATAGGGACGGGACCTGCACCTCTGGGAAGGAGCTGTGAAGGAGGAAAAGTTTCCACACGCTAGGAAGCCCCTTCACTGGTGGAAACGGGGTGTGTGTGTGTGGGCGGGGGGAAGCTTCAGAGCGAGCCACGGAGGAGAGCACAGCAATAGGGGTGCAGAGGGCAAAGTGGAGAGATTCCCGCACAGAGGATCGGTGCCAGCACTTACCAGCCTGAGAAGCTTGTCTGCTCACCCGCCAGGACGGTTGGGGGTAGGAGCTGGGGCTCAAGTTTTGGAGATCAGATCCCAGGTAGAGGACTAGTGTTGGCTGCGTGAACACAGCTATAAGGGGGCTAGTGCACCACAGTTAACCAGGAGGAAGTTCAGGAAAAAGTCTGGAACTGCCTAAGAGTCAAGAGAGCATGGTTTCGGGGTGCACAAGGAGAGGAGATTCAGAACACCACCTAAACAGCTTCAGAGACGGGTGCGAGCCACGGCTACCAACACAGACACCAGAGATGGGCATGAAACGCTAAGGATGCTACTGCATCCAACAAGAAACCTGTGTGCAAACACAGGTCACTACCCACACCTCCTCTCCCGGGAGCCTGTGTAACCTGTCACTGCCAGGGTCCCATGATCCAGGGACAACTTCCCCAGGAGAACACACTGTGTGCCCCAGGCTGTTGCAATGTCATGCCAGCCTCTGCTGCCACAGACTCGGCCCCCCGCATCCCATACCCCTCCCTCCCTTAGGCCTCAGTGAGTCAGAGCCTCCGAAATAGCTGTTCCTTTAACCCCCTCCTGTCTGGGCAAAGAACAGATGCCAGAGGGAAACCTACATGCAGAGACTGGGCCAAATCCAAAGCTGAATCACAGCAGCTGTGCGAACAAAGAAGAGAAAGGGAAATTTCTCTGTGCTGCCTCAGAAGCAGTGGATTAAATCTCCACAATCAACTTGATGTACCCTGCCTCTGTGAAATACCTGAATACACAACGAATCATCCCAAAATTGAGGTGGTGGACTTTGCGAGCAACTGTAGACTTGGGGTTTGCTGTATGTGAGTGACTAATTTCTGATTGTTATGTTTATCTTAGTATAGTTTTTAACACTTTTTATCATTGGTGGATTTGTTTATTGGTTTGGTTGCTGTTTTTTTTTCTTTTTTTGCTTATTTTTTTATATTTTAATAATTTTTAAAATTTTCTATCTTAATAAATTTTTATTTTATTTTATTTCCTTTGTTTTCTCCCTTTTCTTCTGAGCCATATGGCTGACAGGGTGTGGGTCCAGCTGGTAGTCAGGCCAGAGCATCTAAGGTGGGAGAGCTGAATTCAGGACATTGGACCATCAGAGACCTCCAGGCCACACCTAATATCAAATGGTGAAAGCTCTCCCAGAGAATTCCATCTCAATGCTATGACTCAGCTTCACTCAATGACCAGCAAACTCCAGTTCTGGAAACCTCATGCCAAACAACGAGCAAGATAGGAGCACAAACCCATCCAATAGCAGAAAGGCTGCCTAAAACCATAATAAGTTCACAGACACCCCAAACACAACAGTGGCTGTGGTCCTACCCACCAGAAACACAAGATGCAGCCTCATCCACCAGAACACAGGCACCATTCCCCTCCACCAGGAAGGCTACACAAACCACTGAACCAACCTCACCCACTGTGGGCAGACACTAAAAACAATGGGAACTACCAACATGCAGCCTGCAAAATGGAGACCCCAAATGCAGTAAGGTAAGCAAAATCAGAAGACAGAGAAATACACAGCAGATGAAGGAGCAAAGTAAAAACCCACCAGACCAAACAAATGAAGAGGAAATAGGCAGTCTACCTGGAAAGGAATTCAGAGTTATGACAGTAAAGATGATCCAAAATCTTGGAAATAGAATGGAGAAAGTACAAGAAACATTTAGCAAGGACCTAGAAGAACTAAAGAGCAAACAAACAATGATGAACAACACAATAAATGAAATTAAAAACTCTCTAGAAGGAATCAATAGCAGAATAACTGAGGCAGAAGAAAGAATAAGTGACATGGAAGATAAAATAGTGGAAATAACTACCACAGAGCAGAATAAAGAAAAGAGAATGAAAAGAATTGAGGACAGTCTCAGAGACCTCTGAGACAACATTAAATGCACCAACATTCAAATTATAGGGGTCCCAGGAAAAGAAGAGGAAAAGAAAAGGACTGAGAAAATATTTGAAGAGATTACAGTTGAAAACTTCCCTAACATGGGAAAGGATATAGGCAATCAAGTCCAGGAAGAGCAGAGAGTCCCATACAGGTTAAACACAAGGAGAAACACTTCAAGACACATATTAATCAAACTATCAAAAATTAAATACAAAGAAAAAATATTAAAAGCAGCAAGGGAAAAACAAGAAAAAACATACAAGGGAATCTCCATAAAGTTAACAGCTGATCTTTCAGCAGAAACTCTGCAAGCCATAAGGGAGTGGCAGCATATATTTAAAGTGATGAAAGGGAAAAAACTACAACCAAGATTACTCTACCCAGCAAGGATCTCAGATTTGATGGAGAAATTAAAACCTTTACAGACAAGCAAAAACTGAGAGAGTTCAGCACCACCAAACCAGCTTTACAATAAATGCTAAAGGAACTTCTCTAGGCAAGAAACACAAGAGAAGGAAAAAACCTACAATAACAAACCCAAAACAATTAAGAAATTGGGAATAAGAACATACATGTCAGTAATTACTTAAATGTAAATGGATTAAATGCTCCAACCAAAAGACATAGACTAGCTGAATGGATATAGAAACAAGACCTGTATATATGCTGTCTACAATAGACCCAGTTGAGACCTAGGGACACATACAGACTGAAAGTGAGGGGATGGAAAAAGATATTCCATGCAAATGGATATCACAAGAAAGCTGGAGTAGCAATTCTCATATCAGACAAAATAGACTTTAAAATAAAGACTATTACAAGAGACAAAGAGGAACACTACATAATGATCAAGGGATCAATCCAAGAAGAAGATAGAACAATTGAAAATATTTATACACCCAACATACAAGCACCTCAATACATAAGGCAAATGCTAACAGCCATAAAAGGGGAAAACGACAGTAACACAATAATAGTAGGGGACTTTAACACCTCACCTTCACCACTGGACAGATCATCCAAATATAGAAATAAATAAAGAAACACAAGCTTTAAATGAAACAAACAAGATGGACTTAATTGATATTTATAGGAAATTCCATTCAAAAACAGCAGAATACACTTTCTTCTCAAGTGCTCATGGAATATTCTCCAGGATAGATCATATCTTGGGTCACAAATCAAGCCTTGGTAAATTTCAGAAAATTGAAATTTTATCAATTATCTTTTCCTACCACAATGCTCTGAGACTAGATATCAGTTACAGGATAAAATCTATAAAAAATGCGAACACATGGAGGATAAACAATACACAAGTAACTAACGAAGACATCACTGAAGAAATCAAAGAGGAAACCAAAATATACCTAGAAACAAATGAAAATGAAAACAGAATGGTCCAAACCTATGGGATACGGCAAAAACAGTTCTAAGGGGGGAGTTTATAGCAATACAATCCTACCTCAAGAAACAAGAAGCATCTTAAATAAACAACCCAACCTCACACCTAAAGCAATTAGAGAAAGAACAAAAAAACCCCAAAGTTAGCAGAAGGAAAGAAATCATAAAGACCAGATCAGAAATAAATGAAGGAAACAATGGCAAAGATTAATAAAGCTAAAAGATGGTTCTCTGTGAAGATAAACAAAATTAATAAACCATTAGCCAGACTCATCAATAAAAAAAGGGAAACAGCTCAAATCAACAGAATTAGAAATGAAAAACAAGTAACATATGACACTGCAGAATTACAAAATTTCAGGAGAGATTACTACAAGCAACTATATGCCAATAAAATGGACAACCTGGAAGAAATGGACAAATTCTGAAAAATGCAAAACCTGCTGAGACTGAACCAGGAAGAAATAGAAAATATAAACAGACTAATCACAAGCACTGAAATTGAAACTGTGATTTAAAAACTTCAAACAAACAAAAGCCCAGGACCCGATGGCGTCACAGGCAAATTCTATTAAACATTTTCAGAAGAGATGGCACCTATCCTTCTCAAACTCTTCCAAAACACAGCACAGGGAGGAACACTCCCAAACTCATTCTATCAGGCCACCATCACCCTCGTACCAAAACCAGACAAAGATGTCACAAAAAAAGAAAACTACAGGCCAATATCACTGATGAACATAGATGTAAAAATCCTCAACAAAATATTAGGAAACAGAATCCAACAGCACACTAAAAGGATAATACACCATGATCTAGTGGGGTTTACCCCAGGAGTTGAAGGATTCATCAATATATGCAAATCAATCAATGTGATACACCATATTAACAAATTGAAGGAGAAAAACCATATGATCCTCTCAATAGATACAGAAAAAGCTTTCAACAAAATTCTACACCCATTTATGATAAAAACCCTCCAGAAAGTATGTGTAGAGGGAACTTACCCCAACATAATAAAGGCCATATATGGCAAACCCACAGCCAACATCATTCTCAATGGTGAAAAACTGAACCATTTCCACTAAGATAAGGAATAAGACAAGGCTGCCAACTCTCACCACTATTATTCCACACAATTTAGGAAGTTTTAGTCACAGCAATCAGAAAAGAAAAAGAAATAAATGGGATCCAAGTTGGAAAAGAAGACATAAAACTGTCACTGTTTGCAGATGACATGACACTATACATAGAAAATCCTAAAGATGCTACCAGAAAACTACTAGAGCTAATCAATGAATCTGGTAAAGTAGTATGATACAAAATTAATGCACAGAAATCTCTTGCATTCCTAAAAACTAACGAGAAACAATCTGAAGGAGTAATTAAGGAAACACTCCCATTTACCATCACAACAAAAAGACAAAAATCATAAAATACATAGGAATGAACCTACCTAAGGAGACAAAAGACTTGTATGCAGAAAACTATAAGACACTGATGAAAGAAATTAAAGATGATACAAACAGATGGAGAGACATACCATGTTCTTGGATTGGAAGAATCAACATTGTGCAAATGACTATACTACCCAAAGCAATATATGGATTTAATGCAATCCCTACCAAACTACCAATGGCATTTTTCACAGAACTAGAACAAAAAATTTCACAATTTGTATGGAAATATAAAAGACCCCCAATAGCCAAAGCAATCATGAGAAAGACAAATGGAACTGGAGGAATCAAGTTCCCTGACTTCAGACAATTCTACAAAGCTACAGTCATCAAGACAGTATGGTACTGGCACAAAAACAGAAATATAGATCAATGTAACAGGATAGAAAGCCCAGAGATAAACCCAGGCACACATGGTAAACTTATCTTTGATAAAGCAAGGATATAAAATGGAGAAAAGACAGCCTCTTCAATAAGTGGTGCTGGGAAAACTGGACAGCTACATGTAAAAGAATGAAATTAGAACAGTCCCTAACACCATACACAAAAATAAACTCAAAGTGGATTAAAGACCTAAATGTAAGGCCAGACACTATAAAACTCTTAGAGGAAAACATAGGCAGAACACTCTATGACATAAATCAAAGCAAGATCCATTTTGACACATCTCCTAGAGAAATAGAAATAAAAAGTAAAATAAACAAATGTGACCTAAGGAAACTTAAAAGCTTCCGCACAGTAAAAGAAACCATATAACCATATAACCCTCAGAATGGGAGAAATATTTGCAAATGAAGCAACTGACAAAGGATTAATCTCCAAAATTTATAAGCAGCTCACGCAGCTTAATATCAAAAAAAACAAACAAATCCAAAAATGAGTAGAAACCCTAAATAGACATTTCTCCAAAGAAGATATACAGATTGCCAACAAACACATGAAGGGATGCTCAACATCACTAATCATCAGAGAAATGCAAATCAAAACTACAATTAGATATCACCTCACACCAGTCAGAATGGCCATCATCAAAAAATCTAGAAACAATAAATGCTGGAAAGGATGTGGAGAAAAGGGAACCCTCTTGCACCACTGATGGGAATATGAATTGGTACAGCCACTATGGAGAACAGTATGGAAGTTCCTTAAAAATCTACAGATAGAACTACCATATGACCCAGCAATCCCATTACTGGGCATATACCCTGAGAAAACCATAATTCAAAAACAGTCATGTACCACAATGATAATTGCAGTACTATTTTCAATAGCCAGGACGTGGGAGCAACGTAAGTGCCCATCAACAGATGAATGGATAAAGAAGATGTGGCACATATATACAATGGAATATTACTCAGCCATACAAAGAAACGAATTTGAGTTATTTGTAGTGAGGTGGATGGACCTAGAGTCTGTTATAGGGCGAAGTAAGTCAGAAAGAGAAAAACAAATACCATATGCTAACACATATATATGGAATCTAAAAGAAAATGGTTCTGAAGAACCTAGGGGCAGGACAGGAATAAATACGCAGTCGTAGGGAATGGACTTGAGGACACTGTGAGGGGAAAGGGTAAGCTGGGATGAAGTGAGAGAGTGTCATGGACATATATACACTATCAAGTGTAAAACAGATAGCTAGTGGGAAGCAGCCACATAGCCCAGGGAGTTCAGCTCGGTGCTTTGTGACCACCTAGAGAGTTGGGATAGGGAGGGTGGGAGGGAGACGCAAGAGGGAGGTGACATGGGGATATATGTATATGTATATATATGGCTGATTCACTTTGTTAGAAAGCAGAAACTAACACAACATTGTAAGGCAATTATAGTCCAATAAAGATGTTAAAAAACAAAACAAAACAATGTCCATGTCCTGGTATCCATTAATTCTTTAGGCTCCATAAGCACGTTTAGAAGAATAAACTTCTTAGATAGCTTTGTCAGAAGAGAGACCAGAAAGAAGGGGATGAGAACAGATGAATTAAAATGGTAGAAATTGGAAGAAAATAAGGACTCAGAGGAAGAGTCATTTGGAGGGATGTCAGATCAGAAAATGGCATTCAAATACAGGATCCTTCTCAGGGAGCATCGGGAGGGCTCTGCTCTCCAAAGCAGGGGTGACCCAGTTAGTCAGGGAGGTTGACCAAGACAAAGCTGAAGGTTTACCAAATTCAGACTCAAGTGGATATAAGTCTAGCCTTGGCCGCTTGAATACAGTACCTCAATACCAAGGAGACAGGCCAGGGAGTGCAAAAGAACAATGGAATCAGAGGTGAGAAAACTTTCATCCCATCTCCTCTAGTTACTAGCCAAGTGGGCTGGAATGGCTGGGTCTGTTGCCTTTTCTGATCAGGAATTTCCTCATCGTGCTCTCTCTACCTTCTCCTCTGATCATAAGATTTCAGCGGCAGTGCACAGGAAAGACTTTTGTGTAAACTATAAAATGATGTGTGAGGAAGGCACTGACACTAATGTGATTATCCACTATTTCTACAAAAAGACACCTCAAATGTAGGATGATGGGTCAACAGTTTAATCTTCCTATACTCTATTCAAAGCAAAATCTGACATTTAATTTGAGATACACTTTTTCTTTCCTTGATGGAAAGAAAGGGGAAAAAATGAGGAGGATTGTTCTTTTGAAAGATTTGCCTGTACTCTTAACTAATTTGAAACCCCAGCTTCAAAAGCAGTGAATTGTTTTATTTAATCAGCAAGAAAACATATCCCGCAAAAGGCAGCTCCCTGAAGGGGAATCTGCTCAAACACCATTTCCATGGCTGCCGCTGTAACAATATTTTTTACTGAACTAAGCATTGCTAATTTTAGCCACGGATTATCTGGAAAGCAAGGAAGAAATAGTTGAAAGGCAATTTTTACCTGAGCCACACTGAGCCTCTGAGAACTTTTACTAAGAAAAAGATGCTGCTAGAAAAAGCAACTACGTAACTCCAATGCCTTGGGGACATTTGTCAACTGCTCTCCATCAGCCTGTGCAAGAAGGAGGGAGGTACCATTTTTCTAATTTAGGAAGAAATTGAAACTCAGTGGTGAAATGATTTGATTCAGATCATTACAGTTTATATAAGAAAGCAGTGTATCACCCCAGCAACCTTAATTTCCAGCCTGGCCTCTGGTCCCAGACCTTTCCGTTAATGGCATGACATTTGCTTAGAGAGCTAAGCTATTTTGGATGCTGGTTTCAGTAAGCTGCCTCATGAAGGGACTTGAAAAAAAGAGATCTGCATTAAATGGACTGGAAGTAATATCTGCAACAGGTTACTTTGATTTTGAACAAGAAAGTAAGGTAAACAATAGTAATAGATAGACTCTGTCCCATTCATGAAGAGTCCGAGATTGCTTAAATAAGTGACCTTAAATTACCTGCAAAGGAGTCATAGAGAGGCAGATACATTCCTTATGATCTTAGCTGCTGTATCCTCCACAAGCAACAAATCCTCCAGGCAACAATGAATATTTTTCAGACTGCATTTGGAGGTGTCTAGCTCCAGGTGTGGGATACAGAAGTAGTTCTTGTGTGATCTCTGAATTAGGAGGAATGGGGCCTAGATAACCAAGTCAGGTCCCAGTGGGTACTGACCAGCTGCTTTTACAGAAAGTGAAGGCAAAAGTGTAGGGATTGTTCTTGTCACCTAGTAGAAATCCTTGGTGGGTTTCCAGGCCCAGGTTCCCCCAGGCTCACTCCTCTGGGGTTGGTGGCTGCAACTCTGAGGGTTAGATATAGTCAGGGAAGGACTTTGGAAATCTCAGAATGCTCTGTTGTTTTCCTTCACCGAATACTTCTTTCAGATCCTCATTCATACTAAGGAATAGAGAACTAATAAAAACAGTATTAACCTGCAGGGAATTTGTTTTTCTCACTAATCTAAGCCAGAAGCTAAAGAGAACTATTGGCAATCAGAGTAGCATGGAAGAAAACTTTTTGAAAAGTTTTCTAAGACATTGGCTGACTTCTGCACGAGTAAACTTGGCAGGCTACTGGGGGAGATGGGCAAAACGAGACAGTCAAAACCTGCCCTCCCCCAGGGTTCTCTCATGATCCAGGGAAATTGATTCCTATGGGATTCCACAAGATCACTCGAGTAGAACTAGACTCCATAAAGCAAGCCTGTGGAATATTCAAATATAATGTCTAGGCTGGCCTTGTCCCTGAATTGATTTATTCCCAGCATGCGAGGGGTCCCCAAGCTTTTTTCTTGTCCCTGGGTGCCATGTGATGACACAGATGGTGCTCATATACCCAGCTCAGAGTGTGGTGGAGTCCAAGAAAAAACTCTTCCTGGAGGAAATAATTTCTGCATAGGGTCTTAAAGAATTAACAGGTTAATCTGGGGAAAAGGAAAGAGAAAGCATTCCAGGAAAGAGGACTATCAAAAATTAGGGTACAGGAGAATACTATTCAGCCATAAAAAAAAAAAAAATGACATCCTGCCATTTGCAAGGATGAACCTTGAGAGCATTATCTTAAGTGAAATAAGTCAGGCAGAGAAAGAAAAATACCATATGATCTCACTTATATGTGGAATTCAAAAAAAAAAGAAACAAGCTCATAGACAGAAGGGATTGGCTGTTGCTTAAGGGGATGGGGGTTGGGTATGGGGTGGGGTGGGGGGTGAGTGAAATGGCTGAAAGGGGTCAAAAGGTACAAACTTCCAGTTATAAAATAAGTCATGACAATGTAAGGTACAGCATGGTGACTGTTGTTAACAATATTGTATTGCATATTTGAAAGTTGCTAAGAGAGTAGATCTTAAAAGTTTTCATCACACACACAAAAATTATTTTTAGCTATGTATGGTGATGGATGTTAATTAGACTTATTGTGATGATCATTTTGCAATATATACAAATAATCATCGTTGTACACCTGAAACTATAGCTGGTTTGTGAAGTCTCATCTCTAAGGCATTCCATGAGTGTAATCTTGGACTGACCATAGAACCTCTCTGAGTCTGAGCTTTCCCACCCACTGGATGTGAATAACCATGTCTCTTCTAACCATTTTACAGCATTCCTAGCAGATACAAGACAATGAATGTGAAAGTTCACTGTGAGCTATAAAACCCAGTACACACGTGAGGATTTCTTAATAAAGCAATTCCTTTACTGACTCTATTTCTCATTTCTCCACCTGCAAATTGCAAATCTCCTCAATGCAGGGGATTGTGCTTACAGATTACATAATTACTGTAGAGTTTGCCGTCTTTGAAAAAGCAAGGGGCTGTTTGGGATGCATGATAATCTTGCTAATCAGCAGCTCTTGATTTTTCAGGGAAAGTTTGTGTTGTTTGGGGTTATCCATAACATTTACTTCTCTGCTTCTCTTTCCTGTTGTCTGCCCTTGCTCATTTTATTACTTATTAGTAGCTTGCTGTGAGGTAAGGAGGAAACTATAAAGGGGAATGAAACACAAGCCATAATATAATGCAACTTTTTAGTGAAAATAGCATCAGTCAGGGAAGATGCTGGAACTTGCTGGAGATCCAGTTAATCTGTGACTTTTATTTCTCCTTGATATAATGCCTGGGCAAAGTGTATGCACTCTTCCCACACACTCAGAGATGTGGTGTTGCTGCTTAAGGCTCATGAAACAATTGTGTTAAGAATGTGGCCTGCAATTTCAGGTTTCACTTCTCATTGTTATGCTCTGAGTTGAAAACATCTCCCAAAAGAGTGAAAATATCCTCTATGCATGCTGACACTCCATTATATATCATACCTTTGAGTTTATAAGCCTGGTCTGAGTCGCATAACCACCTTTCCATGACATGAGGCTCTTCCCATACCTGAATCTAGTATCTCTGACATAGATTGACATTTCCCACTTCAAGTTGAAGATGGAAAAGCCTACTGTCCATGGTTATTCCTCCTGGGAATCGTGGGGCATGAGGACTTCTCAAGGTGGTTTCAACCAGACAGAAATCCAAATCCTGTTAATGGTCTTCAGAGAGAGAGAGAGAAGTTTGCATGCAGAAATAGAAGAATGTGGTGTCACTCTATTACATGATGACAGTCCAGGCTACCTTAGTCAGGTCTTTAGTTTCAAGTAACAAAATGCCAATTCATATTAGCTTAAGGAAAATATGGACTCACTGAAGGATAGGAGCTCCGGGGACTTGTACCCCCTCAGGACATTCTCTCTCTTCCACACCTCCTTTACCAACTCCATTCTCTTTGGCTGGTTGTCTTTACACCCCATGGTAACAAACATCACCAGACTTTATCTTTCAAGCCTTATAACCAGAGGAGAGGGCTCTTGCCTCTCTAAAGGAATAATTCTTTTCCAGAGGGGGGTTTGTTTGTCAGTATGCCTGTTGGCTTTCAAAGAACTAGGACTTTAAGGTATGTCCTATTTTCTCCATGATTTTCCTAATGCATATGAACACAGGTGTGTGATACATATGTAAATAGATACATATAAATGATTAAAGAACAAAAATTTAGGAAGGCAGCAGGAGGAGAGACTTTAGCCTCACTTACTGCCCATGAGCGGATGGGAAAAGTTTTGAGTGAGACACAGAATTCTGTCTCTCCAATTTCCTTGAGGAATGACAGGTAATAAAGAAACATACTGAAGTCCTATCTGGCAATTATCTATACTTGTTTCATATGTGTATTTGAAAATTTAAATGAACCATTTTATAAAAATTCTTCCAAAGAACAAGATCAGTAATTCTTAACTAATTCTGATGTTGAATGTATGAAAGTGTAATCTAAATAAACTTATTCAGGAAAGTACCTGAAGGCAGCTAACAGGTGAGTGCAGCTAATATTTAAATTTCTGTGCTCACAGAATACAGTGTGAATGACACATGGAGTTGTACAACATGGCAGTCTTGTGTGTGTTGGGGGGTGTATGTGTGTGCAGATGTGGTAGAAACTGCAAGTTGCCTACCCAATGTCCATTCCACCTTTCTTCCCAACTAATAGAATGCTCCTTTTCCTTCTGGGTTATAGAATGCCCAGCTAAAAAGTTACATTTTCCTGGTAGCTTGGTGTCAGTGGGATATAAGCAGAAGTTGTTGGTGGAACATCTAGGAAAACTCCTTTGCTCTCCATCCCTCTTCCTTCCTCGATATGGATATGATAGCTGCAGCTCCAGCAGCCTATCTGAATGACTAAGAGACATGGGAAGGATGGCAGAGAACAGAGATAGAAAGTGCCTGGGTCATCAAGACCATGGAATGGAGTGGTTATACCTGCCCTAAACCATCTAACCTCTACACCATTTTTAAAAAATAAGATCTGCTTTTTTTATGTAAAGCCATGGATGGTTTCAATTTTCTCATTTATCTAGCCAGTTAAAGAGTGACCCTTATAGAACCGGTGTAGGGCAGGACATTTGGATGGATAATCAGCACAGCTCAAGAAAGTTCTCATGAGGCTAAATTCTTTGAGATTTCTGGAATTTTTATGTGACATGACTTCTAGACATGAATGAAATCCTAGGTTTCTCCAGAGTTAGGAATAGAGGGAAGGCAGAAATAGAACGCAGATATCCTGGCCACTGCTTTCTCTACAATCTCCATACCCAGGTTTAAAAACAAGTTGACACAGTGCTGGTCCAAGAAGTACAGGGTTTGTGTTATGGGACAGTGAGAACAATAAAATGTGTACACCCGGGTTCAAAGTTTCATTCTTCCATCCACTAACTATATGGCTTTAGACAAGTTATTAACTTCTCTGTGACATTTTCCACATCCGAACATGGAGATAATAAAAGCTTTCATTGGGTTTTCAAGTGTACAAAAATCCTAGATTTTATGAACATCTGAGGTGAGAATTTGGACTGCTGTGCAGACAGTAAGTGAGCCACTAGCATGGAGAACCAGGACTATCTCTCAGTTATTGAGCACACAAAGTCCAAAGAGCAAGTCAGAGAAAATTTAAAAGTCCAAGGTTCTGAGGTCACTTTTGTGCAAAACTATAAACACATAAACTCAATACAATGGACAAACCCAGACCATTAGACACCAGGCTCTAGTCATATCACAAATTAGAGCACTCTTCTCCCATAGAGAGAAGTCAGTGAGAGAGAGGAGAAAAAAAAAGGCAAGCAATTTCCCCACAATTCTGAGAATTCTGAGAGGTCAGAAGTTCTTATTTTATGGGCCCAGGCAGAAAAGCAAGAAGAGCTAGATACTTCTTTACCCTACATCTGGCTTTCAGGGTTGGAACAAGGATTAGATTATATAATCAAGTATATTTTCTAAAAAATCCATGTATTTTTGTAACAGAGAAATCCTGAAAAGCAATTTGACTGTAACAAAAATAGAAGAATGCATCATTGTCTTCTGGACTCTGCTGTCGCTTGGCTTCCCTTCATCCAGGAACAATCCACCGCCTTTCTCATAGCCTACTTTCACCTTGAAAGTTGCACAGGGTAAAAGGAAGAGAAAAGCATGGGAGGTGAGAAGAATGGAAAGGCTGCAGGCTGGCTTCAGGTTCAGTTCTTAATCTCCTGTGTGGATGCTCATGGTTGGGAAGAAATAAAAGTAGTGAAGGCCATTGCTTTACCTTAATCTTAAATCTTATATTAGAAAAGCTTTCAGATAGAAAAAAGAAAGAGTTAAATAAAATCCCTTGCCAAAAAGAGTTGCACTGAAGCTTGAAAATGGAACTTATATCTAGTAATATATTTGGGGTTATAGCAAGAGTCCTGAGATACAAATTCATTCATTTTATCTTCCAGTGTCTCACGTTCATGTAAATGGCTCAGGGCACATATTTGAAAATTCTCATGGAAAAAAAGTCACATTCTAAAGTACACCCAGATTATGGTTATAAAACTAACTTATTTTTAAGGGGGGATGACCAAGCATTCCAGGTTTAAAGTGGAAATGAGATGAAAATATTTGGAGAACAAAGTGTGATTGCATTCCTGAAAAATTTAATTAGGTCTTTAAAAATAACTGAAACTAACAAATACCCAAAATCCAAGCAGATCTCAAGAACTAATCAACATAAGACGATACAGGAAGCTTCAGTTGAAAACATTGAAAACTAATAGGATTTGAAATGTAAATACCTGGGATTTTTGTGCACTGCTTGGTTTGTTTTTTAGTGAGAATAAAAAGTACAGCATCTAATTTATTTAATATTCCTAAAATATTTGTTTCTTAACTATCAACAAAACGAAAAGGCAACCTACTGAATGGGAAAAATATTTGCAAATCATACATCTGATAAAGGGTTAATATCCAAAATACATAAAGAACTCATACAACTCAGTAGCAAAAAAACCAAATCTGATTAAAAAATGGGCAGAGGGTCTAAATAGACATTTTCCAAAGAAGACATACAGATGGCCAAAAAGCACATGAAAAGATCATTAATAATCAGAGAAAGGCAAATTAAAACATGTAAAGGTGCTCAACATCATTAATGATTAGGAAAATGCAAATCAAAACCACAGTGAGATATCACCTCACACCTGTCAGAATGGCTACTATCAAAAAGACAAGAAATAATAAATGTTGGCAAGGATGTGGAGAAAATGAACACTTGTGCACTAATGGTGGGAATGTAAATTGGTGCAATCACTATGGAAAACAGTATGGAGGTTCCTCAAAAAATTAAAAATGGAACTACTATATGATCTGTAATTCCACTTCTGGGTATTTATTCAAAGAAAATCAAAATGCTAATTCAAAAAGATATATGCACCTTCATGTTCATTGTAGCATTATTATAATAGCCAAGATATGGAAACATGTGTCCATCAACGGATGAATGGATAAAGAAGATGTGGTATATATATATATATATATATATATATATATATATATATATATATATTTACAATGGAATATTACTCATCCATAAAAAAAGAATGAAATCTTGCATTTGTGACAACATGAATGGACCTCAGGGGAATTATGCTAAGTGAAATAAGTCAGAGGAAGACAAATATCATATGACCTCTCTTATGTAAGGAATCTAAAAAACAAAAACAAATATAAACAAACAAATCCAACTCATAGATACAGAAAACAGATTGGTGGTTGCAAGAGATGGGAGGTGGCGAGTAGAACAAAAGGGTAAACCATTTTTTAGTTTAAATAAATAAATTGAATAAAATTTTTCCAAATAAAATAAAAATGAATTAGTTTATATTGTGCATTTAAAGAATATATAACTTGATTCACTTGCTCTCTCTTTCAATTTAAAAAAAAAACATAATACTGACTGGAAGGGTGTGGATAGGAAGAGTCTTTTTTTCTCTAGCTATTGGAAATACTTATTATAATGCCTTGTGAAATATAACCTAAGCTGCATTTTAATCAAACTTTGTTTTCTTTCTGAGGAGAGCATCTTGGAGAATAATTTGGCTTCATTTCCCACAATAAAATGGCCTTTTGTGGATTATTTCAAAATATACCTCACAAACATTAGAAAGAGTAGCCAAGTTACCAGCTTCCGAAGTTGCCTGTGGTCTTCAATGAGGGAGATTCATTCTTAGTGGAACCATCCATATCAACTATCAAGATGAGACTATATCTGTATGACATGAGTAAAGCTTTCCTCGTCTATTTTGACAAAGTCTTCAATGGCAATTTATATAACTGGCTGTCAAAATCCTGACTTTTGTTGCAAACAGAATGAGCCAGATTGGGGGCAGGATAGAAGTCTACACACCCACATGGCATGCCACTTCCTTTTCTCAAAATATTCAAGGCTTTCCCATTGCTAATAGGTAGAGATCAGACTTCTTACCTGTGTGATCTGGGCTCCAACCCACTTCTCTCTCATTTCTCATTTTCTCAAGCTTGTTTACAACCAGCTTCAAATGTGCCATGTTCTCTTTCTCTCATCCCCTGGCCTTCAATCTAGTTTTTCTGCTTGATATCATCTCTCTTTACCCCTTCTCTCATCTTTTGCCAGTTGCCTGGTTTAATCTTCTGGTGTAGGTTTATATGTCACTTCCTTCAGGATGTCTTCTGTCATACCCAAAGTTCATGTCAGTTTTTACCTAAATGCTTCCATAGCACCCAACACATCCAGCATATCTCTTACCACAGCTCTTTCACACTGTTGTAATTGCCATCTCCTTGCCTGCATATCCCACTAGATGAGAAATACTGTGATCATGATGTCCTGTATCTTATACAATATTTTGTCCAAAGTGCCTACCATAGACACTCAATAATTTTTTTTTGAATGAACAAATTTCCGATCGTGTGAGGTGGTACCAGTATTAGGGAATTAGAAACAAAAATGGACAGGTGGAGTGTTAAGGAAGGCCAAGTAGAGGTTTGACCCAAAACATAGTGTATATTGGGTAGATATTTTAGTGGTGCCAGCTAAGGGCTGTAGGTAGATGTCCCTGAGACAAGCAAGGCCTGCATCAGGGGTCTGGCTTTGGGTTTCAAGTACCTCATGTGGGAATTAGCATTCAGAGCCCAGATCTGGTCCTCGAGAAGATTGCCCAATGCAAGAGAGAAGTCTAGTCCTGAAGGAACCTGTCTGGGTCAAGATACTAAGCTAAGGTAGGGATCCAATTACTGGAATTAGTGTTTAACACAAATGTTTAGGCATTAAGAACAAAGTGAGAACACATCTATTATGCCTGCAGCACAAGGTCAGAAGAGGGTTAGAACAAGACCAGTGATACAGAGCCTAGGAATCTTGTATTTCCTAAAATTCTTGAAAATAATTGGTTCTAGAGCCTGGGGAAAAGCTAGGCCTGCAGATGGAAGTGAAAGGATATGATAATCTGAGGAATTTGAGGACAAGGACTGAGGAATTCCTTACACCTGTCAGGGAATTCAATCATCAGGAAGGCCAAACTGACTTAAAGCCAGGCTGCATATAGTGGTTACTTCGCACAGACTATCCACTGAGCAATCCACATTGAGACTGGCAAGGGAAGCCAGGTAAGAACAGACTCCCAAGTCTGCAGTGTGCACTGTATTTATTATTCCCTCTGAGGATTGTCTACTTATTCTAGGACAAAGTTGCAAAGAACTCTTGTCCTTCTCAGGCATGTGTGATGGTACTCTTGCCAAACAATATATTTAAGGTGCATCCCATGTCCAATTCAGTCTGAGTCATTACAACTTTAGGAGAGCTATCTCATGGTCAAAGAATTTCAGAGGAGTAGAATTTGTTCATGGTACTTCACTAGATGCCATCCTGGTCTCTACCATTTTAGACAATCCTCCACTAAAAAACTCCCTGGATAAGCCAGAAAGGAATCATTTTAACTCAGGCCAACTAGAAAATATATTAGCCTTAAGACAAAATAAGGCAAAGCAACCAAAAATATTGTCAAACATGTAATAGAATAAGGGCATTCATAATGATAACCTTATGGAGAGTTTTGCCAAGAAATCAATACTTCCTAATGTTGTATTTAAGACCTGGAATTGGATCTAATTCAAACTTCACAAATTTTTCCGTAATGTTGACATATTTTTTCTTTCAACATGAAAATAAAGGAAGGGGACTCAACAGTAGTGAGCCAATGCATTCTAAGAGACTGGAACAGTCAAAGAATTTCTTGATTTAAGAATTCCAGAGGCGACATTCAAGATGACGGAGGAGTAAGACATGGAGATCAGCTTCCTCCCCACAAATACATCAAAAATACATCTACATGTGGAACGACTCCTACAGAACACCTACTGAATGCTGGCAGAAGACCTCAGACTTTCTAAAAAGCAAGAAACTCCCCATGTACCTAGGTAGGGCAAAAGAAGAAAGAGAAAACAGAGACAAAACAACAGGGACAGGACCTGCACATCTGGGAGGGAGCTGTGCAGGAGGAAAAGTTTCCACACACTAGGAAGCCTCTTCACTAGTGGAGAAGGGGGGGAAGGCAAAGGGAAAGCTTCAGAGCCATGGAGGATAGTGCAGCAACAGGGGTGCAAAAGGCAAAGTGGAGAGATTCTCGCACAGAGGATCGTTGCTGACCAGCACTCACCAGCCCAAGAGGCTTGTCTGCTAACCCGCCGGGGCAGGTGGAGGCTGGGAGCTGAGGCTCGGGCTTCAGAGAGCAGATCCCAGGGAGAGAACTGGGGTTGGCTGTGTGAACACAGCCTGAAGAGAGCTAATGCACCACAGCTAGCCAGGAGGGAGTCCAGAAAAAAGTCTGGAACTGCTTAAGAGTCAAGAGACCATGGTTTTGGGTGCATGAAGAGAGGAGATTCAGAACACCCTAGACAGCTTCAGAGGCGGGCATGAGCCACAGCTAACAGCGTGGACACCAGAGATGGGCATGAAATGCTAAGGCTGCTGCTACATTCACAAAGAAGCCTGTGTGCAATCACAGGTCACTATCCACACCGCCCCTCCTGGGAGCCTGTGCAGCCCGTCACTGCCAGGGTCCCATGATCCAGAGACAACTTCCCTGGGAGAACACAAGGCACACCTCAGGCTGTTGCAACATCTTGCTGGCCTCTGCTGAGGCAGGCTTGCCCCGCATCCCGTACCCCTCCCTCCCCCTGGCCTGAGTGAACCAGAGCCCCCTAATCAGCTGCACTTTTAACCCCCTCCTGTATGGGTGAAGAACAGATACCAGAGGGTGACCTAGATGCAGAGGTGGAGCCAAATCCAAAGCTGGACCCCAGGAGCTGAGAAAGGGAAATTTCTCCATGCAGCCTCAGGAGCAGTGGATTAAATCTCCACAATCAACTTGATTTACCCTGCACCTGTGGAATAGGTGAATAGAAAATGAATCATTCTAAATTTGAGGCAATGGACATTGGGAGCAACTGTAGACTTGGGGTTTGCTGTATGTGACAGACTAGTTTCTGATTTTTATGTTTATCTCAGTAGAGTTCTATGCACTTGTTATCATTGGTGGATTTGTTTATTGGTTTGGTTGCTCTCTTCTTTATTTTATTACTTTTTTATATTTTTAATACTTTTTTATTTTAATAACTTTATTTCATTTTACCTTATTTTTCTTTCTCTTTTTTTTCTCACTTTTCTTCTGAGGCATGTGGTTGACAGGGTCTTGGTGCTCTGGCTGGGTGTCAGCCCTGAGCCTCTGAGGTGGGAGAGTTAAGTTCAGGACACTGGACCACCAGAGATCTCCCAGCCCCATATAATAACAATTGATGAGAGTTCTCCCAGAGATCTCCTTATGAACGCTAAGACACAGCTCCACTCAATGACCAGCAAGCTCCAGTGCTGGAAACCCCATGCCAAACACCTAGCAAGATGGGAACACAAACCCACCTATTAGCAGAGAGGCTGCCTAAAATCATAATAAGTTCACAGACATGCCAAAACACACCACTGGATATAGTCATGCCAACCAGAAAGACAAGATCCAGCGTCATCCAACAGAACACAGGCACCAGTCACCTACACCAGGAAGACTACACAACCCACTAAATCAACCTCATCCACTGGGGGCAGACACCAAAAACAACAGGAAATGTGAACATGCAACCTGCGAAAAGGAGACCCCAGACATAGTAAGTCAAGCAAAATGAGAAGACAGAGAAACACACAGCAGATGAAGGAGCAAAGTAAAAACCCACCAGACAAAGAAATAAAGAGGAAATAGGCAGTCTAACTGAAAAACAATTCAGAGTAATGAAAGTAAATATGATCCAAAATCTTGGAAATAGAATGGAGAAAATTCGAGAAACAATTAACAAGGACCTAGAAGAACTAAAGAGCAAACAAACAATGATGAACAACACAATAAATGAAATTAAAAGTTCTCTAGAAGAAATCAATAGCAGAATAACTGAGGCAGAAGAACGAATAAGTGACCTGGAAGATAAAATAGTGGAAATAACTACCTCAGAGCAGAAAAAAGAAAAAAAGGGTGAAAAGAACTGAGGACAGTCTCAGATGCCTCTGGCACAACATTAAATGCACCAACATTCAAATTATAGGGGTCCCAGAAGAAGAAGAGAAAAAAAAAGGGACTGAGAAAGTGTCCAAAGAGCTTTTAGTTGAAAACTTTCCTAATATGGGAAAGGAAATAGGCAATCAAGTCCAGGAAGAGCAGAGACTCCCATACAGGATAAATACAAGGAGAAACATGCCAAGACACATATTAATCAAACTATCAAAAATTAAATACAATGAAAAAATATTAAAAGCAGCAAGGGAAAAGCAACAAAAAACATACAAGGGAACCTCCATAAGGTTAACAGCTGATCTTTCAGCAGAAACTCTGCAAGCCAGAAGGGAGAGGCAGGACATATTTAAAGTGATGAAAGGGAAAAACGTACAACCAAGACTAAGCTACCCGACGAGGATCTCATTTAGATTCGATGGAGAAATTAAAACCTTTACAGACAAGCAAAACCTAAGAGAATTCATCACCAGCAAGCCAGATTTACATAAAATGCTAAAGGAACTTCTCTAGGCAGGAAACACAAGAGAAGGAAAAGACCTACAATAACAAACCCAAAACAATTAAGAAAATGGTAATAGGAACATACATATCAGTAATTACCTAAATGTAAATGGATTAAATGCTCCAACAAAAAGACATAGACTGGCTGAATGGGTACAAAAACAAGACCCGTATACATGCTGTGTACAAGAGACTCACTTCAGACCTAGGGACATAAACAGACGGAAACTGAAAGGGATGGAAAAAAATATTCCATGCAAATAGAAATCAAAAGAAAGCTGGAGTACCAATTCTCATATCAGACAAAATATACTTTAAAATTAAGACTATTACAACAGACAAAGAGGGAAACTTCATAGTGATCAAGGGATCATTCCAAGAAGAACATAGAACAATTAGAAATATTTATGCACCCAATATAGGAACACATCAATACATAAGGTAAATGCTAACAGCCATAAAAGGGGAAATAACAGCAATACAATCATAGTAGGGAACTTTAACACCCCACTTTCAGCAGTGGACACATCATCCAAAATGAAAATAAGTAAGGAAAAACACAAGCATTAAATGACACATTAAAAAAGGTAGACTTAATTGATATTTACAGGACATGCCATCTAAAAACAACAGAGTACACTTTCTACTCAAGTGCTTATGGAACATTCTCCAGGATAGATCATATCTTGGGTCACAAATCAAGCCTTGGTAAATTTAAGAAAATTAAAATTCTATCAAGTATCTTCTCTGACCACTATGCTATGAGATTAGATATCAATTACAGGAAAAATAAAACTGTAAAAACAACAAACACATGAAGGCTAAACAATACACTACTAAATAACAAAGAGATCACTGAAGAAATCAAAGAGGAAATCAAAAAATAGCTAGAAACAAATTACAATGAAAACAGGATGACCCAAAACCTATGGGATGCAGCAAAAGCAGTTCTTTTTTTTTTTTTTAACATCTTTATTGGAGTATAATTGCTTTACAATGGTGTGTTAGTTTATGCTTTATAACAAAGTGAATCAGTTATACATATACTTAAGTTCCCATATCTCTTGCCTCTTGCATCTCCCTCCCACCCACCCTCCCTTTCCCACCCCACTAGGTGGACACAAAGCACCGAGCTCATCTCCCTGTGCTATGCAGCTGCTTCACACTAGCTATCTATTTTACATTTGGTAGTGTATATACGTCCATGCCACTCTTTCACTTTGTCACAGCTTACCCTTCCCCCTCCCTATATCCTCAAGTCCATTCTCTAGTAGGTCTGTGTTTATATTCCCATCTTACCCCTAGGTTCTTCATGACCTTTTTTTTTTTTTTTGCTTAAATTCCATATATATGTGTTAGTATATGGTATTTGTTTTTCTCTTTCTGACTTACTTCACTCTGTATGACAGACTCTAGGTCCATCCACCTCACTACAAATAACTCAATTTCCTTTCTTTTTATGGGTGAGTAATATTCCATTATATATATGTGCCACATCTTCTTTACCCATTCATCTGATCATGGACACTTAGGTTGCTTCCATGTCCTGGCTATTGTAAATAGAGCTGCAATGAACATTTGGTACATGACTCTTTTTGAATTATGGTTTTCTCAAGGTATATGCCCAGGAGTTGGATTGCTGGGTCATATGGTAGTTCTATTTGTAGTTTTTTAAGGAACTTCCATACTGTTCTCCATAGTGGCTGTATCAATTTACATTCCCACCAGCAGTGCAAGAGTGCTCCCTTTTCTCTACACCCTCTCCAGCATTTATTATTTCTAGATTTTTTTGACGATGGCCATTCTGACTGGTATGAGATGATATCTTAATGTAGATTTGATTTGCATTTCTCTAATGATTAATGATGTTGAGCATTCTTTCATCTGTTTGTTGGCAGTCTGTATATCTTCTTTGGAGAAATGTCTATTTAGGTCTTCTGCCCATTTTTGGATTGGGTTGTTTGTTTTTTTGTTATTGAACTGCATGACCTGCTTGTAAATTTTGGACATTAATTCTTTGTCAGTTCCTTCTTTTGCAAATATTTTCTCCCATTCTGAGGGTTGTTTTTTGGTCTTGTTCATGGTTTCCTTTGCTGTGCAAAAGCTTTTAAATTTCATTAGGTCCCATTTGTTTATTTTTGTTTTTATTTCTATTTCTCTAGGAGGTAGGTCAAAACGGATCTTGCTGTGATTTATGCCATAGAGTGTTCTGCCTATGTTTTCCTCTAAGAGTTTGATAGTTTGTGGCCTTACATTTAGGTCTTTAATCCATTTTGAGTTTATTTTTGTGTATGGTGCTAAGAAATGTTGTAATTTTATTGTTTTACATGTAGCTGTCCAGTTGTCCCAGCACCACTTATTGAAGAGGTGTCTTTTCTCCATTGTATTTTCTTGCCTCCTTTATCAAAGATGAGATCACCATATGTGCATAGGTTTATCCTTGGGATTTCTATCCTGTGCCATTAATCTATATTTCTGTTTTTGTGCCAGTACCATACTGTCTTGATAACTGTAGCTTTGTAGTATAGTCTGAAGTCAGGAAGCCTGATTCCTTCAGCCCTGTTTTCCTTTCTCAAGATTGCTTTAGCTATTCAGGGACTTTTGTATTTCCATACAAATTGTGAATTTTTTTGTTCTAGTTCTGTGAAAAATGCCAGTGGTAGTTTGATAGGGATTGCATTGAATCTGTAGATTGCTTTGGGTAGTAGAGTCATTTTCACAATGTTGAGTCTTCCAATCCAAGAACAGGATATATCTCTCTACCTATTTGTATAATCTTTTATTTCTTTCATCAGTGTCTTATAATTATCTGCATACAGGTCTTTTGTCTCCTTAAGTAGGCTTATTCACAGATATTTTATTCTTTTTGTTGCAATGGTATATGGGAGTGTTTTCTTGGTTACACTTTCAGATTTTTCATCATTAGTGTATAGGAACGCCAGAGATTTCTGTGCATTAATTTTGTATCCTGCTACTTTTCCAAATTCATTGATTAGCTCTAGTAGTTTTCTGATAGCATTTTTAAGATTCTCTATGTATATTATCATGTAATCTGCAAAGAGTGACAGCTTTACTTCTTCTTTTCTGATTTGGATTCCTTTTATTTCCTTTTTTCTCTGATTGCTGTGGCTAAAACTTCCAAAGCTATGTTGAATAACAGTGGTGAGAGTGGGCAACCTTGTCTTGTTCCTGATCTTAATGGAAATGGTTTCAGTTTTTCACCCTTGGGGACCATGTTGGCTGTGGGTTTGTCATATATGTCCTTTTTTATGTTGAGGAAAGTTCCATGTATGCCTACTCTCTGCAGCGTTTTTATCATACATGGGTGTTGAATTTTGTCGAAAGCTTTCTCTGCATCTATTGAGATGATCATATGGTTTTTCTCCTTCAATTTGTTAATATGGTGTATCACGGTGATTGATTTGCGTATATTGAAGAATTCTTACATTCCTGGAATAAATCCCACTTGATCATGGTGTATGATCCTTTTAATATGCTGTTGGATTCTGTTTCCTAGTATTCTGTGGAGGATTTCTGCATCTATGTTCATCAGTGATATTGGCCTGTAGTTTTCTTTCTTTGTGACATCTTTGCCTGGTTTTGGTATCATGGTGATGGTGGTCTCATAGAATGAGTTTGGGAATGCTCCTCCCTCTGCTATATGTTGGAAGAGTTTGAGAAGGATAGCTGTTAGCTCTTCTCTAAATGTTTGATAGAATTTACCTGTGAAACCATCTGGTCCTGAGCTTTTGTTTGTTGGAAGATTTTTAATCACAGTTTCAATTTCAGTGCTTGTGGTTGGTCTGTTCATATTTTCTATTTCTTCCTGGTTCAGTTTTTGAAGGTTGTGCATTCTAAGAATTTGTCCATTTCTTCCAGGTTGTCAATTTTATTGGCATAGAGTTGCTTGTAGTAATCTCTCATGATCTTTTCTTTTTCTGCAGTGTCTGTTGTTACTTCTCCTTTTTCATTTCTAATTCTATTGATTTGAGTCTTCTCTCTTTTTTTCTTGGTGAGTCTGGCTAATGGTTTATCAATTTTGTTTATCTTCTCAAAGAACCAGCTTTTAGTTTTATTGATCTTTGCTATCGTTTCCTTCTTTTTCATTTATTTCTGATCAGAACTTTATGATTTCTTTCCTTCTGTTAACTTTGGGTTTTTTTTTGTTCTTGTTTCTCTAATTGCTTTAGGTGTATGGTTAGGTTGTTTATTCGAGATGTTTCCTGTTTCTTAAGGTAGGATTGTATTGTTATAAACTTCCTTCTTAGAACTGCTTTTGCTGCATCCCATAGGTTTTGGGTCGTCATGTCTCCATTGTCATTTTTTTCTAAGTATTTTTTGATTTCTTCGTTGATCACTTCATTAATGATTAGTCTACTGTTTAGTTTCCATGTGTTTGTATTTTTTTACAGATCTTTTCCTGTAACTGATATCTAGTCTCATAGCATTGTGATTGGAATAGATACTTGATACAATTTCAATTTTCTTAAATTTACCAAGGCTTGATTTGTGACCCAAGATATAATCTATCCTAGAGAATGTTCCATGAGCACTTGAGAAAAATGTGTATTCTGCTGTTTTTGGATGGCATGTCCTATAAATATCAATTAAGTCCATCTTGTTTAATGTATCATTTAAAGGTTGTGTTTCCTTATTTATTTTCATTTTGAGTGATCTGTCCACTGCTGAAAGGGGGGTGTTAAAGTTCCCTACTATGATTGTGTTACTGTCAATTTCCCCTTTTATGGCTGTTAGTATTTGCCTTATGTATTGAGGTGCTCCTATGTTGGGTGCATAAATATTTACAATTGTTATATCTTCTTCTTGGATTGATCCCTTGATCATTATGTAGTGTCTTTCTTTGTCTCTTCTAATAGTCTTTATTTTAAAATCTATTTTGTCTGATATAAGAATTGCTACTCCAGTTTGCTTTTGATTACCATTTGCATGGAATATCTTTTTCCATCCCCTCACTTTCAGTCTGTATGTGTCCCTAAGTCTGAAGTGGGTCTCTTGTAGACAGCATATATATGGGTCTTGTTTTTATATCCATTCTGCCAGTCTGTGTCTTTTGGTGTGAGCATTTAATCCATTTACATTTAAGGTAATTATCGATATGTATGTTCCTATCCCCATTTTCTTAATTGTTTTTGGTTTTATTGTAGGTCTTTTCCTTCTCTTGTGTTTCTTGCCTAGAGAAGTTTCTTTAGCGTTTGTTGTAAAGCTGGTTTGGTGGTGCTGAACTCTCTTAGCTTTTGCTTGTCTGTAAAGGTTTTAATTTCTCCATCAAATCTGAATGAGATCCTTGTTCAGTAGAGTAATCTTGGTTGTGTGTTTTTCTCCTTCATCACTTTAAATATGTCCTGCCAGTCCCTTCTGGCTTGCTGTTACTGCTGAAAGATCAGCTGTTAACCTTATGGGGATTCCCTTATGTGTTGTTGTTTTTCCCTTGCTGCTTTTAATATGTTTTCTTTGTATTTAATTTTTGACAGTTTGATTAATATGTGTCTTGGTATGTTTCTCCTTGGATTTATCCTGTATGGGACTCCCTGTGGTTCCTGGACTTGATTAACTATTTCTTTTACCATGTTAGGGAAGTTTTCATCTATAATCTCTTCAAATATTTTCTCAGTCCCTTTCTTTTCCTCTTCTTCTTCTGGGACCCCTATAATTTGAATGGTGGTGTGTTTAATGTTATCCCAGAGGTCTCTGAGACTCTCCTCATTTCTTTTCATTCTTTTTTTCTTTTTCCTGCTCTGCAGCAGTTATTTCCACTATTTTGTCTTCCAGGTCACTTATCCGTTCTTCTGCCTCAGTTATTCTGCTATTGATTCCTTCCAGAGTATTTTAATTTCATTTATTTGTTGTTCATCGTTGCTTTTTTCCTCTTTAATTCTTCTAGGTCCTTGTTAAATGCTTCTTGCATTTTCTATATTTCCATGATATTGGATCATCTTTACTATCATTATTCTGAATTCTTTTTCAGGTAGATTGCCTATGTCCTCTTCATTTGCTAGATCTGGTGAGTGTTTATCTTGCTCCTTCATCTGCTGTGTGTTTTTCTGCCTTCTCATTTTGCTTATCTTACTGTGTTTGGGGTCTCCTTTTTGCAGGCTACAGGTTCGTAGTTCCCGTTGTTTTTGGTGTCTGTCCTCAATGGCTAAAATCGGTTCAGTTGGTTGTGTAGGTTTCCTGGTGGAGGGGACTAGTGCCTGTGTTCTGGTGGATGGGGCTGGATCTTGTCTTTCTGGTGGGCAGGTCCATGTCTGGTGGTGTGTTTTGGTGTGTCTGTGGCCTTATTATGATTTGGGGCAGCCTCTCTGCTAATGGACAGTGTTGTGTTCCTGTCTTGCTACTTGTTTGCCATATGGTGTCCAGCACTGTAGCTTGCTGGTCATTGAGTGGAGCTGGGTGTTGGTGTTGAGATGGAGATCTCTGGGAGATTTTCGCCATTTGATATTACGTGGAGCTTTGAGGTCTCTTGTGGACCAGTGTCCTGAAGGTGGCTCTCCCACCTCAGATACACTGCAGTGACTCCTGGCTGGAGAACCAAGAGCATTTCATCCACACGGCTACTAGTGTTGGAAGGTCTCCTGCAGAGGTGGAGGGTGGATGTGGCTCACCATGGGGACAATGACACCTGCAGCAGATGTTCTGGGAAGTACTCCTTGGCATGAGCCCTCCCAGAGTCTGTCATTATCCCCAACAACCAAAAGCAGTTCTAAGAGGGAAGTTTATAGCATTACAATCCTACCTCAAGAAACAAGAAACCTCTCAAATAAACAACCTAACCTTACACCTAAAACAATTAGAGAAGAACAAAACATACCCAAAGTTAGCAGAAGGAAAGAAATCATAAAGATCAGATCAGAAATAAATGCAAAAGAAATGAAGGAAACAATAGCAAATATCAGTAAAACTAAAAACTTGTTTTTTGAGAAGATAAAGAAAATTGGTAAACCATTTGCCAGACTCATCAAGAAAAAAAGGGAGAAGACTCAAATCAACAGAATTAGAAATGAAAAAGGAGAAGTAACATATGACACTGCAGAAATACAAAGTTTCATGAGAGATTACTACAAGCAACTCTATGACAATAAAATGGACAACCTGGAAGAAATGGACAAATTCTTAGAAAAGCACAATCTTCTGAAACTGAACCAGGAAGAAAGAGAAAATTTAAACAGACCAACCACAAGCACTAAAATTGAAACTGTGATTAAAAATCTTCCAACAAACAAAAGTCCAGGACCAGATGGCTTCACGGGTGACTTCTATCAAACATTTAGAGAAGAGCTAATACCTATCCTCTCAAACTCTTCCAAAATATAGCAGTGGGAAGAGCACTCACAAACTCATTTTATGAGGCCACCATCACCCTGATACCAAAACCAGACAAAGAAGTCACAAAAAAGGGAAAGCTACAGGCCATTATCACTGATGAGAATAGATGCAAAAATCCTCAACAAAATACTAGCAAACAGAATCCAAGAGCACATTAAAAGGATCATACACCATGATCAAGTGGAGTTCATCCCAGGAATGCAGAGATTCTTCAATATACTCAAATCAATCAATTTGATAAACCATATTAACAAATTGAAGGATAAAAACTATATGATAATCTCAATTGATGCAGAAAAAACTTTTGACTAAATTAACACCCATTTATGATAAAAAACTCTCCAGAAAGCAGGCATAGAGCGAACTTACCCCAACATAATAAAGGCCATATATGGCAAACCCACAGTCAACATCATTCTCAATGGTGAAAACTGAAACCATTTCCACTAAGATCAGGAACAAGACAAGGTTGCCTAGTCTCACCAGTATTATGCAACATAATTTTGGAAGTTTTAGCCACACTAATCAGAGAAGAAAAAGAAATAAAAGGAATCCAAATTGGAAAAGAAGAAGTAAAGCTCTCACTGTTTGAGATGACATGACATTTTACATACAGAATCCTAAAGAGGCTACCAGAAAACTACTAGCGCTAATCAATGAATTTGGAAAAGTAGCAGGATACAAAATTAATGCACAGAAATCTCTTGCATTCCTACAAACTAATGATGAAAAATCTGAAAGAGAAATTAAGGAAACACTCCCACTTACCACTGCAACACAAAGAATAAAATACCTAGGAATAAACCTACCTAAGGAGACAAAAACCTGTATGCAGAAAACTATAAGACACTGATGAAAGAAATTAAAGATGATACAAACAGATGGAGAGATATACCATGTTCCTGCTTTGGAAGGATCAACATTGTGAAAATGACTGTACTATTCAAAGAAATCTACAGATTCAATGCCATCCTTATTAAACTACCAATGGCATTTTTCACAGACCTAAAACAAAAAAATTCACAATTTCTATGGAAACACAAAAGACCTTGAATAGCCAAAGCAATCTTGAGAAAGAAAAACGGAGCTGGAGGAAACGTGTTCCCAGATTTCAGACTACACTACAAAGCTACAGTAATCAAGACAGTATGGTGCTGGCACAAAAACAGAGACATAGATCAATGGAACAGGATAGAAAGTCCAGAGATAAACCCAGGCACACCTTGTCTTTGTTAAAGTAAGCAAGAATGTACAATGGAGAAAAGACAATCTCTTGAATAAGTGGTGCTGGGAACAGTAGACAGCTACATGTAAAAGAAATTAGAACAGTCCCTAACACTATGCACAAAAATAAACTCACAGTGGATTAAAGATCTAAATGTAAGTCCAGACACTTAAAACCCTTATGGAAAAACATAGGCAGAACACTCTATGACATAAATCACAGCAAGATCCTTTTTGACCCACCTCCTAGAGTAATGGAAATAAAAACAAAAATAAACAAATGGGACCTAATGAAACTTCAAAGCTTTTTCACAGCAAAGGAAACCATAAACAAGACAAAAATACAACCCTCAGAATGAGAGAAAATATTTGCAAATGAAGCAACTGACAAAGGAATAATCTCCAAAATAGCTCATGCAGCTCAATATCAAGAAAACAAAAAATCCAATCCAGAAATGGGCAGAAGACCTAAATAGACATTTCTCCAAAGAAGATATACAGATTGCCAACAAACACATGAAAGGATGCTCAACATCACTAATCATTAGAGAAATGCAAATCAAAACTATAATGAGGTATCACCTCACACCAGTCAGAAATGCCATCATCAAAAAATCTAGAAACAATAAATGCTGGAAAGGGTGTGGAGAAAAGGGAACCCTCTTTCACTGTTGGTGGGAATGTAAATTGATACAGCCACTATGGAGAACAGTATGGAGGTTCCCTAAAAAACTTAAAGTAGAACTACCAAACAACCCAGCAATCCCACTCCTGGGCATATACCCTGAGAAAACCATAATTCAAAAAGTCATGTACCACAATTTTCATTACAGAACTATTTACAATAGCCAGGACATGGAAGCAACCTTATGTCCATTGACAGATGAATGGATAAAGAAGATGTGGCACGTATATACAATGGAATATTCACCATAAAAAGAAGCGAAATTGAGTTGTTTGTAGTGAGGTGCATGGATCTGGAGTCTGTCATACAGAGTGAAGTAAGTCAGAAAGAGAAAAACAAATACCGTATGCTATAGCACATATATATAGAATCTAAAAAAAAAGGTGGTTCTGAGGAACCTAGGGGCAGGACAGGAATAAAGACACAGAGGTAAAGAATGGACTTGAGGACATGGGGAGGGGCAAGGGGAAGGGTAAGCTGGGATGAAGTGAGAGAGTGGCATTGATATATATGCACTTCCAAGTGTAAAATAGATAGCTAGTGGGAAGCAGCCGCATAGCACAGGGAGGTCAGCTAGGTGCTTTGTGACCATAGAGGGGTGGGTTAGGAAGGGTGGAAGGGAGACGAAAGAGGGAGGGGATATGGGGATAAATGTATACATATAACTGATTCACTCTTTTATACAGCAGAAACTAACACCACATTGTAAAGAAATTATACTCCAATAAAGATGTTAAAAAAAAAGAGAACGGCACTTCTACATTTTAAAAATTTATGTATATTATGACAACAAACAGGGTATAATTTGTGCCATGGAGAACTTCTGTGGTGCAAGATTTTAACAACAGCATACACCCATCACCTCCATGTGAGCTGTTTTTCTTTTCAGTGTGAATTGCAGGAATAAACTATGGTCCAACATTCAAAAAAACAAAAACAAAGGAATTTCAGAAGGATTTTCTGCTAGATGTTCAACAATTTGAATGTAGCCTCGGCTTTTGCATGTTGGTGTTAATGTTGTGTCTCTTTACCAGCAGTTGTGATGGGAGATTTTTTTTAAAAAAAAGAAGCAGGAAAAAACTATATAGAGAAAGGGGTGTTTGTTTGTTTTGCTTGTTAACAGCCTTCATTATTCTGCTGAGGTCTGTAGAAGCATCTCCCTATTTCAATAAACCCTGAACTTTCTCAGAATAGGGTCTGCATTTCATTCACCTCTTTAACTTATGTGTGACCCAGAGAGCAGGTATCCAATAAATTGTTGTTGAACAATTGAATGAATGAATGAAGGAATCAGTTTTCAAGTGACGATTCCCCTAGAAGAACTGTCAGGAAGCTATTCCCTTTCCTACATGAGGAGAAAAAGATAAATCCACCTAGCCAACATCCTAAAAGCAGAACCACTCAGAAACAGGTCCACCAAGAGGAAAACTGGTCTGAGCAGCTTACAGGGAAGCTAATTAGCCTTGAGGGAACTGTTTGTTCTCTGTGACACCTCCCCAAATGTCTTCAGTCTTCTCTTTACACTCCCCCTGACTACTCCTCTGCATTTATCATAGCCCTTTCTCATTGCAGACTTAGATGTATTGGGCCTTTGAAGAGGGTGAAATGAGAACAGAGAATAAGGACACTTCTTGAGACCAAGCCTGTACCTTATGGCCAGCACACAGCTTTACTTATATGGTTTTGTCTAATCCTCAAGCGATCATTAAGAAATGGGTATTAGTGCTCTTACCATTAGGCAGTTAGAGGAAACTGAGGTATAGAGAGGGTATAAAAAATTACACAGCTAACCAATGGGAATTCTGATCCCAGAGTCTCCATCTTTAGTGCCCACAGAGAAACGTGGCTGTCTTCACAATTTTGCCTCATCTCAGAACCGTCACTTCATCACTTTGTTGCCAGAGGGGAGAAAAATATTTTCCAAATAGACGGTATTTTAGAAAACTCATTGCAGTTGTTTCACTGAGTCCTCCTGCTATTCTAATGGCATGTAAGTTCAAGTGCATGGGGCAGAGATAGGGCAAATGGGAATATGAAGGTGATCTCGAAGCACTTTCAAGCCAGCCAGAGCTGAATTAACAGGCGTGTCAAAGGGCTGGCAAGCCGAGCTTGGGGAAAGGCAGGGAGCCTGCCAGCTTTCATCTTCCTGCCTTTTCACTGTCACAGACCTCCTTGCCACCAGTCATTTCTAGCTCTAGTGGCCTCCTACGTGTCACAGGGTCTCCATCCCCCTGACCGTAATGAGCAATTTGCTCTAATCCGTGAGTAGAAATGGGAATTTAATTCATTTTAGTGGCATTTCAAGAAGGGAGATGCTTAAAAAGCTGTCTGGTGTCCTCTATATTGCTACTGAAGGTTAATCACTCTCCAATATGCAAACTTGAGCTCCAAACTATGTTCTTGAGAAAATAGATTAATTAAACCACAAGTGGCAATTACTTGTATTTTAGTGGGCTTCTTGCTGTAACAACATTACTAAGTAATATCTTTTCTAAGTTAACATCCAGCTCTTAAATTTCTATTTTCAAATGTGTGTGCTATCTATTAATTTCTGCTAATTTTTTTCCCTATTGAAAATGGAAAGAGGTTGTCATCTGACTGACATCTGAAGTTGGTATTTTGTACTATGGCTTATTCTCCTGATAGAACTCTTGCTCCAGAAATTTGTCTCCACTTGAATATATTCTAAACATATAAACACAGCGTTATTAGAAACATTTCTGAATTTATTTCAGAAATGTGGCTCTGATACATCCATGTAGACTGAATATTTCACAGCCACTTAAAATTCTATATTTACTGACAAGCGAAAATGTTCATAATATGAGTGGGAAATAGATTACACTTTATATAGAGAATGAGCATCATTTTCAAAATATAATTCTATATGTTCACAGATATACACATAGGAAAAACTATTAGAAAGAAATATGCCAGATACCTCAGGATGGTGGATTTTAGATAGTTTTAATTTTTTAAACTTTTCTGTATTTTCTGGGTTTTGTAATGGATACATATTACTTTCATACTTTATTATGTTTATGAATAGTTTATAGAATACAAGAAGTGTCTTATTTAAAACTCAAACTCTACAGATAGAGCTGAAATACTCTTTAAATATTTAACCATTTCAGTCCATCACCAGAGATTAACATTGTTACTAATTTTGATGAATAGCAGGGTACCTCAACAGTGGCAATGTGGACATTTTGGGCCTCGTAAGGTATTCGTAGCATCCTTGGCCTCTATCCACTAGATGCCAGTAGCACCCACCTCTTAGTCATGACCACCAAAAATGTCTCCACATGTTATCAAATGACCTCAGGGGACAAAATCACTCCCTGGTTGAGAACACTGGTGTATAGCCTCCAACACCTTTATTCTCTGCATTGGCACACGTATTAACTCATTTAGAAATATATCATTAAAATATAAATGATGTTATTCTGTACATATTTTTAATTTGCTTTTTAAAAATTCAATATTATGCCTTAGTGGCCTTTATAAATTAATCTATATAGATCTCATGTATTACATTAGTAATCAGAAAATGAAAAGAATGTAATAAAAACAAAGAAGTGTGTGCAATCATAATCCAGGCAAGGACCTTTATGAAACTATCAGTCTACATAAATATAGTGTGGAAATTTACACCGGGGCATGTTCAACCCTCTAATGAAAGAAAAAGCCCCTGAAAGCCACCATGAGTGAGAACCGAATTAAAAGAAAATAATGGAATCATAGGATGTCCTATCTAGGGAGAATGTGGGGAAAAAAATATGTGACCCTTGAATTCCAGAAGCAGCAGTGTGCCAGTCCCCAGAACAAAGCTGGCCAAAGGATCCCCCTGAGTTGTCTTCTCATCGGTTACTGTAATCCAACAACAGCCAATCCTGTGTCCACTTTTCTCCAGCAAAATTTACTACTACAAACCTTCTTTTTTGATGAAAATAGAGATTCCAGGACCCACATTAAGGCAATATTTAACCTTTGAGTTCAGAATCAAATCTTAAAAACAAGATATAGGTTCATTCCTCTCCCCCAATGTATAACAGTTAACTTATTCAAGAAACAGAGCAGTCAGACTTCCCTGGCCATCCAGCGGTTAAGACTTCACCTTCCAATGTAGAAGGTATGGGTTCAATACCTGATTAGGGAGCTTAGATCCCACATGCTTTGCAGCCAAAAAAACCAAAACACAGAACAGAAGTAATAAATTCAATAAAGACTTTGAAAAACAAAAAAGGAAGAAACAGAGCACTGACAGATCTCCAGAAGCTCCCAACCCCAGGTGGCTCTTCATTATTCCAACTCCAATCCTTCTTCCAGAGGTAACGAGTATCCTGACTTTCTAGGTGGTCATATTCCTTTCTTTATGGTTTACTACCCATGTATGCCTCCCTCCACAATATGGCAGCTTGGCTTATTTTAAACCTTACTTAAATAAAACAGCATTGTATTTTCTTCCTTGTTTGGTTCTTTCACTCATTGTTATTTTTGTTTGTGAGAACTGTCTACAGTGTTGGCCAAAGTTGCAATTTGGTCATGTTCACTACTGTAGGCATACTGTTTTATACAACTTATTTATATATTCTATTTTTTCTGGATATTTGGATTTTTCCAATATTAATTTTTACAATTCTGTAATACATATATTTCTCTTCAGGGATCCTGGGCATATGAGTATAAGTTTTTCTAGGGTGTGTACCTAGGAGTGGATTAACCATGTCAGAGGATCTGAATGTGACTTAAACTCCTGAGAACTCAGAAGAAAAATTCCATTGCTCCACAACCCCACCAACAATTTGATGTTAAAATGCTGTTGCAGCTCTTGCCTTTTAATACTGTACAATGGAATATAAACACCCACGAATAAGATAGGTGGATGACATAAAGGCCTCTGTCTTAGGTTAGGCTGCTATAACAAAATACCATAGACTGGGTGACTAATAAACAACAGGAATTTATTTCTCACACTTCTGGAGGCTGGGAAGTCCAAGATCAATGGTGTCAGCAGATTCAATGTCTGGTGAGGACCTGCTTTCTGGTTCACAGCTGCCTGTCTTCTTGCTGTGTCCTCACATGGTAGAAAGATCAAGAGAACTCTCTAGGACTCTTATAAAAGCCATTCATAAGGGCTCCATCCTGATGACCTAGTCACCTCCCAAAGGGTTCACTTCCTGATAACATCACATTGGGGGTTAGGTTTTCAACATACACATTTTTAGGGTACACAAACATTCAGTCCATGACAGACTTTAAACTGAAAGAACACTAGAAGAAGTTATCTGAATGATCTCCTTCCCATCCCTGGGTGAGGTGAGGCCAGTGCCTTACAAATTTCTCCATCTTCCCCTTGACAGAAACTCGTGAGAGGAGGTGAAAATGGAGCTGACAATGGCAGAGTCTGGAGAGTGTGAGGATCCAAGCTAGAGAGCATTGCAAATGCGCAGTCGCCAAATCAAGGAGGTTAGCTAAAAAGTATGTACTAAGAAGGGGAAGATGGAGGAAGACTAAGATGCGGAGATCACCTTCCTCCCCACAGATACACCAGAAATGCATCTACATGTGGAACAACTCCTACAGAACACCTACTGAACGCTGGCAGAAGACCTCAGACCTCCCAAAAGGCAAGAAACTCCCCACGTACCTGGGTAGGGCAAAAGAAAAAAAGAAAAAACAGAGACAAAAGGATAGGGACGGGACCTGCACCAGAGGGAGGGAGCTGCGAAGTAGGAAAGGTTTCCACACACTAGGAAGCCCCTTCGCGGGCTGAGACTGTGGGTGGTGGAGGGGGGAAGCTTTGGAGCCGTGGAGACCACAGCAACAGGGGTGCAGAGGGCAAAGCGGGGAGATTCCCGCACAGAGGATCGGTGCCGACCGGCACTCACCAGCCCGAGAGGCTTGTCAGCTCACCCGCCGGGGCAGGCAGGGGCTGGGAGCTGAGGCTTGGGCTTCGGAGGTCGGATCTGAGGGAGAAGACTGGGGTTGGCGGCATGAACAAAGCCTGCAGGGCGTTAGTGCACGACTAGCCAGGAGGGAGTCCAGGGAAAAATCTGGACCTGCCGAAGAGGCAAGAGACTTTTTCTTCCCTCTTTGTTTCCTGGTGCGCGAGGAGAGGGGATTAAGAGCGCTGCTTAAAGGAGTTCCAGAGAGAGGCGCAAGCTGCGGCTAATAGCGTGGACCCCACAGATAGGCATGAGACACTAAGGATGCTGCTGCCACCACCAAGAAGCCTGTGTGCGAGCACAGGTCACTCTCCACACCTCCCTTCCAGGGAGGCTGTGCAGCTGGTCACTGCCAGGGTCCCGGGATCCAGGGACAACTTCCCCGGGAGAACACACGGCATGCCTCAGGCTGGTGCAACAACGTGCCGGCCTCTACTGCCGCAGGCTCGCCCCACATTCCGTAGCCCTCCCAGCCCCCACTCTGAGTGAGCCAGAGCCCCCGAATCAGCAGCTCCTTTAACCCCGTCCTGTCTGAGCAAAGGGCAGATGCCCTCCGGACCTACACGCAGAGGTGGGGCCAAATCCAAAGCTGAATCACAGCAGCTTTGCGAACAAAGAAAAGAAAGGGAAATCTCTCCTACCAGCCTCGGAAGCAGTGGATTAAACCTCCACAATCAACTCAATGTACCTTGCATCTGTGGAATACCTGAATAGATAACGAATCATCCCAAATTGAGGAGGTGGACTTTGAGAGCAAGATTTATTATTTTTTCCTCTTTTCCTCTTTTTGTGAGTGCGGATGTGTATGTTTCTGTGTGAGAGTTTGTCTGTCTAGCTTTGCTTTCACCATTTGTCCTAGGGTTCTATCCCTCCGACTTTTTTTTTTGTCAATGTTTAAAAAAAAATTCCTAATAATTATTTTTTATTTTAATAACTTTATTTTATTTTTTCTTACTTTATTTTATTTTCTTTTATCCTCTTTCTTTCTTTCTTTCTTTCTTTCTGTTTTTTCTCTCTTTTATTCTGAGCCGTGTGGATGAAAGGCTCTTAGTGTTCCAGCCAGGAGTCAGGGCTGTGCCTCTGAGGTGGGAGAGCCACCTTCAGGACACTGGTCCACAAGAGACCTCACAGCTCCATGTAATATCAAACGGTGAAAATCTCCCAGAGATCTCCATCACAACACTAACACCCAACTTCACTCAATGACCAGCAAGCTACAGTGCTGGACACCCTATGCCAAACAACTAGCAAGACAGGAACACAACACCGTCCATTAGCAGAGAGGCTGCCTAAAATCATAATAAGTCCACAGACACCCCAAAACACACCACCAGACATGGACCTGCCCACCAGAAAGACAATATCCAGTCTCTTCCACCAGAACTCAGGCACTAGTCCCCTCCACCAGGAAGCCTACACAACCAACTGAACCAACTTTAGCCACTGGGGAAAGACACCAAAAACAATGGGAACTACGAACATACAGCCTGCAAAAAGGAGACCCCAAACACAGTAAGATAAGCAAAATGAGAAGGCAGAAAAACACACAGCAGATGAAGGAGCAAGATAAACATCCACCAGATCTAACAAATGAAGAGGAAATAGGCAGTCTACCTGAAAAAGAATTCAGAATAATGATAGTAAAGATGATCCAAAAGCTTGGAAATAGAATAGACAAAATGTAAGAAACATTTAACAAGGACCTAGAAGAACTAAAGATGAAACAAGCAATGATGAACAACACAATAAATGAAATTAAAAATACTCTGGAAAGGATCAATAGCAGAATAACTGAGGCAGAAGAACGGATAAGTGACCTGGAAGATAAAATAGTGGAAATAACTACTGCAGAGCAGAATAAAGAAAAAAGAATGGAAAGAACTAGGACAGTCTCAGAGACCTCTGGGACAACATTAAACACACCAACATTCGAATTATAGCGTTTCCAGCAGAAGAAGAGAAAAAGAAAGGGACTGAGAAAATATTTGAAGAGATTATAGTTGAAAACTTCCCTAATATGGGAAAGGAAAGAGTTAATCAAGTCCAGGAAGCACAGAGAGTCCCATACAGGATAAATCCAAGGAGAAACACGCCAAGACACATATTAATCAAACTGTCAAAAATTAAATACAAAGCAAACATATTAAAAGCAGCAAGGGAAAAACAACAAACACACAAGGGAATCCCCAAAAAGGTTAACAACTGATCTTTCAGCAGAAATTCTGCAAGCCAGAAGGGACTGGCAGGACATATTTAAAGTGATGAAGGAGAAAAACACACAACCAAGATTTCTATACCCAGCAAGGATCTCATTCAGATTTGATGGAGAAATTAAAACCTTTAAAGACAAGCAAAAGCTGAGAGAGTTTGGCACCACCAAACCAGCTTTACAACAAATGCTAAAAGATCTTCTCTAGGCAAGAAACACAAGAGAAGGAAACGACCTACAATAACAGACCAAAAACAATTAAGTAAATGGGAATAGGTACATATATATTGATAATTACCTTAAGTGTAAATGGATTAAATGCTCCCACCAAAAGACACAGACTGGCTGAATGGATATAAAAACAAGACCCATATATATGCTGTCTACAGGAGACCCACTTCAGACATAGGGACACATACAGACTGAAAGTGAGCGGATGGAAAAAGATATTCCATGGAAATGGAAACCAAAAGAAAGCTGGAGTAGCAATTCTCATATCAGACAAAATAGACTTTAAAATAAAGACTATTAGAAGAGACAAAGAAGGAAACAACATAATGATCAAGGGATCGATCCAAGAAGAAGATATTACAATTGTGACTATTTATACACCCAACATAACAGAACCTCAATACATAAGGCAAATACTAACAGCCATAAAAGGGGAAATCGACAGTAACACATTCATAGTAGGGGCCTTTAACAGCCCACTTTCACCAATGGACAGATCATCCAAAATGAAAATAAATAAGGAAACACAACCTTTAAATGATACATTAAACAAGATGGACTTAATTGATATTTATAGGACATTCTCTCCAAAAGCAACAGAAAACACAATTTTCTAAAGTGCTCACAGAACATTCTCCAGGATAGATAATATCTTGGTTCACAAATCAAACCTTGGTAAATTTAAGAAAATAGAAATTGTATCAAGTATCTTTTCTGACCACAACGCTGTGAGACTAGATAACAATTACAGGAAAAGATCTGTAAAAAATACAAACACATGGAGGCTAAACAAAGCACTACTTAATAACGAAGTGATCACTGAAGAAATCAAAGAGGAAATCAAAAGATACCTAGAAACAAAAGACAATGGAGACACAACAATCCAAAACCTATGGGATGCAGAAAAAGCAGTTCTAAGAGGGAAGTTTATAGCAATACAAGCCCACCTTAAGAAACAGGAAACATCACGAATAAACAACCTAACCTTGTACCTAAAATGATTAGAGAAAGAAGAACAACAACAACAACAAAAAAACAAAGTTAGCAGAAGGAAAGAAATCATAAAGATCTGATCAGAAATAAATGAAAAAAAAATGAAGGAAACGATAGCAAAGATCAATAAAACTAAAAGCTGGTTCTTTGAGAAGATAAACAAAATTGATAAACCATTAGCCAGACTCATCAAGAAAAAAAGGGAGAAGACTCAAACCAATACAATAAGAAATGAAAAAGGAGAAGTAACAACTGACACAGCAGAAATACAAAAGATCATGAGAGATTACTACAAGAAACTCTATGCCAATACAATGGACAACCTGGAAGAAATGGACAAATTCTTAGTAATGCTCAACCTGCCAATACTGAATCAGGAAGAAATAGAAAATATGAACAGACCAATCACAAGCACTGAAATTGAAACTGTGATTAAAAATCTTCCAACAAACAAAAGCCCAGGATCAGGTGGCTTCACAGGCGAATTCTATCAAGTATTTAGAGAAGAGCTAACACCTATCTTTCTCAAACTCTTCCAAAATATAGCAAGGGAGGAACACTCCCAAACTCATTCTACGAGACCACCATCACCCTGATACCAAAACCAGACAAAGATGTAACAAAGAAAGAAAACTACAGGCCAATATCACTGATAAACATAGATGCAAAAATCCTCCACAAAATACTAGCAAACAGAATCCAACAGCGTATTAAAAGGATCATTCACCATGATCAAGTGGGGTTTATTCCAGGATTGCAAGGATTCTTCAATATATGCAAATCAATCAACGTGATACGCCATATTAACAAATTGAAGGAGAAAAACCATATGATCATTTCAATTGATGCAGAGAAACTTTTGAAAAAATTCAACAACCATTAATGATAAAAATGCTGCATAAAGTAGGCATACATGGAAGTTTCCTCAACAAAATAAAGGCCATATATGACAAACCCACAGCCAACATTGTCCCTAATGGTAAAAAACTGAAACCATTTCCATTAAGATCAGGAACAATAGCCCAGAGATGGAAACAATCTAAGTGTCCATCATCAGATGAATGGATAAAGAAGGTCTGGCACATATATACAATGGAATATTACTCTGCCATAAAAAGAAACGAAATTTCGCCATTTTTAATGAGGTGGATGGACCTAGAGTCTGTCATACAGAGTGAAGTAAGTCAGAAAGAGAAAGACAAATACCATATGCTAACACATATATATGGAATTTAAGAAAAAAAAATGTCATGAAGAACCTAGGGGTAAGACAAGAATAAAGACACAGACGTACTAGAGAATGGACTTGAGGTTATGGAGAGGGGGAAGGGTGAGATGTGACAAAGTGAGACAGAGGCATGGCCATATATACACTACGAAACATAAGGTAGATAGCTAGTGGGAAGCAGCCGCATAGCACAGGGAGATCGGCTCGGTGCTTTGTGACCGCCTGGAAGGGTGGAATAGGGAGGGTGGGAGGGAGGGAGACGCAGGAGGGAAGAGATATGGGAACATATGTATATGTATAACTGATTCACTTTGTTATAAAGCAGAAACTAACACACCATTGTAAAGCAATTTACCCCAATAAAGATGTTAAAAAAAAAAAAAAGTCATGTACCAAAATGTTCATTGGAGCTGTATTTACAATTGTCAGGAGATGGAAACAACCTAAGTGTCCATCATCGGTTGAATGGATAAAGAAGATGTGGCCCATATATACAATGGAATATTACTCACCCATAAAAAGAAACGAAATTGAGTTATTTGCAGTGAGGTGGATGGACCTAGAGTCTGTCATACAGAGTGAAGTAAGTCAGAAAGAGAAAGAAAAATACCGTATGCTAACACATATATATGGAATCTAAGAAAAAAAATGTCATGAAGAATCCAGGGGTAAGACAGGAATAGAGACACAGGCCTACTAGAGAATGGACTTGAGGATATGGGGAAGGGGAAGGGTAAGCTGTGACAAAGTGAGAGAGTGGCATGGACATATATACACTACCAAATGTAAAATAGATAGCTAGTGGGAAGCAGCTGCATAGCACAAGGAGATCAGCTCGGTGCTTTGTGACCACCTATAGGGGTGGGATAGTGAGGGTTGGGAGGGAGGGAGACGTGAGGGGGAAGGGATATGGGAACATATGTGTGTGTGTGACTGATTCACTTTGTTATGAAGCAGAAACTATCACACCATTGTAAAGCAATTACACTCCAATAAAGATGTAAAAAAAAAATAAGAGAGAGATATGGGAACATAAAAAAAAAAAAAGCCTGTACCAAACACTTAAATAAAATTATCAAATCCAACTGACCAAGGAAACAAAACAAAACAAAACACAACAAAAAGAAAACAAGAACTTAGTTAAGAGCTCAAACACTGGACTGGAATGGAACTCATCCAATTTCCTCCCCGCACACATCTGCTCCTTCAAGAGTGTTCCCTATCTCAGGAAATGACACCACCATCCACCCTGTGGTCCAAATCAGAGAAAGAATCTTTTTATGGAATCACCCCCTCCTTCACCACCCACACTTAATAACTTCTTCTCAAGTATGTCCACTTCTCTCTATCCTCATCTCCAATACCTTAATGTATGCTTCAGATTTCTAGCTTTGATAGCCCTCCTTGACCCATCACATCAGAGTTAGGTGCCCACCTGTGTGTTCCTATAACAAATACCTTTCACTGCCCAATAATGGTAAAGGTTACCCTGAATTATTCTTACTTATCTGGTGTTGATTACAGTGCTTCCAAAACTTTAATGTGCATTTGATTCACCCAGGAGTCTCATTCAGGTGCAGATTCTGATTCAGTAGGTCTGAAATGGCATCTGAAATTCTTCATTTCTAACAAGACCCCAGGTGATATTGATGCTGTGAGGTGAGCCCTGCACACCACACTTTGAGTATCAAGGATCTGTCTCATCCCCTGAGCATAAACTTCTCTGAGGACAGGGAGCATATTTATTTTCTGGTTGTGGAATCTCCTGAACCTATAAAGACAAGTTATTAGTCAGAAAAATCAAAGAATGAAATCTTCTAGGCAGGCAATGGGGAAACAAGCTGAAACAATTTCTGAATCTGAGGGTAAGGAGCTGCGAGCAGCATTTCCTCTATTCTGGTGAAGGGGGGCAGGTAATAGTTTGTGTCACAAGCAGATATATAAAGTGGACACAATAAAATAGAGATGATTTATTTGAGAATGACACAGTGAGGTAGTTTTTGAAGAGGTGGTTATGGGGTTGCAGATTCAAAGTATGGAAACTGGAAGAAATAATCAGTTTGTTTCCTAATATGGAGTAGATGGGATTTTAAGGATGGTAAAAACGGAGACATTGTGGCTGTTACTACTTGAAAGGCTAGATATGAAGTATTTTGAGGGTTCTAGATTCAAGTTTCTAGAAGATTTTGAATAGTTGTTATGATAATTTTGCTTATTAGCATGAAAGACTTTCCCCTCTTCAAATGTCCATTTACAGACAAAATATTGCACAGAAGAGAAATGAACAAACTAGGTGTGTGTGCTTCTGTGTGTGTGTGCACATGTGTGTGTGTGCACACGTGTGCGTGTGTGCCTTAGGAAAACTCAGCAGTGAGTACAGAACATTCCCATGTTCTTAATACTGGTAGTCATTAAAGACTCAGGGAGAAGAATACATTGGGCCCAGACTCTTGAAGAAGTGGAGAGTGATTTTGGAAGAACTGGCCTGATTGAGAAACCAGGGTTTTTGTTATTTATGCCAGCCAATAAGCATTGCCCTTGGACAAGTCATTTCTGATTCAGACTGTAGTTTCCTCAACCCTAAATTAGTGTTTACAGATTTATATCCATGAATCCTTCAAGCCCTATGTCTCTTGTATGGGGAGTGTTTCCATGGCTCCTCTCTCTCTCTCTCTCTCTCTCTCTCTCTCTCTCTCTCTCTCTCTCTCTCTCTCTCTTTCCCTTCCTCCTCTAGAGGAGCCCAGGATCCAAATGTCTTTACCCATAACTGTGTCTTGCTATCAGGAATAGTCTCATAAACACAAGAGACAGCTTTCCTTCTCAGTACCACCAATTCTGCTTCAGAATACAAGTGTCCATAATGCATATGCTTTGTTTGCAAGTAAAATTATCAGTAACTCTTAAATTTGCTTTTAAAAATAAGCTTCTGCTCCAGAAATGACACATAAAGAATCCGTCACCCTGATTTTCTTGGCAATACACTAAAGTGCATGTAGCTAGTTCCTAGACTGGCCCAAAGGGTGCGTTATGACTGGCATAACAGTGCGGAGTGTGGGGGGTTACTTTGGAGGCTTACTTAAAGGATAGGATAGCCACTGAAAACATCCATCAGTTAGAATAGGAAAGGATTTCAACTGTGATTGTCCTTTTGGCCAGTCTCTCCCTCTCCCCTTCCTTCCATATCTCTGTTTCCTCTCTGTCTCTCTCTCTCCTCTCTCACCTTTTCTCTCATATGCACTCTCACTCTCTTTTCTTAAGTCACTATCTTCTGTTTTTGTTGAGTATAAAAAATAGCTTAGGAGTGTTTACTTTGTTGGCAAGTGGGAAAGAGATCCTGTATCATCATCTCCCCCTCCTCCTCCTCTTTTTTTTGTCTTAAATATTATAAGATGAAAACAGAGCATTCTTGAAACCACAAAAACTTTTTCAAAGAAAGAGCCTGTTTAGCTTCCACGTGGTCTGAAAGAAAGGAAAGGTTGTTTGCTCTTTTCCTTGGGATCATAGGCCCTTTAAAGTGGCTGGGAAGGGGCTAGCAATTAGGGAAACCACCCCACTTTTTTTCCCCTATAGACCCTTCGGCAGCCACTGTTCCCAGGAGCCTCTCTGACCCTGCTTTCTATTATTTTCACTGCTCTCTTTACCTGTATTTCACTCCTGGAAGTCTTAGTTTTTCCCACCTACAGGGCTTTTTGATGAAGATGAAAATTACTGAGAACTCTTTAGAATCAGTTGGTATGAAAACAATATAAATTGATCAGAAGCATCTTAGGAAATAGTTCAAGTTGCAGAGTTGAAACATTATTCAGACATGATGATTGGGGATATTTATGAGAACTGGGAACACTTTTCAACACATCATTAAAAGGAAGAAAAAGTGTTAAATAGTTTTCTGCATTTTATTCAACCTGCTTGCTCAAAGCCAATAAATAGTACATAGTTATGAAACTTGATTTGATAGAGTTGGCACCATCTTAAGGTTGTTTCCTCATGGAGCTATTATTTTGTAGCTTATCCCTTTCCAAAGAAGACTCAAGGGTTGCTGTGTATATCCAACATGCAGAACCAAAGCATGTATTTGCTTTAAGTCTGTGAGCAAAAAGAATCTTAGTATATGAATTTTGAACTTTAATTTTTTCCACAATATTGCTTTCCTTTGAGCCTTTCAGATACAGTTTCTTAATGACCTGGACAAAACAAGGCTTAGATTGGATTAAGGAACAGGATAACAGGTAGCAATTTATTACTGTACACAGTCTACTTCTGTCCAGGATGATTTTTATTTTATTTTATTTTTAATTTATTTTTCTATTTTATTATTTTTTTATAAAGAAGGTTCTTATTAGCTATCTACGTTATACATATTAGTGTATGTATGTCAATCTCAATCTCCCAATTCATCCCACCATCACCACCTCACTTCCCCGCTTTCCCTGTTGGTGCCATACGTTTGTTCTCTACATCTGTGTCTCTATTTCTGCCTTGCAAAGCAGTTCATCAGTACCATTTTTCTAGATTCCACATATATGAGTTAATATACAATATTTGTTTATCAGTATTGTTTATCTTCTCAAAGAACCAACTTTTAGTTTTATTGATATTTGCTATTGTTTTCTTTGTTTCTACTTCATTTATTTCTGCTCTGATCTTTATGATTTCTTTCCTTCTACTAACTTTGGGTTTTGTTTGTTCTTCTTTCTCTAGTTCCTTTAGATATAACTTTAGATTATTTATTTGAGATGTTTCTTGTTTCTTAAGGTAGGATTGTATTGCTATAAACTTCCCTTTTACAACTGCTTTTGCTGCATCCCATAGGTTTTGGATCATCATGTTTTCATTGTCATTTGTCTCTAGGTGGTTTTTGATTTCCTCTTTGATTTCTTCAGTGATCCCTTGGTTATTTAGTAATGTATTGTTTAGCCTCCATGTGTTTGTGTTTTTTCATTTTTTCCCTGTTATTGATTTCTAATCTCATACTGTTGTGGTTGGAAAAGATGCCTGATATGATTTCAATTTTCTTAAATCTACCAAGGCTTGATGTGTGACCCAAGATGTGATCTATCCTGGAGAATGTTCTGTGTGCACTTGAGAAGTGTAATCTGCTGTTTTCTGATGGAATGTCATATAAATATCAATTAAATATCATATCTATATGGTCTATTGTGTCATTTAAAGCTTGTGTTTCCTTATTAATTTTCTGTCTGGATGATCTGTCCATTGGTGTAAATGAGGTGTTAAAGTCCCCCATTATTACTGTGTTACTGTCAATTTCCTCTTTTATAGCTGTTAGCATTCAACTTATGTATTGTGGTGCTTCTATGTTGGGTGCATATATATTTATAATTGTTATATCTTCTTCTTGGATTGATCTCTTAATCATTATATAGTGTCCTTCCTTGTCTCTTCTAACATTCTTTGTTTTAAAGTGTATTTTATCTTGTATGAGTATTGCTGTTTCAGCTTTCTTTTGATTTCCATTTGCATGGAATATCTTTTTCCATCCCCCAGGATGATTTTTAAATCCCAGTCATAAATTTATCATAACAGCAGAAACCATTTCATTCTAATGCATCAGAAGTTTTCAGAATATAATTCATTTTTTCCAAAGTAAGACTTAACGTTTAAAATTAAATATACTGGGGGAGTGGTGGTGGTTGTGGGATGAGTTGGGAGATTGGGATTGACATACATACACTAATATATATAAAGAAGATAACTAATAAGAACCTGCTCTATAAAAAAAATTAATTTAATTAAAAAAATATACATATAAATATTTGCACCAGTGTCAATCATGTCTATGTTGTGATGAATGTGCAAACATTAGTAAATTAAAACAAACTACTGTTGCTACTTCTGTTACCTGAATAATAAAATGAAATCCTTCATAACTAACATTTACTGAAATGTTACTCTATATCAAGTCCCATGCCAAGGGTTTCCTGCCTAACATTCAGCCAGAACTCTGATGCAAATTTCTGTTAGCATCTCCATTTAACAAATGAAGAAATGAAGAAATGAAGTTTCACAAAGTTTGTGTCATAGTCAATGTCACTCAGCCTTTATACAGTCGGGCCAATTCTTGAACCTTTGTCTAACTCTAAGCCCATGTCCAAATTCAGCATAAAGATTAAGCTCAAGAATTCTGGAATCAGAATGTCTAGGTTTAAATTTCAACTCCACATTTCCTAGCTCAAGGTCTAGTTGAGGACACTTCTTAATCTTTCTGTGCCTCCATTGCCTCTGTGTCTCATAGCTACTTGTGAAATTGTTAAAATGATTAAATGAGATAAAATATATAAGTCACTTAACAAACCAAATGGTATTTAGTAAGTGCTCAATAAATGTTAGTTATTATATTTTATTGTCCCTATTTTCCCTGCAGACCAACTGTCCCAGAAAAACCTTGAAGTCTTTTTTGTTTTATGCTTTACTTCTCTTCCTCAGTAGAGCACAATAATTGTAATTTAAAAATAAGCTTTAGTTAGGGAGGGAGGATTAAATAAAATCCTAACAACAACAGGTGGATTACTAACAGGCTTCGCTAACCGTATTTTGATGCTCAACCTTCCCTACAATGAAGACAGACAATAATAAAGTTAACCAGATTCAAACCGACCAATGCCATATGTCATCTCCATGCTGTGCTGTGAATGTTTACCTGGCCATGACGATCAGCAGTCCCGGAGCTGAGAGGTCCTTCCTATGTTGGGGGCTTTGACTGGGTGTTGTCAATGCCCTGGGCTGATGGTAAAGGGAGCAGAGCTGAGAGTCTGAAAGAGGCTGAAGGAAATGGGAACAGATAAGCAAATAGGGAACAAAGTTGGTGGAGAAACTATTTCATTTGATCCTAATGATAACATCCATCTTACCCTCTCCCTCCTTCCCTTCCTCCCTGCCTCTTACCCTCCCTCCCTCCTCTCATTTCCTTTCCCTCCCCCATTTCTCACAGTTGCTTTCTCCCCCACCTCCTCCCTCCCTTCTTTACTTCCTTCCTTCCTTTATATTGTTTAAGCACCTATTTTAATTTATGTTCATTTTGCTATTGAAGAAATTGAGTCTAAAAACGCAATAACTGGGCTTCCCTGGTGGCACAGTGGTTGAGAGTCTGCCTGCCGATGCAGGGGACACGGGTTCGTGCGCCAGTCTGGGAAGATCCCACATGCCGCGGAGCAGCTACCTGTGAGCCATGGCTGCTGAGCCTGCGCATCCGGAGCCTGTGCTCCACAACAGGAGAGGTCACAACAGTGAGAGGCCCGCGTACCGCAACAAAACAAAACAAAACAAAACGCAATAACTTGCTCTAGGTTACATGGTGTATTTGTGATGGAGATTTCTACCATGTTCATTTTGGTTCATAAGCTGTTGCTCTTTCTCCTATACTTTTCTACATACAAAGAGGACAGGGGGCATGTAAGAGGAGGGGGACGCATCTATCTAGGAAGACGGAGAAGGAGTTGAAGTGCCTCCAATAATAGCCTGGGGGCCCACCCGGTGTCTTTTGGGGCATAGTTGCACTAGCCTATTCTAGAACTTTGTTTATTCTTATTTTCTACTTCAGGAAAATACTGTATTGACTATCACCTGTGCCACTGATGACCTTTTCTTCTTGTCTGCCAGACAAGAAAAATCTCAGCCATATCTTTACCAGTTCTTGGACATTTGAATTCTCAGAGAGTAATATTCTGTTGCCTCTTTGAGGGTTGGGATTTTTCTCTCATTGCTAAACTACACAGTTTGCTGCATTTTGCTGGATTTGCAAATTATGAAGATGGGAACAACCTCCTTGGGGACTGATTATATTTTTCAAAAATCTGCATTTTGTATTATTAACTCTCAAGCAGGCAAAAAAAGACTTCCTTCCATTAAATGAATACTGCTCTGTGCTTGGTAGGTAAAATTAGGCTGCTAGAATAATAAAGTCCTTTAGGCATTTCCATTATACCTTTTGAACAAGCATGCAAGTTTGAGTTAAAATGTACAAAGTACAAGTTCTGTCTTATACAAGGGAGGGCTTTCTAAATGCCCTATTTTTGTCTCTCCTTCCCTTAAAATACATTTGCTTTGTCACTTTTTCTGAGGATGACAAAAGTGCTTGTCAAATGCCAGCAAGTCTACCATGCCTCAGTACTGGTTATTTCTGTCTATTAATAGTTGCAACTATTTTGCACAGACGGTGTTTATGTGTTTGTTTAAAATGCTAAATATTTTTTATAATTTGATAAATAAAACATTAGCAAACATCTATGGAAAAATCTATAAGAAGACTAAGTGAGATAATTAAAGATGATCAATCAGTGATGGATGTATACAGCATACATGATGATTTATCAAATAAACACTTAGAGGCAATAGCAGGAACCATTGGGATGGGATGCTAGCCTTCCTGTTAGTACTCAAAAGCCTTAATGGCCCTCCTGAACACTGAAGGAGGAAGCACATCTTAGTTATGGCCAAGAAAGGGAATATTTACAAAGCAATTTCTCCTGATTGATGATTTGAAGCAATGAGGTGTTTCTGATTTAAAAAGAAAAATCCAACCAGTTTGTCAGTACAATGTTGGAAGGAACAAATTTTCTCATATGATTTCATTGACTTAATACATCCTGGGAATAACAAATACGCTGATATTCCCCAAACATGGAGAAGGCAGATGCATGCAGAATAGCAGCTTAATAGAAGCATTGTCATTTGTTAAAAGAAATGTCTGCTCACATTTCCTTGGTCTCTTTAGGAGTGGGAATAAACCAAGCATAACCGCATTTGTTTCTGAAGTACAACTGCAATGCCATAAACAACCAAGGTAGAAGTAAATATGTTTCTGCTTTTCAACAGGAACACATTTCTGTTTAGCTCCCTGTTTTTACAAATATACTGTTCCTGGGTTGGGTTTCTTAGGGACATCTTTACCTTTTCCCCTTAATCAGAAAGGAAGGGAGCAATAATGATTCCAGTGAGTCTAAGCACTGCTGCAATGACCCTGCTGGAGAAGCTGCTGATTGCTTAACTTATGTGTACTAAGTGGTCATGAATATTCATCTCGATCTGTTTCTTCCAGTGTTTGAATAAGTGCTGCACTTTACTAGAGCTACTTATGATATCTTGTAGGATTCCAGAGTAATCTATAAAAGAAGCAGAATTTAGGTTCAATGTGAAGATGATATAGGTAGGTTTGAGGAAGGGTAGTTCAAAAGGTTAGCATGTCTCAATCCTGGGAGATTAAATCTCCAGGGCAGATTTTAAAACATACTCCATAGGAATTAAATCAGAGTCTTTGGAGGTGGGGTTATGATGTCATATTTTTTGAAACTCCCTAGATGATTTTAATGTACAACCAGGAGGAAAGCCACTGTTCTGCATGTTCAAGCTCCTAAGTTTGATTTTACAACCTGTAAGAGAACGGATTTCATTGGGGAAAGTACCTGAAGAAGCAGTTTACTAAAGAAGACATAGAAATGGCCAATAAACATTTTTTTTAATATATTAAACCTCAATAGTATTCAAAGAAATGCAAAGAAAAACAGCAATGGAATGCCAATTTTGTCTATCATATTGGTAAAGTTTTAAAACTGACAATATTTAACAAGATGTAAAGGACCTAGTGGTTGCCTTGCCAATGCCCATTACATACCTTGGCTGTCGTGAGCAATAAAATGGCAAGGTGGGCCTGACGCTCACTCTGCTCCTGGGCTGCTCTCTGAGTAGTAGTGCCCATCAGGGTAACAGGATGCCCCCTAGCCCCATTGTTTGGTGTTCCTAGCCCAACCTGGCCAGTCGGAACGTCTTTTATCAATAGTTGTGGGACTTTCTTCTTTAGTTGTAAAAGAAGCAGCACATCACTAGCAGCCATCTTGTAGCTGCAAGGAAATCAGACTGAGGATGAAACTATCTGGGGGAAAGAAGAATGAGGCTGTGACCCTCCAGTTACATGAGCCAATAAATCTCCATTCTGTTTAAGCCAGTTTGAGCTAGTTATTATTATTATTACTTGTAACTGAAGGCATATTGATTGCTTCATCTAATAAGGCTGCAATGGGCACTAACTAACTCGGCAGTTGGAGTTGCAAATTAGAAGCAAAACGGCAATATATATATATATCAGAAATCTTAAAAATAATCACACCTTTCACTCTGTAATCCCACTTCTAAGAGTTTATCCTAAGGAGATAATGACAGATAGTCAAAGACTTTTGTTAAAGAATAGTCATAAGAGAGATATTTTAATAGCTAAAAATTAGAAATCACCAAAATGATCAATTTAATAATCTTACATAAGTACAACTGTGCCTATTTACATGGAGCAATCATTAAAATCAAGTTTTTACCTACAGTCTGTCATACAGAGTGAAGTAAGTCAGAAAGAGGAAAACAAATACTGTATGCTAACACATATATAGGGAATCCAAAAAAACAAAAAAAGGTTATGACGAACCTAGGGACAGGACAGGAATAAAGACACAGACATAGAGAATGGACTTGAGGACATGGGGAGTGGGAAGGGTAAGCTGGGACAAAGTGAGAGAGTGCCATGTACATATATACACTACCAAATGTAAAATAGATAGCTAGTGGGAAGCAGCTGCATAGCAAAGGGAGATCAGCTCGGAGCTTTGTGACTACCTAGAGGGGTGGGATAGGGAGGGTGGGAGGCAGACACAAGAGGGAGGGGATATGGGGATATATGTATACGTATAACTGATTCACTTTGTTATACAGCAGAAACTAACACACCATTGTAAAGCAGTTATACTTCAATAAAGATGTTTAAAAGAAAAATCATGTTTTTGACAATATTTACTAATGAACATGAATGATATTAAGTGAAAAAAAAGTGTATATCTGAAAGGAAATATAACCCAATATATAATTATTCTGGCTAATGGGGTTACAGGCCACTTTGATTTCCTCCATGGACCTTTTTGTGTTTTCCAAATTTTCTATAACAGAACGCATATTAGTTTTATAACCAAGGAAAAACTGGTTCTTAACATACATGATGACAAAATCCTCTCCAAACCCTATATCTTATCTGTCTTTCCCAGAGGATATCCCACTCCCAAGAACCACTCTAATCATTCCAGGGCCCAGTGAAGCACTGAGAGTCAAGTCACGTCATGCAGAACTCTCTCTCCCTGGATTTCTAGACTTCTCTAGCTGAGCCATGTAAGCACTAGTCCCAGCAGCCCTGGGAGCCAACGTTCATGCTCCTGGGTCATCATGGGCCTGCCTCCCAGCTCAAAGTCCTTCTGTGGCCTCTGATCAGGACTGTGATGAGGGAGAAGTGATGGAGTGGGGTCTGGGAAACTTGCCTATTCTGCTGACCATTGACAGCATCTCTAAATCGTAGAATTCCTCAAAAAATTAAAAGTGATCTATTGCCATTGATTGACCAGCACCAGGGACAGCTTGCCCTCCTATTTTCACCCACCTCAATGCAACTTAAAATCATTATATTAAAGAGATACTTGAAATCTCTCTTTTACCTGAGTTAAAGACCCAGTGCCCCTCTGTTACTACCTTAAATGAACGAATTCCCCTTCTCTGCCACCCTTTGTGGTGCCACACTTTAAATAGCAGGGGCCCAGATCTATGGAATGGATGAGGCTTGGATCTCAGCTGGGGGGCTGCAGATTCTCCAAGGAATCCAGCATGGCGAGGGTTTATGGGGAGCTGGAACTGCCAGGGAGCTTTGTCACCACTGTGATAGGGAACAGGGACAATGAAAGCTGCACAGAAGCAGGAGATCCCAGCACAACATAGTGTAAGTAGTTAAAAGCATCATTTTGGGAGTTGGAATCCTTATATCTTTCAATATAGTCATATCTTCGTCAGGTTACTGAACACCTCTGAGTCTTAGTTTCCTTCTCTGTAAAATGGGATAATGACCCCAAAAGTTTTGTGTGAGATAACATGTGAAATATTTGATATGGTCAATACAAAGACAGTGGCAAAAATGCAGCAGTTGTTAATAAGATTATTATCTTCATGATTATGGCCACGTTTGGGGCATGATTATATATAAATTAATATAGCTATATGAAAAAGAGGTTTCCAGGGTTAAAACGTTACACCAATAGAGATGTGTCTCCATGGTTTCCTTGATCCATGGTGCCAGTAGACACCTTTTAGATCCAAAGTGCCTCTTTGCTGTCTTGGAAGTTGTAATTAAGTATGCCTTTTATTGGAAGAGTGTGATATCCTGTCTTGATCTGTGCATAAAAGAATGGGAAATACCTGCCCTGGAGAGAGGAGCCGGTAGTATTTCTAGAGATGCCCACAGAGTGTTGGTTTTACTCTAAGGCAACCATTTTTGTAATGAGATTTGAGTGAAGGGTGGGGCGGGGGATTGAAGGATTACCGTTCACTGAAATCCTATGACTTCTGGGTACTTTACATACTTGCATACCTTATCTTATTTAATATGGCAACTCTATGGGGCAAGTAGAAATGAGACCATTAAAAATGCAAGAACAGAGATGCCAAGCAAATTTCCAGGTTCTCACAACCCAAAGCAATGAAGCTGGAACTTAAATACAAATCTTTCTGAATTATGTTTTACATTAAGACCTTCCTGACGTCAAATGCCTCTTGCCTAGTATCTGGCACTCTCATTATTGAAGTCACTCCTTAAAGTCCTTTTGAAAACAAGTACTCTTTGTTGACTGTGAAGGGTTCCATGTTTGCTAGATGGTGTCATTCAGACCATAGCTGAATAAATGAGAGTTCATAGCAAGGAAGGTACAAATAGCAATGGGGATACTTGAAATGAGTCTGCAGAAAGTTCTACTGCTGACAGAGAAAGAAGATGGTGATCAGAGAAGAAAGCTTTGGACAGTCTAAGGGCAGCATCCAGATGGAGAGAAGTGAGGAAGCCAAGAATACCAGCTGACCTCTCAATTTTTCCCAGGATTCTTCCTAACCAAGCCCTTGCCAATACCTTGGGGCCCAGTCCTCAAAGCCTCTCTGCTCACTGCAGTTCTGGGACTCACTCAGAATTCCAGGGATCCTTAAGGCCAGACTATACCATCACCTCCAAAGGGAATTAAGTGGGCCTCAAACTCCAAAAAATTTAATCAGAACAAAAAATGGCTCTAGGACTTGGCTCCACTAGTTTTTATCTGGGATGGCTGTATTGGGCCCATGAAAAAGTGAGCAGGGAAAGCTGGTCTTCAGAGAGAAAAAATGAAACATATATGCAGAGAGAAGCAAACATAAAAGGCCATGTGACTCCAAGGACTGATGTGGAGACAAGCTGACAAGCAGTCAGGCTGCCTTGGCTCTTGTCCAACCTCTGGTTGCAGCCACCTGTGAGGCTGGCTATCCTCCTTGCTCTGAAAAGCATCCTGTTTCTTAGCAATTAATGCCTCATTTGTATTAAAGTAACTTTCAGTGGGTTTCTGTTACTGGTGACTAAGCAATTCCTGACCAAGGTAACCACAATCTCCCTTGGCCAACTTTAGCCCATGAAGGTTTTTTCTGCTTTCCTGTTCCATTTTTCACACCAGAGAGCAGCTGAAACCACACAGTTGATTCCAGTCAGCTACTGCTCACCAGCAGATAGTCCCCAGTAAATGGGTTTTTCATTAGAATGTTCCATAGCTCGAAAGGGCAATCCCACCTAGCTGGTCAATTTTAATCAAATTCTTTTCCCACAAAGTCAGAAAGGTGTAGGCTTAACTTGGTCCCATGGAAATTGTTCTCAGCTAATAAAAGGTATTTTATTTAAATTGTTAACAGTGTATATTTAGTGCAAGTCTATTTCAATTACAAGAAGCTAAAGGAGAACTCCGACTATCAAATCCCTCTGCCGTAACTTCTATGCATTAAATCAGAACAATTTATCTTCCATCTATTGCAATCATGAATGCAATAATGAGGTGGGAAACAATAAAGACAAAGAATAATTCAATTTAAAGAAATTGTGAGCCACAATTCTAATTAAATCTTCTCACATTCCTAGTAAAATATACTTCGATCTTCTGTACTTGTAGATTTTAAATGAGATTCATGTGCAAAATAAGCAAATGAATTAGAATTCCATGCAAGATCTCAACATGTTAAGGATATTTCTACTGATCACTTCCTTCATATTAGTTCCGAGGAACATCTATTGCTTAGCTGGCACATTAAAAATTCCACGTTTTCAAGGGGCCATCGGTACATAATCAAGTACAGTGACCTATGTTTGAGGCTCAACACATTGGTAGTTGTATAAGCATATTTTCATTTTCACTTTCAGTGTAGTCTTGATGACTGACTCACAGTACTCCAAAAATACTACCACATTTTCTAAAGCCTATATAATCCAATGTTCCCTGTTAGGCCTGGCACTGGAGAGTACCTGGGAATTTGCTTTTAGTTTGAAGCATCCCAAGATTTATTGTTTACTCCAAGGGCTATAGAACTTCTGAGAGCCAGGGATTCTTTGAAGTGGCCCAAGAATGTAACTAGATCTTGTGATTCTAGGTCACCCAATACCAAAGGCTCTCAAAACCAAGGGAAGTAAATAAAAACTCTGGATACCCTGGTATGTTTAAGCTATCTTATATTGCATTTAGAAATTTAAGAATACTTATAAGAATGATGATAACTAAGGTTTGTATTTTAAAATGTATGGCATTCTAGAGTTTTTAAAACACTATATTCACTAGCTATTTTTTTATATGCACTATCCCATTTGTTCTTCTCAAGAACTATACAAAGTAGCACTTATCATTTTGTTCATTTTAAAGATGAGGAAATTAGGGTCAGTCTACTTAAGTGACTTTCCACTATTCCCAAATCTATAAGTGTCAGAGTTAGAACCAAAATCTAGGTATTCTGATTCCTAGATGTATGTTTTCCACCATTATACTTTTATTCATTTGTTTGAATCCATTTTTCCTCAAGTTATTAAAGTCCCACTGTTCCAAAGATAGAGTTTAGTTGAAATTCATCACCAAATCCTTTTAAAATGCCCATACAGTGTTGTGGCATCGTGGAAATTAGTTTGGTTTCCTGGGTTGGATCAACCCACCTCTAACTGTAGGGCCTTCCCATACCTTCTTCCCCTCCTCTATCTTACACAGACCCAAGAGGACAGTATATCACCCCCCTCTCTGAGCTACTGGGTCAAGACATATGAAAGGCCCTCTTGCATTCTATGAGAATTTCATCCCTCACCTTTTCTTTTTAGTCCCTCAAGACTGTGGTTTCTTAGATGACAAAATCTCCCACGCTACCTTGTAAATAAAACAGGCTTCAGTTCCCCACTGGGTATACAAGGAAAGAATATGATCCCTACATTCGCAACGTCTGTACTGTAGAGCTCTGACTTTTTGAGCAACTTAACCCCAGTTTCCTTTTCTGTAAAAAGGCAATGACCATCCCTACTCCACATAGCTATGGTGAGATTTAAGAAGAGATTGTACCTGGAGGTGCCTGGTCCATAAATTGTTAGTCCCTTTCCCTTCCCCTTGCTACAAATGACACTAAGCCCTGTGGAAGCTTAGAGTTCATCATATTCCTCTTAGATGCCTCTATGGAGCTTGGCATGCAAAAAGTACTCTCTGAGTACATACTGAATGAATCAGAGTTGTTGGGCATTAATTCTTTCTTTCAGCTGCAGACTGAATGAGAGAGACAGTTTTAACCTCACCATTTACCGGCTAAATTAGCAGATTTTTCTTATAATGTTTGTTTTTTGTGGAAAATTAACATATAAACTAATACAGATGTCTGCTTTTTAGACATTGGCAGGGTATTCTCCCAGATTGAAATGAGCCTGAGACATAGCAGAATGGGCCCTTCCTTACTTGGAACCATAATAGCTGGTTTCTAGTCCTGGACCTGTTTAACTGGTTTTCTGATCTCAGTTATGTCATTTTAATCTCTGGTTGAAGTTACCAATTGATAAAATGTACACATGAAGTTAAATCATCTTCAAAGTTGATTTTAGCCCTATATTTTGTGATTTTTCCAAGCATAATCCTTATATTAAACATGAAGTCTTAAATGATCAAAATTTCATAATTTGGCCACCATATTATTATATTAATTATTAAACTGACAATGTTCTTGTAAGAGTAAATCAATATTACTTCTGAATCTTTACTTTGGTTTCCAGTTTTCAGGCTCATGATTTTACAGTTTGGTTTAAGTTAAACTATTCTGATTGATAACTTGGTTAGATTAAGGAAAATTTTCTTCTGAAAGAATCCTATCTCTGGCAACATTTAACTTCTTATAGAGGAGCACAACGATATAGGTAACCACATTTTAGTCTATGCTTACAATGGGCATGTAGGGTTTTTTTGTTTGTTTTGTTTTTTGCGGTACGTGGGCCTCTCACTGTTGTGGCCTCTCCTGTTGCGGAGCACAGGCTCCGGATGCGCAGGCTCAGTGGCCATGCCTCACGGGCCCAGCTGCTTCGCGGCACGTGGGATCTTCCCGGACTGGGGCATGAACCCGTGTCCCCTGCATCGGCAGGCAGACTCTCAACCACTGCGGCACCAGGGAAGCCTGGGCATGTAGATTTTATTCCTCCAATAAAGATAATGAAGTTATACAGATTGTGGGGATATAATATTTTTATCTTCTTACAAATAAACAAAAAACCAATACCATACTCTCTAACTTCATTTCCATTTCTCTGATTGCTTTAAAGAAAATTCTTTAGAAGAGATGTGTATACTTACTGTATCCAATTTCTCTGCTCTTGTTCTCTCTCAAACCCAATCTAATCAGGTTTTCTTTCCCATTGCTCCACAATGAAAATGGTCCCTATCAAGTCACCAATGATTGCTATGATGCTAAGTGCAATGATCAATTCTTCATAGTCATTCACCTTGATCCATTGCAGTATTTGATACAGCTGATGGCTCCTTCGGTAACCTCATTTGCTTGGCTTCCAGCACACCACACAGTCCTGGTTTCCCTCCTACCTCACTGGCTACTCTCTCTTAGACTCCCTTGCTAGTTCCTTCTCCTATTCACAGCCTCTAAGTATCATGGCACTCCAGGACTCTCTTTTCTACTGAAACTTGTTTCTTTGGTAATCTCATCCAGTCTCATGACTTTAGATACTGTCTACATGTTGACGACTCAAAAATTTATGTCTGCAGCATGGATTTCTCCCTCTAACTTCTAGTCTCTAATACCCATCCTACTTGAATGTTCAATAAATATCTGAAATATAACATGTCCAAAACTTGATCTTACCTCAGAACTTGCTTCTCCCATAGTCTTCCTCATCTCAGTTAATGGCAAATAGACAGGTCAAAACCATGGAGTCATCTTTTACTTCTCCCTTTCTCTCCTGTCAAAAATCTCATCATTGAGCAAATCATGTTGAATTTTTCTTCATACTATATTCAGATTCTGACCTCTTCTCATTACTATCTACCACTACTATCCTGGACCAAGCCACATCATTTCTCACCTGGATTACAAAGAAACATCTCCTAACTGTTCTCTCTAATTCTATCCTCGCTCCCCCAAAGAATATACTCAATACAGAAGCCTAGGTTATCCCACTGAAATGCAAGACAGATCATACTTTAAAGTTTCAATGGTTCCCCATGTCACTCAGAGTTAACGGTAACATACTTACAAAAATGTGAAAGCTCTACAGAGTCTGTCCCCTAGTTACCTCACTAATCTCATATTCTTCCCCTCATTACTCCATTCCAGCCACTTTGGCCTCCTTGATGTTCCTTAACTGGGCCAAGCATAGTCCCACCTCCAGTTATTTGTATATGCTGTTTACTCAATGTGGAATTCTCTTCTCCTGCATATTTACATTGCTTGAGCCTTTGTCTCTTTCACATTTTGGCTTGATTGCCTCCTCTGAGTGAGACCTTTTCTAATCAGCCTATTTAAAAATGCAACTTCTGGGCTTCCCTGGTGGCGCAGTGGTTGAGAGTCCGCCTGCCGAAGCAGGGGACACGGGTTCGTGTCCCGGTCCGGGAGGATCCCACATGCCGCGGAGCGGCTGGGCCCATGAGCCATGGCCGCTGAGCCTGCGCGTCTGGAGCCTGTGCTCCGCAGCGGGAGAGGCCACAACAGTGAGAGGCCCGCGTACCGCCAAAAAAAAAAAAAAAAAATGCAACTTCTTACCCCCACCCAACACTCCCTACCTCCCTTCTCTGTTTCTGTTTTATTTTTCTCCATAGAACTTTCCCTTTCTAATGTACTATATAATTTACCTATTTATTTGCTTACTGTTGATTTTCTTCTGCTAGAACATAAGCTCTGGGGGGGTAATGATTTGTGTCAGTTTTGCTCATTGCTACAGCCCTCAGCTCCTGTCATGGTACCTGGCACAGAGTAGGTTCTCAATAAATGTGTTGAATAATGTATTAGTTATGTAGAGATTTCGCTTACTAATGTACAATGAGACATAGCTATACACTTTCAGACTTTTCTGAAAGTCTCAAATGCTGAGCAAGTCTTTTTTTGTTATGAGCTCTTTGGAATCCCACACAGTGGCAGAGATGAGGCCTCTTTTCTGCAAGAGCAGGCCACAATGATCTCAACACAATTTCAGGTCATTTCACAGTAATTTCTTCAAATAACAGATCACTTGTTTCCTTAAATTAGATCCTATTCCAGTCATTGAAGGTCAAAATTTCCAGTTCTGATTTAGCTCCAGGCACTTTAAACTAGTGGTCTTTTCATGCCTTGGGACATATTTGCTGCCAATAGCAGAAAAAAGCAAATGTAAGTAGGTTGGTTTCACTTACTCATCTTTTAAGAGTTGGTTCAAACTTTTCATCTTCTCTGAAGTTTTTCTTGAACCCACATTTCCCCTCATAAATAAATTAGGAATCTTTCCCTCATTTTTGCCATCCCAATAATATTCATATTATAGCACCTGAAATATGTCCTTGTACATGTTTGTTTTTAAGTCTGTCTCTTCCATTAGAATGTAAGTTCTGGAGTTCAGAACTTCTTTGCCTTCATAACCCTATTACCTAGATAGGGCTTAGCCTGTAGTAGTCTCTCCAGAAATATTCTGAGTCAAATGAGTGAATACAATTGAACAGGTGAATTATCAATGACCAACTGGAAAGAACAGGGATCACAGCCATGGAAAGAACACCAATGGGGTTAATTAGAGATTTTATTGTAAGTATTGCTATCATCACCACCATCATATCAACATCATCATCATCAAACAACTGTGTACCTGTTTGAACCGGGTACTGTGCAAGGTATGGTGCCTCTCCATGAGGACATTAACAGTCAAACTGAAGAGGTAAGCATGAACATAAAAGGTAAATGACAGTAAAAGAGAGCATAGGATAAATGTCCAGGAAGGTGGGTACAAAAGAATAGTAGATGTTCAGACTAGGGTGATCAGGGAGGGCTTTATGGAAGATAAGAGTGTTGAATTCTGTCATGAAAGACCAGTGACTGAGCTGCTTGTACAGAAGAGGGAGTGCATCTCAGGCAGGTTTGACCAGGGCACAGACTGGATATCTCCACTTGTTGGGGAGGCATATTAGAAAACAAGTTACTAAAAAATGGGGATGTTTTTGTTAGACTCAAATTCTTAATTATCAAAGAACATGAATTCTTGATTTAGACAAAATAAATGAGATATGATAGAAAACTGAGAACCAAAAGGACTAGAGTTTCAGTTCAAGCTCTTTCACACTTGAGATTTTGATCTTGAGAACATTCCTGTTTCTTTGAGAACAACTTCTTTGCGCAACGCAGAGCTAGACACGGCTTTGCAGATTATATAAATGTGTGTGGTAAGTAAAGCAGACCATAAGGAAATGAATGTTTTAAAAATGATAAGCGCAATTTATATATAGATTTTTGTAAAGATTAGATAAGATTACACAGTTAAGATATTTGTTAGCAATGATGAACTGCCTGCCTTCCTATAAACTCCATCTACTTGTTAGCTTTATATGACTCATATGATATAACTAAGATAGGTACTTCTACAATGCTGCTGGGATAATATAACTATAGCTTAGATTCACAGAGTATTTATTGCATGCTAGGTATATTTCTAAGCACTTTACATGGTCATTTCACTTAATCCTCTCATACTTCTTATTATTATTATCTGTTTCACAGATAGGGAAACTGAAACTCAAGTGGTATAAGCCTGCCATACTGTACCCAAAGCCATTCTCTTAAGCACCAAGCTTAATCAGTCTGAAAAGGCACTAAACAAGTAAAGTCATGACCCATAATAAAAGCTATGGGGTCTTAACTTTGATATCAACAAAACTGGCATAGAAAAAAAACTCTTCTGCTGGTTTAAAATCACACAACAAATACAATGAACACAAAGTCATTTTTGAACATCAGATAAGAGTTTTTGCAGCTAAAATACAGGTAAAATCAAAACCTAAAGAGAGATTGCATGTCACAGGGCCCACTACATTGCCATCCAAACATGAACTTATCACTACGTTGTATGAGAAAGTATGCTCAGAGAGAAAGGACAGATGAGGTGTCAGAAGGGAATAATTCCAGAAATTTTACTTTAGTAAAATAAATCCTCTAATGTTATCAGCAGAGAATGCATAGGTCGTGAGTAAAGAATGTTAATAACTCAAAAGAATTTGCCACAGTTTGTTCTTTGTTGTCAAGTGTGTTATTGGGCATGCAGTTTTAATAGTTTAAAGATTCCATGAAATCATGAACAAATGATATATCATGAATGCTCCCCTGCCCCCAAATGAGAAATTAATCTCTAAAAATGATAGAGACTAATCTCTTTCCTTACGGCAAGGCCTTTTTATGCTAATCAATTATATCTATTTCTTTCATGAGAGATATGAACAGCTCCTTGAAAGAAAATAGGACTCAGTTCATTTGTGTTTGTTAATCTCAGTATCTAGCTCCTAGCCTGACACTTAGCCAATTTTCAATGGAAGTTTGATGAATACAAGGAAGAGAGAGAGAAAGATTTATTTATTTATTTATTTATTTGCGGTACACGGGCCTCTCACTGTTGCGGCCTCTCCCGTTGCGGAGCACAGGCTCCAGACGCGCAGGCTCAGCGGCCATGGCTCACGGGCCCAGCCGCTCCGCGGCATGTGGTATCTTCTGGGATCTTCCCGGACTGGGGCACGAACCCGCGTCCCCTGCATCGGCAGGCGGACTCTCAACCACTGCACCACCAGGGAAGCCCCGAGAGATTTATTTTTGACAATGAAGATAGCCTTTATCTCCTAGCCTGATAATGTCAAAACTGAAGATTAGACAACTCACTCCCATTTGGTCTTTAAATTTAGGGGGAGTCCTTTTAAACTTAACGCCATTATTTTCTAACTGACTGTCGGAGTTGGAGTTTTATTGTAATTCATAGACTCACAGTCAATAAATTAAAGCTATAACATAAAAATTTGAGTCTGCAGAGTTGTATTCAAAAATTTTTCAGATAAGAAAAGAGTTTTTATTTTTACATGCAACAACCCCATCTATCAGTCAGGTTCCATAAGCATGGAATTGGCTTATGCAATTGTAGGGGCTGGCTAGGCAAATCTAAAATCTGCAGGGTAGACCATCAGGAAGGGCAGTCTGGAACTCCCGGGCATGAGCTGAAACTGCAATCAGCAGGTAGAATTTCTTCTTCAGGGAAGCCTCAGTTCTGCTTTTTAAGGGCTTTAACTACTGGAATCAGGCCCACCCAGATTATTTAGGATAATCTCCTTACTTAGAGGCAACTGCTAATGAATGTTAATCAAGTCTACAAAATGCCTTCGGCAGTAACACCTAAATTTGTATTTAATTGGATAAGTGAGGACTGTAAACTTGCCAGGTTGACACATAAAACTTCCTATTGTTTCCTTTTCCAAAGTCAGATTAACATCCCTGAAGTTTTGAACTTCTCTTATCAGCTAAACATTCTAGCAAAATAGGCCTTTACACTGGGAGATCCCTTGGACTTGACTCTCTTCATCTCATATTCCCAGATGCTCCTGCTCAGTATTTAGGAAATCTCATTGACATTTTCTTTCAGCCTGAGTTACTTCTTCAGTTAGTTTAAGTGCCATGGTTATATCTTAGAGTGTTCTCATCCTTTCATTGAGTTTTAACTGGCAAATACTTCCCGGGGTCAACTTCCAAGGTTAGTTTATTTTTAATTAAACTATTTATTTTACATGCAATTGTAGCAAATAATACAGAGAGATCCCCTGTGCTCTTTACCTTGTTTCCCCTAATGGTAACATTTTGTAAAACTATAGTATAATATCAACTACCAGGATAATGACATTAATAAAACCAAGATGCAGAATGCTTCCATCACCACAACAGTCCTACTTGTTGCCCTGCTATAGTCATGCCCACTTCCCTCCTACACCTTCCTTCCCCATTCTTAACCCTAGTGATTATTCAATCACTAATCTATTTCCCATTTCTATAATTTTGTCATTGCAATAATGTTATGTAGATGGAATTACATAGTATGTAAGCTCTGGGGATTGGCTCTATTTTTGTCACTAGGTATAATTCTCTGGCATTTCGCCAGATGGCTGATTATAACAATAGTTTGTCCTTTTTATTGCTAGTAATATTCCATGGTATGAAAACACCACAGTGAATGGATTAACCATTCACCCATGGAAGAACAACTGTGTTGTTTTCAGTCTTGGCTATTAAAATATGGTAGTTGCATATGTAGGTTCTTTTTTTTTGAGATATAATTCATATCATAACATTCATCCTTTTAAAGTATATTCACTGTTTTTTTTAACATATACACAAGGTTGTACAACCATCAGCACTATAGAATTTACCATTATATTCCAGAACATTTTTATCCCCTCTAAAATAAGTCCCATACCCATTAGCAGTCACTGTCCATTTTCCCTTCCCCCACCCACTGACAACCACTAATCTATTTTCTGTCTCTATGGCTTTTCCTACTCTGGATATTTCATACCATATATGACCTTTGTGTCTAGCTTTTTCCAATTAGCATTATGCTTTCAAGATTCATTCATGCTATATAGCATGTATCTGCATACTTCCCTTCGTTAAAGCACATGTCTGGTTTGAGGCAAAACTTCTTGTGGAATGGAGAGGAGGGTCCAGTAAGCTCCAACATTTGACAAATGAAAATTAAAGAGATAAATCTCACAAGAAAAGAGCTGAAACCTGACATTATCTAAATATTTATTGCACAGTTTATTTGATATAGTGACTAAATTTGAAATGAAAATTTTGACTGATTTCTAAGTACCTCTGAGCTCCTGAATTCTCCTCCTTATGGCTCATTTACACCATCCAGAGAACTTTGATTTTTGACAAATGCCTAAAACTCATGGCATTGGATAGGTGGGAGGGATAGTATGAATTGGGGCCATCATTTGGGTGAGGGTCAGATTATTAGGGATCTTGTATGCTATTTAAAAATTTAGGACTTCATCTTTTAAGCAGTGAAAACTAGAGAAGGATTATATTTCATTAGCACAACTAGGGCAGTATATAGATGAAGTTTAGAAGAAAAGGCCAGAGGTAAGAACACTAATTAAATTGTTAAAATTGTTCAGGCAAGGGAGAACACTGGCCTTTGTCCTCTGTACCATGAGGTATGACGTTCTCTTCACGGGTATGCTGAAAGCAAAAGTAACAATCCCAATCCTCATCACTTAAACAAGAGGATATTTATGACTTTTAACTAAAAAGACAAGCAGTTAGAACAGCAATATCAAGCAAAGATGAGATATGAGTGTTGCCTTGGTGGATTCTTAAGCTTTCTCTGAGCATCCCTGTTCCTTTGTGTGCTGCGTGGACTTTTAAAATTCTACAGTGGACCTTGGGATTGGGAAGAACATCAGAGGCTGGTGCGCTGTGAGTGAAGTGGCATGAGGAGCTCTTGGCTCTGACGCTGACAACTCTAAGATGGTTCTTTTGTTAGGGTCAGTTTCATGGTTTCAGTAGAACTGGGAGGCTGTCCCTCAAAATGGCTTCTGGTTACATATTTATTAATCAGTCTAACTGCACATTATAGTTGTTCCTCAAATCACTAGAGGGTAAGGAGGGGTAGAAGTAAACTATTAGTTGGTCTTCAAGAGGCAGGAAAAGTGAGGGATTAGCAGCTGCCATTGCAGCATTAGTTTGTATCACAGGTGGCGTGTGAAATAACAGGGAGCTGGGATTACAAACATTGCCCAGAGAATAGAAAAGTCTAAATAAGTCAACATTTCTTTATAGTTGTGTTTAATATCTTATTCTTTTCTATTTCAGAACCAGGATTATCTTCCTGGATATAGAGATCCCCTTATTTAAAAAAAAATGGAATTGTCATAGCATTTAAAATGGCAAATATCAAGCCTGAGCATAGGTGCATGTGTATATGTGTCTGTGTGTGTGAAGTGATTGAGCAATGCACTGCAAGTCATTAATAATGAATGCTAGAAGGAAAGCAGAGTCATTAGTAGTAAAAGGAGAGATCAGTTTTGACAGATATCTTCAGAACAGAAAAAACTGATTGTCAGTTTGAGGAAAAGAAAAAAAAAATCAAATCTGACTCTGAGATTTGCTATTTGGGTAAGTGTTTAGTTGATGATGCTATTTAATAAAATGGGGAACATAAGAAAAGAAGATATTTGAGGGATTAGTTAATGACTTTGGTTTGTGATATATTGAGGGGAAAAGCTAAAAGGAAATATCCAATAGGAGATTTAAACAGAAAGTATTTAGCTGTGTTTTCAAATACAGTAGTCACTAGCCACATGTGGCTATTGAAATTAAACTTAAAAAAAAAATTCAATCCATCACACTAGCCACTTTTCAAGTGCTCAATAGACACATATGGCAGGAGGCTCCTGTATCACACAGCATAGAAAAACATTTCCGTCATTGCAGAAAGCAATATTGGTCTAGAGTTCAAGAGAGAGGGAAAGACTATATAGATATAAATTTGGGAGTTGTGTGAGCATTTGAAGATGGGTGAATTCACTAATGAGGATAAAGGATCCCAGGAAGAATTTATGAAATTAGAATGAAAAGAAGGCCTAGAACAGAAATCTGAGGAACACTAGCAGTAAGGAATAGAGAAATGGGATTTCATAAAAATGACTTAGAAGCAAGTAATCAGAGAGGGAGAAGAACCAAAAAGCATTTGATCCCTGGGACATAATATGAGAGTGTCAGGAAATGGGTCAGAGGCTTGAGAGGCCAAGTAGGAGGACACTAAGAAGAGGTCGATGGATTGGCAGTTGGGAGACCAATAATGACCTTTCCCAAGCATTTTAAACAGCAAGGTGGGTCCTAAACCAATAGGATGAAGGAGAGAAAAAATGGTAAGGAAAAAATAGAGGGTAGTGTTCTCTTTCACAAAGTTTTACAGTAAAAGGGGAATGGTGGAGTAGAGTGCAAAAACTTGAGGGAAAAGGAGGGCCAAGTAAGAAATTTTTCTTAGCAGGGGAGAAGCTTAAATATATTTGTAGACTGAAGAGATGAAGCATTGGAAGACACGTTAAAAATATTGCAGAGATGGGTTAAATGATGGATGAGTGCCTGGAGGAGGTGATAAGAATTGGGATCAAAAGCACAGCTGGGAGGGAAGAGGAACATTTCTCTTTGAGATGAGAGACATGAAAGTTTGAAGGTGGAGGGGAAGAAGTTCATGATTGAGAAGGCTTGAATTTCTGCTACATTTACTGAATATCCAAGCCTGATGACTAAAATTTATGCAGGCTGAAAATTCATACCTTTGGTTGTCCATTTAAGAAATGTCTAACCATTCAGCAGGGAGCCATCAGCTCTGTCACAATGGCATAAATTTTGAGGACATCTCATTAACACCTGAAAGCCATTGATCTCTCTGTCTACCAGCAAAGACATGACCTCACTAACATTCCACAACTTCTGCTATCAGGGAGTCAGGGAGCACAGACTAGGGCAAAAGTTATATCTCCACAGCTTCAAAAAAGAAAAAAAAAAAAAGCAAAACCAAACAGTCAATTAGAGATACGATGTAAGCATGTCGATATGGCTATCAAGAGATCCTCCAAAAGCAACAGCTGTTTGATTACAAATGATGAGCATAACTGCTAGCTCTTCTAAATATGTAGAGAAGTTAAATAAGGAAACAGAATCACAAAATTACCCAGGAGAAATTAGTCAGGAAGGAAGTGCAGCCAGTAATACAAAGTCCATTCTGGAAATCCAAATCATTATCTTCTTCACTGCTGGAAATTTGGTTTCCACCCCTGTCACTCAACTGATAACTACAGTTGCAAATGTCACCAGTGACCTGCTAATGACCAGTTTCAGTAGACTTCTCATTTCACATTTTCCTCAACTTTTTTTTGCAACTCTAGCTACCATTAAATGCCTGTTATTTTTGGGGGGTGGGGAGATCTGTCTGTTGGTTTCTAGTAGGCTCTGCAACCCTGTTTTCTGGCAATTCTCTTTTTTTCTCTTTTTTTTTGCAATTGTAGACTTCTCCAAGGCCAGAGTTATCCTTCTGTCTTTTCCTCAACTCGTGTTCAAGGCAGCATATGGGGTGGGGCAGAGAATGGACAGGGCTGGCTTAATGCTGATGAGCACAGAACAAAGATGGAACTGAAATGAAATTTCAGGAGGAGAAATTTCAGGAGGAATGGTAACATGGGACCCAGGTAGACAACATGACAAAGCATATTATGATTAGCTTTTTTTGTAAAGGGTCAGATAGTAAATATTCTAGGGATTGAAAAGTAGTCTCTATGACAACTATTTAACTCTGCCATTGTACCATAAAAGCAAGAAGCCACAGATAGACGTGAACAAATGAGCATGGCTGTAGTCCAATAAAATTTTATGTATAAAAAATAGGCAGCAGTTTAGGCACTGACCTTAGCTGAGCACAATTCCAGTGAAGGCTAATGAGGAGGAAAAATTAAAGCCAAGGCCTAAGGCTTGCAGGCAGGGGATCATAAATGTATCATGTGGCTCTTGACCCAGATGATGAATAGTGGGTAGAACTGGAGAGATTTTATGAGAATATGACTGGAACTCTTTTTATAGGTGGCAAAGGAGCCAAAAGAGGTACCAATTTGGTTAAGAACATCTCTCTTGTAGAAATGCATTTGTTCCAATATTTAGGCCTTAGTTGACCTAGAACCCATATACATGGTGCAATGGACAGAGTTCCATATATGGATTCAGTGGCACCCCATAGCTTATAATACGTAATCATACAGAAGCTAATTCACTATTCTGAGCTTCAGTTACCAAATATGTAACCAAGATTCCCTGAAAGGAGTTTTTAAGAAACTTGCCTTAGCCAGCATGAGCAAAAATTCTAACACAGCATCTAGAATATAGTGAGTACTTGGTAAGTGCTGCTTGTCTTTCCATTCTATAGAGGTCTTAGGTGCATAAAATAAAAATAAATACAACAGTTTAAGAAATTATGCTGGAAACTGTAAAGCAGCATGCAGATACCAGTTACCATTCTTGACTGTATGCTAAGCCTGAACTGAGCTCTCTCCTAAGCTCTAGAACCTTATCTCAGTAAGTCATGACAGCTTCCAGCCTCTTGTCACTCCAATCCAGCCTTCAAAACCACTTGCATGGAGACTTGTCCTTATGATAATATATTTTCAAATAATGTTTGTTGAATAGAACAGAGTAAAATAAAATTGTAACTTATGTGTGGTGATGGATGTTAACTAAAGTTACTGTGTAATCATTTTGCATTATATTCATATATCAAATCATTGTTGTACACCTAAAACTAATACAGTGTTCTATGTCAATTATCTCATTTTAAAAAGAAATTGGAACCACATTCTACTGTTTAATTTTGAAATTCTTAATGAGAGAGATTAATTATTTTTTCCATGGGCTTTCTGGTCATACCTGTTCCTTTGTGAACTGACTATTCTTGTACTTTTCAATTTTTTACTGACTTTTTATTCTTATTGACTTGGAAGAGCTTTATATATACATGATATTATCTTTTCACTGTGAGACACATTGCAAATTAAACATATTTTTCTTATTTAAAAAAAAGAGTTGACTGCCACTCTCCTGTCAAAATATTTCAAAGACTTTCAAATTCTATAGCTATTACTCAGACCCTCAAAAATTGAGAACTTGTTCTAAATGAAAATAGTTTGCAATTTAAGCTCATTTTTCCAGGGAACCTTATGGCCCTGTTATTCAGAGACCTCCCTGTCCTCCATTCTAAGATCAGCCCCTGGTCTTTCTCACCATCCTCAACAGGTTGAGCTGGGAATTTGGTTTCCCTAAAACAATACAAGCTCATGTCACTGCATACCTCCTTCAGCTCCCTGCATCCTGGGAGTTACCTCTCAGGTCTAACGTTAGGAACTCAGCTCTGGAGTGAGTTAGCTGATGTTAAATCTGAGCTCTGCCACTTACTACCTGGGTTGCCATGAGAAGTTTCCTTAATCTTTTCATGCCTTGATTGCCTCATCTGGGAAAAAAGTACAAATAATAGCAGAATTGTTATGAAGATGAAATAAGATACTTTATGAAAAATGCTTAGAGTTGTATGTAACCAATAATAAGTTCCTAAATGTTGCTATTACATTAAGTCAAATTAAGTTGTCTTGTCTTCTGATTTCTTCTGTTATTACAACAGAAATAAGGGCAAAGTTAACAGAAAATCCTATAGGAATTTAAAGTGAGATACAGAAAAATAAATATTAAAAAAATCAAAATTATCCATAATACTGTCAGCCAAAAATTTAAAAGAACACATTATTAATGTTTTGATGTGTTTCTTTCTGGGCTTACTTTATGTGTATGCATATACATACCTTTTGAGATGTGTGTATTTAATTGAGCTGCTCCTGTTTGCTCTTACCCTTTTCTCAGTTAATAAATATCCTACAAAGGTGTGATTTTGTAAATCTCTCATAATGTTCCTTTGAATTAATGGACCATAATGTATTTTACCTTTCTTCTATTACAAGTGAATTTTAAAAATTACCCTAGCTGTAATTTCATGAACTATTCCAGTAACAACTATGACTAATTTGAAAAGAACAACAGCAAACACTTAAAAGCACACACACTACTTCTGTTTTCTCCTAAATATCTAAATCTGTGTCATTGCAATTACTTTTAAACCTTGTGGTCAAGGCTATGAAAAGACAATGAAAGCCAAATGCCTTTGTATGTCTCATCTCTCTTTCACTGCCTTCTAAGACTTTGAAGTTGCAGACTTCTTCCTCTTCTGACAGGCATTATGCAAGATAAGTTAAGCTCTGAGTCCAGAGTTGAGTGTGGAATGAGATCTGGAAAGAAAAATGTCAAATTATCTCTGTGGCATGTCTTTGTTATCAGCAGAGCTGTGCAAAATCCATGTAGAATGACATCCTCATAAATTGTGTCTCACTGCAAATATTCCTTGTTATAGCTTCAACACAACATGAATCTCTCATTTTAACCTTGCTAATGATTTAGAGAACATGTACCAGGTACACTGCCTATTTCATTTGCCCTCCTCACCAATCTTTGAGGTTCTTGGAAAAGGCAAGTCCATTTTAGTTGCAAAAACTGTTTGGTTTCATTTCATTCCATTTAAACAAACATCACTGAGTACCTCCTACTTGCCAGTTGCTCACTGGGTGCTGTGAGGAGGAAGGAGAAAATACAAAGATAAAAGAGTCAGGTCTCTCTGTCCTTGAAGAGTTTAAAATCTACTAGAAAGTAATAAGATATGTGTACAAATAACTAATTCCAGGCAGAATGGAATAAAGCTAAACAAAGGAACATACATTGTGCTGAGTGATTGCAAAGGAAAAAAGGAAACTATTTTAACGAAAAAGAGGTCATATTTGAGGTAAGCCTGGAAGGATATCTAGGATTTTAATAAAGGGAAAAGACAGAAAAAGCCAGCCAAACCATTGAGGAGCTCCTGTTAGCATTTTCCCTTTGGAATCAGGGATTACACTAAGGGATTTTGTGTATACAGGTTTATTTAATCCTAGAAAACAACACTTTGACTAGGTCTTATTATCATTTTTTTTATTATTGAGGAATCCAATCTAATCAAGGTCATACCTCTAAAATAGAATTGGAACTTGACCTAAGACTGATTGCAATTCTGTCTCAAGATTTTCTAAACTAAGAAGACAACACAAGAATGAGCATAGAAGGATAAAAAGGCATGGTGGGTTCAGAAAATTGTTTATAGGGTCTGCCACATAGTAGATGGTCGGCAAAATCCTCACATGGGAACAATATCTCTTTCTCTAAGAAAGGATGGACACATATATTTCAGGTTAGTAAAAAATAAACCCCACAATTTCAGTAGCGTAATATGGAAGCATTCAATGCTTGCTCATGAGAACCCACTGCAGGTCCAGCGGCTCTCTGGGCAGTGATGCAGGCATCCTGCAGCTACAGTATCTAGATCATCTACAGAATTTAAATCACCTGCATCATATAGGGAGCCACAGAAAGAAAGAGGAAATGCATAGAACTCACATCTTTTTGCTTTTCTATGTTTTGGCCTTAGACAAACACACATCACATCTGCTTATATGACCCTGGGCAGATCTAGTCACAAGGCCCACCCTAAATAACATTGTCTTTTTATGTTCCCAGGAAGAGGAAAATGAAAAAATATTTCATGAATGCAAAGCATGATTTCTGGCACATGAGGCATGCAGAATGTATGTAGATTTATGAATTTAATATATAATATATAAATTTATATTATATTAGTTATAATATATGATATAATAAAACATTATAATATGTTTTAGATGTAAAGTACTATATACTGTATATGTAATAATGTATGCATAATATGTATACTATACATGTGTATATGCATAATATAATAAATAATAAATAATGTATAAATTAATACATAAATAAATGGGGGGAAAGCAGGAAGCTGAGAGAGTCCATGTCTTATAGCTTCACTTTTCTCTGTGGCTATTCAGAAAATATTTGTCATAATTTCATACAACAATTTGACAACAGCAAATGTCTGTGATTCTGGAAGAGCTATTGATCGAATTAGGCAAGAAGGCTGTCCAAGGATACGTAATATTAATGTAGAAGACATTGAGGGTGTCATCAATTCCCACTTTAATGAGGCTTTTTCCATCTTCACTCAACAGGTAGAAGTGGAGAGGGGTTTTGAGAGTGTTAACCAGAGAGCGACTGGGGTGATTGGCTGAGGACTCCAGGCAGAGGTGGGGAAAGAGAAAGCAGGTGCAGGTATACGGCTCCCTGAGAGACAAGGAGGAAACAGGTGGGTCAAGGCACTTAAGTACATTGAAGTAAAGGGGAGAAAACAAAACACCAGGCAGAGTGAATGTGCAAGATAAAAGCTCAGGGTGCCATGGTTAGAAAATAAAGGAGCAGATTATGGGATCTCAAAGGAGGGACATTTAATGTGGTGATGAGGCCCAAAGAGGAGCCATGGTAGTGGGATATGGACAATAAGTGTAAACATCTGCAAGAAAAAGAGGAAAAAAAAGTCTGAAAATCAGTGTAGAGAACTCAAAAAATTCTTAACCTCTCTACTTCTGATTGCAAGATAAGAGATATGGATGAACACAAAGCCTCAATTTTAGAGAGCCACAAAACAAATGGCATCCCTGGAGAGGCCCAAAGATTGCTCAAATTGGAGAAGACTTTTTAGAAAGCACACCAGAAAATGGTAGTAAGAAGGGTCCCGACCAGAACCACCTGAGTTGGTTGAGAACACTAGATGACAGGTGACCCTGTGGGTGTGGTGGGCTTTGACAATTACCCAAGGAGGATAAAGATAGAGGACATAGGTGCCATTAACTCACTTAGGTATTCAAGGGCCTTTGAGCCTAAGCAACATGAGGCCCCTGATACCAGTAAGATTTCCATCTGCTCAGGGCTCATCCTTAAGATTTATGTTTCTGGAATCTGGGAAGAAAGAGGTATCTCATTTCTTGGCCCCTAATCGGACAAGCATTAGCAGGAATCGCCCCTGAAGGCTTCAGACGCCACATCCAAGGAGGGGATTGGGTGGGGATGAAGTGTGGCAGTCACTGGCTCTGGAGTGACAAGACAGAGAGCTAGGCTGCAGTACATGGATGGCAGGGGAGACCAGAGAGAATGTGGAATAGATAACCTAAAATAAGTAGAACTCAAAAGTCAAATACCATAGAAGAATCCAGGTCCTCAGTTCTTTTTTCTGTGGTAGGCTATCTCTTGTGATGACAAGCTCTGTGGACAGCTGATATTATATTAATGAAAGAACAAATATTAGCAGGTTTCTTACCCTTGTGGGCTCCTTGCTGGGTTGAGCAATGCCCACAGGCTGCCACTGGCATTAGAAACAGGAACAGAGAGGAGAATGGGAAAAAGGAAAAAAGGAATGGAGCAGAGAGAGGGGGAAGGAAGAACAATAACAGAAAATAAAATAAAAATGGGAGTGAAAAATTTTTACAAACTTCCTTCAGTGCCCAGATCCCACTGGAACTATAACTAACATGTGAACACTCTACAGTTTTGCCAGCTCAAAAGTATTGTATTGATGGACTAAACCTGATAAAGAAAGCATTTCTAGAAGAACAAGAGGCAGAAGGCTTTATAAAGGAAAATAAGGGAGGCCCACTCACAGCGCTGCTGATATGGTTAAATAGTGTTCACTGCACAAAGTACTGTCATAGGTCTGGATCCCTAGAAGCAGAGCCCGAGATAGGGATTCTGGTGCAGGTGATTTACTGAGGGCATGCTCCTTGTGGAAAACCTGTGGACAGGGGAGGGAAGCAGGATAGCGCAGGAGAAGGAGCCATGGATGTGACCTCATGTAAAGTCTAGCTTAGGTCTGATTCACGGTGGGGGATACTGGAGCGTGTATTACATTGTAGATGGTCACCATCTCAAGGCAAGAGGACGGGCAGGCTGTTTGTAAATAGCAGTTATGCATCGGCAGTGGGTGGTCTTGCAATGGGGGCACAGACCCCCTCCCTGCCCCTTTCCCCAGGGAGATCCTATCACCTGAGGGCACATCTCTGGAGAAGGGGCAGCTGTAACTCTTTAGCAGTTGTGATAGTTTTATGTGTCCACTTGGCTAAGCTATGGTCCCCAGTTATCCAATTAAACACTGGGTGTTGCTGTGAAGGTATTTGTAGATGTGATTTAAGTTCTATAATCAGTTCACCCTAAATAAGATAAATTATCCTAGATATCTGGCTGGACCTGATACAAGAAGTTGAAAGGCTTTAAAAGCAGACCTGAGTCTTCCCTGAAGAAGAAAAAGTTCTCCCCATGGACAGCAGTTTCAACCTGAGATTCCAGCCTGCCTTTCCTGATGGCCTGCCTTATGGATTTCAGACTTCCCCAGCCAGCTCTCACTATCCTGTGAGCCAAACCTTGCAATAAATCTCTCTCTCTCTAACTGTCTGTTTACCTATCTATATCTATTTATCTCTCTATCTATCATCTATCTATGTCCCATCGACTCTGTTTCTCTGGTAGAACCCTGATGGATACCGCAGGCATTGTTGAAAGCAGCAGGTGACCAGTGCATTGCTTGGTAAAGGGAATCTCTGACACCCTCTACTAATGCCGCTGGACCAAAGGGGAGGGTGGGGACAGAAATGCAGCCCACCCAGCATTCGCTAAGCTACAGGTCACCCTGGCAGGAGGAATGTTTGCCAGGAGGAAGGAGCGACCTTGTCTTCTCACAAAAGCACAGGAACTTTAAAAAAATTTTTGTCTTTCTAAAGACAATTAGCATTGACATCTAAACGTTTAACCCTTAACCCAAAGCATTGCTCATTTATCAGCATCTGACCTTGTATTACACACTAGGTGAAAAAAAAATTGCCAGTAACTTCCCAGTATTGTCACAAACTTACAACAAAGCAGTAATTTCTCCATGCTTTCTACACCTGTTAATGTAGTTGAACAGACACCACCACAAATAATGCAAAACGATGCGACATTTTTTTTTCTGCTAGGGATCTAGCTTGAATAGTTGGAAGATGAAAAGTTCAATGTGTCATCTGGGGAAGAAAGTGTTTTCTGGTGGCATCATTGCCAAACCAGAAAACACAGCTGGATATCGTGTGGTATGAATGCAGTGCAAAGCAGATTCAATAATGTATCTCTACCCTCTGAACTGCCGTTAGTGCTAAGTAACAACACAGGCACAGCTAAGCCAAAGGGCACAGGCACAAGCTAAAGGGAAGGAGCAGAAGAAATTAAGAAAAAGAGAGAGGTGGGAAGAAAAAGAAAGGATAAAGTGAGGGAAAGTCTTCATATTGTACATTAAGATAAGGCAGAGCTAGAGAAGAATTTCTTTATCTTTGCTTTTATTTCTTTGATTCTAACTGGCAAGAAAAATAGCTTTAAAGGTTAGAATTTTATTGAAAGGAAGTGGAAAATCATGGCATGTTTCACTGTCTGAGGGTTGGATAAAAACAGTGTTGAAGGAAGAGAAAGAAGCAAAGTGGAAATAGAATGAAAAGTAGAATCCAGGAAATTCAAACTTTCAAGAACTCATCTTTAATTTGAAACCAAAGGAATTTGGAAACTCACCTCCTCACATACTATTTGTCAAGTTTCTAAGGTAACTAAGTGGTAGCGTTACCTCTGGATGAGGACAGGAGGTCAATCTACTGACCAGAGGACACAGAGGCTAGACTGTGGCCCAGGCCTAATCACAGGTCACAGCATTCTCTAAAAAGCTACCGTTGTTGGCTGTATATAACACAGCCTGTTGCTCTGCCTTATCTTGTACAACTCCTTCTCTTTAAAAAACTGCACAACTTAGCCAACCAACAACATGTTGAAAGCACCGAATCTGGTCTGGGAGTAATTACAAAATACACAGAGCACAGCCCCTGCTGTCATTGCAGAGACAGTCAAGTCCAAAAAGAGAAGGAAACTGATTCATGAGGGCATGTCATCTGCAGGAAAGAATAGTTAGCAGAACCTTTGTTATAGTCTATTTTCATATAAGTTATTTGTGGTTTATAATATCCTATTTGGCTTTTACTTTTTCACCCATAGGAATTAAGTACACTAGATATATTTAACTCCTTCAACCTTTTTGGATATCTCAGGATGGGCAACTAAGATCAGTTATAATTTTAGATGTAAACCCCTCCAAGTCTATGTTAAAATGTGGGCATCCCTAAAATACAACAGAGTCAGTACTAAAAAGTGCCAGGTCTCTTGGGCGTGATCTGCCAGAGTCCAGTGTTTCTCCTCTGTTTATTCCTACTTCCCTTTGAAGCTGTGTGATATGGACCATTCTATCCCATCTCCACCAATCTCCCATTCCCACCACTGTGATTCTGGTACCTGATTAAGATGTGTGTGGGGTTTTTTTCACACCATTGAGCAATTCTCTGATGCCACCTGGGTGTCCTACAATTCAGCTCAACTCTGACACTATCTACCTGGAGACAGCATCAGATCCCACAGCTTGAGGCCTCAGTCCTGCAAGATTGCTCTCCCCGCCACTTCAGATGCCAATCCCAAGTCCAGGTTGTCACCTGTGCTTCTGACAAACAGGCTATAGACCACAGGTTCCAACAACCCGCTTCTTGGGTTCAATTAATTGGCTAGAGCAGCTCACAGAACTCATAGCAACATTTTACTTACCAAATTAAGTAAAATTAACATTTTACTTACCATTTATTTTATAAAGAATACAACTCAGGAATAGCCAGATGAAAAAGTTGCATAGAGCAAGGTATGCAGAAAAGGGTGAGCAGATTCCACACTCTCTGAATGCACAACTCTCCCTGCATCTCCACATGTTTACCAACCTATAAGCTCTCCAAACCCCATCCTTTTGGGTTTTAATGTAGGATTCATTACACAGGTACTGTGGTTTAAATCATTGGCCATTGGTGATTGAACTTAATCTTCAGCCCCTCCCCCTTCCCTGGAGGTTGAGAGGTGGGACTGAAAGTTCTAACTTTCTAGTCACATGGTTATTTCCCCTGGCAACCAGCTCCAATCCTTAGGTGCTTTCCAAAAGTAATCTCATTAACATAGCAAAAGACACTATTATGGCTCTCAGTACCTAAGAAATCCCAAGGGTTTAAGAGCTCTGTGCTAGGAACAGTGAATGAAGACCAAACATGTTTCTTACTATAAATAACAATATCACACCACCTAAAACATGCCTTTGTAAAACTTATTTTAACTGTTGGAAGATCAAATATTGACAGAGTCAATGTAAAGATACCCTCAGAAATAATAATGCAGGACAGAGAAAAGGCAGTCAATGAGAAAGGCAGTCAGGACGACCAGGTGAGAGACTAAATATAAAAATAGACAACAGCCAAACCATGTATAAACACAGAACTCTGACCCACAACCTACAGCAACCTGCCCAGGAAACGTACCCCCTTATATACAATACTCAGTGCCTACTTAAATAACCTTGAGCTTTTATGTCATTTTCCAAGGTCCCAGATCTTAATTCTCAACATAACTATTCCTTATGCCAGAGATCACAAACACAAACATAATCCTTATTGAATTAGAGGTCACCTAAATAAGTGACGCAGATGCCATCGGGAATATGAAGAACTAGAGAGTTGTGCCTCATCTAAAGGGGTCAGTTAGCAACTTCAGCCAATTTTGCTGAGAAAAACTATAGACGTGGTGGACGGGCTCACACTGGTTTGCAAGAGCAGATTGCATGCATCTCTTCTCAACTCCACTTGAGTAATATCACATTGGCAGCTTGAAATCAGTGATGGTAGAAGTATTTACACCACAGAAATCTGCAAATGCTACAAATCAGGATTTTTTTGAGAGAGAAAGCAGGATGTTAAACATCTACCAGTATACCACTGAATATAAACCAAGTGTTCCCAGGTCCCCCAATATTTCAAAAGAAGCAGAAAGTCAGATATTTTTGTGAACACTCTCAATTTTTAAGTGTTGGCAAATCAAATAATGTTGAAATATCATGTTGGTAAAATAAAACATCGCTGTGAGCCACCTGCTCGCAACATCTGCCTTATGCTGATGCATCATAGCCTTGCTTATGGCTTCAGGTTTCTAATTTACACCAACAAAAATTGAGTGACAGAGTCTTGAAGGAGCCTGGGTACATTTGTTAAGTCCCCAATGATTAATATTTATCACAGGTGATTAACATCTTTGAATGTGCACAAATATGTATTATCTTATGCTAAGGAGTCATTGTAAACATGAAAAAGTCAGTTAAGGCTAAAAAAAAAAAGAATAATTCCATCTGTTAAACTAAAGTGATCCATAGGTATTAATGACATATCTTTCTTATGTCTTATATCATATCTCTTTCTTAAATAATAATATACCTTGAAAGTAGTTGAAAGAGGTAAAGTTTACTGTGATATATGTGTGTATATACATGTATGTCTATACACACCCATGCATATATATGCATCACACATACATACATACACATGAACACAAATAAAGAAATAAAAACAGTACCTAGATAATAGAATGGCCATTATATGAGCAGTAAGGGAAGGCAAAAATTGAAACATTATGATCAATGTTATCTGAGACAGAAGGGATTACTAACTGCTGACCTGAGATGAACACAAGGACATTGTTGGACCCAGCTGATGTCAGAGTTTGACATCAGAGGAGATAAACATTCTATCTTGTAAAGGTCCCTTGATATCCTTGTCAGAAACATTTTATTAAATCTTCCTCCGCATCTTCTGAGCACGTGCCAAAATATCTGGAACAATTATACTAATCCATTATACTAATAACACGTGGTCACTAAAATTTCAGACAGTTTATTTTGCATTTCCAAATTGAACTTTCGGCCAATATCCATGGTGATAATTCATCAACAATAAGGCTTACAGATTGTTATCAGGGTTTGTATTGTAGTGTAAGCAGGTTATAAAAATAAAAATATCTCCTCATGTTAATCACTGCTCCAGTGAAATACTGGGATGGTATTTAGTCCAGAACCTATAATATAATTGGGAGCTATAATAGCATGCTCACTGTGCTTCAATGACTTATTCTCCAAATGAGGTAGGAGTTTTATAAATTTTAATAAAAAAATGTTTTTTAAATTAAGAGCAAGAAACCACATACAGGAATGTCTAAAATGCAGTGACATTTTAAAGACTGAAATTTAATCGTGCTGGGTCCCCACTCCATAATCTCTTTTCATGTATAGTTCTCTTTGAAATGCATAGTAAATGTTTCTCATTCTTCTTTGTTTATGGTACAAATGAAAAATTCAACAGCTAGGTCACACCATAATCTGCCTTGCATACCCTTATAAATTTTCTATATTTATTGCCAGCAGAACAGTGTCCTCATCAACTTTGAAATGGAAAGCAGTCCAGGATAGAAATTTTTATTGTTTTACATTAGTTATCCTGTTAAAATAATCTGAAAATCACCTTGACAGTGTGTTTCCTTTATTAGTGGACCAAGCTCCAAAATAAAGATGACACCAAATTTCTAAATTGTCATTGTAATTTAATAGATAAGTATGCTAATCTTCATTAACATTCTGAATGCATAACTGCTCTAATAATCAATTTAAAGTACAGCTGAGGCAGATAGGAGAAAAAAGAAAAGGATGTCAGCATATTGGGTGCTTTGAGCCGAGCAGGTTATTGAGCAGGTCCAGAGTTTTACATAATGCACTTACAGGGCAATTTGGAAACCGTTCATCATCAAGGTTCATTCATGGAAACCAAACAGTGCTGGAACTCTCATGACACTGCATACTTAGGTTAAAAAAAAAAAATCCACCCTACTCCAAATAAGGTGCAAGTTCTTTCTAAAATAGAAACTAAAATAATGGTACTGCGTGGGGCATGGGTTCAATCCCTGGTTGGGGAACCAGGATCCCTCAAGACACACTTCATGGTCAAAAGAAAAAACTAAAACTAAAACAATGGCTAATATAATGATAATGCAGATAGTGGGGATGGCAACGATGGACAGTGAGGAAGCTAATGAAAATCCAATTAGATTATCTAGCACTCTGAATGCTAAGATTCTCAAGTGGTAAGACTCTAGTCACAAACTCCACAGCTTTGCTCAGGATAAAAGCTAAAATCAGTTTTTCCTACTCATCCTTAGGTATCACTTTAAAGGTAATTTCATCTGGGAAACCTTTTCCCAGCTAAGGCTTGTAGAGTACCCTTCAGTTCCCTACCAAGCCACTTATCACATTTTGTTTTAATTGCTCATTTAATTGCTTCGTCGGACAGCCCCATGCAGACAGGGATCTTTTCTGCCTTGCACAACATTGTATTCACAGACCCAAAACAGGGTAGGGCACATTGGGGTATTAAATAAATATTTATAGAATGAATATAAAGGTTAATATATCAGTCCTGGCCCTCACTGCTCCAAACTATGCTATCTAAAGTATATTAACCTCTACTTTTATTTTGATTAAATTTTAATGTCATGTATACTTACAAGAGATTTGACTTTTATTTATGGACCTCACTATTTGGGTCATTATAGCAAGTCACTTACTTTTTAGAATGTATTTTCCTCATTTACAAAATATGGGTTGGTACTCAATGATCCTTTTCAATCTTAAACAAAGATGCATTCAACAACCATTGACTGAGACCCAAATACATATAAGGAATTAGAGTCTGTTGAGGCATATTCATTCATTCAACAAATATTTATTGAGCATCTACCACATGCCAAACAGTGTCGAGACCCTGGAGATACAAGAGTGAACAAAACAAAGATACTTCTCCTTGCAGAATTATATGCTGGTGAAGGGAGACAGTCCACAGACAAATATGTAAAAAAATTTAAGAATATCAGAAGATCATAAAAATAAAACAAGAAAGAAAAGGGCGCAAGAGGGTGGCAAGGTGGGGGCAGGGGGGCTGTCATTTCTAATAGCGTGGTCAGAAAAATTCCTCCCTAAGAAAGTAACTACTTTTGAGTAAAGGCCTACAGGTAGTGGGTGAGTTGTCTACATACTTGTCTGGAAGGTAAGCATAACAAGTAGAAGATATAGCAACTGCTAAGTCCCAAGCAGTGAGCCTGAAGAATGACCCCTAAGTTTTGTGCCTGGAAACTGGAAGAATAAAATTGCCATTTACTGAGTGGAGAAGACTGTGGAAAGAGCAGCTTTGTGTGGGCTGGAGTATGGTGGAGGTAGATCATAGGCTGAGCTTTTAGACAGTAATTTTGGAATGGCTAACAGATATCTACATGGATAAGTAGGCATTTGAACAAATGTCTGGGAGCTCAGGGATAAGATCTGAGTGCTGGGGGAAAAAGGTAGTTACCAGGGCATGAGATTATTCAAAGACTGAGTCTTGGGGTATTGCAAAGTTTGGAAGTCAGAACAATGAGGAAGAGCCAGTAAAACAAACAACCAAAGGAACGAACAAAATAACTAAGAAGGAACAGTGAGTGAGGCAGACCAAAAACAAAGAGAGTGTGGAGTTCTAGAAGCTAAGAAAGAATAGTGTTTAAGAAGAAGACTATGTAAAAGGCAGCTGATAGACCCAGTAAGATGTAGACTATGAATTAACCACTAGACATCATAGCATCAAGGACATGAATGGCAACTTTGACAAGAGTAAATTCAATAGGTAAGTGAGAGGCAAAGGCCTAAATTGTGTGGATGCAAGAGAGAATAGAAGAAGAGGAATTAGAGATAGCAAATATAGACAAATATTTTTAAATGCTTGCTATAAAGGGGAACAGAGAAATGGGGTAGTAGCCAGAAGAGAGATTAGGTTCAAAAAAGGCTTTATTTCAGATAGAAGAAATAAATCTTTATAAACTAAGATTATTATTAAACAGAGATGGTAAAACTGATGATTCATGAGAGAAGAGGGAATTATTATCAATATGTCCTGGGGTCAGTGAAAGGGAATGAGACCTAGTGTACATGTGGAGGGGCTAGTCCTAACTAGAAGGGTAAGTTCATCCACAATAAGAGGCAGGAAGGCATAAACATGGGCACAAATGCAAGCATGTAGTTAGTTGTGGTGGTGATCACCTTTGGAATCTTTTTTTTTTTTTTTTTTTTTTTACTTCTACTTTCTCAGTGAAATAGAAGCAAGACCATCAGCTGAGATTTAGGAGAGGGAAGATGTTGAAGGCTTAAGAGTATAGCATACAATTATGTAGAAGAGTAGAAGAATGAAAGAGCTAGAAAAATATATTAAAATTGCAGAGTCATACTAAGGGCTTATTTGAGATTAGTAGTTATAAATTTAAATTATCATTGTTGTTTTAGTCAACTCAAGCTGCCATAACAAAATACTATAGAATGGGTGGCTTATAAACAACAGAAGTTTATCTCTCACAGTTCTGAAGGTTGGGAAGTCCAAGATCAAGACACAGGCAGATTCGGTGTTTAGTGAGGGCCCACTTCCTCGTTCACAGATGACCATCTTTTCACTGTGTCCTCACATGGGGGAAGGGGCAAGGGTCTCGGGTCTCACTAGGGTCTCTTCTATAAGAAAACTTATCAAATTTATGATGGCTCCACCCTCATGAGCTAATCACCTCCCAAAGGCCCAACCTCCAAATAAAACCTCATTGGAGATTGTTTCAACATATGAATTTGAGGGGATACAAACATTCAGTCCATAGCAATACTGTTTATGAGTTTCTTTGACCATGTTTAGTTATTGGGGAACAGATACAAAATAGGTGGAAGATTGGATTTAACCAAGGCCAGGATTTTGCTAGGCAGTATGATAAATATAGAGAAGCGCCAGAGACATGAGAATGTATGCAAAAGACAGTGTTTAATGATGAGCCATGGAATTTAAACTGAGTAAGGGGGAATAGTAAGGTCATGAAGGGGTTAGGGACAGTGAAACAGTTTTGACATTAATGGATTATAGGTCCTTGAAATTAAAAGACAGTTGGATATGGGGTACTTTAGGAGGTGAACTAGAACTAAAAGGTCCTTGAAATTGAGTTAATAGAGAAGTTGAAGTTATCAGTAATAACAAGACATAAGTATAACTATGACAGTGGATTACTAGGATATGTGGGGTACAAGATTATTGAAGGTGAGGTGATCCAGTAACTGACATTCCAGGGTCTTAGGAGGATTATCTGTATGAAAACTGACATCCCCCCAAACGATGATAGGAGTAGTATTGGAACGAGCTAAAATTTAAAAGTGAATGAGTGTTTAGGGTGAGGTGTTAGTAAGTAACTACAAGGTAGCATAGTCTGATAATATGCCATTCACTGGTGATAATTCCAGTTTGGAAGTGATAAAGTAACACATGTTCATAACCTGTGGTATGTGAGAGATAAAATGCTACCACTACAGAGGAAGCAGAAACCTCAGGGAAAATCCAGCCAAGTTTTAATTGAGCAGAGAAAGAATATTTAGAGACAATGTTAAAGAAATAGGAAATTTTGCTGAAGACTGACTACAAATCCTGAAGGACATGGTGGGAATATTTCAGAAGTTGCTGAGTTGATATTCAATTTTGATGGAGATGGCCAGGGAGGTCTTGAGCACTAGGAGGTGAGGTTTCAGGGGATGGAAGGAAGAATGACCCAGGAATTCTGGGCTTCTAGAGATTACTGTTTAGGTCAGTCAGAGAGATAAAAAGCATAATGAGATTACAGTGGTAGTCATGAATATTGTTGAAAGGAAAGGAAAGTGAGGAATTTGCAGGGTTCTGGATCCACTCCTGACTCCAGCTAATTGAGATATGGAAGTGAAGGAGTTGTGGTCTTTTTCAGAATGCTTTCCCATGTTCTACCTGCTCTAGGGTTCATGTTTTACTTCTTTTTGAAACATGTTCTGCTATTGACTCTTTTGACACACTCACATTTTCTTCTACCTACTGATGGTTCTTTTCTAGTCTCCCTCATTGCCACCATTTTTTTTTAACATCTTTGTTGGAGTATAATTGCTTTACAATGGTGTGTTAGTTTCTGCTTTATAACAAAGTGAATCAGTTATACATATACACATGTTCCCATATCTCTTCCCTCTTGTGTCTCCCTCCCTCCCACCCTCCCTATCCCCCCACTCTAGGTGGTCACAAAGCACTGAGCTGATCTCCCTGTGCTATGTGGCTGCTTCCCACTAGCTATCTATTCTACGTTTGGTAGTGTATATATGTCCATGCCACTCTCTCACTTTGTCACAGCCTACCCTTCCCCCTCCCCACATCCTCAAGTCCATTCTCTAGTAGGTCTGCATTTCTGATTGACTTCTAAATGTTGGAGACCTCTTTTCCTATCTCTCTTCTATTCCCCATCTACACTATATCCACAGGAAAACGAATCCACCTCCATTGTTTTAAATATCATGTACAGACTTCTGACTCCTAATTCTTTGTCTCCAACTTGGATTGCTTTCTTGAGATACATTTTTTAATCTATTTATTTGCTTAATACTTTCACTTGGATGTCTAATCAGCATCTCAAACTTAAAGTACCTAAAATAGGACTTCTGATTTATCCTCTCCTTCCCTTACCCCCAGTCTTTCCAATTTCACCTAGTGGTTTAGATCAAGAACATAAGGGTCATCCTTGATCCATTGTTTTCTTTCAATCCCCAAACCAAAAGCCCTAGTAAGGACCACTGGTTCTACCTTCAAACTATATTATAAACCCAACCAATTCTCACCACCTCTCCACTTAACACCACTGTCAGAACTCATTCAGAGACAATCCACTAGGGTGTGAGTGTGAGTATGAAGGTCAGTGTGTGTGTGTGTGTGTGTGTGTCTGTGTGTTTCTGTGTGTGTGAAAGAGAGATATTTATTGCCGGGATTAAATCTTACTCAGTTGAGGTAACTGGTTAAACAGTTTTTCTAAAGCTGTTGTCTTTGCATCTGACACAAGAGCTTGAAGTCTATAGTTCAGTCAGTAGGCAGGAAGGAAAGAGATATGAAATGGGTGAGCATGAGACTTCACAAGGATGAAAGGGTACCATGTCTGTTCCTTCCTCCTTCAACCTTGATGATGTGAGTATCCTGCAGGAAAAGCTGGTGACCTTTATCGCAGACCAAATTATATACCCGGCCCACCAGTCAGAGAAGTTGAAGGAAGTTACAGAGGAAAGTTGAACAGTTGTAGGCCTTGTTGCTGTATATTACAAAGCCATCATAGTGTACACCTTGCCAGCTTGGAACTGATACATACCTCTTCAAACACAACTATACTAATTGCAAAATAAAGACAAGAGGGCTTCCCTGGTGGCGCAGTAGTTGAGAGTCCGCTTGCCATTGCAGGGGACACGGGTTCGTGCCCCGGTCCGGGATGATCCCACATGCCGCCGAGCGGCTGGGCCCGTGAGCCATGGCTGCTGAGCCTGCGCGTCCGGAACCTGCGCTCCACAACGGGAGAGGCCACAACAGTGAGAGGCCCGCGTACCAAAAAAAAAATAAAAAATAAATAAATAAATAAAGACAAGAGCAAAATCATGCTCCCACCTAACATGAGGCAGCTATTCCATATACAAATGGAAACATCTAACCCTTTGTCCAAAGAAGGCTACAAAGACCATTTTTAGTGTTTGGGTAATGTACATTCTTTAGCTACTCACATTCTTGTTACTTAACTCTTGAGTTTAAATATTATTAAACATTACATCTCAGATGGTACTGAAATGGGAGATATGAAGAAAACAAGAATATTTGGTTAATATATACATAAACATTTCAAATTAAGGAAGAAATATAACTATAACATTCTTCCTTTCTATATTTGGTCACATTTTTGTAACTGGTATTTATAACTACCTTCCTTTACTACTGATGCCATATTCTTTTTACCCTCAGTGAGCACCTAACCTGGTCCTGGTTCCTTGTCTGTATTGGTTATCTATTGTAGCACTACAAATTACTCTAAAGCTCCAATAAATATTTATTACCTCACAGTTTTTGTGGCTCAGAAATCTGGGAATGATCTAGCTTGGTGATTCTGGATCAGGGTCTCATGTTGTTGCTGACAAGATATCAGCCAGGGTTGCTGTAATCTGAAGGTTTGACTGGGGCTGGAGTGCTTACTTTCAAAATGGTTTATTTACATGACTTTTAGGAGAAGCATCAGTTCCTCACTGTAGAGCTTGTATGTCCTTGTAACATCTCATCTGGCACCCCTTTCCCCAGAGACTGGGCAAAGAGGAAGGCACAGTGTCTTTTACAACCTAATCTCAGAAATCAAACTGTCATCTCCACCATATTCTATTTATTAAACACAAGCCACTAAGTCTGCCCCACACACAGGAAGGGGAATTAAGCTCCACCTCCTGAAGGGAGGAATGTCAAAGAATTTAACATTTTAACAACTTCATGGTCATCATGATTAGCTCACATGGATTATTTTAGTAACCTTCTTACTTTTCTTTCTGATCCCTGTGACATCAGCTGCAGTTCATCTATATCCAACAGGTAAAGTGATTATTTAAAATGCAAATCAGATAATTTGGCTTCCCTGATTGAAGATTTCCGATGGCTTCCCATTACACATAGAATGAAATCCAAATGGTTACCAATGCCAACAGAACCAGCCTCTGCCAACCTCAGTGATTTCAATTCCAACTGATTTCACTCTCATCCTCTAACCCAGAGTTTCTCCATCTCAGCACTACTGACATATTTGGCCAGGCAATTCTTTGTCCTGGGAGTCTGTCCTGCACATAGTATGATGTAGAGGTGCCAGTAGCACCTCTCCAGTTGTGGCAACTCAGAATGTCTCTATACATTTGCTAAATGTTCTAGCTGCTTAGTTCATGTCTATACTCCTAGAATATGACAATTTTCCTTACCATATTTTTTACTATGTTAACTTGACTACACATTTATTTGTTTAAGTTTGTCGTTTACCTCCTCTTTTCTGAATACAAATATCATAAGAATAGGGCTTTATCTCTCTTTTTCATTCTGATATCCTGTGTGCCCAGAATGGTGCTGTCATATACTAACAGCTCAAAGAATCTTTTTAAGAAATGAATGAACACTTACCTCAATTTGGAATTCATGAATATCCCTGCCTTCCCTTCTTCTATTGAATGTTTTACCTTAAAAGCCCAACTCAAATATCACCTGTCCCAGGAATCCTTAAGAAAATATTGTTTATATTGCTTTTCAATACATATTTTATTTTACCCTGTTTGTATATCTATGTTCTTTTCTGGCCTATAAGCAACTTGTATCTCATGCACATTCCTCTTACTCTGGAAATGATTTACACAGATACACACATACCACACATAATTTATGGTTAACAAAATATTATAATCTAAAAATGAAAACCACAAAGGAAGAGGAGGTAAATATGTTGCCCATAAAATTAGTATGCTTACAGCACTAGACAACAAATTAGACTATGAGCTTCTTGGAATTCAGGACAAAAAAAAATGGAATCTTAATTTATATAATATACATCAAAAAGTTTACTTATTATTTAAGAGAAATATCTTTTTTCCATTATGAAATTCAAAATTGCATTTGTCATGTATAGAAATATGTATCAGGAGACAATATCTTCAAATTAGGGTTTATAAGAAATATAGAAACAGTTTTTATGGGGCACTGTGGTTGGCTAAATAATGGGCCCCAAAGATATTTACTTCCTAATCCCTGGAACCTGTGATTATTGCCTTATATGACAAAAGACTGAACATTGCCTTACATGGCAAAAGATGTTAAATTAAGGATCTTGATGTGGGGAGATTATCCAGAATTATCTGGGTGGGCCCTAAATGTAGCCACAAGCATCTATATAAGAGGTAGGCAGAGAAAGATAATACAGGAGAAGATGATGTTACAGAAGCAAGGAGAAAGATCTGAAGATTGGATGCTGCTGACTTTTAAGATGGAGGAAGTGGCCATACACTAAGGAACAAAAGGAATACAGCTCTAGAAGCTGGAAAAGGAGTCTCTCCTAGACCCACCTTGTTCTGTCAACACCTTGACTTCAGCCCAATGATATGAATTCTGACCTCTAGAACCATAAGAGAATAAATTTATGTAGTTTTAAGCCACTAACTTTGGGGTAATTTGTTATATCAGTCATAGGAAACTAACACAAGCTCTTTATTATAATTACCTATAATAAATGCTGATATCAAAGTACAACATTATAAAAAATAATTTTGAAAAGAAGATCATTTCGTAGAAGGATAGGTAACTTGCCAAATTTCTAAATCAATACAAATATAGGTCTTTTAACCTAGAGGTGAGAATTAATCTCTGTCCTTTATAATACCTCTTCTTCATATAGATTTGGGGTAGAAGAAGCTATTCATGAACAATAGAAAGTATAACTAGCAGACATACTCACAGTGAATTAAATCAACAATATGAAACTGTAACTAACTGTATCTATACTTGAACTAAGAGATTACCTAAACAGATTTTATCTGGAAAATAGGAGAGATACTTGACTTCAAGCATGGCCATATCTGGGGGTTTACATGTCACTGGTACTCTCTTTTTATATCTCAGTCTGCTTTCTCTGAGAAATGACTGTTTTAAAATGCAGAACACCAAAATCCTGATAACAGATCTACAAAAATGTGACCATCAGACCAGTTATTCTGCCATTCGTTGAAGCTAATAAAACAGTCCTACTTATTGATCTTGTTCTTCCATTAAGTAGAAAGCCCCCCAAGGACAGATGCAGAGCAAAGAGGAACCAAACCAAGCATGGAAGCAAATGAGGGACATGTAAATAAAACTTGTCATCTCAGCATCTGGACACAGTACTTAAACATCTTGGGATTTGGGGATTCAGTCTTTACTGGCATCAGTTCAACAAAGTTATTTATTTATGCTTATCACATAACTCAGAGATATTTCTTTTTGATATCAATAGGGAAATGGATTTTGACAATATATTATTGTTTTAAAATAGAAGATACTGAAAATGAAAATCTAATAATGATAAGTGATGTACTGGACATAGGAGGAGGTATCCTGCAGTCTTTGACAACAAGATATTAGATCCAGGTGGATTTGCATTTGAGTCCAAGATTTAGCACTTGCTGTTTGTGTTAACTTAGGCAAGTCATTGTCTCTCCCTCAGCATCAGATTTTTAATGTAAAAAATGTGGCTCACAGTAATAATGATGATACCTCTTCATAGGTTTGTTTGGAGGATTAAATAAGAAAACAAATGTAAACTGCTTAACACAATACCTGGCACATGAGAAATATTCAGTAAGTAATTATCAGTAGTATAAATCAAATGGTTAACATTAATAGATAAAAGTTTCTTATCTCTAAGAAATTAGAAATTGGACTATACAGTAAGTCCCCTACATACAAATCTTCAAGTTGTGAACTTTCAAAAATGTGAACATGTGTTCGCCTGTCCAATCATGTAAGTTAGTTCACGTGTCTGGACTACATTGTCACATGCGTGCATCCTCTACAAGTGGCTGTGCTTTTGTGTACGTTACTGTACAGTACCATTGCTGTGCAACATGAGGAGCTTACTAATTGAAGACTTGATGGAATTGGAGGCCAAGAGAAAAGATGAAGAGAGACAAGAGGAAGAAGTAACTGAAGAACCAAAGAGATTCACGATGCAGGAAATGGCAAGGGAATTTTCTTTGTTTGAGGAAGCACTGTTAGTTTTAGAGGCACAGGACCTGAACATAAAATGGTACACGAAGGTTGCGTCTGCCATTCAGAATGCAATCCAGTGCTACTGTGTCATCTATGATGAGAAAAAAGGAGCTACTACCCAGACAACACTGGATAATTTTTTCAAGAGGGTAGATAGAATTGAATCCAACAAGGAACCAGAATGTCAGGAGTGAGTGAAATTACAGCTTGCCTTCCATCTCCTATTGCTGACCATCTTTCAGCTCTACCATCTCCCACCTCCTCTCCCTCCTCCAGTCAGTAACTCTTCTTGCTTGTTCACTTGATGTCAGCCCCTGGATGCCAGCTGTTGTACTATACTACTGTGCTTTTCAAGATACTGTGCTGTAAGATTTTAAACTTTTTCTTTATTTTTTGTGTATGTTTGTTTTTTATGTATTATTTGTGTGAAAAGTATTATAAACCTATTACATTATTGTACTATATAGCCGATTATGTTAGTTGGGTACCTAGGCTAACTTTGCTGGATTTATGAACAAATCGGATTTACAAATGCGCTCTCTGAATGGAACTCATTTGTACATATGGGACTTACTGTATGTTATCAAAAACTCCCTCAAGCAGTAGCATTTTGTGTCTCTGCAACTTTAATAGTCTCCAGGTCCTCCATTTCCAAGCAGATAGGAGCTGACAAAAGACTGGAACTGCGTATGACTTTATTAGTAGATACTGCCTGCTTAACATATTCAGATGGTGGAGAACCATTGCTTCCCTATCTTTTATCCACTAGGATGTGGAAGAGAGCAAGTTGTGTCTCTCTTCTGATCAGGTCTCCCCCTAGAGATTGACTAGTAGTCATTGCTCTGCTTACTAAACTGGGTTCTTTTCTCCTTCCAGGCACAGGGAAATCTGAATTCCATGGTTCTTTGATGACTGAATGATGTCATATGACTAATCTGGGTCAATGAGCTGTGAGCAGAAGTGACATGTGTCCATTTGAGATTGAAATATTTAATTGCTTGTGTGAAACTTCCCAGAGCACATTTTCACTCTTCAAAGACAAATTTCAAGATGATGGCTTCTCCATCAGTATGTCATTACAGAAGGATCATGCCAAGAAAACTCCCAGCAAAACTGATGGATATACTATAAGCATGATTAAGAAATAAACCTGCTATTTTAAGCTCCTGAAATTTTCAAAGTTGCTCCCATCTTATACATTGGCAAAACATTTGGTAGAACTGATGTCTGCAATAACTTGGAAGGTCAGTATGCCCTTAATGGACTTTTAGCAACAGGGAAGAGGTTGAAAAAAGAGAATGATAGTAGTATGCATTATTATGCTAGTATGCTGTGTTCAGCAATGTATCAGTAAAAATGAATAGAGCAGAGATAAACATTGACCAGGTTTTAAGAAGGAATGAAAGAAAATAGGGATAGCTGGCAATTTCAGAAACTTGTAAGTATAGAGGAGAAAATTGTCTCTCAACCTTAAATAGTGAAAGATAAAATTGAAAAATGAGTAACAGAAGTTTAAAATTCAAATTATTAACAAGAATCAAATCAAGGGTATAACTACTATGCTGACTATTTAAAAACCTCTAAATGGATTAAGGTAGCCACAGTAAATCCTTTCAGTTGGAAAAAATGACTAAGGGGGCGAAAAACAACTCAGTTCAACTTTCTCACCAGAGCCTCATAGGCACAAAACACTGTCTACTAAATGGAGAGAAGAAGGCATGGACTAAGCAGGAAAATAAATATACCAGACATGAGAATGGTTCTTGAAAATGATTTTAATGTAGCTATTGACAAATGGAACAGAGTAGAATCAAATATTTATAAGAAACCTTAAATTTTTTAAAGTGTTCTTTGCCAAAAATATTATTGGTCTAGACTAAAGGAGACTGTGGTTGCTGAAGACTTAAGATACACCATGGGCTCTCAACTTTCCATGGGAAAAAGCAGGCTAAGAAATTTACTCAGTCTTCAAGGAGGGTGTAGCCCCAACTCCTACTTTAAATCTGATGAAAATGGATAACTTAAAATGGAAGAGATTCCAGAATGTGGAGACATGATTCATGCAGGAAACAGAAAAGGGAGCCCTTCTTGGGAGTAGAATTATAGTTTAATCAAGGAATATCCTCCTACACTGAAGGCCCTTAAAGTGCCTGCTCGATAGGATATCAGAATTGCCACAGATTACAATCTGCTTTGTATATCCTCTCTTCCCATTTTCAAATGGAGGTGTTTATTACAATTATCCTATTTCTGTTCCACTATTGTCTACTGGGTGCTTGCAGAATAAGGAGCTGGATAACCTAATGCTGTAATTGGAGGGGACTTTTTGGTGGTTTTCCTTAGGAAGAGGGAGAATATATTTTGCGTGTGAGGACGGGTGTTAACCTTAAGTATTTGGTGACCCTAAACTCTGGTAAATTGTGCTTCTCATTTATAACCAGTTTTTCTCTTTGTTTCAGACACATGCAAAACTGAATTTCCTGGCTTCCTAGTTTTTGAGAGGAGTCATGTGACTATTTCCAGCCAATGAGTTGTCAGAAAAATTGGCATCTATTGTTTCTATGCAGAAGAATTTGGTTATTTGTGCTTTATCCCCCAGAGTTCCATTTCCTTCTGCCACAAAGATTATCAACTTTCAGTGAGCCTTGTCCTAGTGTGAGAATGTCACTGAACAGACCATCAGGCCAATCTGTGATGTACATGCAGTATCAGTGAGAAAAATATTGATTCATTGTTTTCAAGCCACTGAGGTTTAGAAATTGTTTGGGTGCCCCACATATATTGCCTTGGCACTTGCAGTTCTTAAGTGTGCTGACAGCTTTCTACTATAGGCACCTGCATATTTCTGCCTGAAGGTTTTTCTGATATGATAGGTCTACATAAAGCAGGCCAGAATATCAGTCAGTTGATTCCCCAGGAGAACTTAACCATTGAAAGATGAGGGTTGAATGAAAAATACCCATGTCTTGTCACTCTTTCCACACCTCTGTGAAGTGAATTCTATACAATCACCCCAAATTCTCAGCAATATTTGAGCTCCAGTTGCCCACTGGGGTAACCTGCTCATTAATATACCTGGATTGTCTTCATTCTCTTCCCTGTATTACTTCCCAACTCCTACTTCTTGGCATATTTCCTATATAAAGTACTTGTAACTCAAATTCTTAACTCAGTGTCTGTTTCTTCAGAAACTCAAATTAAAGACACACTGAAGCCATTTAGGGTCTTAGCTCCCAGAGAGTAATTTCACATACAGATAAAAGAATGAGAAGATTGGCAAAGCCTTTCTGTTCTCTGTATGTTAGAAAGCATATTATTTGCCCTAGAAGTTTCCCTTAAAAAATAAAAGAAGTAGACATAGCAGTATAGTGTTGAATATTTCTTACCTGACACATTTTATCAATGGATGTTCTTTCTAAACATTACCTAAGATTTTTCTTCCCACATTTTTCTGGTTAATGCTGTTCCCTCTCCTGCTCCCCCCAACGCCCAAACCATTAATTAAATGTCATTAAATGACTTAGGAGGAAAGAAGACAACATCTAAAAGAACTGTCAATTCCATCTGTGGAATAAAATATCAAAACCATGGTAAAGACAGTCATCTCTTGAAAGATAAGTGATTTTATTGAATACTATGAGTTTGGGTTTGAATAGCAACAAGAAAAAGTCCTGAAGTAAGAGAACACAAAATTTGTGTATAAATAGCACATTGGAAAGAGAATAGTAAAGGAGCCATACAACTCCAAACATGAGGATAGCTGAAAATTTGCATAACTGGTGATGGGAAGGACAAGTGAAAGGGACATAAATGTGAAGTATAGTGAGCCCTCTGTATCCATGGGTTCTGCTTTTGCATAATAAACCATCTGCTAATCAAAAATTTTGCAAAAACATTCTAGAAAGTTCCAAAATATCAAACTTGAATTTGCCTCACACCTGCAACTACTGACATTGTATTTACATTGTATTTACAACTATATACATAGCATTTACATTCTATTAGGTATTACAAGTAATCTAGAGATGAGTTAAAGTATATTGGAGGATGTGGAGCATATTCATAGGTTATGGGCAAATATATGCCATTTTATATAAGAGACTTGAGCATCCACAGGGTTTCCTGGAACTAATCTCCAACAAATACTGAGAAAAAACTGTACTACAAGGAACAGAGAGGAATCAGTGACTAGAGAACCTGAAATCTGCCCACATGGGCATCATTAATCAAAAGTGGTGCCAAGTCAATGTACACAGGACTTATGTTGCCATTCAAGTGAGCAATGTGAACCTCCTGCAGGGTAGAGTCCTACAAACTTTTCTATAACCATCCTGTGAGGATCGTCCTCAATATCTGATCCTCAATGGCACATTGATGATTGAGTAGGAATGCCATTTGCCTGAGCTAATATTCTGCTCAGCTCTTTCCAAATTAAAGTGACTCAGAACACTGACAAATCCTTCAAAACAATGGTTTGATCACCTGGATAGGCAAAACAGATGGAGACAATAAAGGGAAGCCTCCACCCTAATTTCTTTACTTGAATGGGGACTAAAGAGTATCAGCTCAACATTTCCCTCTGCCCCAGGCCAGGAGAATGGTGAAACCCACCAGTATTATACAGAGCTTGTCTGGCAGTGGGTAAAATACGTTGGCATAAACATAATACGGTAAAGAATTAAAGTTTACTGATTGCCAATATTTGTTAGCATAAAATAAGAATGATAAATTTAGGAGCTTCAAGATGGCAGAAGAATAAGACGTGGAAATCACCTTCCTCCTAACAAATACATCAGAAATACATCTACATGTGGAACAACTCCTACAGAACACCTACTGAATACTGGCAGAAGATCTCAGACATCCCAAAGGCAAGAAACTCCCCTCGTACCTGGGTAGGGCAAAAAGAAAAAGAAAAAAAAAAGAGACAAAAGAATAGGGACAGGACCTGCACCTCTCGGGGGGAGCTGTGAAGGAGGAAAGGTTTCCACACATTAGGAAGCCCCTTTGCAGGCAGAGACTGCGGGTAGCAGAGGGGGGAATCTTCAGAGCCATGGAGGAGAGCGCAGCAACAGGGGTGCGGAGGGCAAAGAAGAGAGATTCCCGCACAGAGGATCGGTGCCGACCAGCACTCACCAGCCAGAGAGGCTTGTCTGCTCACCCACCGGGGTGGGTGTGGGGATCCCAGGGAGAGGACTGGGGTTGGCTGTGTGAACACAGCCTGAAGGGGGCTAGTGCGCCACGGCTAGCTGAGAGGGGGTCCAGGAAAATGTCTACAACCGCCAAAGAAGCAAGAGACTTTTTCTTGCCTCTGTTTCCTGGTGCGCGAGGAGAAGGGATTAGGAACGCCTCTTAAAGGATCTCCAGAGACGGGCACAAGCCGCGGCTATCAGCACACCCCAGATATGGGCATGAGACGCTAAGGCTGCTGCTGCCACCACCAAGAAGCCTGTGTGCAACCACAGCGCACGATCCACACCTCCCCTCCCGGGAGCCTGTGTAACCCACCATTGCCAGGGTCCCGTGATCCAGGGACAACTTCCCCAGGAGAACGCATGGTGCGCCTTAGGCTGGTGCAACGTCATGCTGGCCTCTGCCGTCACAGGCTCGCCCCACATCTGTACCCCTCCGTATCCCCAGACTGAGTGAGCCAGAGCCCCCAAATCAGTGGCTCCTTTAACCCTGTCCTGTCTGAGCGAAGAACAGATGCCCTCAGGTGACCTATACGCAAAGGCAGGAACAAATCCAAAGCTGAATCCAGGAGCTGTGTGAACAAAGAAGAGAAAGGGAAATCTCTCCCAGCAGCCCCAGGAGCAGCAGATTAAATCTCCACAGTCAACATGATGTATCCCGCATCTGTGGAGTACCAGAGTAGACAAAGAATCATCCCAAATTGAGGAGGTGGACTTTGGCAGCAATGATATATTATTTTTTTCCTTTTTTCTCTTTTTGTGAGTGTGTATGCATATGCTTCTGTGTGTGATTTTGTCTGTAGAGCTTTGCTTTTACCCTTTATCTTAGGGTTCTGTCTGTCCGTTTTGTTGTTTTGTTTTTGCTTTATTTTAGAGTATAGTTTTCAGTACTTGTTATCATTGGTCGATTTGTTTTATGATTTGGTTGTTATTTTTTTTTATTATTAAAATTTTTTTAATAATTATTTTTTGATTTCTATTTTTAAAACTTTTTTATTTTATTTTATTGTTTTGTTTCCTTCTTTTTTTCTCCCTTTTCTTCTGAGCCATGTGGATGACAGGCTCTTGGTGCTCCAGCCAGGCATCAGGGCTGTGCCTCTGAGGTGGGAGAGCCAAGTTCAGGACACTGATCCACCAGAGACTTCCCAGCCCCACATAATATCAAACAGTGAAAATCTCCCAGAGATCTCCATCTCAACGCCAAGTCCCAGCTCCAATCAACGACCAGCAAGTTACAGTGCTGAACACCCTATGCCAAGCAACTAGAAAAACAGGAACAGAACCCCAACCATTAGCAGAGAGGCTACCTAAAATCATAATTAGATCACAGACACCCCAGAACACACCACCAGACATGGATCTGCCCACCAGAAAGGCAAGATCCAGCCTCATCCACCAGAACACAGGCAATAGTCCCCTCCACCAGGAAGCCTACACAAACCACTAAACCAAACTTAGCCACTGTGGGCAGACACCGAAAACAATGGGAACTACGAACCTGCAACCTGCAAAAAGGAGACCCCAAACACAGTAAGATAAGCAAAATGAGAAGACAGAAAAACCCGCAGCAGATGAAGGAGCAAGGTAAAAACCCACCAGACCTAACAAATGAAGAGGAAATAGGCAGTCTACCTGAAAAATAATTCAGAATAATGATAGTTAAGATGATCCAAGAACTTGGATAAACAATAGAGAAAATACAAGAAAGGTTTAACAAGGACCTAGAAGAACTAAAGAGCAAACAAACAATCATGAACAACACAAAATAAAATTAAAAATTCTCTAGAAAGGATGAACAGCAGAATAACTGAGGCAGAAGAATGGAAAAGTGACCTGGAAGGGAAAATAGTGGAAATAAGCACTGCAGAACAGAATAAACAAACAAAGAATGAAAAGAATTGAGGACAGTCTCAGAGACTTCTGAGACAATATTAAATGCACCAGCATTCAAATTATAGACGTCCCAGAAGAAGAAGAGAAAAATAAAGGGACTGAGAAAATATTTGAAGAGATTATAGTTGAAAATTTCCCTAATATGGGAAAGGAAACAATTAATCAAGTCCAGGAAGCACAGAGAGTCCCATGCATGATATATCTAAGAAGAAACATGATGAGACACATATTAATCAAACTATTAAAAATTAAGTACAAAGAAAAATATTAAAATCAGCAAGGGAAAAACAACAAATAATATACAAGGGAATCCCCGAAAGGTTAACAGCTGATCTTTCAGCAGAAACTCTGCATTCCAGAAGGCAGTAGCAGGACATATTTAAAGTGATAAAAGGGAAAAACCTACAACCAAGATTAATCTATACAGCAAGGATCTCATTCAGCAACTTTTTTTTAATCTTTACTGGAGTATAATTGCTTTGCAATGGGGTGTTAGTTTCTGCTTTATAGCAAACTGAATCAGTTATACATATACATATGTTCCCATATCTTTTCCCTCTTGTGTCTCCCTCCCTCCCACCTCCCTATCTCACCCCTCCAGGCGGTCACAAAGCACAGAGCTGATCTCCCTGTGCTATGCAGCTGCTTCCCACTAGCTATCTACCTTATGTTTGGTAGTGTATATACGTCCATGCCTCTCTCTCGCTTTGTCACAGCTTACCCTTCCCCCTCCCCATATCCTCAAGTCCATTCTCTAATAGGTCTGTGTCTTTATTCCTGTCTTACCCCTAGGTTCTTCATGACTTTTTTTTTTCTTAAATTCCATATATATGTGTTAGCACACAGTAATTGTCTTTCTCTTTCTGACTTACTTCACTCGTATGACAGACTCTAGGTCTATCCACCTCATTACAAATAGCTCAATTTCGTTTCTTTTTATGGCTGAGTAATATTTCATTGTATATGTGTGCCACATCTTCTTTATCCATTCATCCGATGATGGACACTTATGTTGTTTCCATGTCCTGGCTATTGTAAATAGAGCTGCAATGAACATTTTGGTACATGACTCTTTTTGAATTATGGTTTTCTCAGGGTATATGCCCAGTAGTGGGATTGCTGGGTCATATGGTAGTTCTATTTGTAGTTTTTTAAGGAAACTCCATACTGTTCTCCATAGTGGCTGTACCACTTCACATTCCCACCAGCAGTGCAAGAGGGTTCCCTTTTCTCCACACCCTCTCTAACATTTATTGCTTCTAGATTTTTTGATGATGGCCATTCTGACTCGTGTGAGATGATATCTCATTGTAGTTCTGATTTGCATTTCTCTAACAATTAATGATGTTGAGCATTCTTTCATGTGTTTGTTGGCTGTCTGTATATCTTCTTTGGAGAAATGTCTATTTAGGTCTTCTGTCCATTTTTGGATTGGGTTGTTTGATTTTTTCATTATTGAGCTGCATGAGCTGCTTATAAATTTTGGAGATTAATCCTTTGTCAGTTGCTTCATTCAGCTTTTATGGAGGAATTAAAAGCTTTACAGACAAGCAAAAGCGAACAGAATTCGGCACCACCAAGCCAGCTTTACAACAAATGCTAATGGAACGTCTCTATGCAGGAAACACAAGAGAAGGAAAAGACCTACAATAACAAAACCAAAACAGTTAAGAAAATGGTAATAGGAACGTACATATTGGAAATTACCTTAATTGTAAAAGGATTAAATGCTTCAACCAAAAAACGTACATGGGCTGAATGGATCCAAAAACAAGACCTGTATATACGTTGTCTACAAAAGACCCACTTCAGACCTAGGGACACATACAGACTGAAAGTGAGGGCATGGAAAAAGATATTCCATGCAAATGGAAATCAAAAGAAATCTGGAGTAGCAATTCTCATGTCAGAAAAAATAGACTTTCAAACAAAGACCATTACAAGAGACAAAGAAGGACTCTACATAGTGATCAAGGGATCGATCCAAGAAGACAATATAACAATTGTAAATATTTATGTAACCAACATAGGAGCACCTCAATACATAAGGCAAACACTAACAGCCATAAAAGGGGAAATTGACAGCAACACAATCATAACAGGGAAATTTAACACCCTGCTTTCACCAATGGACAGATCAACCAAAATGAAAATAAATAAGGAAACACATGCTTTAAATGATACATTAAACAAGATGGACTTAATTGATATTTAAAGGACATTCCAGCCAAAAACAACAGAATACACTTTTTACTCAAGTGCTCAAGGAATATTCTCCAGGATAGATCATATCTTGGATCACAAATCAAGCCTCGGTAAAGGTAAGAAAATTGAAATCATATCAAGTATCTTTTCTGACCACAATGCTATGAGACTACATATCAATTACAGGAAAAATCTGTAAAAAATACAAACAGATGGATGCTAATGATACACTATTTAATAGCCAAGAGATCACTGAAGAAATCAAAGAGGAAATCAAAAGATACCCAGAAACAAATGACAATGAAAACACGATGAACCAAAATATATGGGATGCAGCAAAACCAGTTCTAAGAGAGAAATTTATACAAATACAATCCTACCTTAAGAAACAAGAAACATCCCAAATAAACAACCTAAACTTACACCTAAAGCAATTAGAGAAAGAAGAACAAACAATCCCTAAAGTTGGGCTTCCCTGGTGGTAAAGTGGTTGGGAATCCATCTGCCAATGCAGAGGACACGGGTTCGAGCCCTGGTCTGGGAGAATCCCACATGCCGCAGAGCAACTAGGCCCGTAAGCCACAACTACTGAGCCTGTGCATCTGGAGCTTGTGCTCCACAAAAAGAGAGGCCACAACAGTGAGAGGCCCACCCACTGTGATGAAGAGTGGCCCGCTTTTGCCATAAATAGAGAAAGCCCTTGCACAGAAACGAAGACCCAACACAGCCAAAAATAAATAAATTAATTAATTTTTTTAAAAAATTAAAAAAACCCTAAAGTTAGCAGAAGGAAAGAATTCATAAAGATCAGATCAGAAATAAATGAAAAAGAAATGAAGGAAATGATAGCAAAGATCAATAAAACTAAAAGTTAGTTCTTTGAGAAGATAAACAAAATTGATAAACCATTAGCCAGACTCATCAAGAAAAAAAGGGAGAAGACTCAAATCATTAGAATTATAAATGAAAAAGGGGAAGTAACAACTGACACTGCAATAATACAAAGGATCATGAGAGATAACTACAAGCAACTATATGCCAATAAAATGGACAACCTGAAAGAAATGGGCAAATTCTTAGAAAGGCACAACCTTCAAAGACTGAACCAGGAAGTAATAGAAAATATAAACAGACCAATCACAAGCACTGAAATTGAAACTGTGATTAAAAATATTACAACCAAAAAAAGCCCAGGACCAGAAAGCTTCACAGGCAAATTCTATCAAACATTTAGAGGAGAGCTAACACCTATCCTTCTCAAACTCTTCCAAAATATAGTAGAGGGAAGAACACTCCCAAACTCATTCTACAAGGCCACCATCATCCTGAGACCAAAACCAGACAAAGATGTCACATAAAAGAAAACTACAGACCAATATCACTAATGAACATACATGCAAAAGTCCTCAACAAAATACTAGCAAACAGAATCCAAGAGCACATTAAAAGGATCATACACCATGATCAAGTGGGTTTTATCCCAGGTATGCAAGGATTCTTCAATATACACAAACCAATCAATGTGATACACCATATTAACAAATTAAAGAAGAAAAACCATATGATCATCTCAATAGATGCAGAGAAAGCTTTTGACAAAACTCAACACCCATTTGTGATAAAAACCCCCCAGAAAGTAGGCATTGAGGGAACTTACTTCAACATAATAAAGGCCATATATGACAAACCCACAGCCAACATCATCCTCAATGGTGAAAAACTGAAAGCATTTCCACTAAGATCAGGAAGAAGACAAGGTTGCCCACTCTCACCACTCTTATTCAACATAGTTTTGGAAGCTTTAGCCACAGCAATCAGAGAAGAAAAAGAAGTAAAAGGAATCCGAATTGGAAAAGAAGAAGTAAAGCTGTCACTGTTTGCAGATGACATGATATTATACATAGAGAATCCTAAAGACACTACCAGAGAACTACTAGAGCTAATCAATGAATTTGGTAAAGTAGCAGGATACAAAATTACTGCACAGAAATCTGGCATTCTTATACACTAATGTGGAAAATCTGAAATGAAATTAAGAAAATACTCCCATTTACCATGCAAAAAAAATAATAAAATACCGAGGAATAAACCTACATAAGGAGACAAAAGATCTGTATGCAGAAAAGTATAAGACACTGATGAAAGAAATTAAAGATGATACAAACTGATGGAGAGATATACCATGTTCTTGGATTGGAAGAATCAGCATTGTGCAAATGACTATACTACCTAAAGCCGTCTACAGTTTCAATGCAATCCCTATCAAACTACCAATGGCATTTTTCACAGAACTAGAACAAAAAAATTCACAATTTGTATGGAAACACAAAAGACCCAGAATAGATAAAGCAATCTTGAGAAAGAAAAACAGAGCTGGAGGAATCAGGCTCCCTGACTTCAGACTATACTACAAAGCTACAGTAATCAAGCCAGTATGGTTCTGGCACAAAAACAGAAATATAGATCAATGGAACAGGATAAAAAGTCCAGAGATAAACCCACACATATATGGTCACCTTATCTTTGATAAAGGAGGCAAAAATATACAATGGAGAAAAGACAGCCACTTCAATAAGTGGTGCTGGGAAAACTGGACATTTACATGTAAAATAATGAAATTAGAACACTCCCTAACACCATACACAAAAATTAATTCAAAATGGATTAAAGACCTAAATGTAAGGCCAGAAACTATCAAACTCTAGAGGAAAACATAGGCAGAACACTCTATGACATAAATCACAGTAAGATCCTTTTTCACCCACCTCCTAGAGAAATGGAAATAAAAACAAAATAAACAAATGGAACCTAATGAAACTTAAAAGCTTTTCCACAGGAAAGGAAACCATAAACAAGATGAAAAGACAACCCTCAGAATAGGAGCAAATATTTGCAAATGAAGCAACTGTCAAAGGATTAATCTCCAAAATTTACAAGTAGCTCATGCAGCTCAATATCAAAAAAACAAACAACCCAATCCAAAAATGGGCAGAAGACCTAAGTAGACATTTCTCCAAAGATGATATACAGATTGCCAACAAACACATGAGAGAATGCTCAGCATCATTAATCATTAGAGAAATGCAAATGAAAACTACAATTAGATATCATCTCACACCAGTCAGAATGGTCATCATCAAAAAATCTACAGACAATAAATGCTGGAGAGGATGTGGAGAAAATTGAACCCTCATACACTGTTGGTGGGAATGTAAATTGATACCACCACTATGGAGAACAGTATGGAGATTCCTTAAAAAACTAAAAATAGAGCTACCATATGACTCAGTAATCCCACTACTGGGCATATACCCTGAGAAAACCATAATTCAGAAAGAGTCATATACCACAATGTTCATTGCAGGTCTATTTACAATAGCCAAGACATCGAATCAACCTAAGTGTCCATCTATAGATGAATGGATAAAGAAGATGTGGCATATATATACCACGGAATATTACTCAGCCATAAAAAGAAACCAAATTGAGTTATTTTTAGTTATTTTATTTTTATGGATGAACCTAGATTCTGTCATACAGAGTGAAGTAAGTCAGAAAGAGAAAAACAAATACTGTATGTTAGCTCATATATATGGAATCTAAAAAAATAAATAAATAAATGGTCATGAAGAACCTAGTGGCAAGACCAGAATAAAGACACAGACCTACTAGGGAATGGACTTGAGGACATGGGGAGGGGGAAGGGTAAGCTGGGAGAAAGTGAGAGAGTGGTAGTGTATATATGGACATATATACACTACCAAATATAAAATAGATAGCTAGTGGGAAACAGCTGCATAGCAGAGGGAGATCAGCTCGTTGCTTTGTGACCAGCTAGAAGGCTGGGATATGAAGTGTGGGGGGGGGGGAGACTCAAGAGGGAAGAGATAAGGGGATATATGTATATGTATATGTATAACTGATTCACTTTGTTATAAAGCAGAAACTAACACATTATTTTAAAGCAATTATACGCCAATAAAAATGTTAAGAAAAATAAAAGAATGATAAATTTAATACATTTTAGTAGATAAATCAAGTGTGTTGGCCCAGGCCATGGCATATTAATTCTTTTTCCTAACATATTAGCCAATCCCTATGGTAAAATAATTTATTCCCTTACCACATATTTATCACGTATCTAATATGATATTTCTGTGGAATGGAATATGCTATTTCTGTGGTAGGAAGTTTCTGGGTCTAAGTATATTGTTCTAGGGAATTTTCCCTGGTCTTCTTTTTTATCTACACTCTCATTAAGTTTGATGACTTAAATTTTATATATGAACTGATTACTCTTTATTCCATATCCCTAGCCTAGTTCTTTCCTTTGATCTCCAGACTTAGATATCTAACTGCTTACTAAATATGTCCATTTATATGTCTATTAGTGATCTAGAATTATATCTAAAGGAAATTTCTTCACCACTGCCCACTCTAGTTACCTCCTCCACAAGTCTTCCTAAACTAGTAAAATGCCCAAAATCTAATCTGTCCTGGAATTCTTGGTTTTTCGAAAAATCCAAACCATCACACTTCAGATCCAAACCATCAGATGTTCCCTTGGATCCATTTCCAAAATGTAGTTAGTATAAATCTCACGACTTTTCCCGACCTCCACTGCTAAACCCAAGTCTAAGCCAGAGTTATCTTCTACCTTGATTACTGCACTAACCTCCTCATTTGTCCCCCTGTCTCTTTTCTTGACCCACTTCTGTCCATTTTCTTCACAGGAATCAAAGTGATCTTTTAAAACTGTAAAAAGGTCATAGGTTACTGTTCTGAATAAAGTCATCAATGATTTCCACCTAAACATAAACTAAAAGTCAGATCCTTCTTGTGGCCTAGAAGTCCCACATAACTGAGAGTTCATATCTTATTTTGTTCCCTCAAATTGACTGTACTCCAACCACATTTGTCTTCTTTCATTCCTATCTCAGAGCCTCTCCACTTGCATTTCTCTCTCATCTAGAAGGATATTTCCTCATCTGCTCTTGTTTTAGATCTCAGCTCAAATATGACCTCCTCAGCAATATCTTCTCAGGTTACACCTTTGTCCATCTCCTCCCCCCAACCCAGTCTCTTTGTCTTACTTTAATTTCTCCATAGAACTTATCACTATTGGAAATTATAATAATGATAGTTTATTTATTTTGTGCTTATTGTCTGTTTCTCACTCAAATGTAAATTACACAAGGAACCTTGTTTTTTTTCTGCTATATCTGTAATATCTAGAACAATACTTGGCACATAGAAGTCATTAAACAGATGTAGAGCTCTGTAAAATAAAGCTCAATAACAGTAAAATGTTCTCAGGAGTCCTTCAGTAAACCAAATGGTGTCTTTTATATTTTCAATGAAGAAAGTGATCACTTAGGTAACTATTAACAAATGCCTTTTTGACTATTGTGAGGCATGGCCAAAATGGTGGAAGAAAGATCTTAAGCTCACCTTCTCCCGTGACACACGAAAATTACAATTATTTACAGATCAACTATTGATGAGAAAGACCAGAAGACTAGCAAAAAAGATCTTCTGCAATTAAAGACAGAAAGAATTAACTATAATACAATGCACGAGAGGGGTAGAGACATGGTATAGTCAAGATCCATACCCCGGGGTGGGTGCCCCACAAACGGGAGGATAATTACAATTGCAGACGTTCTCCCCACATTGAACTCCCCAGCCTGGGGGTCCTACACTGATAAGATGAACCCCCAAAATGTTTGGCTTTCAAAGCCAGTGGGGTTTACTTTCAGAGAGCCAGAGAGCTATGAGAAATAGAGACTACAATCTTAAAGGGAACACAGAATCTCATGCCCTCTAGGACTCAGGGCAAAAGGGATAATGTGAAACATCTGAATCAGAGCCACCTACTGATCTTGGAGAACCTCCCAGAAAGGTAGGAAGCAACTGGAGCTCACCCTGGGGCTATACATGCTTGTAGCAGCTATTTTGATGAGCTAGTTCTGCCACAATGACACTAGTGCTGGCAGGGACCATTTTGGAATCCTCCCTTTAGATTATTAGCACCAGGACCCAGACCTACCCACCAGCCTGTTGCCACTAATACTGGGAAACCTCAGGCCAAGACAAGTAGCAAGTTGGGTCGGGATACGGTCCCACCCTCCAGCAGGCTGGCTGCCTTAAGACTCACTGAGCCCACAACTGCCCTGGGACTTGGTCCTGCCAACCAAAGGAACAACAACACCAGGATCTCCAGAACCTTGCAGACAAAGACACCAGGACCTGGCTCCACCCACCAGTGGGCAGGCACCAGCCAGGTGCCCCAGGCCCAGGCTCTGCCCATGAGAGGAACAAAATGCTAATTCCAGGACACCCAGGGCCCTGCAGCCAGAAACACCAGGACCCGGCTCCACCAACCAGTGTACTGGCACTAGCCACAGGACATGGTCTCACCCATCAGTGGGTGGGCACAAGCGCCAGGACAACTGAAGCTCCACAGCCTGCCATGTCAGGATCCAGCCTACCCACCAGCATGCTACTCCAGCTCTGGGGCAACTTGGAGCCAGCCATCCTGAGGTCCAGCCCCTCCCACCAGCAAGATGACATTACATTTATGACAACGTAAATCCTGCACCCAGCCATGATAGGAACTGGCCCCAGCCACCAGAGGAACAACAACAGCTCAGGGACCCTCATATCTCTGCAGCCAGAGACCCTGAGACGTGGCTCCACTTATCAGCAAGTCAACCCCAGTCCTGGGACACCCAGGGCCCCAGCCCCACACACCAGCAGGCTGACAGCAGCTTCAAGATCCCTTAGACCACTCAGTGCCACCCTGAAATCCAGCCCCACCCACCAGCAGACCAACATTAGATCCAGGAACCCCAGCCCTGTAACCAATCACCCCAGCACTGGGCTTCACCTACCAGCGAGCCACCCAGGTATCCACAGCCAGCTGCCACATGACCTGGCCCCATCCACCAGTGTCCAGAAGCCTCTGAAAAAGACAGGCCTGGAAACCAACTGGACCAGGGGCCAACCATAAATACCAGACTGCCCAGAGTAGTCAGCCCACCACTAAAGAAGGACCCACACAGCCCAGATAAGGAGCACCCCTAGAGCATTTAGCACTGGTGACCAGAGAGGAGTGCACTGCTGAGAGGCATAGGATGTCTCCTACAAAATCCACTTTTCCAGGTTGGGAAAAGTAAACAACCTCCCAAATATATAAAAATTGAAAGAGGAAAAATGAGGTGACAGAAGAATATGTTCGAAAGAAAGGAATAAAATAAAACCCTAGAAGAAGTAAGTGAAGTGGAGATAAGCAATCTACTGGACAAAGAGTTCAAGGAAATAATCATAAAGATGTTCAAAGAACTAGGGAGAAAATTGGTGGAACAGAGTGAGAAGTTAGAAGCTTTTAACAGAGTTAAAAAATATAAAGAACAACCAAACAGAGATGAAGAATATAATAACTGAAATAAAAAGTACACTTCAACAGTAGATTAAATAATACAGAGGAGCAGATCAGTGAGCTGGAAGACAGAGTAGTGAAAATCACTGAAGATGAACAGATGAAAGAAAAAAGAATAAAAAGAAATGATGACAGTTTAACAGACCTCTAGGACAACACCAAGTGTAGTAAAGTTCATATTGTAGGGGTGGCAGATAGAGAAAAGGGAGAAATAAATGGAGAACATATTTGAAGACATAATAGCTAAAATTTCCCTACTTGGGAAAGGAAACAGACATGTAGGTCCAGAAAGCACAGAAAGTTTCAAAAAAGATCAACCCAAAGAGGACCACATCAAGGCACATTGTAATTAAATGGCAAAAATTGAAGATAAAGAGGGAATATTAAAAGAAGCAAGGGGAAAAGCAACAAGTTACATACAAGTGAACTTCCATAAGGCTATCACCTAACTTTTCAGCAGAAACTCCATGGGCCAAGAAGGAGTGGCATGATATATTTAAAGTGATGAAAGGCAAAACCCTACATTTGAGAATACTCTACTGGGCAAGGCTGTCCTTCAGATTTGCAGGAGAGATCAAAAGTTTTACAGAAAAGCAAAAGTTAAAAGAGTTTAGCACCACAAAACCAGCTTTACAAAAAATGTTAAAGGGAATTCTCTAAGTGGAAAAGAAAAGACCTAGAAATGTAGAAATATAAAAATTACAAAAGGAAAATTCTCATTAGTAAAGGAAAATATATAGAAAAAGTAGCAATCAATCTCATATAAAGCCAGTAGGAAGGTTAAAAGCAGAAGTGATAAAATCAACTATATCCACAATAAGTGGTTAGGGATTCACAAAACACATAGCTGTAAAACATGTCAAAAGCAGTAATCAGGTGAAGGAGAGTAAAAATACAGAGCTATTAAATTGTGTTTGAACTTAAAAGATCAGTAACTTAAAATAATCATAGATAGAAAGAAAGATAGATGATAGATAGAGAGGTAGATTGCTATATTTATACCTCAGTGTAACCACAAGCCAAAAATCTATAATAGATACACACACACAAAAGGGAAAGGAATTCAAAATAACACAAAACATAGTCATCAAATCACAAGTAAAGAGAGAAAAAGAAGAAGAATGGAATAAGAAAGAACCAAAAACAACAAAAACAATTAACAAAATGGCAATTATTGATAGGGATCAACAACTACTATCAATAATTACTAGAAATGTGAGTGGACTAATGCTCTAATCAAAAGACAGAGTGGCTGAATGGATACAAAAACAAGATCCATGTATATGCTGCTCACAAGAGACTTCAGATCTAAAGATGCACACAGATTGAAAGTGAGGGGATGGAAAAAGGTATTCTATGCAAATGGAAATGAAAAGAAAGCTGAGGTAGCAATACTTATATCATATAGAATAAACTTTAAAATGAAGACTGTAACAAGAGACAAATAAGGAAATTACATAGTGATCAAACCATCAATCCATCAAGAAGATATAACAAATGTAAATATCTATACACCCAACATAGGAGCACCTAAGTTGCATAAAACAAATATTAACAGACATAAATGGAGAAACTGACAACAACACAATAATAGTAGGAGACTTTAATACTCCACTTACACCAATGGAAACATCATTCAGACAGAAAATCAATAAGGAAACAATGGCCTTAAACAAAATATTCAATCAGGTGGACTTAACAGATATATAGAAAGCATTCCATCCAAAAGCAACAGAATATACATTCTTTTCAAGTGCACATGAAACTTTCTGAGGATAGATCATATGATAGGCAACAAAACAAGTCTCAGTAAATTTAAGAAAATTGCAATCATACCAAGCACCTTTTCTGACTACAATGCTTTGGGACTAGAAATCAACTACAAGAAAAAAATGGAAAAAACACAAACATGTGGAGGCTAAATCATATGATACTAAACAACCAATGGATCACTGAAAAAATCAAAGAAGAAATTACAAAATATCTGGAGACAAAAGCAAAACACAATGATCCAAAATCTATGGGGCACAACAAAAGCAATTTTAAGAGATATGTTTATAGCAAAACAAGGCTATCTCAAGAAGCAAGAAAAAATATCAAATAAACAAGCCAACCTTACACCTAAAGGAACTAGAAAAAGATAAACAAACAAAATGCAAAGTTAGTAGAAGGAATGAAATCATAAAGATCAGAGCAGGGGCTTCCCTGGTGGCGCAGTGGTTGAGAGTCTGCCTGCCAATGCAGGGGACACGGGTTCGTACCCCGGTCTGGGAAGATCCCACATGCCATGGAGTGGCTAAGCCCATGAACCATGGCCACTGAGCCTGCACGTCTGGAGCCTGTGTTCTGCAATGGGAGAGGCCACAACAGTGAGAGGCCCGTGTACCGCCAAAAAAAAAAAAAAAAAAAAAAAGATCAGGGCAGAAATAAATGAAATAGAGACTAAAAAACAATAAAACAAATCAATGAAACTAAGAGCTCGTTCTTTGAAAAGATAAACAAAATTGGTAAATTTTAGCCAGACTCATCAAGAATTAAAGAGAGGGTCCAAATCAATAATATCAGAAATGAAAAAGGAAAATTTACAACTGACACCACAGAAATACAAAAGATTATTACTAACAATTATATACAGATAAAATTAACAACCTAGAAGAAGGGGACAAATTCCTATAAATGTACAATCTCCCAAGACAGAAATAGAAGGAGAAATAGAAAATATGAACAAACTAAATAACAACAATGAAACTGAATCAGTAATCAAAAAATTTCCAACAATGTCCAGGACCAAATATGAATTCTACCAAACATTTAGAGAAGGGTTGACACCTATTCTCTCATACTATTTGAAAAAATTGCAGAGGAAGGAATGCTTCCAAAATCATTCTACAAGGCCAGCATCACACTGACTCTAACACCAGACAAATATATCACACAAAAAGAAAGTTACGACCAATACTACCAATGAACATAGATGCAAAAATCCTCGACAAAATATTACCAACCGAATTCAATAATAGATTAAAAGGATCATACACCATGATCAAATGGGGTTTATCCCAAGGTTGCAAGGATGGTTCAGTATCAGCAAATCAATCAATGTGACACATCACATTAATAAGTTGAAGAATAAAAACCATGCGATCATCTCAGTAGGTGCAGAAAAAGCTTTTAATAAAATTTAATATCCATTTATGTTAAAAGCTCTCAACAAAGTAAGTATAGAGGGAATATACCTCAACATAATAAGTGCCCTGTTGACAAACCCACAGCTGACATCATACTCAATGGCAAAAAGCTGAAAGTATTTCTCTAAGACCAGAAAAAAGACAAGACTGTCCACTCTCACCACTTTTATTTAATAGAGTATTGGAAGTTCAGCCAGACGAGAAAGAGAGATAAAGGAAATCCAATTGGAAAGGAAGAATTAAAATTGTCACTGTTTGCAGGTGTCAAGATACCATACTCAGAAAATCCTATAGGTACCACTAAAAAACTACAACCCCAAATAGCCAAAACAGTCCTGAGAAAGAAGAACAAAGCTACAGGTATCATATGCCTTGAGTTCAAACTATACTACAAAACTACACTAATCAAAAGAGTATGTACTGGAACAAAAACAAGCACACAGATCAATGTAACTGAATAAAGAGCCCAGAAATGAATTCACTTTTATATGTGCAATTAATCTATGACAAAAGATGTAAGAATATACAGTGGGGAAAATACAGACTCTTCAATAAACTGTATTGGGAAAAGTGAAAAGCTACATGCAAATATTTGAACTGAACTGCTCTCTCACACTATGCACAAAAACAAATTCAAAAGTGGTTTAAAGACTAGTGTAAGGTCTGAAACCATAAAACTTCTACAAGAAAATGTTTACAGTAAGCCCTTTGACATTGATATGATTAATATTTGGTGGTGGTGTCTCCTCAGGCAAGGGAAACAGAAGCAAAAATAAACAAATGAGAGTGTATCAAACTAAAAAGCTTTTGCACTGCCAAATAAGTTTTCTTCCAGGCCCTAATTAGAACTGTAAATATGTGTTTCTCCTATTTCCTGACTGATACTTATTGATAAATTTCTAGGAAGGTATATTATTGAATTACAGGGTTTGTGAGAATATACCAGAGAGGAAGGAAAAATGTATTCTTTCAGATCAATTGAATCTGGTTGAATAGATTTTTGTGTAGAAAAGCCCACAGTTTCCATTCCTCTGTCAAGTATACTTACATTGTCACTCCCAGAATCACTGAAGTTCATCATGTTGAACAGTGCTCTTCCATTCCACATGTGCTAGTGTCACTAATGCTGTAGCTTTGGAGTATCAGATAGTATATCATCTTGCTCCCCCTTCCTATGCCAACACATTCTAAGCTGTTGCCTTCTCTCTGACTCAGTCATCCTGTCCTACTCTACATATTCTGCACCTTCTCCAGCCTTCTCTGGGTGAGATACCCTACTCCATCTCTCCTGTTATGGACTAAGCGTTTGTGTCTCCCCAAAATTCATATGTTGAGGCCCTAATTCTCAGTGTGATGGTATTTAGAAATAGGGCCTTTGGGAGGTAATTAGCTTATAAGAATAGGACCCTCATGATGGGATTAGTGCCCTTATAGGAAGAAACACCAGCAAGCCTTCTCTCTCTCTCTCTCTCTCTGCCTTGTGAGGACGCAGTGACAAGGCAGCTATCTGCAAGCCAGGAAGGGTGTCCTCATTAGGAACCAAGGAAAAAAGTCACTGAAGAATTCTATACCTTGTAAAATGATTTTTCAAAAATGAAGGTTAGGGCTTCCCTGGTGGCGCAGTGGTTGGGAGTCCGCCTGCCGATGCAGGGGACACGGGTTCATGGCCCGGTCCGGGAGGATCCCACGTGCTACGGCTGGGCCCGTGAGCTGTGGCTGCTGAACCTGTGTGTCCGGAGCCTGTGCTCTGCAACGGGAGAGGCCACAGCAGCGAGAGGCCCGCGTACCCCCCCCCAAAAAAAGAAAGTTAAATAAAGATATTCACATTTAAAAATAAAAGAAACTGAAAGAATTTGTTGCTATCAGATCTGCCCCTCAAAGAAATAAAGAATGTCTTTCAGGGACACCATATAGGAACTCTAGTCTATGGAAAGAAACAATATCACCAGACATTTTAAGTATCTGATATATAAATCAGAATCTAGAGTAGATACAATATTTCATCTAAAATGTTCAGTTTTCAACAAAAAAAATGAGACAAAGAAACAGGGAAGAATGACCAATACTTAGGAAAAAGCAGTCTTTTCTTCTCTAACTTAAACAGATATAATTGTTTAAAACAATAATTATAACACTTTATTGTTGGATTATAACATATGTAGGTGTAATGTATATGCATGAAGGAGGAGGAAGAAATGGAGCTTATTGTAGCAAAGTTGGTATATTTTAATAGAACTTTTGTATTTACCTGAAGTAGATTGCAATAAGTTAAATATGAATAATCTCTAGAACAACTAAGAAAATCACTTAAAAAATATAGCTAAAATGAACAAAAAGGATGGTACACTAACAAATATTTTTAAATGCAGAAGAAAGAAGTAAAGAAAGAAAGAAACAAAATGACATGTGATATATAGAAAACAGACTGCAAAATGGCAGAGGAAAATCCAACTGTATAAAAAATTACCTTAAATATGAACAGATTAACCATTCCAATCAAAAAGCAGAGGTTGTCAGACTAGATATAAAATCAAGAAACAACTCTATTTCTCTATTAGACAAACAATTTAGATTCAAAGGCACAAATAGTTTGAAAATACAAGGATAGTAAAAGATATACCATACAGACAGTAATTATAAGAGAACTGGAGTAGCTATATTAATATCAGACAAAATGGACTTTAATAAAGAAATATCACTAGGGACAAACAGGATATATCCTAATGATAAAAGGGTCAGCAGGAATAACCATAATGTATATGCACATAAGAAAATGTCTCAAAATGCATGATGAAAAAAGTTAGATTTGAAAAGAGGAGTAAAGAATTCAACATTTATAGTTATATATTTGAAAGCTCCTAGATATAAAATAAGCAAGGATATATAGGATTGAATGGCACTATAAACTATCAGGGCCTAATTGACATATAGAACATTTCATGCAATAACAAAATACACATAATTTCCACCACAAATGGAAAATTTTTCAGTTTATGCAATATTCTAAGACATAAAACAAGTCTCCATAAATCGAAAAGGATTGAACTCAGGCAAAATTTGTTCTCCAGTCTCTGAATCAAATTAGAAACTGACTACATAAAGAAATTTTATAAATCTCCAAAAATTGGGGGGTTTAAATAACACACTTCTAAGTAATACACAGTTTGAAGAAAAATAAAAAAGGTAATATTAAAACATCTTTAATTGAATTAAAATGAAAACATGACATATAAAAATTTTTGTGATGCCACTAAAGCAGTGATTAGAAGGAAATTTAAAACTTTAAAGCTTATATTAGGATAAAGGAAAGAACTAAAATCAATAATTAAGCCTCTATATTTGGAAGTTACAAAAAGATGAGCAAATCAAACCTAAATTAAATACAGGAGAAAATAATGAACATCAGAGTTCAAATCAATAAAACAGAAAAGAGAAAATAAATCAATAAAATCAAAGAATCAGAATTATTCTTTGAAAAGCCCCCCAAATTGAAAAATTTTATTTATTAACTGGCAATGAAGCTAGACACGAAAGAGATCAAATTACATGATTCCATTTATATAAAGTTTAAAGACAGGTAAAACTCATTAGTCAGTGTTAGAAGTAAGGATAATGATTGGAAAGAGACATAAAGAAAAACTTCTAGGAGTCTGTAATTTAATTTTGTTGTTGTTGTTGTTGTGGGTTGTGATTATGTTAGTGTGTTCACACTTTTAAAATTCATGGAGCTGTTCATTTATCAACTGTGAACTTTTCTGCATGGGTTATACTTTAATAAATATTTTGTTAAAATTACAAAACACAGTGGATAGTTTTAAAGAATAAACACAACTAAAGAGAGAAGTAAAGACCAGGAAGAGAAATATGAATAGAAAAGTTATGCAATATGCAAGAGAGACAAAGGGGTGGAAACATGAAAGAGAGATTAAAAAATAAGGCCATTGAAATTCATAGAAAACTTATCAAAGTGACAAAAATCCTTAAATAATCCTGTAACTATTACAGATATCTAATGAGTAATCGTCAATCAACCAACAAAGCAAGCACCACAACTAGACAGCTGTGCAGATATGTAACCACCTCTCTTAAGAAACAGAAAAGCTTAGTCTTATACAACTAGAAAAAAAAAGAAAATAGAAGAATAGAATAGAAGAAAAAGGATATTTTACACATAAATAGAAACTTATACAACACACTGTCTAGTGGAAAACAGTAGAGAAATAAGGGATTCTTCAGAAAAATGTACTATGACAATTGGAAACCTAATTTGTGAAGTAACAGAATTAAGCAGGGAAGACAAAACAATCACAGGACTAAAACATAATGTTGTCTCATGGTTTTCTCCAAATGCAAGTATTTTCATTGTTATTTTCCCAATTTTGGCTACATGCTGTAATGCAGGCAGATTTATGACACTGTCATAAATATAATACTTACAGTAAGAAAAACACTCTTGTAATCATTGAATTATCACTCGAGTGCCACTCAGTGTAACTGTCATCGTCAGAACGTTCTTTTCATGCCAGGTAAATATTCGATAAAGAATATTTTTGGACTTGGTTTAATTGTAATTCCCACTGAGATATTGTATCTGTAGTGCTTGTGTCTAAAACAGTTAAACCATTGCCATAATGATTCTGCAGTTCTTCAGTTACCTTCTTGCGATGGATGAGCTGAACTGAATCTATCTGACAGAGCTCTCTTTTGTTCAGAGGTTAGGGTATCTCAGCTCTAGGAGAATGACTTGAACTGGTTTACATTAAATTTGTGGCTTCCAATTAGAATAATATACAGCTCTGTAAGAAAACTACCCCTCTCAATACATATAAAGAATAAAAAGAAGCTATAAGTAATGAATAATTGAAGAAATGATATAATCTCTGATTTGGAGACTAATGAGACAGAAAAGGATTATTTATATTTGTGTTTAAACTCCATGACCTCACTATCTGTAGAGAAAAAAAAAAAAGAAAATTAACTGGCTTTACTCTGTGGAGAAAAAAGTCAACCCTTGATTGCTATAATTAGAATTTTATTCAAAACAGCTATAATTTAGTTATTTAAAGAATTATTATATGTGTTACTTGCAAAATAAATGAAACTGTGAGTTATTGCCATGGAATTTTAATTAAATTAGTTTCATTTGTCAAAAAATATGCTGTTTACATTTTAGGAGAGATGAACCAAAATAAAATATAATATAAAGAATTCCATCTCAAAACCCTGCTAGCCCTTGTCAGCACCACTGTACATCCTCATAGGATGTGCTTGGGTGTACATTTCAGGTAAGGCTATAACCTGATCAATGCACCATTGTAGAAAACACAGAGGAACTGCTCTTTGTAAGCCTGTCAGCTAAGCAAACAATCATTCTATTTCATAAAAGGGATGAGACCTAATTGATCAAGGCCATCTTGAAGTTTATGGAGTCACTGTGACAAAGAGCAGACACCTGAGCTCTGTTATAAATGAAACATCAGTTGGGCTTTGGAGAACTCATGGACAAATGTGGAGCCATAGACATGTCTAGAGAAGATTCAGACATTAGGGCAGGTACATGACACCCTAGTACAAAAGCTGCAAGGCTAAATTTACCTAAACTGATGAGCCAATAAGTTGTCAAATCCTTTCATTTTCACAGTGCTTCTTGCATCCTTGTCTTCCTTTACATTTTGCTACCACAATCCTAGCTCAGGCCCTCATTACTTTTTCTTTGGAATAATGGTTTAGCATATGATAAGGGTCTCTTTCCTGATATTGCTGCCTCTGTTTTTGCCTCTAAACTGCCCTCTATACAACTGCTGAATTACCACCCTAAAGTTCATGTTACATATTCTGATCTGTTATATCTGTTCCCCAAATCTTTCCATGGTTCCCTGATGCCTCTTTTTATTCTTTCATGCCATATACTCATAGTCTAATCTCTCACTAACATATAATCTCCCCAAACTGCATTACTTGCAGCTTGATTGTGCCTGCAATTTTCTTTTCTCCTTTGCAAATCAAATTCTCCTACTCATCCTATAAGACTCACTTCACTTGCCTTCTTTTGTCTACTTCTTTTCATGACAGGCTCCAAAGCCCAGTGTAGCTCACTTCTCTATCTGTAAAGCTGATCACATTGTATTCCAGTTATTTAGATTTACATATTTCTGCTTCTAAATGTAAGCACCTTGAATTCATGGCTTGCCTCTGTCCCTAACACAAGTGTTTTTCTGACATGAATATTGCTTGATATTTTGTTTACGTTAAAGAGTAAGACAAAGTGAAAGAAGGCAAATGTATGTTGCAACTTTACTCATTTTTTTCAGTGGCAGGAGTGACTTCTTTACTGATTTGGATAATAGTTTTGAATACTGGACGAATATTTTCTGAAGTTTTTGTGCTACAGTTGACGCTTGAATAACATGGGTTTGAACTTTGGGGGTCCACTTACACTCAGATTTTTATCATTAATACCTATTTAGTTATGGTTGGTTGAATCCATGGATGCAGAACTGGACACAGGGTTGACTGTAAAATTACACATGGATTTTCAACTGCATGCAGCAGGGCCCCCTAACCCCCATTTGTTCAATGGTCTACTGTATTTATGTAACAGTTACAGACATGACATACTTTCAAGTATGTAAATACACCCAGTGTATTTACAGTGTAAATACACCCACCACAGCTGATTCAAACTACAAATATAATGCCCCTCAATGCAAAGCCAGGAGGTGACGTGCAGTAGCACAGCATTATTTCCACTATAGAGATTCAATAGATGTAAATAGCATTCAAGCATAGAGAATAGTAAAATATAGAAAAATAATTAGGGAATGGTGATTTTTCAGTGTCCTTTTACTAATGTATCTTACTTAACTCTAAGTTTATATAATTTAATTTTTAACAGTGACTGTTTAACCAATTCACAAAACGCCTGAAAATTTAACAGTTGACTCATGAGATTGTAGAAGTCAGCTGCAACATAGCACTGAATTATTGTTGTTGCAAACACTATACAAAGCACCATGGGGAATATAGAGTAGGTGCTCAGAAAACTTTTACTAATTTAAATACAATCTGATGGTTTGTCACATACCATCATCTCTGGGTTCTGCTGGGACATTTTCAAAGATAAGTATAAGATCTGAATTTACTCTGGGCCCTATGACCTGAGGATGGGATTAGATGCTCACATCACTAACTTTCTGAAGCTCAACACTGCCTTGGAGATTACAGGAGAGAGAGAGAAAGGGTTTTCCCATTAGGTACCTTGAAACCAACAGTTTTCCTACAAATAGAGTAGCATATGCCTTGTATCCCTGAATGACTCAATGATCAAATGTTCCTTGGATTTTCTTGGTACTACTTTGGTATTATAAGGAGTCTAAAATGCCATAGGCCCCAGATGTTTGAGTTAGAAATCAAAGACGGTATATAATGGTTAAATTTTTGCAACCACATTGATCTATGTTAAAATCCCATCTTGCCCTCACAAATTTTGTAATCTTCGGTAAATCATTAACTTAAGTGAGTTTTCTTACTAAATGAGCACTAAATTATTGGTAATTGTAAGGAATCAATAAAAATCAACTAAATGAAAATTATGCAGGCCCAGGGATTCAGTCGTTTGATGAACTGGGTATGTGCAAGGAAATTTCAATGCCCCTCCACCTCCACCTTCCCATATACACATCAAACATTATTTTTATTAATGGAGAAAATATTATATTTCTAACCCTCAAGAATCTCTCCTCTTCCTCACTTCCCATAGCCCTTTGCTATCTGGATAGACATTTTTAATTTAATTATATGTGCCTGTACCTTGTTCTTTAATTTCTTTATATTTGTATATCTCGCTTTCCTACTTCTTTATCCTCTTCACCACTTCATATCACATGTCCGCCTATACCAAGCTAGACTGCAAATTCCTGAGGACTGTGATCTAAACATGAAAATTGTTCATGGACTTTCAGCAGTTTATAGTGTCTGGTAAAAGTTTAGACACATGGTCATTTGTGAGTATCTGCAGAAGTTGATTCCCTAATTATGAGGCAAAAATAAAAGTTCTCCTAAATAAATACTTCAGGTTTTACAGGTTAAAGTGGTGACTCTTAGAGAATATCTAGTTTCATTTCCATTCACAGCTGGAGGTAATGGTCTTGGATAAGAAGTTGTCTTACTTGCTTCATTACCCAAAAAATGAGCAGTTATAGAAGAATACATAACCCTCAACTCCAAATCTTTTTTACTTGATGATTAAATCATATCATCATAGAGATAATGACCTGACACAGATTTTTCAAGAAAGACAAATGAATATTTTCCTCACTTTTTCCTTTTTTCTACCATAATCTTTCCTAAATAACCTGAAAACATATATCAAAACAGAAACAGAGTCACAAACTTAGAAAACAAACATATGGTTACTGAAGGGGAAAGGTGAGGAGGAGGGATAAATTAGGAGGTTGGGATTAACATATACACACTACTATATATAAAATAGATAATCAACAAGGACCTACTATATAGCACAAGGGAACTCTACTCAATACTCTGTAAAAACTATATGAGAAAAGAATCTGAAAAAGAATAGATATATGAATATGTATAACTAAATCACTTTGCTGTACACCTGAAACTAACACAACATTGTAAACCAACTATATTCCCATATAAAATAAAAATTAAAAAAAGAGAAAGAATCCTGCCATTTGCTACAGTGAGGTTAAACCTGGAGGACATTACACTATGTGAAATAATCCAGACAAGGAAGAGAAATACTCTATTATCCTACTTATATGTGGAATTTAAAAACATTGAACTAATAGAACCAGAGAGTAGAACTGTGGTTACCAAGGCTTAAGGGGTAGGGAAAATAGGAATATGTTGATCAAAGGGTACAAACTTTCAGTTACAAAATGAGTAAATTCTGGGGATCTAATGTACAGCATGGTGACTATAGATAATCATACTTTATTTTATATTTGAAACTTGCTAAGAGAGTAGATCTTAAATGTTCTCACCATACCTCTTTTTCAAAAATGGTAACTATGTGAGGTGATGGATGTGTTAATTAGCTTCATTGTGCTAATCATTTCACAGTGCATAAATAAATCAAACCATCATGTGCATAACTTAAAGGTATACAATTTTCATTTGTCAATTACACCTCAATAAAGCTGAGAAAAATAAGATTAAAAATATATCAAGAAGAATTTAAAACAATTATCAGCACTTCATTAGCATATATGAACAAGGAATAGTGTTATGTAAAAAGAAAGAATTTCTAATGTTTTTTCACATTAATTTTAAAAAATCAAAGGTGAAAATGATGAGTCTGCTGGTAAAAATAAAGTTTACATATAGCTCACTTGAAACAAGTAATAATCTATCATGAAAATGATTCAAACCATGTTCCTGAGCATATTCAAATAATTCAGAGTAAGTCCCACTCTCTGTTATTAAAGTTTATGTCCAATTTTCAAGGTAAATTTTATTTATTTTAATTTTCTTTTTTCTTGGGATATAATTTATATACAATATATCCTAAATGCTCAGTTCAATAAGATTTAACAATAATATACATCCTTGTAATCAATAACAAAGAGAAGATATAGAACATATCCATCACTCCAAAAAGTTTTCTAACAATCTTCTGTAACCAGTCTCTCAAAGGGAATTACTTTCTGAATAACAAGATAAATTCATTTTGCTTGTTCTAAAACCCTACATATTTGAGATCATACAGTGTGTACTCGTTTGTCTCTAGCTTGTGTCCCTCAGAACAATGTCTATGAGATTTAACCATATATTGTGTTTATCAGTAGTTTGTTCTTTTTACTGCTGAGTAGTATTACATTGATTAATATAACACAGTTTGCATGTAACTGTCCAGTTTTCCCAGCACCATTTATTGAAGAGACTGTCTTTCCTTTATTATATATTCTTGCCTCCTTTGTCATACATTAGGTGACTACAGGTGCGTTGATTTATCTCTGGGCTTTTTATCCTGTTCCAATGATCTATATTTCTGATTTTGTGTGAGTACCATACTGTCTTGATTACTGTAGCTTTGTAGTATAGTCTGAAGTTAGGGAGCCTGATTCCTCCAGCTCCATTTTTCTTTTTGAAGATTGCTTCAGCTATTCAGGGTCTTCTGTGTTTCCATACAAATTATAAAATATTTTGTTCAAATTCTGTGAAAAAATGACATTGGTAATTTGATAGAGATTGCACTGAATCTGTAGTTTGCTTTGGATAGGATAGTCATTTTCACAATATTGATTCTTCCAGTTCAAGAATATGTTATATCTATCCATCTGTTTGTGTTGTCTTTGATTTCTTTCATCAGTATCTTACAGTTTTCTGAGTACAGGTCTTTTGCCTCCTTAGGTAAGTATGTTCCTAAATATTTTATTCTATTTGTTGCAATGGTGAATGGGATTATTTCCTTAATTTCTCTTTCTGATCCTTCATTGGTAGTCTATAGGAATGCAAGAGATTTCTGTGCATTAATTTTGTATCCTGCAACTTCACCAAATTCATTTATTAGCACCAGAAATTTTCTGGTGACATCTTTAGGATTTTCTATGTATAGTGTCATGTCATCTGGAAACAGTGATAGTTTTACTTCTTCTTTTTCAATTTGGATTACTTTTATTTCTTTTTCTTTCCTGATTCTTTCCTGATTTCCTAGCCTGATTGCCATGGCTAGGACTTCCAAAACTATTTTGAATAAAAGTGGCAAGAGTGGACATGATTGTTTTGTTCCTGATCTTAGAGGAAATGCTTTCAGTTTTTCACCATTGAGAATGATGTTTGCTACGAGTTTGTCATATATGGCCTTTATTATGTTGAGGTAGGTTTCCTCTATGCCCACTTTCTGGAGAGTTTTTATCATAAATGTGTGCTAAATTTTGTCAATAGCTTTTTCTGCATCTATTGAGATGATCATATGGTGTTTATTCTTCAATTTGTTGATATGGTGTATCCCATTGATTGATTTGAGTGTACTGAAGAATCCTTTCATCTCTGGGAAAAATCCCACTTGATCATGGTGTATGATATTTTTAATGTGTTGTTAAATTCTGTTTGCTATTATTTTGTTGAGGATTTTTGCGTCTATGTTGATCAGTGATATTGGTCTGTAATTTTCCTTTTTTTGTGTTATCTTTGTCTGGTTTTGGTATCAGGGTGATAGTGGGGGCTAGACACTATAAAACTCTTAGAGGAAAACATAAACAGAACACTCTTTGACATAAATCACAGCAAGATCTTTTTGACCCACCTCCTAGAGTAATGAAAATAAAAACAAAAATAAACAAGTGGGACCTAATCAAACTTAAAAGCTTTGCACAACAAAGGAAACCATAAACAAAGTTAGAAGACAACCCTCAGAATGGGAGAAAATATTTGCAAATGGAGCAAGCTGACAAGGGATTAATCTCCAAATATATAAAGAGCCTATGCAGCTCAATATAAAAAAAAAATCCAATCAAAAAATAGGCAGAAGACCTAAATAGACTTTTCTCCAAAGAAGACTTACAGATGGCCAAGAGGCTCTTGAAAAGTGCTCAACATCATTAATTATTAGAGAAATGCAAGTCAAAGCTACAATGAGGGCTTCCCTGGTGGCGCAGTGGGTGAGAGTCCACCTGCTGATGCAGGGGACACGGGTTCGTGCCCCGGTCCGGGAAGATTCCACATGCCACAGAGCAGCTGAGCCTGCACATCCGGAGCCTGTGCTCTGCAACGGGAGAGGCCACAACAGTGAGAGGCCCGCATACCACAAAAACTACAATGAAGTACCACCTCATACCAGTCAGAATGGCCATCATCAAAATATCTACAAACAATAAATGCTGGAGAGGGTGTGGAGAAAAGGGTACCCTCTTACACTGTTGACGGGAATGTAAACTGATAGAGTCACTACGGAGAACAATATGGAGGTTCCTTAGAAAACTAAAAATAGAACTAACATATGACCTAGCAATCTCACTCCTGGTCATATATCTGGAAAAAAACACATAATTTTAAAATATATATGCACCCCAGATTTCATCACAATACTGTTTACAGTAGCCAAGACATGGAAGCAACCTGAATGTCCATCAACAGAGGAATGGATAAAGAAGATGTAGTACATAGGTACATATATACAATGGATTATTACTCAGTCATAAAAAGGAATGAAATTGTGCCATGTGCAAAGACGTGGATAGGCCTAGAGTCTGTCATACAGAGTGAAGTAAGTCAGAAAGAGTAAAACAAATATCATATATTAATGGTATTAGAAATTGTTAAGTTTCTAAATCATGGAATTTATAAAAATGGTACAGATGAGCCTATTTGCAAAGCAGAAATAGAGACACAGACATAGAGAACAAATGTATGGACACCAAGGGGAGAGGGTGGGGATGGGTTGGATTGGGAGATTTGGATTGACTTATGTACACTACTATGAATGAAATAGATGGCTGGTGAGTGCCTACTGTATAGCACAGTGGGGGAGGGAAATGTGGTAAAATCTGTTTGCAACACATATATTAAGTTAACCTTAAAAATGCATTCTAATATACATTAGGTGCAGACAAATACTGTTTGATTCCACCTGTATGAGGTACCTAGAATAGTCATATTCATAGAGTCAGAAAGTACATTGGTAGATGTCAGGGACCGGGAGTGGGGGTTGGGGAGGGGGAATGGGGAGTTTGTGTTTAAAGGGGCAGAATTGCAGTTTAGGAAGGTGAAAATTTTGGGAATTGGAGGATGCGGAGAGTTGCTTAACAATGTGAATATACTTAGTGCCACTGAACTGTACAGTTGAATATGGTTAAAATAGTATATTTTATATTATGTGATTTTTGCCACAATAAAAAAAATTAAGAAAATATAACACAGTTGTTTATTCATTCTCCTCTGAATAGACATTTAAATTGTTTCCAGGTTATAACTATCATGACTAAAGCTGCCAAAAAATTATTGTAAAAGTCAATATTGTGGAGATATGTTTTCCTTTCTCTTAGATATATTTATAGGAATAGAATTGCTAAATTGTAGAATAGATATACCTTTAATGTTGTGAAAAACTGTAAATGTTCCCCAAAGTGTTTGTACCTTTCCACACTCTCACTAACGATGAATAGAAGATTAATAGCTCCACATCCCTGGCTGCATTTGGTGTTGCCAGACTTTTTGATTTTAGCCTTATAGTGGGTTAGATAGTTTTATTTTACATTTATCTGATGGCTAGAAATGCTGACTATTTTCTCATGTGCTAAGTGGCCATTCTTATATCTTGTTTGGTGAAATGACTACTCAAGATTTTGGTCATTAAAATTTTTAATTATGGTAAATATATATAGTATAAAATTTGCCATTGTAATCATTAAGCGTACAATTCAGTGGTATTAATTACATTCACAATGTTGTGCAATTATCATCACTATCTATTTCCAAAAACTTTTTATCAACTCGGACAGAAACTCTGTAACAATTAAGCAATAACACCTCATCTTTCCTTTCCTCCAGCATCTGGTAACCTCTAATCTAATTTCTCTTTCTATGAATTTGCCTATTCTAGATATTTCATATAAATGAAATATAATGTTCCCTTTGTGTGTGGCTTATTTTACTTCACGTAATGTTTTCAGGTTTCATTCATGTTGTAGCCATGTATCAGAACTACATACCTTTTTTTTATGGCTGAACAGTATTCCACTCTATGTATATATCATGTTTTGTTTATTCATGCATCGGTTGAATGGACACTTGGTTTGTTTCTACCATTTGACTATTGTGAATAATGCTGGAGTGAACATTGATGTACAAATATCTGAGTTCCTGTTTTCAATTCCATTGGGTATATAACTAGGAATTGCTGAGTCATATGGTAATTCTATGTTTAGCTTTCTGAAGAACCACTAAACTCTCTCCACAGTAGCTGCATGATTATACATTCTCACTAACAATGTGTGAGTGCTCCAATTCCTCTACCTTCTCACCAATACTTATTTTTCATTATCATCATCATCATCATCATCATCATCATCATCACCCTGGTGGGTATGAAGTATTATCTCATTGTGGTTTTGACTTGGCTTCCCCTAATGACTGATGATTTTGAGCATCTTTTTATGTTCTTGTTGGCCATTTGTGTATCTGCTTTAGAGAAATGTCTATTCAAGCTCCCTACCAATTTTTAAAGTTAGTTTGTTTGTCTTTTGTTTCTTCACTAGTGGGAGTTTCTTATATATTCTGGCTATTAAATTCTTATCAGACATATAGTTTGTAAATATTTTGCCCCATTCTGTAGGTTATCTTTTAATTTTACTTATAAGATCCTTTGCACACAAGCTTTTAATTTTGATGAAGCCCAATTTATCTTCTTTTGTTCTTGTTAATGTTTTGGTGTCATATCTAGGAATCCATTGCTAAATCTATGTAATTAAGATTTTCCCCTATGTTTTCTTCTCAGATTTTTGTGGTTTTATCTCTAATATTTAGGTCATTGGCTAAATTTGACTTAATTTTTCTATGTGGTGTGAGGTAGGGGTCCAAATTTATTCTTTCATACGTAGAAATACAGTTGTTCCAGCACCATTTGTTGAAGAGATTGTTCTTTCCCCATTGAAGGGACGTGGCACTGTCAAAAATCAAATAGCCAGATTTTCCTGGTGGCACAATGGTTAAGAATCTACCTGCCAATGCAGGGGACATGGGTTCAGTCCCTGGTCTGGGAAGATCCCACATACAGCGGAACAACTAAGCCTGTGATCCACAACTACTGAGCCTGTGCTCTAGAGCCCACGAGTCACAACTACTGACCCTGCATGCACAACTTCTGAAGCCGGAGTGCCTAGAGACTGTGCTCCACAATAAAGAGAAGTCACCGCAATGAGAAGCCTGCACACTGCAATGAAGCATAGCCCTTTCTCGCCCCAACTAGAGAAAGCTTGCATGCAGCAACTAAGACCCAACGCAGCCAAAAATAAATTAAATAAATAAATTTCAAAAAATCAAATAGCCATAGATGTACAGGTTTCTTTTTGAACTCTCAATCATACTCCATTGGTCAACATATGTATCTCAATGCCAGTATCACACTGTTTTGATTACCATAACTTTGTACTAACTTTTGAAATCAGGAAGTGTTGGTCCAACAAATTTGTTGTCATTTTCAAGATTGTTTTGACTATTTGGAGTCTATTGCAATCCATACAACTTTTAGGGTTGGCTTTTTTATTTCTTCAATAAAGCTGTTGGAATTTTGATAGAAATTACAATGAAACGGTAAGTAACTTTGGGTAATATTGACATTTTAACAATACAAAGTCTTCCTATCTATGAATACAGGATGTCTTTCCACTTACTTATTACCACTTTAATTTCTTTCAGCAAAATTTTGTAGTTTTCAGTGTTTAAATCTTTTACTTTATTCTTCAAATTTACTCCTAACATTTTATTCTTTTACATAATATTACAAATGTTATTGCTTTCTTAATTCTCTTTTCAGATTATTCTTTGCAGGTGTATAGAAGCACAACTGATTTTATATGGTAATCTTGTGCTGAGTTTATTTACTAGCACTAGTAGCTTTGTTGTGGATTCTTTGGGTTTTGGGGTTTTTTTCTTTTTTTTGTATATAGAATCATGTCAGCTGAGAATATAGTTTTACTTCTTTCCAACTTGTATGCTCTTTATTTCTTTTACTTATCAAATTTTTCCAACTAGAACTTTCAGTATGATGTTGAAAATACTGGTGAAAATAGGCATCCTAGTCTTGCTACTGATCTTAGAGGCAAAACTTTCAGTTTTTCACCATTAAATATGATGTTATCTGTGAGTTTTTCATGAATGCCCTTTATCATGTTTTGGAAGTTTCCTTCTATTTATAATTTTCTGAGTGTTTTTATTATGAAAGGGTGCTGGATTTTGTCAAATGAGGTTGATTTTTATCAATTGAGATGATTATGTGTTTTTTTCTTTGTTCTATTAATGTAGTTTATTAAATTGATCAATTTTATTATGTTGAACCATTCTTGAATTCCTGGGATATATCCCACTTGGTCATAGTATATAATCCTTTCAATGTGCTGTTTAGTTGGTGAAATAGTATTTTGTTGAGAATTTTTGCATCTATATTCATAAGGGATATTCAACAGTAATTTAATTTTCTTCTGATGTCTTTTTCTGGCTTTGATATGAGAATAATGGTGGCTTCATAGGATGAATTGGGAGTGTTTCCTACTCTTCAATTTTTTAGAAGAATTTGAGAAGAATTGGTGTTAAATCTTCTTTAAATGTTTGGTAAAATTCATCAGTGAAGTCATCTGGTCCTGAAGTTTTCTTTGCTGGGAGTTTTTTGATTAGTGATTTTATCCCTTTTTTTGTTAAAGGTCTGTTAAGATTTTCTAATTCTTCTTGAATCAGTTTAGGTAATTTGTATGTTTTTAGGAAAATGTCCACTTCTTTTATCTAATTTGTTGGCATAAAGTTGTTCATAGTATTCTCTTCTAATTCTTTTTATTTCTGTAAGGTAGGTAGCAATGTCTCAATTTCTATTTCTGATTTTAGTTATTTGTGTCTCCCCTTTCTAATTTATCATTCTAACTAGAGAGTTGACAATTTTGTTGATATTTTCAAAGAAACAACTCTTGTTTTCATTGACTTTCTCTATTGTTTTTCTATTCTTTACTTTGTGTATCTCTGTTCTGATAATTATTTCCTTCCTTCTGCTAGCTTAGGGTTTAGTTTGTTCTTTTTCTAGTTCCTTAAAGTGTAAAGTTAGGTTACTGATTTAAGGTCTTCTTTTTCAATGTAAGTGTTTACAGCTACATATTTCACTGTAAGTGTAATATAAGTGTAATGTATTATATATGTGCATATATATTATAGCCATGTATACATAAATATACTTTTATATATTTATATATACATACATATATAAAAGCCATTTACATACATATATACATATACACATAATGTCTTAGCACTGCTTTCATTGCATTCCCATAAGCTTTAGTATGTTGTGTTAATATATATCCTTACTTTCATTTAATTCAAGATGTTTTAAATTTTCCCTTGAGATTTCTTATTTGGCCCACTATTCAAAAGAGTGTTCTTTAACTTACATACATTTGGAGATTGTCTAATTATTTCTCTGATGTTGATTTTTCGTTTAATTCCATTGTGGTCTAAGAATATACTCTGATTTCTAATCTTTTAAATTTAAATTTTGTTTTATGGCCAAGAGTGTGTTCTATCATAGTTAATGTTCCATGTAAGCTGGAGATAAAACTGTATTCTGTTTTGGGGAAGAGTTTCCTATAAATGTCAATTATATAAAGTTGACTGATAGTGCTGAGCAGGTGAATAATGTTGTTAATTATTTTCTTTCTGCTTGATCTATCAATTACTGAAAGAGAGGTGTTGATATCTACAACTATGACAGTGAATTTGTCTATTTCTCCTTTCAGTTCTATCAATTTTTGCCTCATGAACTTTGACACAACACTGTTAAGTGTATACATATTTAAGATTGTTATTTCTTCTTGGAGAATTGACCTTTTATCATTATATGATGACCTCCTTATTCCTGATAGCTTTGTTGTTGTTGTTCTGAAGTCTGCTTCATTTGAACTAATATAGCCAAGCCAGTTTTCTTTTGATTAGTGATAGCATTGTACATCTTTTAAAAGATCTCTTTACTTCTAACTTAAGTTTTTGTAATTAAACTAGATTTCTCATAGAAAAAAAACAATTTTGCCTTATTTTATCTACTTTGACAATCTGTCTTTTAATTGTGATTTAAAGTGATATCGATATTGATATCTACCATATTTGTAACTGTTTATCTACCATATTTGTATTTGTGGCGTTATCTATTATATATTTTCCCCCCATTTTTTCTTCTTTTTCTGATTTTTTTTTTTTTTTTTTTTTTTTTTTTGCGGTATGTGGGTCTCTCACTGTTGCGGCCTCTCCCGTCATGGAGCACAGGCTCTGGACGCGCAGGCCCAGCGGCCATGGCTCATGGGCCCAGCCGCTCCACGACATGTGTGATCCTTCTGGACCGGGGCATGAACCCACGTCCCCTGCATCAGCAGACGGACTCCCAACCACTGCACCACCAGGGAAGCCCCTTTTTCTGATTTTTAATTTAGCATTTTAAGAGTTCATTTTATCCCCTTTCTTAGCATATATACTTCTTTTAAAAATTTAGGAGTTTCTTCAGAGTTTCCAATATTCATTTTTAATTAATATAAATCTATAGTTAAATAACAATGTATCATTTCATGTGTTATACAGGTACTTTATAACAAAGCATTTCCAAATCCTCCCATTCCTCATGGCATTGCTGAAATTTATCTCACATTCAAATGTCATAATCAGGGATTTCCCTGGCAGTCCAGTGGTTAAGACTCTGCACTTCCATTGCAGGAGGCATGGGTTCAATCTCTGGTCAGGGAACTAAGATCCCGCATGCTGCACAACACAGCCGAAAAAATAATAATAAAAAAATTTTAAATGCCATAATCAACCAATACATTATTGCTGTTAATACTTTAAATAAATTTCTGTCTTTTAGATCAAGTAAGAAAAATAAAAATAAAAGATTTATTCCTTTTACAGTACTGTGTCCATTGTGATATAGGTCACAAATTTCTGATCTATATAATTTTCCATGTTCCTGAAGAATTATTTTAGCATCTTTTGCAGGGCAGGTTTGATGATGATTAATTCCTTCAGTGTTTGCCTGAGAAAGTCTTCATTTCTCCCTCATTTTTGAAGGACAAATTTTGCTATATGTAGAATTCTAAGTTGGTGGGGTTTTTTTCTTTTAACACTTTAAATATTTTACTACACTGTTTCTTACTTGCACAGCTTCTGATGGAAACTCTGCTCTAACTGATTTTTGCTCCTGTATAGGTAATTTCCACCCTTCCTCCACCTCTGGCTTTTTTCAATATTTTCTCTTCTTTGGTTTTACGCAGCTTAAATATATTCCTAGGTGCAGATATTTTTGGTATTTAGTCTTCTTGGTATTCTCTGAGTTTTCTGGATCTGTAATATTTTCTATCATTAATTTTGGAATGTTCTTGGTCATTATTACTTTAAACAGTTTTTTCTGCTCTGTTTTCTTTCTCCTCTTTCTGATATTCCAAATATATATTTGTAATGGTTTGTAAAATTTTCCCACAGTTTTTGGATGTTCTGTTCTTTGTTTCTCCTTCTTCTTTTCATTTTTTTCTTGTTTCATTTCAGTTTGGAAAGTTTCTATTGAATTATCTTGAAGCTTATTAATTCTTTCCCCATCTATATTGAGTTTACTGATAAGCCTATTAAAAGCATTTTCATTTCTGTTAATGTGTTTTTTTTATTTCTGGCATTTCCTTTTGATCCTTTCTTACAGTTTCTATCTTACTGCTTACATTACTCACCTGCTTTCGGATGTCATCTACTTTTTCCATTAGAACTCCTAACATATTAATTGTGGCTATTTTAAATTATTTGTTTGGTAATCCCAACAACTGTGTCATATCTGATTTTGATTTTGATGCTTGCTTTGTTTTCTAATACTGTATTTTTTCTTGCCTTTGACATATTTGTAATTTTTTGCTGAAAGCAAGACCTATTGTATTGGATAATGGGAACTGCGATGAATAGGTCTCTGTTGTGCAGATCTATGCTAGTCTAGCTAGGAGTTGGGCTGTGTTTAATGTATGCTCTAACTGTAGGTGCCAGAGCCTTGAAATTCCTCTGGTGTCCTTGTTTTTGTCTCCCCTCTTGATTTGGACTTTCCTTAGTAATCTTCCTCAGAAGGAGTCTACATCTTGCAGCTCTTTCAGCTTTAATCCCCTGTTGTTATACTGGAACTCTGTTAGTGTGGTGATATAGGGTAGGAATAGGGAGTGTGATTTAATATCAGTTTTTTGTGGGCCTGTGTCTCTGAGCTGGGACCTTCACAAATGTTTTTCCAATGGTATAGTTCTACCTTTCCACCAAGGTGAAACAGGAAGTCTATGTAAACCTGGAGTCAGATAAATCTCCTTATCCCAGTTGAGGTAACAGTCTGGTAAAATATTTCCCTCTCAAGAGTCAGCCTTTGTTTTGGAGAAATACTCTGAATTATTTCACAGTGATAAATCTGCTCCTCCTCCTATCAGTGCTACGATGAAATCTTTCTTGGATCTTTACTGTGAGAACCTGATGATACTCCTGGATGTAACATCCTCAAAATTCAGCGCATGGACTTCTCCTCTAGATGCCTGAAGTGTCCCTTTGTTATGAAGTCTTGCTTCTCCCAGAGGATAAAATTAAAAGACTAAAGTTCTAATCTCTATAGCAACAAAACACACCCATGAGTGTCTTGGAATCATGATTCTCTATATGTCTTGATGATCTCATTGTTTACAAGTGTAGTATTAATTTCAAAATATTTGGGGATTTCAAAGATATCATATTGTTACTAATTTCTAATTTAATTCTACAGTGTCATAGAACACACACTGTATGATTCAAGATTTTGGCATTTATTGAAGGATACTTTAAGGCTCAGCATGTGATTTACACTTGAAAACAATCAATGTGTATTCTGAAGTTGTTGCATGTTCTGTAAATGTCAAGTTGGTCAAGTTGTTCAGCTCTTCTTTATTTTTACTTTTTTTTGTCTATGTCTTGTATCATTAAAGAAAAAAGTTAATAAAATTTCTAAAAATGAATGCAGATCTTTCTCTTTTCCCTGAAGTCCTTTTCTCTACATGAATTTTTAAGCTTCGTTATTAGTTGCATAACATTTAGGATTATTTTGTCTTGCTGATAAGTTGATCCTTTTATCATCATGAAATAACCTTCTTCATATCTAATAATATGTTTTATTTCAAATTTGAGGAGTTGCCAAGATGGCAGAGACCCTGAGCTCACCTCTTCCCAGGGGGACACCAAAATTACAACTATTTACAAAGAAACTACCCATGAGAACAACCTGAAATCTAGCAGAAAAGATCTACAGCTAAAGATATAAAAAAGGAATCACAATGAGAAAGGTAGGAGACATGGTATAGTCAAGACCCACACCTCCAAGTGAGCAAACCACAAACAAGAGGATAATTAAAATTGTGGAAGTTCTGCCTAAGCAGTAAGGGATCCAAGCTCCACATCAGTCTAAGGGTCCTGCTCAAGGAAGATGAGCCCCCAGAATGTTTGACACTGAAGGCCAGTGGGGCTTATTTTATGGAGAGCCAGAGAGCTGTGGGAAATAGAGACTTCACTCTTAAAGGGTGTACATCAAATCTCACATGTTTTGGGACACAGGGCAGAAGCAGTAATTTGAAAGGCACCTGAGTCAAACCCACTTGCTTGCTGATCTTGCTGATTTCTGGGAGAACCTCCAGGAGAGGCAGGAGGCAATTGAAAACTCACTCCAAGGACATAGATGCTGGCAATAAACATTTTTTAGAGCTCATCCCACCATAAGAACACTGGTGCTAGCAAGTGTCATTTTGGAATCCTCCCACTAGTTTATTAGTTCAAGGACATGGCCCCAGCTGGCCAGCTGGCTAGCTGATCCCCCATTCACACCAGGACCCAGCCCCAAATGCCAGAGGACCCAGGACTCGGCCCAACCCACCAGTGGACCAGCACCAGCCCTGGGATCAACCTTAACCAATAGTGGGCAGACACCAGTCTTATGAACATGGAGGCCATGCAGCCAGCTGTGTCAGTACCTAGCACACTTATAAGCAGGCTGGTACCAGCACCAGGACCCCTGCAGGCCAACACCAACACTGGAACCTCCAGGGCCCTGTAGCCAGATACCCCAGGACAATATTCTGCTAACCAGTGGGCCAGCTTTAGCCCTGGGTACACCAGCAGGCCAGCACTAGCTTCAGGTCCCCTGAACTCACAGCCAAAGACCCTAGGACCCAGCTCCCCTCACCAGTGGGTTGACACTAGCACCAGGACTCAGGCTCACCCACTATTGGGTCAGCACCAGTACTGGGACACCCAGGGCCCTGGCCCTGCCTATCAGTGAGCCAACCAGACCCTGGACCACTATAGCCTGCAGTAAGTTGTGACAAAGCCCAGTCCCACACTAGCCAGCTAAGACCACACCTGTATGCCCTGGGCTCAGGCTCCATGTAACAGTAGACCTACACAAGCTCCAAGACACCTCAAACCCTAGAGCCAGCCATAAGAAGAATCAGTCTCAATCATCAGCAGGCAAGCACCAGCCCCAGGACCACCCCATCCCCCTGAATCATGGCCCTGACCACAGCAGACCATCACTAGCTCTGAGACCCCCAGCCAGCAGCCAGCCACCTTGGGACCTGGCTCTACTCACCATTCATCCAGTACTAGACCTGGGACCCCATGGGGTTCCATAGCCCATCTTCTCATAACCCAATACTGCCCACCTGCATGCTGGCACAAGGATCACCCCAGTCAAGCAGCCAGCCATGCCAGTACCAGGCCCTGCCAACCAGCAACTGGAAGCCTCCACAAAAGGCAAGGCCAGCAATGAACCATCTACTAGCATACCCATAGTAGTCAGTCTGCCACAAAAGAATACTCATGCAGCCCATATAGAGGGTACCCCTAAAGTATATAACTCTGGTGGCCCTGATGGCATTTCCTATAAAAACTACTTCTCCAAGATTGGGAAATGTAGCCAACCAAATACATAAAAATTAAAACAAAAAATTAAGCAAAATAAGGCAATAAAGAAGTATGCTCCAAATGAAAGAACAATATAAAACCTCAGAAGAAAAACTAAGTGTAATGGAGATAAACAATCTACCCAATAAATAGTTTAAGGTAATGATCATAAAGATGTTCAAAGTACTCGGGAGAAGAATGAACAAACAGAGTGATAAGTTAGAGGTTTTTAACAAAGAGCTAGAAAATGTAAATAAACAAACAGAGCTGAAGAATAAAATCACTGAAATAAAAAATACAGTAGAAGAAATCAACAATAGATTAGACAGAGAGAGGAACAGATCTAGTGATCTGAAAGACAGAGTAGTGAAAATCACTGAAACTGAATAGAGGAAAAAAAGAATTAAAGAATGAGGACAGTTTAAGAGACCTCTGGGGCTACATAAGCATACTAACATTCACATTATAGGGGTCTCAGAAAGAGAGGAGAGAGAGAAAGGGGCAGAGACCATATTTGAAGACATAATAGCTGAAAACTTTCCTAACATGGGAAAGGAAGCAAACTCCCTGATCAAGAAATCAGAGTCCCAAACATGACCAAACCAAAGAGAACCACACCAGGACACACTATAATTAAAATGGCAAAAATTAAAGATAAAAAGAATATTAGAAGAAGCAAGGAAAAAGAAACTAGTTACATACAAGGGAATGCTCATAATACTATTAGCTGACTTTTCAGCAGAAACTCAGCTGTCCAGAAGGGCATTGCACTATATATTTAAAGTGATGAAAAGGAAAAACCTACAATGAAGAGTACTCTACCCAGCAAGGCTTTTATTCAGATATCAAGGAGAGATCGCAGTTTTATAGAAAAGTAAAAGCTAAAAGAGTTCAGTACCACAAAACCAGCTTTACAAGAAATGTTAAAAGGAACTCTCTAAGTGGAAAAGAAAAGGTCAGAGCTATAAATATGAAAATTATGAAAGAAAAAAGTCTCAGTGGTGAACACAAGATAAAGAAAGTAGTAAATCAACCACTTATAAAGCTAGGAGGAAGGTTAAAAAACAAAAGTAGTAAAATCATCTGTTGCCACAATAAGTAGTTAAAGGACCCAAAAAGCAAAAGGATGTAAAATATGATATCACAAGTGGTAAATGTGTAGGGGGAGATAAAATGTAGGGTTGTTAAAACATGTTTGAACTTTAAATATCAGCAACTTAAAATAATATATATATATATATATATATATATATATATATAGAGAGAGAGAGAGAGAGAGAGAGAGAGAGAGAGAGAGAGAGAGAGAGGGAGGGAGAGAGGGAGGGAGAGAGGGAGGGAGAGAGGGAGGGAGGGAGATTGCTATATAAAAGCCTCAGGGTAACCACAAACCAAATATCTATAATAGATATACACAAAAAAAGAGAGAAATGAATCCAAACATAACATTAAAGATAGTCATCAAATCAGAAAGGAAGTGAGCAAAAGAAGACAAAAGGAACTACAAAGAACCACAAAAAACCTCAAAAACAATTAACAAAATGGCGTTAAGTACATATATATCAAAAATTGCTTTAAATGTAAATGGAGTAATGCTTCAATCAAAGGACATAGAGTGGCTAAATGGATACAAAAACAAGACCCATGTATATATATGCTGCTCACAAGAGACTCACTTCAGATCTAAAGACATACACAGACTAAAAGTGAGGGGATGGAAAAAGGTATTCCAAGCAAATAAAAAACAAAAAGAAATCCAGGGTGTCAATACATATGTCAGACAAAATAGACTTTACAACAAAGACTGTAACAAGAGACAAAGAAAGACTTTTCATAATGATAAACAGATCAATCCAACAAGAAGATATAACAATTGTAATATCTATATACCTATTATAGGATCACCTAAATGTGAAAGCAAATATTAACAGACATAAAGGGAGAAATTGACAATAGCACAATAATATTATGGGACTTTCTCACACCACTTCTGTCAATGGACAGATCATGTAGAGAGAAAATCAATAAGGAAACACTCACTGACCATAAACAATACTTTAGATCAGATATACTTATATATATATATATATATATATATATATATATATATATATATATATATATATGTAAAATGTTCCATGCAAAAGCAGCAGAATACACTTTTTGTTTTCAAGTGCACATGGAACATCATCCAGAATAGATCACAGGCTAGGCCACAAAACAAGTTTCAGTAAATTTAAGAAGACTAAAATCATATCAAGCATCTTTTCTGACCACAATGCTATGAAACTAGAAATCAACATTAAGAAAAAACTGCAAAAACCACAAACATATGGAGGCTAAACAATATGCTGCTAATCAGTAAATGGGACACTGAAAAAATGAAAGAGGAAATAAAAAAATACATGGAGACATATAAAAACAAAAACATAACAATTCAAAATCTATGGGACAGAGACTCTGGGAGGGCTCATGCCAAAGAGTGCTTCCCAGAATTTCTGCTGCCAGTGTCCTGGTCCTCACGGTGAGACACAGCCACCCCTGCCTCTGCAGGAGACCCTCCAACACCAGCAGATACATCAGAAATACATCTACATGTGGAACAACTCCTAGAGAACACCCACTGAATGCTGGAAGAAGACCTCAGACTTCCCAAAAGGCAAGAAACTCCCCAAGTACCTGGGTAGGGCAAAAGAAAAAAAAATAAACAGAGACAAAAGAATAGGGACACGTCCTGCATCAGTGGAAGGGAGCTGTGAAGGAGGAAAGGTTTCCACACAGTCAAAGCCCCTTTGCAGGCAGAGACTGCGGGTGGCAGAGGGGGTAAGCTTCGGAGCTGCAGAGGAGAGCAGAGCGGCAAGGGCGCGGAGGGCAAAGTGGAGATTCCCACACAAAGGATCGGTGCTGACCGGCACTCACCAGCCTGAGAGACTTGCCTGCTCACCCGCCGGGACGGGTGGAGGCTGGGGGCTGAGGCTCCAGCTTCGGTCAGATCGCAGGGAGAGGACTGGCGGCGTGAACACAGCCTGAAGAAGTTAGTGTACCATGGCTAGCTGGGAGGGGACCCGGGAAAAAGTCTGGACCTGTCAAAGAGGCAAGAGACTTTTTCTTCCCTTTTTGTTTCCTGGTGCACGAGGAGAGGGGATTAAGAGCGTGGCTTAAAGGAGCTCCAGAGACGGGCACAAGCCTAAGCTATCAGCATGGACACCAGAGACGGGCAAGAGACGCTAAGGCCGCTGCTGCCACCACCAAGAAGCCTGTGTGCAAGCACAGGTCACTATCCACACCTCCACTCCAGGGAGGCTGTGAAGCCCGCCACTGCCAGGGTCCCGTGATCCAGGGACAACTTCCCTGGGAGAATGCACAGCATGCCTCAGGCTAGTGCAACGACATGCCAGCCTCTGCTGTCACAGGCTCACCCTGTATTCCGTGCCCCTCCTTACCCCAGGGCTGAGTGAGCCAGAGCCCCCAAATCAGTGGCTCCTTTAACCCAGTCCTGTCTGGGCGGGAATAGACACCCTCAGGCGACCTAAATGCAGAGGCGGGGCCAAATACAAAGCTGAACCCTGGGAGCTGTGGGAACAAAGAAGAGAAAGGGAAATCTCTCCCAGCAGCCTCAGAAGCAGCGGATAAAAGCTCCACAATCAACTTGATGTACCTGCATCTGTGGAATACCTGAATAGACAATGAATCATCCCAAATTGAGGAGGTGGACTTTGAGAACAAGATATACTCTTTTTTCCCCTTTTCCCCTTTTTGTCAGTGTGTATGTGTATGCTTCTTGTGAGATATGGTCCGTATAGCTTTGCTTTCACCATTTGTCCTAGGGTTCTGTCCATCCATTTTTTTCTTTTTTTAAACAATTTTTTAATAATTATATTTTATTTTAATAACTTTATTTTATTTTATCCTCTTCCTTTATTTCTTTCTACTTTTTCTCCCTTTTATCCTGAGCCATGTGGATGAAAGGCTCTTGGTGCTGCAGCCAGGAGTCAGTGCTGTGCCTCTGATGTGGGAGAGCCAACTTCAGGACACTGGTCCACAAGAGACCTCCCAGCTCCACATAATATCAAATGGCAAAAATCTCTCAGAGATCTCCATCTCAACACCAACACCCAGCTTCACTCAATGACCAGCAAGCTACAGTGCTGGACACCCTATGCCAAACAACTAGTAAGACAGGAACACAACCCCACCCATTAGCAGAGAGGCTGCCGAAAATCATAATAACTCCACAGACACCACAAAACACACCACGAGACATGGACCTGCCCACCAGAAAGACAAAGTCCAGCCTCATCCACCAGAACACAGGCACTAGTCCCCTCCACCAGGAAGCCTACACAACCCACTGAACCAACTTTAGCCACTGGGGAAAGACACCAAAAACAATGGGATCTACAAACCTGCAGCCTGCAAAAAGGAGACCCCAAACACAGTAAGACAAGCAAAATGAGAAGACAGAAAACACACAGCAGATGAAGGAGCAAGATAAAAACCCACCAGACCTAACAAATGAGGGAGGAAATAGGCAGTCTACCTGAAAAAGAATTTAGAATAGTGGTAGTAAAGATGATCCAAAATCTTGGAAATAGAATAGAAAAAATGCAAGAAACATTTAACAAGGACCTAGAAGAACTAAAGAGGAAAGAAACGATGATGAACAACACAATAAATGAAATTAAAAATACTCTAGAAGGGATCAATGGCAGAATAACTGAGGCAGAATAATGGATAAGTGACCTGGAAGATAAAATAGGGGAAATAACTGCTGCAGAGCAGAATAAAGAAAAAAGTATGAAAAGAACTGAGGACAGTCTCAGAGACCTCTGAGACAACATTAAATGCACCAGTGTTCGAATTATAGATGTCCCAGAAGAAGAAGAGAAAAAGAAAGGGACTGAGAAAATATTTGAAGAGATTATAGTTGAAAACTTCCCTAATATGGGAAGGGAAATAGTTAATCAAGTCCAGGAAGCACAGAGAGTCCCATACAAGATAAATCCAAGGAGAAACATGCCAAGACACATATTGATCAAACTATCAAAAATTAAATACAAAGCAAACATATTAAAAGCAGCAAGGGAAAAGCAACAAATAACACACAAGGGAATCCCCATAAAGTTAAGAGCTGAACTTTCAGCAGAAACTGAAAGCCAGAATGGAGTGGCAGGACATATTCAAAGTGATGAAGAAGAAAAACCTACAACCAAGATTACTCTACCCAGCAAGGATCTCATTCAGATTTGCTGGAGAAATTAAAACCTTTAGAGACAAGGAAAAGCTGAGAGAGTTCAACACCACAAAACCAGATTTACAACACATGCTAAAGGAACTTCTCTGGGCAAGAAACATAAGAGAAGGAAAAGACCTACAATAATAAACACAAAATAATTAAGAAAATTAGAATAGGAACATACATATTGATAATTACCTTAAATGTAAATGGATTAAATGCTCCCACCAAAAGACACAGACTAGTTGAGTGGATACAAAAACAAGACCCATATATATGCTGTCTACAAGAGACCAAATTCAGACCTAGGGACACATACAGACTGAAAGTGAGGGGATGGAAAAAGATATTCCATGCAAATGGAAATCAAAAGAAAGCTGGAGTAGCAATTCTCATATCAGACAAAATAGACTTTAAAATAAAGACTATTAGAAGAGACAAAGAAGGACACTACATAATGATCAAGGGATCAATCTAAGAAGAAGATATAACAATTGTAAATATTTATGCACCCAACATAGGAGCACCTCAATACATAAGGCAAATACTAACACCCATAAAAGGGGAAATTGACAGTAACACAATCGTAGTAGGGGACTTTAACACCCCACTTTCACCAATGGACAGATCATCCAAAATGAAAATAAATAAGAAAACACATGCTTTAAATGATACATTAAACAAGATGGACTTAATTGATATTTATAGGACATTCCAACCAAAAACAACAGAATACACATTTTTCTCAAGTGTTTATGGAACATTCTCCAGGATAGATCATATCTTGGGTCACCAATCAAGCCTTGGTAAATTTAAGAAAATTGAAATTGTACCAAGTATCTTTTCTGACCACAATGCTATGAGACTAGATATCAGTTACAGGAAAAGATCTGTGAAAAATACAAACACATGGAGGCTAAACAATACACTACTTAATAATGAAGTGATCACTGAAGAAATCAAAGAGGAAATAAAAGTATACCTAGAAATAAATAACAATGGAGACACAACGACACAAAACCTATTGGATGCAGCAAAAGCAGTTCTAAGAGGGAAGTTTATAGCAATACAATCCTACCTTAAAAAACAAAAACATCTTGAATAAACAACCTAACCTCACACCTAAAGCAATTAGAGAAAGAAGAACAAAGGAAATACCAAAGTTAGCAGAAGGAAAGAAATCATAAAAATCAGATCAGAAATAAATGAAAAAGAAATGAAGGAAATGATAGCAAAGATCAATAAACCTAAAAGCTGGTTCTTTGAGAAGATAAACAATATTGATAAACCATTAGCCAGACTCATCAAGAAAAAAAAGGGAGAAGACTCAAATCAATAGAATTAGAAATGAAAAAGGAGAAGTAACAACTGACACTGCAGAAATACAAAAGATTATGAGAGATTACTACAAGCAACTCTATGCCAATAAAATGGACAACCTGGAAGAAATTGAAAAATTCTTATAAATGCACAACCTGCCAAGGCTGAATCAGGAAGAAATAGAAAATATGAACAGACCAATCAAAAGCACTGAAATTGACACTGTGATTAAAAATCTTCCAACAAACAAAAGCTCAGGACCAGATGGTTTCACAGGCGAATTCTATCAAACATTTAGAGAAGAGCTAACACCTATCCTTCTCAAACTCTTGTATCAGTTTAGTCTCATGGATTTTTATTTTATTATATTGTTTGTAATCTAATACTCATTTATTTTGTTGTTCAAGTTGCATTGGCCATTGGGACTTGCTTCTGTTTGGCATTTATGATCTTTTGCCATTCCACTATCTTTTTCTTTAATTAAACTTTTAATTTGGAGATAATTGTAGATTTACATGCAGTTGTAAAAAAAAATAATAGAGAAATCTCATGTACATTTTACCCAGCTCTCCCCAGGGGAGAGCTTGCAAAATTCTAGTAAAATATCACAATCAAGATACTGACAGTACAATTCACCAGTTATTCATATTTCCCCAATTTAACTTGTTCTTATTTGTGTCTGTCTATGTATTTATTTCTATGCAGTTTTATCACATGTTTATGTATTTACAAACACAGTCAAGATACAGAACAGTTTCAACACTATAAGGATCCCTTGTTTCCCTTTTATAAACCCCCATCTACCCCTCATCACCATCCCTATCACAGTCTCTAACTTTTGGCAAACAATAATCTCTTTTTTATTTCTAAAACTTTGTCATTTAAAAAATATTATATAAATGGACTCAGAGTATATAGCCTTTTGGGAATGGCTTTTTTTCACTCAGCATTATTCCCTGAAGATTAACCTAAGTTTTTGTGTGTACGAATAATTCATTGTTTTTGTCACTGAGCAGTATGCCATGGTATGGATCTACAGTAGGTTTTTAACTATTCACCCACTGAAGGACATTCAGTTTGTTTCTAGTTTTTGGCTATTATTAATAAAGTTACTATGAACTTTCATGTACAGATATTTGGGTGAACATAAATTTTTATTTCTCTTGAGTAAATGCCCAGAGTGCAATTTCTGGGTGTTATGATAATTGCATACTTACTTTTATATAATAAATTGTTAAAGTGCTTTCCAGAATGGCTGTACAATTTTAGATTTCTACCAGTTATATATGAGTGATTCATTTTCTCCCCATACACTTTTAAGCACTTCCTTGTATTCTGATATCACAAGATGTTTCAGGTTTATCTTACATTTTCTGTATCTCAGTCCTAGAATCAAACTTCTTCTCCAAGGAGCTCTGTTTTCATTTATTGGAAAAGGGTATTTTTCAATATCTAGGCTACTAGATATTCTCATTACTCCTAGGTCCTCTCAGAAGACAGATTGAAATATATGTAAGTATCCTAAACTGCACACACATGTGTATGTGTTTGTGCATGTATACTTATAATATGTATATCAGTATGATATCACAGTCTCTAACCCTTGGCAAACAATAATCAAGTTTTCATTTCTAAAACTTTGTCATTTTAAAAATGTTATATAAATGGACTCAGAGCATATAGCAATTTAATACAGTAAGTTTATTTTAGTCTTTCCTGTTCCTTATTTGTAAATTTTTTCCCCAACAATGAGAAATCTTGCTCTCCTTATCTATAATATATTCACTGATTTGTTTAATCTCAGAATACACATAAAGTAATTGCAGACTTGGTAACTCATATTCCAATGTATAACAGAATTACTAACTAGACTGCAGTATTTCAGGGTAATTCTTTTTGCCTTTAGCAAAATACGGTTTTCCAAAGTTAATTCTGTTAGTTATTTTCTTCCCAATATCCTTCAATGAGGTTATGTTATTCATTCGTATACTGCATTTGTAACAAAGTTGGGTTAATTGGATATTGCTTGGATTCCATTTTGGCTTCTCTCTAATTGGTTAATATTAATTATTTAATTTCTGAACCATATGAAATATTACTACGGTTTTAAAAGTCAAAATTATACAAAAAGTTATGCTCCAAGAAATATCACTTCATCCTCATCCCTAACAACTTGTTCCCATTCCCCCCTAATTTCCACCCCTTTCTCACCCCCTTAAAGGTATCCAACCTTTTTAATATCTGGTGTAGCCTTCCTGTATTTCCTTTACACAAAAGACTGAAAGCATGTGTATTTTGTTATATCCCCTTCTATCTTCCTGGAAGGGTAGCATAGTAGAGCTACTCTTATATTTTGTTTTTATTACTCAATTGTATATCTTAGAAATCATTCCAAAATTTTTCATAGAAATCTACTTTAATCTTTTTGACAACTGTTTAATAGTTCCTTGTGTAGACATGCTATTTATTCAACCACCACTCTCGTATGCATAAACATTTAGATTATTTCCAATATTTTGTTATTACAAACAATGCTGCAATGAATAAGCTTGTGTATCTCTATGTGTGCTTGTTTGTGCATTTGTTTGTTTTTTGAGGTGCATGAACATTTAGATTATTTCCAATATATTGCTATTACAAACAATGCTGCAATGAATAAGCTTGTGTATCTGTGTGTGTGCTTATTTGTGTGTTTGTTTGTTTTTTGAGGTGTATCTTCAGGTTGTATTCTAGAAGGAGGACTTACGAGTCAGAGGTAAGTACATAAGTAACATTAGTCAATATTGTCAAATTTACTTTTATAAGGGTTGAGCCAATTTGCCTTTCCATAAGCACAGTATTAGTGTCTATTTCTCCACAGCATTGCCAGGAGAATTTTAGTTTTGTCAGTCTAATAAGTCTTTAATGGTTTCTCAATGTTCTTTTATTTTCACTTTCTCATTATGAGTGAGTTTGAGAGCTATTTTGTATATCTTTGCAAATTATCTCTTCATAAATCTGTTATTTTTCTACTAAGTTCTTAATCTTTTGTCCCTCAACTTTTTATGTAATCAAACTTATAAATCTTTTCTTTTATTGACTCAGGATTTTGAGTTATATTTAGATAGCATTTCCCTACACCAAAGTTAAGTAGGAATTAATCTCTAATTTCTTGTAGTGCTTGCAATTTAATCTTGTGTATGTTGTGAGATGTGGATCTAATTTTAACTTTTTGCAAATTGCTACCCAGTTGTCCCAGATTGATTTACTTAAAAGTCTGCCTTAACTGCCAGTAATTTGAATCACATTCATTTTAAAATGTTTTTTTCTAGAAATGGAATTTTAGCTTGACAGTATTTTTATTCTCAACTTCTTAAAGATGTAATTCCATTGCTTTCTGGTTTCCATTGTTTGTGGTGAAAAGTCATCTGTAATTTATTGTCCCTGTGTGTGCAGTATGTTTTATTTTCTCTGGCTTTTTAACTAATTGCACTTAAAAAAAAAAAAAAAAGAACAGTTATTGATGTGCCTACCTGTGGTTTTCTTTCTGTTTATGCTTTTTGGGATTACTGGTCTTGAATTTTTGGTTTAATATCTATGGCAAAAATTCTTGGCCATTACTTCTTCAAATAATTTTCTGCTTTCATTTCCAGGGACTCCAGTTACAATCATGTATAACTTTTTGATATTATTCCACAAACCTTGGATCACTTTGTTCTGTTTCTTTTTCACTCATTTTTTTAAATATATATTTCAGTTTACTTTTTTTGACTTGTTTTATTTTCACTCATTCTTTCCTTGTTGTCTCTACCCTGCCCATTTAAATAACACTTTATTTCTTCCATTTAATTTTCAATTCTAGTATTTCCACTTGATTCTTTTTTCATAGTTTTCATGTCTCTATTGAAATTTCCCATTGGTTCATACATTTTGTCCACTTATTCCACAATCCTTCAGCACTTTTTTAAAAAAAACTCACCAGTAGTTTATTTTATTTTTTAATTTAAAAAATTTTATACAATTTTTAAAGGTTATGTTCCTTTAAAATTATTACAAAATATTGTCTATATTTCCCAGTTGTACTATACACCTTGACCTATCTTACACACAACAGTTTATATATCCCACTCCCCCATCCCTATATGCTCTTCTCCCCCATCACCACTGGTAACCAACAGCTTGTTCTCTATATCTGTGAGACTACTTCTTTCTTGTTATATTCACTAGTTTTTGTATTTTTTAGATTCCACATATAAGTGATATTATACAATATTTGTCATTCTCTGTCTGACATATTTCACTTAGCATAATTTCCTCCAAGTCAATTCATGTTGCTGCAAGTGACAAAATTTTATTCTTTTTTATGGCTGGGTAATATTCCATTATAGTAGTTCTAAAAACAGAACTACTATATGACCCAGCAATTCCACTCCTGAATATATATTAGCAATGTTGAATATCTTTTCATGTGCCTTTGGACATTTGCATAATTGTAGCAATATTTTTTTTGAATCTGTCTCTTAAAGTAAATAAAAGCAAAAATAAACAAGCGAGACCTAATTAAACTTAAAGGCTTTTGCACAGCAAAGGAAAACACTGACACAACAAAAAGACAACCTACTGAATGGGAGAAAGTATTTGCAAATGATATGACTGATAAGGCATTAATATCCAACATATATAAACAGTTCAAACAACTCAACAACAACAATAACAAACACAACAACCTGATTGAAAAATGAGCAGAAGAATAGAATGGACATTTTTCTGAAGAGGGAATGCAGATGGCCAACAGACATGTGAAAAGATGCTCAACATTGCTAATCATAAAGGAAATGCAAATCAAAACCATGATGAGATATCACCTCACACCTGTCAAAATGGTTATCATCAAAAAGAACACAAATAACAAATGTTGTTGAGGGGGTGAAAAAAATGGAACCCTAGTACAATGTTGGTGGGAATGTAAATTGGTACAGCCACTGTAGAAAGCAGTATGGAGGTTTCTGAAAAAACTAAAAATAAACTACTATATGACCTAGTAATTCTACTCCTGAAGGTATATCTAACAAAAACATAAACACAAATTCAAAAAGAATAACAGGTATTTTAATTTTTCTGTCTGATAATACCAACTTCTGCATCAGCTATGGTTCTGCTTGAATTGATTATTTCTTCTGTTGTCCATGGGTCATATTTTCTTTGTGCTTCAATATATACTGTAATTATTTATTTTATGCCAGATATATTATATATAAAAATGTAGACACTGAAGTAAATAATATTCACTCCCAGAAAAAGGACACATTCCTTGTGTCACACTTCTAGATTGGTTGCTTAGTTTTACTCAATTCTCCTTTGGCTTCATTTACTCAGTTCTCCAGAGATTTCCTTTTTGCATGACTTCAGATCTGAGCAGTGGTAAGTTTCCAGAGTTCTCATTATAATTTAAAGTTGAACCACCAGCTTTCTTAACTATAAAATGTCTCCCTTTCTGCATTATAGCTGGCTGGCAGCTTATTAAGTAACTGGGGAATTCTTACTGTTCTCTGGTACCACTATCAGCTTTCTGTACCTTGGTAATCTCTCTCATCCCTGCTTCTTTGATCCCAGTTTTTGGAGTAGAGATACCTTACATTTGATGAATATCTTCAGTGCCTCAAAGGGGTTTCTCTCAGTTCTTCTGTGCTTCCTCCAAGTCTTTGGTAGATGAATTCCTAAAGAGCTTCAGATGGATTTCTCTCAACTCTCAGGAATTTTCTCTCCCTTTGGAGAGTGACTGACTTTCATTTGGAGTAAATGCCCCGTGCTTCAGAGAGTCTCTTTCTCAGTTCTCCTGTCCTGTCTCCAGCTTTTAGTTTACTACCCCTGAGCCCTTGGTAAATCCCCAAAAGAAAGTGTTAAAGGGTAATTCAGATTTACTGAATGCCTGGGGCACCTTGAAATTCTAATCTATCATGACTATCTATGCTGTTAAATTACTTAATATTTTGTCTTGTCTCTCCTTTTTCCTGTCTGTGGCAGATGCCACTTCCCATCACTCTATCTGAGATGAGAGCAGCCACTGGTCTCCTCTCTTTTATGACACGTGTCATTTCTGAGGCTAATTAATTTAAATTTTTTGCATCATATTCTTAGCTCTTTGATGAATTAAAAAGAAAATATGATATTGTAATTTATGCCGATTATTTTGGTTGTTCAGGTAAGAGTAGTGGTCTCTTGTGTTTTCTACTTACCAGGTCAATCTTGGAACCAAAGGTATGCCTTTCTGGAGAGATCCATAATCCACTCATGCCAGCATTTTTTCTCACATTGAGGCATGTTATGAAGTATCATAAGAAGAAATGAAGATTACTTTTAACATTACCCACAAATACTATGAAATTTTCATTTATCTTTAAATATATATTGTAAATACTTTATTTACACATTTATTTTCTTGACATCTGTATCTGTAAACTTTCTCTGAGGGTTAATGTGTCCTGTCTGTTCACTATGCAATGTGTGAAGTGTCACTTTCTTTTGAAAAGTAATTCCTAATCCCCATAATTAGTTTTGACCTTGCTTGACTTAGTTGTTCACAACTCTAGCCAACACTTACTACAATATATAATGATATCTTTATTCTTTCCCTAGAAATATAATTTTAGATCTGTACTTCTATAGCCATGAAACTCTAACTAATTAAAATATTATCTGAGTGTTTATATGCAATGGGACCACTCATATTTTCACAGATGGTTCCCCTCCATTGTCTACATTTGTTGCTAAGCTGTATAAACCCATGGCAGCCTCCTCACAATGTCATGCTGCCGTTGGGATAGATATGTCTGTTTTACTTCCTATTGTTTTAGAGATATCTATAGAACTGTGTATGTGCCTCAATTAGAACACAATGCCCCTGTGCATTAGAGTCAATTTGATGTTTAGCTGTATATGTCTCCCTCAACCAAGATGAGAGTGCTTAATGTCAGGGACTGATCTACTTCAACTTTTGTATTCTGGATTCCCAAAATAGGACTCCTACATAAGGCTATGCAGCTTGTGCACTACACAAAGGTGCTTCATCAACATGGCAAGTCAAGGTTGAATGATTTCTAGAACTACTAGTCAAGCTTTTTGTCCTGGTCCAGGGCTTGAAGAAAAGTATGAGTTACTATTCCCCTGCTAAACAAAGACTTTGTCACATAATTTATCCTCCTGGAGAGGTGCCTTTCTTTTTAACTTCACAAAAGCACAGTAACCTTGAGTGCAGCAGGTGCTCCATATACAATTTTAGTTGAATTGAATCCCATGAAAACTTTAAATTACTGCTCTAACTCTTTGTTAGTGTTCTTGGAGGCCAAAAAGTTCTGTCAGGAGTTCCTTAATTTGATTCTTGAAAGAGTCTTTTCCATGAACATGAGCACCTCTGTTGTATTCCCATGCTATCATATCTTTTATCTTCTAGCCATGCCAGCAAGTGCTGGAGACGTAATACACACATACTCATAGAAAAAATTCTCATCATTCACTCTATACATAATCATGACTTTCTTGAGATAAACTTCAAAATAACAATGAAGATTCTCTCCTACTGACCCTTTCTACCAGGATCTATAATGTAATAAACCTCCTTAAAGGAATATACAAGGATACTTCCTTTATTTGTGGTACTTATGTAGAGTTGTGTCTCAAGAAAAGCTGTGAATGTGGTTAATTCCAAACACTATTAAACCCAAAATAATTTACAGAGTCTTAAGCACACATTTACTCACATACTGAATTCTTATGAGATAAATGACCCCATACTGAGTTGCAAGAAAAAAAGCACATTTACTTATTATCTACTGTGTGTCATTTACTGTACCAGGTATGAGTATATATTAAAAAAGAATAAGACATAAATCCTGCCCACAGGAATACTATAACCTGGTTAGAATGGAAGTGGGGGAGGTAGTGTCCAATTCTTTTGCAGCAAGAACTGTATGATAATGAGCTTCTTATTTCATTACCTGTGTTTATAGACAACTGACAATTTGACTCGGAATTCCCTGGGAAAAAAAAGACTCTTCTCTTGTGAAGGTCTAATTCCTGCCTGAGGTCTAGATTCATTTCCATTCTGACTCATCAGGACCTCACCCCAGCAATTATTTCCTCTCTCTCCTCTCCCAATAATCTCTCTCACTCTTGATATGTGCTTCAAAAACATCTGTTTACTCAGCACATACATATCTCTCAGGCTCTCATAACTAATCACATGGAAGACTGCAATATATTCTAAGTCATCTCCTGATGACTTTGCAGCCAGTGTCATACTTCTAAAATACAAATTTGACCACATTACTCCCTTATTCAAAACTTTCAAATTCTGTATAGAATTGTCTTAAGTCTTTTGCATAATATACATGGCTCTTTATGGTTTGACTCCATTTATCTCTCTAGTTCCATTTCCCACTATCTTTTTAAAACAGCTTTATTGAGTTATAAGTGAGTGAGGTACATGTTTAAGGTGTAGAATTTGATGAGTTTAGACACAGGAAAACACCCATGATGCCTTCGCCACAGTCAATGTAATAGACATAATCCAACACCTTCCAGAGTTTCCTTGCATCCTTTTCATGTGTGGGTGGTAGGAACACTTGACGTGAGTTCTAACCATACTTTACATGAGTTCTACCAACACTTGACATGAGTTCTATCCCTATAAAAATTTTTGAAGTGAACAATACCATATTGTTATGTTATACTTTGGATCTGTAAAACTTATATATCTCGCATAACTGAAACTTAATGCCTATTCAATAACAACTCCCCATTTCCCTCACTTCCCCAACCCCTTGCAACCACTGTTGTAGTCTCCATTTCTATGAGTTTGACTATTTTAAATCCCTCATATTAGTGGAATCATGCAGTATTTGTTCTTCTGTAGTCACAGAAGTTTTATTCTGTGACTACTACTACTAAGGTTTATTAGTAAGTTTATTTCACTCAACATAATGTCCTCCTGGTTCATCATGTCGCAAATGGTGGGACTCCCTTTATTTTAAGGCTGAAAAATAGTCTATTATATGTATATATCATACTTCTTTATCCACTTATCTGTTGATGGGATACATCAGCTGCTTCCCTATCTTGGCTATTGTGAATAGTGCTGTGATGAACATTTCCCACTATTTTTTTTAATCTCTTCTCCTTATCTCTCCTTGCATGCTACACTTAGCTAACTTTCCATTACCAATATACATCATAATTCCTTTTCTCCCAACGTTTTTAAGAAACATCCTTCTTCTCCATTACCACCTACATAACCTAATCCTTACTTATCCTATAATGTTCAGCCAAGGTATCACTTTCTCTATGAAATCTTCCCTGATAACCAATTCTACCTCACCCTACACACCTAATCATTTTCCCTCCTCTGTGGTCTCATAGAATCTTATATATGCCTTAATAATAATGCATACAGCACAACGTAAATATCTGTTTCAACATCTCTCTCCCTCAAAGACTGTAAACACCCTGAGGATAAAGACTGTGTCTTTTCATTTTCCTATCTCTGAGAGTTTTACAGAGCCTGTCACATAGTACAATCTCAATAGGTATTTGATGAATGACTAATTTAATTAGTTTCTACATTTGATCTGAATCTTATCCTATTCTTTAAAAACCTTTCTCTGTTGTATGAATACTGTACAATAGAGGGAGCAAGAGCGGAAGCCTTATTTAGTCATCTGAAAAATAAAAATGATCGTCTATTTTATCCAACTGAAGAGTTAGCAATCACTCTTTTATAAAAATTTTTATTGGATTATAGTTGATTTACAATGTTGTGTTAGTTTCAGGTATACAGCAAAGTGAATCAGTTATACATATATCCACATTTTTTTAGATTATTTTCCCATATAGGCAATTACAGAGTATTGAGTAGAGTTCCCTGTGCTATACAGTAGGTTCTTATTAGTTATTTATTTTATATATAGTAGTGTGTGTATGTCAAGCCTAATCTCCCAATTTATCCCCTCCCCTTAACACCCTGGTGACCATAATTTTGTTTTTCTACATCTGTGACTCTACCTCTGTTTTATAAATAAGTTCATCTGTACCTTTTTTTTTAAATTCCACATATAAGTGATATCATATGATATTTGTCTTTCTGTGTCTGACTTACTTCACTCCTACACTGTTGGTGGGAATGTAATTGGTACAGGCACTATGGAGAACAGTATGGAGGTTCCTTAAAAAACTAAAAATAGATCTATTGTATAACCCAGCCTTCCCACTCCTGGGCATATACCCGGAGAAAACTGTAATTTGAAAAGATACATGAGCCCCAATGTTCATCGCAGCACTATTTACAATAGCCAGAACATGGAAGCAAACTAAATTTCCATCAACAGAGGAATGGATAAAGCAATCACTCTTTGAAATGTTTCACCTCAAAGGGAAAATGATGCTATTTTAACTCTGAAGCTGCAGTCTTAACATGTTTTTCATTTTTTCCCTCAGAATAAGAAGCAGACATACTATTTCATGGCTCTCCTGCTGTTAACTTCCATATTAGGTGGTTGTCAGGCTACTACAGCCTGACATCCCATTATTATACCATTAATAACTATGCCATTGATTTATACATTATTTTAACGTGTCCTCTTCATGGTAAGTTAATGTCTCTCAGGAAAGAGCTAAATATAATGAATGTTTGGTCAAACATATAACAGAATCCATTTCCATAGGAAGCCTATTGTGAGAAGGTGATAAGAGCAAACCATTCATTCCAGAAATTTAAATGTTAAGTACTTGGGGGCAAAAAAACCCCTTAAACTTCATATGAGAATCTTGACTTTTCTGCACTTATATAGGCTAGATAGCAATGTTAGGCAGCCTGGATACCAATTTTCCATATAGAATTATTTGCAAAATTAAGAAAATATGAAGAGCTGGGTAGTATCATTGGGAAACTGATTTTAAAATGTTAAATAAATAAATGATGTTTGGAAAAGGTTTTGCATGCTTTTAGATTAATATATTCCATTAGAATTTTAGTGCTGTTAGCAAGGATCCTTAGGGACTAGAAAACACTTAGCTATAGGAGCTCGTTTGAAACTAAGTTTGCTTACGGATATCTCAATTTTTCATAAGCCCATTTAGCCTAACATACCTAAAGAAGAACAAAGAGGTTAACAGTTGTGTCGGAAAATGCTTCCCCCTTGTCTCAGTGGTGAATTCACACCCCAAAACTCCCTGGGACTAGGGATTAGCTGAGTCTAGATTCAGCTGGATCTATAGCTACTTTCTCGTTAATTTCTCAACCTTATTCTGCTTTCCTCACTCCCTTGCACGTTTTACCTGAGAGTTCTTCCACAATAAATCACTTGTATAAGAATGCCCATATCAGACTCTGCTTCTAAGGGACAAGTTCTAAGACCAGGAGCAATGTATTAATCCAAAGGGATCATGTTTCCCCCCCAAATTTCCACTTATTCTGTAGCAGGAAGATGGAATCTACAGATTTCTGTGTTTATCCATGTATACATTTCTCTTTCTTAAAATAGGGCATAAAGCTATTTTATGCCTTGGGCCATATTGTGGCATATTAATGATAGACAATACTTATTTAGATATGTATAATGTGTTAGGATCTCTGAAAAGGGTTTTAGTGTTATGGTATTTAAGTCTCACAACAACTCTTTGAGGTAGCTTTTATTTTTAACATTCTCACTTTATAGATTAAAGGAACTGTGTCGGAGAGAGGTTAGGTACTCTGCTCCAGGCCATATAGATGGCATGAATCAGAACTAAGATTTGAACAAAGCTCTATGTTACAGATATCACATATGATAGTACTGAAGGGTTCTCAGTACAGCACTGAAAGAAAAGTTAACTTTTGTGTTAAAAGCGATTAAACAAATATATTAATGTTAAATTATTCATTTTAATTGATTTTGAAATTATCTTCCTTGGTATAGCAGCATAATTCTATTTCTTTGTAAAGCTAATATTGGATAAAAGTTGAATAATTTACCAGAAAAGGAAGACTGGACTCAGTAGGAAGTCACTCGTTGAAACTTCCATTGGCTTTTCCTTAGTAAATCTTTTGTGGAATCTGAGAAAATCTCTTTCTCTGTAACCCCAGAGGAATTGTTTGGATGTCAGAGATGGAGGAAAATAGATCACTGAGGAGCTAAGGGATGATGCTCAGGGGAAAGTGGAGCCATTGCTGGGGCTGCCATGGGGTTCTATTTGGGGCCATACCACTCATCAACCAAAGTTTTAAGGATAGAGACAGTCAAAGGTAAATATACTAATAATTGCAGTGGCAATAATATTAATAATTTACATTGGGATAGCATTTTACAAAGCTCTTTAGTATGTGTTTTCTCACTTGATCACACAGTGACTCTGTGAAGGACTCATGGCAGGTCTTTTGAAGCAGTTTTATAAAGAAGGAAAAGGATGCCCAGCAGAAAAGTGACTTGCTGAGGTTTCCACAACTGGGAGGTGGTAAAACCAGGATTCACACTCTTAATTCAGTGTTTTCCCACCACCCCATTTTGCTCAAGAACTCTGTTATCCATTAGTAAACAGAGTATCTATGCATGTGAAGGGGAAAATTAACAGAAAATAACTTTTCAGAAAGAGGATGGGATGGGTCCAAGATTTTAGTCCCTGGACCCAAAGCATGTTGTGGCAATATGGACAGTCTGTCCAAAAACAGGCTGGTGGGTTTCTCATAAACCCACCAGACAGTGGAATTGCCTTCCTCTGCCAAGACTTTTACAGATGCAGAGATGTTGCCCAAGTGAGATCTGAGAGCAAATTCAGAATCCCTAAGATTAGCAGGAAATTTATGAGGTACCAGGCAGAAAGGTGTTTCTACAAGTCTTCCTTGATAATAGCCTACGACCACTATGTCCAGCAAGAGGTCACATGCTTGGAGGCTGGGGAGAGAGGAAGCAAAACATCAGAATACTTTGTGTTACTAATTGATCAAGAAACAAGATAAGCATTGGTGGATTTTTTTTCTAATCACCATAGTAGACATGACTGTAGAACTCTGTTATTAGCAATGTGATACATTTTTTAGGAAGTAGAGGAGCTCTGTAGTGGCTGTTGAAGTCCCACTTAGATCCTCTTTACCAAGCAGTGCACTTGACCCTCAGCTACTGGGAGTGTTGGCTGCTAACAGTTCACTGCTATATCCTTTTGCTGAGGATTATCCTCAGAAAATGAAAGTAACCTCCCCTGGAAATACCTAGGAGGTTGTGCCTTCCCTCTAAAGCTATACCACAAAGGCACTGACCGAGAGGGGTACAAGAGGGCTGACTCTAGAGCCCAAGCTTCTAACCACCATATTATATTGTCTCATCATACCAAGCCAAGTTCATACAAAATTATTTTTGGAGTAACCAAGTAATTTGGGACAGTTTTTCACGAACTACCTTATTTGGTCTATTCACTTGCATAAATCATGAAATTTGGCATCAATTTAGTTATGTGTAATGTTTCAAGCTTTTCCTGCCTAGAGGAACCTGGGTGAAGGTCAGGTTTGACTGGGGTCTTTCTCAGGAGACTATGGTAGGACTTAAGGGCTGGGATCTCTTAATTTAGGTCTCAGAAGACAGATATAAGTTTATGTACTAGAGGAGGCTCATGTCTAAAGGCTCATGTCTATTGTAGGTTGGCTACTCCAAGAAGCACACCCTGAGACAAAGATTTAAATAGGGTTCATTTATTTGGGAGGTGACTCAAAGGAGCACCATTAGAGGAGGGGGAAAATTACTCAAGGAGAGTTTTTAGGAGACTGTATAGAACACATCTCAGAACAGATCTATCTTAGAGGCAAGGAAGCAGGAGAAATTGGTAGTGGTCTTTGTGGAATATCAACTCTGTGGGACTGCTGGCTACCATGAGAGGAGACATGGTGTGTTCCTACAGCCTGAAAAAGAATTCAGGCAGAGAGTTGCGATGTTTGCAGTGAGAAGACATCCACATGTAAGGGAATCCTCATGATATTCACTAATATCAAGGGAATATAGGGGAGGCACTGACAGCTTCTGCCATAGATAACAAGGCTGAAACTGGGTCATGGATTCAATGGTTAGGAGGGAGAACAGGAGCCATGGTACGCAGCCAACATGGAGCATGTTGTGAAGAGAAGAAAGAGCAAAGAGAGAAGTAGCAGAGCAAGTAAATGGGGGTGGCCTGAAGCAATTTTGGAAAGGATTGCTGGTGGCTGCTAAGAAATACTTACCCAACGTGTGTTGGTATATTGGACCCATTTCATGGAGACAGATTGGTAGACTGAGTGGTGATTCATATTTAGCAGTATACCAGCCATTCCTGAGACCATCTCTGTAAAAGGGCAATAATACCCTCCTCCCTCCAGAGTGGGAGGGTAAATATCGCCAATCCTTTTAGAAGAAAGTTGTCTCTTCTCTGCACAAGGGTATTCCTAACCAGAAAAGCAAAAATCTAACAATGTCCAGTGACAGATATGTCTAATATGTATCAGTGTGTGAGCTGTGCATGTCAATTTCATTCTGGTTTCAAGCTGAAGAAGAATGTCTTGGATCCTGATACCCACTAGGGAACATTGTCTGTGCTCAGGGAGTTGTTGCTATTTGATTTGCTTATCTCACTCCTAAGCTAGGGTAAGTGAAGTCCATTACTTAGGAGAATTCCCTGCTTGAATAAGCTGCTCTTATAAAACTGTAAAACCAATGCTTCACTGAATGTTCAGGTGCATTAGTTCCCATATTTGGAGGCCCATTAGACTTCCTTGGATTTACTAATATAAGAAATAGCAATATAGAAGTCAAGGTGGTGCTATTGGAAGGTGTTTAGGAGCCTCATTCAAGGAAAAATGAGTGAAAACATCATTGACAATCATGTGCTAGAGTTTTAATCAGAGGCCTCAGGTTAAGCCAGGGTGATATCTCCAAACCTGTGTGGAACAGTAAATCTTAGCCTGCCCTTTCTGGAGCAGGTTGTTTCAGAACTACAAGATAGGAAGAGCTGAAGATCAGACCACCAAGTGTATTTTCCTTCTGAAAATAAACTGCATCCAACAGGATCAATCAGCTCTGCTGCCTAGCTCTGCTCTGCTCACCCCCAGCTGCCTTGCCCTTTACCAAAGTCCAGGCCATAAATAAATATCCAGGGCTAAGTTTATGGATAACTAATATTATAATCCATATATTTGCTCTAAGATTGGGTGGTTGCCTTTGAAGACCTCAAAGAATTGTAGTGAAATAGAGGGGATGGAGAGGAGAAGGTACTATGAAATGTGGTATAAAGTGCATGAGTTTAGATTCAGACGAAACTGGGAATAAAATCATGGCTCCCACAATCCTGGCCATGTGACTCTGAGCAAGTTATATAACCTTGCCAACTCTAAGTTTCCATGTCTATAGAAAAAAGAGTTAATAGAATGTGCCTCATAGAACTCTGTGGAGATACAGTGAATACTGTGTCCCAAGTGGCTTTGTCCTTAGCAAGTGCGCAATAAATGATTGCCTCTATTGAAGGGCAATGACAATCTATGTTTTGTTGCTGTTTTAGATGCATGATATGAACTATTTTAATAAAAAATCTAAGTTATTTTATAAATAGGTATCTCTATCTTCATTTTAAGGTAGAAAAAAATAAAAGCTCAGAGGGTCTGAGTAAATTGTTCCAGGTCCCATGGCTGGTGAGGGAGTAACAGGAATTTAACGCAGGCCAAAGTCTTTATGCCCTTTCCACCACAAGCTGCTTCTTCCTGTGTCCTGCAGAGGAGCTCATCCACATGCACTGGTGCCTTGGGCATTAAACTAGGTTTAGACATTGCCAAGGGATACTCTCTGTGGGGTTGCCAGGGGCAGTGCCTGGTGTCCATCAGTGGGTGTCTGTATAGGCTGCTGCTTTCCTCTCACATTTTCCATGGTACAAAGGGGGATTTTTACATTGTCAGAGGAAGGTCCTACAGCTTGAGGCCCAAATTTCTCAAAGCATAATCTGTGCCCTATAGTGGGCTACCAGAGTTTTCTTGATGATCAGAGAACTGATTCAAAAATGCAAGTTTTCTTTTTCAGTTCTCACAATACATCAATTTTTATTTTTGTGTATGATCATGTAAGCCACTAAGGCCTTTAGTCTAAGGTTGCTGAAATTTGGTATTTATCAAGTGAAGTTGACACATTCCCAGAATTTGCTAACAAGTCTGACTTAAACACCTGGCAAAACTGCAGTGGCCACACACATAGACGAGATGGTTAGAAAATCCACACTTTCAAGAAAGGGCCTCAGTAATGTCATCTTCAGTTGGTCCTTTAATTTACTGTCCACTAACGAACACTTAGGTGTTCTTACTCTGTGCCAGGCATTTTCTAAACACTTTAGAAATGTTAACTTTCTTTTAATTACTGTAATATTCCTACAAAGTAAATCATCTTCTTATTACCATATTTCAAAGGGAAAATTGAGGCATAAAATAGTTGAGCGAATCACCCAAGATCACACAGCTAGTGGGTGACAAGCCAAAATCTGAAGACAGGTGGTCTGGTTCAGAGTCCACACTCTTAGCCACAGAACCTCTCCTTGTTTTGTCTCTGAGAGTTACTGTTGGTTTCACTTCTTATGGACTGTGATATGTAATGTTATATATTAACATATAAATGGCCCCAAAGTTTCTAATTACTAATCTTTAACAACTGCAAACACAGCATCATCATCTATTGAGCATTTGCTTTGTGCTAGTCACAGTTCTGAGCATATATTAATTCATTTAATATATTAACTCATTTAATCCTCACTGCAGCCCTTTCACTCTTTCATCCTCATAATTTTCATCCTCAAAATAATTTTGCAAATTAGAAGACTGAGGAGTAGAGAGATTAAGTAACCTGCACAAAATCACATTCACACAGCTAGTAAGTCATGGGGGCAGTGTTCAAACCCAGGTAGTCTGACTCTAGACCCCATGCTGTTAGCCATATCCTACCACAATTCAAAAATGGGTCATCTGCTCCTTGCCAGACATTTCTCAAAAAGAAAGGTGGACAAGTGGGGTAAATAAGCTGGGAGGGATTTTGAATCTTTTGCTACAGGCCAAAACAGTAGCAAGAGAGGTTGGTTAGAATTAGCATTCATGGAGCAGAGGAAAAATTCTCATGATGGACCAAGCATAGCTTGCTGTTAGCAAAAAACCTGGATGGGAACACAGAGAAGATACAGGAATAGGGTGAATCTGCCAGATTAGAGGAACACAGGGCTCTGGGGCCAGATTCTGGGGCTCTGTAACTCACCCTGTGGCCACAGGCAAGTCACTAGCATTTGCTAAGCCCAGGTTTCCTAATCAGTAAGTTACCAGTGAGGACAATGCCCACTTCACAGAGTTTTGTGAAGAATGAATAAGATAAAATTCTAAGCTTCATTTATGCAGCTCATTATTATTGAATAAACGATAGTGAAACATTTCCAATATTTCCATTTACAACATTTTTAAAAAACAAATAAGCTCAAATCTACATTTCAAACCCTTGATAGCTATGGCCTCACTTTCCTTATAGAAGACCCTTTCTTCATTCTTCCCTCCACCTCGGCTTAATTTGAACTTTTTCACTTCTTGTCTGCCTCCTTGGAAAATAATGATAGTACTTCTGATATAGCATATGACATTCTTCAGTCCTAAAGGAGTAACTGATTATTTCACCAATGATGTTATATCCCAACAGCTATACTGCTAGTGTTTTATTTCACTGCATTTGGAGCTTCTGTGTACCCAATCTGGGCCACAGCTCTGTTTTATGCAATTTGGTGGGTGGCTGTGGCTTTGGGGGTTGTTTCAGAGGAAATGACTTTGCCAACCCAATTTGCATAATTCTATTTACTTGTCTTTGGAAGGGGAGAACTGCCAGATCTACTGACTCTTACAGCAAGGTCTGAGGGCCATGAGGTTCTTTTGTCCCTTTCATGCCAACAAAAAAGAACAGAGCTCAAAAAGCTGGGTCATTCCATTTGATTCCAACGCTACATGTTAGTACACAGAGAAAAAGCATCTCTGTTCTACCAGCACAGTAAATAATTAATGAACATATGCCCTTTGTAATTAAGAGCAAATCTTAATTCAAAACCAGACTCGGTCAGTTACTCACTGAGTGATCTTGGGGGAAATTACTTAATCACCCTGAGCCTCAGTTTTTAGTCTATAAAATAGGAATAATTACCCTTGAAATTTTACCGTGAAGGTTAACTGAGATACCTTTGTTGAATATAAAACAGGTGCAAAGAAAAAACCCCTACTTTGAGTCTGGATAGGATACTTCATAAATGGTGCTAAAGTTTCCCTTCCTTTAAATGATGTTGATGAGCATTTCTACAAGGAAAAAGAAGAGAGGTCAATGATGCTCTGCTGGGTTGAAACAGGATCTTCCTGGAGATTTTGCCCCTGGTATTTTTTTCCTTCTGCAACCAGGGAAGTGAATGAAGGCTGGGTAGACTCCACTGCAGGCCCACAAGTGGAATGACCCAGAGGGAGCGTAATTCATGAAGACTGATGGTCCTGGACTAGCTCCTGAGGAGGTTCTGGCATCCAAAGAGGCAAAGAGCTTTCTGATTAGAAGGTTCCCCTTCACCAAAATGATCCTCAGACCTGAAGGAGAGTTTAGAAATCAGTGTCATCCAGGCCTGACAAGACACTGTGGCACCAGTGTACCCCCTCCTTGCATAGGAGGAACCACACTGATGTGAAGTCTAAGGTACCCCTTCCTTGGGAACTGAGCCCAGTAGGTTTAGAGAGTTGGTTGATGAGCTTTCCATAGATGGCCCCTCTGTCATGATTCAAGATGTTGACCCTTGTAGAGTTCATACTAGTTACTTCACCAAGTCCACCTGGTGCTGGCTAGATTTTCCATCGGGCAGACTGAACTTGAAAAAATAAGGACTGTTATTTTAACAAAGCATTACAATAGCTGTCATGGGGAAAACCAGAACTGTATTAATGGATCTCCTGATTTATATAACTGTTTTGTTTTATTTTTATATATTTTATATTAAATCATGTGATGGAGATAGATTGGGAAACCACAATCTTTTCAAAGCCTGAGGCCTCTATGGGTCTTAACCTGCTCTGGGTCTTGCATCTTGAGGGCAAAGTAGGTGGTTACTCCTTTGATATGATCAGAACGGTACCAAGATCAACACTCATGCACCCAGAATCCTGCTCTGAAATACCAAATCCTACCTAAGGCATTGTTCGCTTCTGTGAAATGAGAATAGTATCTTAAAGCATCATAGCCATTATTGGTGATAAATACCAAATAACCATGCTTAATGTTGCAAAGAGTAATGTTCTGAGAAGGAAAGGAGTATGTCACAGATGATATTAGGAGAGGGACACACTTTTATTTTGAATTTTCAAAGAGAGACAATTGTCTTAAGAGAAAGTGTGACTTTGGGAGGTGTGAAATTGTGATTTATAAGAAAAATGTATATTTTGTCATTCAGATGACAAAAACAAATTTCTCATATATATTTGGTCTTCCTCCAAGGTTCCTAGTTCATAGCTCCCAAACCCTTATAATTTCCTAAGTGTTGAGAGTGACCAAGAAAATCACCTGCGGATGGGGACTGACTGCCTGCAGAACCAACTATGTGATTAAGATTAGAGGATTGAAGCTTTCAGTCCCACCTTCGGATCTCCAGGGAGGGGAGAGAGGCTGGAGATGGACTTTAATTACCAATGGTCAGTGATTTAATCAATCATGCCTATGTAATGAAGTCTTCCTAAAACAAACAAACAAACAAAAAAACCCAAAAATGGGGTTCAGAATGTTTCTGGGTTGGTGAACACATGGAGAACTGGGGAGAATGGTGCATCTGAGTGGGCATGGAAGCTCTGTGCTCTTTCCCCATACCTTGCTCTGTGCATCTCTTCCATCTGGCTGTTCATGAGTTATATCCTTTTATAATAAACTGGTGACCTAGTAAGTACAATGTCTCTGTGAGTTGTGTGAGGCACTCTAGCAAATTAATTGAACCTGAGGAGAAAGTTGTGGGAAGCTCTGGTTTATAGCCAGTGGGTCAGAAGTAACAACCTGGACTTGTGATTGATGTTTGAAGTGAGGGTGGGGACAATCTAGTGGGATTGAGCCCGTTACCTGTGGGTTCTGATGCTATCTCTGGATAGATAGTGTCAGAATTTAGTTAAATTGTAGAACATCCAGCTGGTGTCCAAGAATTGCCTGTTGGAGGTGTGAGAAACACCACCTCCACATATTGGTATTGGGTCCAGCAAACCAAAAGGAGGAGGACTGACCTTCAAGTGGAAGATGGGCACAGAGTGAGACACTGGGCAGTTCAGAGACGATAAGAGCATCCTGGGATAGGTGAAAAAAGAGAAATGAGGGGTTGCAGCAATTTTGCCAAGGGTCTATAGTTTTCATAACCACTGAGGGACAGCAACATACTTCCTAGTGTAGACAGAGCTTAGGTTTTTCATTGCCTTAACTCCAAATCTTGCTGTCAGACTCAGATTTCTCTGACTACACATAAGTGGAATCCTATGGTCCCATTTCTGGACATGAAAGTGAAAGAAGATTATATAATCAATCATCAGTTTGTGTTCATTCAACTTGGCTTATTATTTATTCATAACTGCCACTTCAACTCAGTATTCCTTGTATTGTTTCAGTCTGGAAGTCTTGTCTCCCTAACTGAGTCATAATCTATTTGAGAAGATTCGGTCCTACCTTCTTCTTTAGCATATCCTCCAGTGCAGAAGACTTGATGGACACTGAGAAAATGCCAGGTGACTAATTGCTTACCTGATCCTCTTCTTCAACAAGTGTTCATTTGGCCTCAGTTCCTATGATTGACTCACTACTTCTGTACCAGCCATGAGAAATGTTAAGGCTCAGGTCCTACAAGTAAGTTTTCTGGGCTATTCAGATAATCATAGAGTAAGGATAGTGTGTGGTGGTGGAGCATTGTATCTGCAAAACATTTCTTTGAAGATATAACAAAGATTCCAATGATGTCACTCTTATTACCATCCAGAAGTCAAGTGAAATGTATGAGTGTCACAAATATCCTGTTGATTTTTAATTTTCTGCTGTTGGTGTGATTCTGGCTAGATCCCTACAGTAATATCAAAGTACTTTAACAGGAATGTGTTTATAAAATTTCAATTCATTCATTCACTTATTTATTCAACAAAATTTTATTGAATAACTATTATGTGTCAGGCACTTTGCCAGAGATTACACTGTGTTTTTAGAGAACATAAGTTTGCTGCTAATCATCTACCAGAAAACTACCTCCTCCCTTGGCTACACAATCCTCATAAAGGAAACAAAAATATAAACTACCATACAATCATTGTCAGCTATTGGCAGACCTTTGCACATACTTTCTCATTTAATTCACACAACAAACTTTCATAAAACTGAAGCACGGAAAGTTAAGGAATTTATCCAAGGTCTCATGGATACCAAGTGGCAAAGCCAAGAGTTCCCCATAATCCTGGTTGTATTCATTCTTCAATAAATTCACCAACACCCTGGGATTCCTTCTCAGCAGTATCAATTCTTATCACTGTCAATGGTGTCATATCTGATCATTTCTCTGTTCCAAGAGAGGGTTTATAGTAGATCCTACATAACTTCACAATTCTCTGCAAGCATGTCTCAGAATTGCAACAAATGGCCTAGAAGCTAATGTCAGAACACACACACTTCCAGACATATGGAGAACTCCTGTAAGTTGACAGATGATAAGTAGTCATCCAGGAATTACATGATCGTGACAGTGCTATTTCTTGAATCTCAAATGCCAAATTTCAGGCTGCTGCATAGAACAAGGCTTTATCAGTCTGAGTATGGCCTGGGAAAAAAAACCCATTCAGGTTGTTCCAGCAAAGCTCAGACCTCCATTTGAGCTCCCAGTTGTTAATGATTAGCTTTGTCCCCAATTCATGACAGCTAAGCAGCACTCAGGCCAAGATTGTCCTAATCCACAAAATAGAAAGCATAAATCTACTCTCTGCATTTTCCTCTTCGGTTTGCTTCCTCTCCCTCACACCATGCCTCTATTAATCATCAACTCCATCAATCAATAACCTAACATTCTCTTGAATAAACACTTATTCCTTTTTTTTTTTTTTTTTTGCTGTACGCGGGCCTCTCACTGTTGTGGCCTCTCCCGTTGCGGAGCACAGGCTCCGGATGCGCAGGTTCAGTGGCCATGGCTCACAGGCCCAGCTGCTCCGCAGCATGTGGGATTTTCCCAGACCGGGGCACGAACCCGTGTCCCCTGCATCAGCAGGCAGACTCTCAACCACTGCGCCACCAGGGTAGCCCCAATAAACACTTATTCTTCATCTCCATCCCCATTGGTTCAAACTGTCATCATTTGTTGCAGGATTATTGCAGTTGCTTTCTATCTGGTGTCTCTACATCTAGTTCTACAACCACCATTGCATCTATTCTATACATTGTTGCTGATCTACATTCAAAATTCCTCACTGACACCCCACTCACAACAGAAAAGCTTATTCTCAAAACCTACTCTTGAAGGATCTTTTTTTTTGTAAATTCAATGACACTTTTTATTTTAACAGCAAGAAAATTGAAAAGAAATCTGAAAATTGGAAATTTCTTTTCTTCATCACACAATCTTTTCTCCTAAGAATCTTCTGTACATGGCTAAATTTTAATTCATAACATTATATACCTCAATTCATCAGAGCTTATTTGAAAGAAAGGAGTGGTTTAATATTAATTTTCAGTTATTTATAATGAAGGAATCTCTATATTATGATTTTGTGAGTCAAAACAAGCAAGGCCGTTTTTTTTCCCTTGAAGGCTTTTCTATGTTAGTTCTGTAACCACACTTAAAAAATTTTATCCTCCTCCCCAATTTTTGGAGTACTTTACTAAATAGATCATAGGATGTGTTATCATACACACAGAAATAACTAGCCAAGGAGTCTATTATATATAATCGTAAGTGATATATTTTAAAAAATATCTACCTACTTCTGAACTACAAATATGCATTGCCCAGTACAGTGATACAGATATGATTCTGGATCTATAGTGGAAAAAGTCTTAAATTTACATGCATTATTCTTTAGGAATTGCATAAAATGCAATCACAGAAATGTATTTAAAATTATTTACTTTGGGCTTCCCTGGTGGTGCAGTGGTTGAGAGTCCGCCTGCCAATGCAGGGGACACGGGTTCGTGCCCCGGTCCGGGAAGATCCCACATGCCGTGGAGTGGCTGGGCCCGTGAGCCATGGCCGCTGAGCCTGCACATCTGGAGCCTGTGCTCTGCAATGGGAGAGGCCACAACAGTGAGAGGCCCGCATACCACAAAATAAAATAAAATAAAATAAATTATTTACTTTACTTTGTAGCTACATTTTTAAAATTCATGTTTTTCCAATAAGTTTTGTGCACAAATTTTAACCATAATTTTAAGTATTAAATTTTTGTTGTCAGAAGACTTTTCCTTCATCTACCATGTTTTGGAACAAAAAGAACCCTGAGCTAGATAAACTGAGGCTTTGAGCTTTACATTTAAACTATGTAAAATTCTATTTTAGCAAGGCTAACAAGAAGAAAGGCATTTTTATACACTGATCAATTACCTGATGTTATTTATGCCTCATAAAAATAGAACATGGGTTCAGCCCTAGAGAGGGTGGCCTCTTTTATTCATCAGTTAGCAAAACCAAAGGATTCTAAACTGAATGTTGTACATATCTGACAAACACATGCCCATTCAAGATCTATTATTATTGTTATTATTATTGCTGATGCATTCTGGCTCAGTCCTTTCTGTTAATGTCTACTGGTCACCCCCTTTTGTGTTGGTTCTCCATAAAGTGGGATGTGTACTGTTGGTCCCCATACCATGGGGCTTACAAGATTTATAGCTGGGCCGATTACTGCCATATTGTGCAGGAAATCTAGCAATTCTCAAAGAATAGTGGGAAGTAGTGTTTGGGTCTGAGTAGGCCTCTTGTTTCTATACTTTCTATAACTGATATTTTGTGTGATGGATCCAATGATTCCATAGATGTCATAAAGGATAGACAGAGAACAGAATATGTTCTTACTTGATATGTCTTACTTGATCACCTTGAAGGATCCTTAATGGCCTTGCCTGCTTTACTTTTCAGACTTCTTTTATGTCACTTCCAGTATGAACCTCATAACATTCCCCAAATATGCACAATACTCTTACCTCTGTGCTTTCCGACATGCTTTTCTTTTTGCCTAAAATGTTTTTCCTTCTCTTGGTGAACTCCTACTTATCCTTTAAAACCTAACTAAAGTATTTCCTCCTCTGGGAAACCTTTTTTAACCATCCCTTACAGACTTTGCTGCTACTCACTTTGTGCTCCTGAAGTACTTTTTACATATATTTATTACCACAACTGAACTGAATTGAAATTTATTGGTTAATTAGACTATGAACTCCTCAATGTTAGGGACAGATTTTACCCCTCTTCCCTACTTGGGGAGTGTCAGTTTGATACCCTGTTCAGTAAGCATCAGTTTCTTGCCTTCCTTCTAAACCAAAATTTCTATTTGCTCATTTACAAAACTAGGGCCTTGGTTGAAATGGGTTTTACAACACTTTCTAGCCAAAAAACCTTTCATCAGTTAACTCATACATATATTTGTGAGGCTTCTTCAAGTCTTTTCTCAGATATCATTTTCTCGTGAAACCTTCACTGACCACCCTAACCTAACACTCCTGGCACACCCCTTATCCCCCCTCCCTCCTTTTTTGTCTCTATACACTTTTATCCCTATAAGATACTCCATAATTTACTTATGACTTTTGTTTATTTTCTCTCTCCACTAGAATGAAATATCTGAAGATAAGACATTTTGCTTATATTGTTCACTGCTGTATTTCTGGCACCAAAAATGCTACCTGGCATATAGTTTGTTCTCAGTGAATATCTGTTGATTGAATGAACTCTCAAATGTTACAAGTGAAAGATTCAAAGAGATCATCTCATCAATCAGATTCAAAACAAAAATTGTCAGTGGCCAAGCCAGGATTAGCTCTGGGAATGTGACCAAACAGTGGAGACTGCAGGCTGATTGACAACTGTCAGAAACAGGGCAGTATAACTGCAACAAAGGAATGAAGCTACCTATGAGGCTAAGAATGGGACTAACCTGGATCCTGAAAATAAACCTGCCACAGCATGACCACATTCTCATATGTAGGGTGTAATCACAGGACACACTGTGACAGGTGAAGGGGGTCCAACCCACAATGGCAAAGCTAGAGAAGTGTGTCTTCCAGCTTCTTCTTCTGTGTTCTTCTCTGATGATATCTGCCCCTTTTGGAACTTAGGGACCTTTACTTCTTCCTCTCCTTTCTATTGCAGGATCTCTAGAGAAGGCTGATACATATTGAGTCACAAAATACTGGTGACACCTATGATCTCTCTCAAGGGAGCTTGACGGGCTATACAACATAAACCACTGGAACCAAGCTCTTAACTTAGGAACTTCACACACTGGCAAGTAGAGGGAGGAGATAATGTCTTTCTGACATCCCTGAATTCCTGCCATTCAACTTGAAATAACAAGCTCTGTGTAAACAAATATAACTAATAAAATATTTCCAAAGTACCTCCTGATGTAGGCCTGTTTATCAGTAAGCTAATCACCCTTCCACATGCTATATTCCATTTTAAGACTTAGATGTGAGGTTGGAGTCAGGGTATAGGACATGGCATTTAGAAAGCAAAATGTCCCAAATCTATCCCTTCTTGTTTGGCTATACAAGAGGAAGCCCTTAAGGGACTATATAGGAAAAGTCTATCCCTTTTATCCCAATTTGGGGGAAAGAAGGGATTCAAATATTAATTGAGGAGGGTAGTTTCCAGTGTTCTTGTTCCCCAAGTCCCTTAATTCAGGGACAAATAGCAATAGAGAGAGCTGAAATGATAAGCATTCTAACAGTTTCAAAGAGTCTGAGGACTTTAGAGTACAGAGTTCGGAAAATCTCCCTGGCTATGCTAGGAGGAACCATTACCAGGGAGAGCTAATGCATTCTCCTTTCTCTTATAGAAAGGCAGTGGCACTGGGACAATGGTGGTGACAATAGGCACCAACTATTGGAAGTCTTTTTATTTCCCATTGCCTAAATGGGATGTACTAATGTACCCAGAGATTCTCATTTGTCCCAGTTGAGGGGGTCTAGAGATGCTTATAACACAGCAAAACAGCAAGATCTTGCATTTGGAAAAAAAAGTCCTCTACAGACTCAGATTCTGAGACTATATAAAATGTCTAGGGTCATAGGCTACAGTGGTGGGTGCTAGCTGGAACTTGCTTCCCGGGAAGTAGACTGGACTGGCCACTCTGCAGTTCAAACAAGCAAAGATCTGTTTAATACTGCGCAGCTCTGAGGAACCATCCTCTTCTGTCACCATGAGATCATGTAAGTCATTCCCAGACACTAACTTGGAAAGAAGCAGGGGGGGAAGATAAAATTTGAGAGTTTAAAATTTTTCTTAAAAGGGCTACCGTGCCAGTTGGTTCCTATGAGAAAGAGTGGATGAATTATAGGAAAATAGAATAGTCACATTTGCTTTGCACATCTGTATGTGAAAAGTGAGTATTTTTTGCCATCTCACTGTATTTGAGGGGTTTTCCCGGGATTTTTGAAAATCTGTGTGGAGAAAATTTTTGTAACATGGAGTAATATACATAACCCTCCAAGCTAAAATTAAAAATCCTGTGTCAGGGCCATGATCCAGGGATAGGATCTGAAGATGCAGATAGAGGATGGTCAACATAAGGTAGGAAACAGGGATTAATAAAAGTTCTTACTAGAGCCTGTTTCTGGTCTGCAAAGTTTTGAAAAATAGAGTCAACTTTTTGGAAAGGCAAGCCCAATACTATCACCATCAATTCAAGACTGGGACATATTTGGAGAGGTACTTTTGGAAAAAGAGATTGGATTTCAACAACTAATCGGAGAGAATATCCAGCTAGCATTAAATTAATTAAGTCAACATAGGGATAATCAAGGAGTGAGCAAGTAGATTCATTGTCAGTCTTGTGAGACATAGCTAAATGAACACTCATCCATCTCTTGAGTCAAACAGCTGAGGTTAAAGAATATTACCTCCTAGGAGTAAAGAAGACCATGGTTGGAGACTGGGTTGTGGCACCCATGCCTTTCAATAGTAGGTCCACGGCATGCAGGACACAGAACTTCCTATATTTATAAGAAGGGGGTAAGGTGTGAGAGCACTGCTGGACCCGGAGATGGCAGGGGGCAGGATGTATAGATTCCTGTGGATGATAACTTTGAGCCTGGGGACAAAGTTCTGGGGTCTAAGACTGCAGTGGTGAATGTCAGCACAAAAAATAGATAGAGCAATAGCACCTCAGACTAGAAAGCAGTCCCAATCAGCTGGTTTTCAGCAGTGTTCGGGTAGAATCCATAGGAATTTGTATGAATCAGAGGCTCCCATTTCCCCCCCACTCCCACAAAATCATGTCAACCCTATCCTTTCCCCATACATCTGGTTATATTAGAGAAGCACGAGCAGAAAGAGAGGAAATCTGAGAGACTAAGCATATGACCTAAAGAGCCTGAGCATCTGCTTAAAAGTATTGCTGAATTATTGTACTGGACTCAGTTTGTTGAGTTATTCTAATATGTATACACTTCCCACTTCTCACATGCAGTTGGTTTGTGAGGAAGATCAGATGAGTAATGGAATTTACAAAAAATTCCTTTGAGCACCTGGGGGTAATAGAATGAATAATTTTGTAATCCTGCTATTTTAAAAATTAAGTTAATAAGGAAATAGTGTCCAAAAAGCCAATTAACAAGAAAACTCTTTTATTGATAGAAAAGCAGAACAAAATTTCCACAAATTCTGATATCTGTTTTATTCTGTCTGTTGGATATACTCAAGTTCCAAAATCAGTTTTTTCTGTTGCTGGTCTTGTTATCATCATTATTGTTGCTTGCTAACCTCTCTATAGAAAAAAAAAAAAAACAGTGAAATCACATGACCCTGCCTCATACAGGTAGGACCATCTTGATAAGACATTGTCCCCAATTAAAGCTAATTAAATTCTTATTCTAAACTAAGCATTCTTACATGGCACCAGTTGTATTATTAGGTTGGTGACATTAATAAATATTGACTTCAAAACATTGAAGCTGTTTCTCAAATGTTATCGAATAAATCAAAACCAAATCAGAACAAGATTTATGTTCAGTTCAATGATTAAATACACCCTCAATAAGTAGGTCAATTTATTCTAATGTAAACTAAAACACATATGAGCCACAAACACTAGTTCCAAAAACGGGTGGCTCAGATAAGTGGCTTTTCAGATTTATACCCAAAGTCCAGATTCACATGGGAATGGACCTGAGGAACCTGACCAGGTTAAGTTTCTGGTTCTAATTTAACCTATAACTTCCACATAATATTGGCTAACAATTGCTCAACTGTCACCCACATAAAAGTAGTTAAAGCGTGTCTACACAATGGAAAATGGAGTTTTAACCATTATCTAATTAATTCAATTGATATAGATAGAAACAGTGGAAAAAGTCAGATGCCAAAGGTTTTTTAAAAGCTAATTTATCCATATTTTCCAAAAACTACTTATCAAACTAAAGAGATTTACCTTTAGCTATGTAGATATAAGTTGTATCTCCACACCACATATAGGTTGAAAATTGAAAATCGAGCCACAATTCAGGTTTGTGGTCTAGATGGCCCTAAATCTCTTCTAGGTATTTTTGCTTTCCATTTGGATATTCAGACCACATAGATATGGTCATAAATTCATTATCTTGCTACATCTGAGTCACTAACAAGGAGAGGAAGCTTATCTAATTACCAATTCCCGCGAGTCAAACAGGACTCTCCCCTTTCATTAAATAAAGAGAAAGTCATCAGATTTAACTTCAGAGAAATAGGTGCATGCATATACCCGACTTCTCAGTATCCTCTCTGGATAAGAGGGTGGAACAACTATTTGGTTTCCATCTCATTCTTGTAATGACAGAAAAGAGAATACAAAAAGTCCATTGTAAATTTGTACAAAATGTATGCATATATAAATACATATCTATGGGTGTATATAAATTCTAAAGAAGATTTTATCCATCTACATCTTTAAGATTCAGAGTCCCATACAGTTGACATAATGGTATTCTCTCTCCAATTTTCTAACCTTTAAAAACAATAAGAATCAAGCATGCCACCTTATGAATACTGAATAGCAAGTGCAGAAGTTGAGCTGTAGCTATAGGGATTTGAAGCAATTAGTTTGACGGGACATCAGTGAATAAAATCCTTAAAATAAATTTGTCTATTTCCAGATTGCTTTTTGTTTCATATAGAATGAAATCCAAAATGCCCTGTTGGTAGCATCCCAAACTCCTTAGACTGTCAACTGAGCTCTATAAGAAGCAATGCTTTAAACAGGATCTCTTCAAATTGCTTGGATATGTGCTTATTGCAATAATTTGGTGTGGGGACTGGCATTACTAGAATTTCATGTAATTCCTTAACTCATAAAAAATCTCAAGTGACACCACCAGATTATAGAGTTCTGAGAATATTAACTCAGCATGAAATTTGACTCACAGATCATATCATCTTTACATAGAGCACTATTAAAAATATTAAGCCATAGTCAATTAATGGAGAAAGGCATACATATTTAAAGGGGCACATTAAGAACATATTATGGATGTGTACCCATGTTTAGAGGTATCAAGATCTTTTTAAACAATATATATAATGTTTTTATTTCTCCTGTTTCCTCTATTCCTTTGGGGAAAAATTATACAGGACGATTTCATAATTACCCCCTAGGCTGCTCCTTGAAAGGGGATTATTATTGCATTCCTTGAATGCACTATGATTCATAAGGCAAAATGTATGAGTAGCTTCAGCACCAAGGAAATGGAGTCATCATCCAGCACTGCTCACAACAGAACATCTTATTGCTTTAATAAAATGGGAAATTATTCACTGTAAAAAGTGCACCTAATAAGGGGGACAAAGTAATATCCACGCACTTAGTGGAGCTCATTGGAAATGAGGAAGCTCCCTTCTGAATCCCTAATTCTATTCAAATTTCAAGTCCAAAATTCATTCTGTAATAAGGTATTAAAGAGCTATAGCTAGATGAGGGTGAGCTACAAAAATTAATGGACTTTCTTCTTTACAGTGCCTTAGTCATTCTGATGTACAATGTAGAGCTCTGATGTACTAAAGGATTCCCTAGTGGCCTGAGGGAGTTAATGCACTCTTTTACCTATTACTAGGAAGTGACTAAGGCACTGGAGAGAATCTGGTTCATTGTTTAATATATTACACTCAAAGATTACACCTAATCTTCCTAATATTACAACACGGCATGCTAAAATGATGATCCTCTGTGCTTTAGAAAAGGTCTTGAGTGGATATCTAATGGTGATTAAAATTTACCTTACTAAATTGTTTTTATAAAAGATGTAGATTGAGTTTGGGCAATTTAATAGATGACCTAAAACCTCAGAGGTACTATTTTCTCTGGATAAGAGCACATATGCCTGGAACCAAGACAGAGAATCTAGAGCTACTAGTTACTTGGGAGAGGGATGCACTTAGGGGCAATTTTGCCTTACATCCTGCAGGTTAGTAAGGTCTCTTTTGGTTGAGCTTTCTGTAGAACATTCTCATTCATACATTTTCCAAATCTGTTCCCAAGAAAGGATGCCTGCATATAGTTTAAGATTATAATATGCTTCTGGCCTCTTCTATCATCAACCCAAGGAAACAAGTGGTAAATAACCATAGGTGGACTCCATTTCTAACATAGATGGCCTTATCTGGCATTAGGAGAGAGAACAAAGATATTGATCTTCTTCTCTCACTTTCTTTTTTCTTACTCTTTCTTCATACATTCAATGAAGTTAGGTAAGCCACACTGAGAAAGAGAAAGAGAGCACTCCTTTAGCTGCATCTCAGTTACAGGCACAGATATCTAACTAAACAAGCTGCAAACATTTTTATCCTACAAGCAGTTACTGGATTTAACTTCTTTTAAAATTTGCATGTCCTGTCGTCCAAATTGCCCAACATCCCCACCAGTCTCACCCCCAAACACGTACAGTACAAGCAAGCACACACACACAACTGCCTCCAGGTGGTAATTGCATGCAGGGAGGACTACAGGCACTGTTTAAATATTAACCATGTTTTAATAGATGGCATTCCTGCACATCCATTATTTGTTTGTTTTCTGTTGTGGTTGTTCTGTTATTCACAAAAGAAATAAGAAAACATATGTATCATATTTTTATAACAATCTACTACAGAGTAAGGTACAAAAGAACACTTCTGGAAACAGCAGAAGCCAGGCCTGCACCACTGAATTCCTCATCCAGTGGTAATAATTATATCAACAGCTGGGAATTAAGAACAAGAATATACAGTTTGGAGGACGTAGCACACAATTATAGTTTGCTTCTGTATTTGGTACCAATATAATAAATATATAACAAAGGTGCACTTGTTCTAAAAATTAAACTGAAACATTCTTGTTGGTTAGATACTGCACTTTCAGTACTGCACATCACCTAATTTATTTTATTTTATTTTATTACAAAAGAAGGTAACTTATGCAATGTTTAATAAGAAGAAAACCAAGAGTACACGCAAACCCGATTGTAGAAAAAGAGGAAAGAAACCAACAAAAAGCTAGAACACTTTCCAAAACATCCGCTCCTCGACTTGCACAACCAAAGAATGTACCCAGTTCTGAGACAATTTCAGCACCAGACCTGTCTGGACAGCTCCCGGATCCTCTGTGAATCCTGAAAATGCCACAAGTCAAAGGTGTACAGATGGGGGAGCAGGGCAAGGACTAAAGCAGTAGATTCTTTCTTTTTCTTTCTTTCTTTCTTTCTTTCTTTCTTTCTTTCTTTCTTTCTTTCTTTCATTTTTCTTAAAACTCATTTATAGACGTTTAATGAACTTATGCTCGGCCAGCGAGGGACATTTCTAAAAGTAAATTAAAATGCCTGGTCCTGGAAAAGAGAATGGTTAACTAAAGGTGAGAAGAGGGCTGACTGGAGAGCGGTACCTGTCATAAACGTTTTTCTGGGACAGTCTCTGGCCTCCTGAGGTCCTGGTGCTTAATGTTTACGTTTTCTTTATAATATACTATTGCCTGAGTCCGGCTGAACGTGGGAATGGGGAAGGGAGGGAAGCTGAAGGAAAAGTGGGGGTGAAGGGGAAGAAAGGTAACTGAACCTTAACTTGACAGCTATGTACAACATACCAGGCCCCCTCCACTCCCTTTGTTCAGGGAGTCAACGCCTTTTACATGTTTGGTAGCTTGTGCGGTCTCTCCTCCGTATTGTGGGGGCGCAGGGTGGAAAGGGAAGATGTGTCCTTCACTGACAATGAGAACTTATGTGATTTGTCATGCGCTTGGATCGTGTTATTAATATTATAATAATTACTATAAATAATAATAATAAAGTATTATTATCAGCGTTATTTCTTCTTCCGAGACTTTCCTCGCCCAATATTTACAAATACCGCACAGTGCCTCGGCGGAGGAGAAAAAGAGTAGGGGGAAGACAAATAAGGAAAGAAGGAAGAGGAAAGGGAGGCCACAGGAAAGTGGAAGAGGAAGGCCGGAGAAAAAAGAGCAAGGACGGCAAAGATGCTGGAAACGAGGAAGGGAAGAGGAGAGGGACTAGACAATCAGGACAGTACCACCGTTTGCAAAAGGCCCTCGCCAGCTGGGTCCAAACAGGAGGAGGCTGTGTGCGCTCCTTGCGGACTGGGGGCCGGTGGTGGAGGCGGAGGAGCACAGGGACTCTGGCACGGGAGGCCAGGGGAAGAAGAGGCGTTGGATGAGGCGCAGAAGGCAGCGTCCCCTCCCTGCTTCTCCAGCCGGCTTTCTTTTGCTTGGTTTGGGGCCTGGCCGCCCTCGGGTTGGGGAAGCCCCCTGCCGCCGCGGTTGCCGCTGCAGTGATCCCGCTCATATTCCTCCTGAGCCCTCTGCATCTTCCGTTTCTTCATCCTACGCTTGTGGATGTGGAAGGTGGAGAGGGACAGCACGATGAGGCAGAAGATGAGGGTGACCAAGACAATCAGCACCAGCGTGGAGGAGAACGAATGGAAGAGCTGCTGTCCCACCTGCGTGATGCACGTGCCGCCGCCGCCTCCTGCGCCCGGGCCACGGGCGCTCGCGTTGCCCGTGCCGCTGGCGTTGGGGGAAGCAAAGGTCCGGTTGAGGAGACACGGCGGCAGCGCCAGCCTCAGCTCCTTGGGCTCCCTTGCACTCATCGGCGCTGGGCTGGGAGGGGCCAGGCACACCAGACTTCCTCTTCTGGGCACACGGTTCCCACCAGCCAAGAAGAGGACGGAGCCCGCGCCACCCAAAATTACTCCCTCGTGTGGGAGGGGATGCGCTAGCGAGCGAAGGACTGAGGGAGCAACTGCGGGCAAGCAAGCCGGCCAAGGAGCGAGCGGTGCCCAGGAGATCCTCTCCGGCCCCGCCTCGAACGCGTGTTCGCGCGCCCTTTTCCTTTGCCAAGGCACCAGGCTGCAAAGAGAACAGGCTTAGTTAGGATCCCAGCTGCTGCCCGGGGGAGCGCTGAGAACCGGAACGATCACCGCCACTGCAAAGCGGCCCTCTGAGCACACTGCCTCAGCTGGGCGCCGCCCGTCTTCTCCGCAGCCCGCGGACCCCAGCCCGCCCGCCCGCCCCTGGCCACGCACCAAAGCCTCCAGTTCCGCGTTCGCGCCACTTTGCTGGGAAGAGGGTCTGCGCCGACACCGCGGAGATGCCGATTACTCAGCAGATAAAGCAGCCACCCTGAGCACTCGACAACTTTCTAATCGCAACACACACTCAGCCACGTCGGAACGCGGTCCCTGCTTCCCAGAGCGCCGACTGTCCTCTTTCCGGAGCCCTCTCAATGGATGTCTTCGCCTGGATCCTACCTTTCCCAGCACCCACCCCGGGCCGCCGAGCCGGCCCCGGGTACGCAATCTTCCCTTCCCTTCCCTCCCCCTCCAGACTCTCGCTCCCTGGACGTTGGCAGATCCCTTAGGTCCCAATCCCATGGGGGTAACCCTGGAGCCACATCCCATTCCGCCTCTGTCCGCGGCTGAGGCTGACACGCAGGATCGCGCTCCATCCTTTCTCCATCCTTCTTCCCTGGTACCTCCCCAACCCCCCCGCCCCCCCTCCACAACACACACAACCAAAAAAAAAAAAAAAAGCTGAAGCACCTTTCTTTCTCAGCTAAAGCACATCCTTGCAAACGCCCCCTTCTCCACATCTCTCTGTGCCCCCCACTTGACAGTATCCTGCTTCTTTCTAAGGGTGCTGGAAATGAAAGGGGGAGGGTTCCCGCCTGCAAAGTTTGGGGAACAGACCTTCTCTCGGGCCTTCCCAGTCCCAGCCCGAGGGCCCTGAGGCTCTTCCCGGGGAACAGAGCCAGGGAGATCCGTAGCGCGCAGCCGAGCCCCCTTGCCGCTCTCAAGCGGCAGCTGCAAACTGTTGCACTGCGGAGCAGTGAGGCGGCGTGCAAGCCCGGGCCGGGGCAGGGGCGGGGGCCGGAGCTACGGCCAGGGGTGCCTGCGCAGGCCGCCGGGGCTGTCCTACCCGCTCGCGCCCGGCCAGCCGGCCTCCTGGAGCCTTAGACGCACCGTGTCCCTTACCTGGGGCCGCCAGCTGGCTGCAAGGAGGGAGCCCCGCCGCGCGGCTGCAGTGAACGGCTGCAGAAGGCGCGGAGTGAAGGGGCCAGAGACCAAGCCGCGCTGTCGCCGCCGCCGCCGCTTCGGGGAGCTCAGCTCGCAGCCTATTGCCAGAGAGGCCGGTGACGTCAGGCAGCCACCGCCAGGGCTCCGAGCCACCCCTCAGGCCCCCACCCCACCCTCATACCCCCAGCACCTCGTCCTGGCAGAGCCAGCCTCTGCCACACACGTTCCCGGTTCCCTGTTGTTCCCCTACTCAGGGGCTGAGCAATAACCCCCATCTCCACCCTGTGAGCAACCCACCTTCCGCACTCCTCTGCTTAGGAAGGGCTGAAGCTTCAGTTCTCTGGCTGCCCGATTCCTCACCCTCCACCCTTTCCCACGTGGTCCCAAGCACACATTTTTACACTCTAGAGATCCATCTCCCCTCAGGGCACACAATAGATTTTCTCCCTCTGCTGAGGGGGATCTTCCCCTTCTCCAATCCTGTTTACGCTGGCCTGGCTCTGAACAGAAACAGTGCATGAGAAGGGCATTTCTGAACACAAATGTGGCCGAACCTGAAATACAAATCTGAACATGTATTTAACATCAAACAATCTAAACGAACCGTTTTCCTCTCCAGTAAGATCAGAGTCTCCAAATTACCTTTCACTCCACCCGACTCAGGATCCTCCTCTCTTCCCTCACACACTCATCTCCAGGCCCAAGACCCACTCCGTGTATTAAATACTCCTATTTTGACAATCTAGCCACTCATGAGCACACAAAGCTCACAAAAGGCTTATAAGGCAGGAAGACGAAAATCACTCAGAGGAGTGCAGAAATGAAACCCTATGAAAATTCCAGGCATTGTGCCTCTTACAAAGTACCCCTTCATGGCCCTAATACTTGTTAAAGTGTTTGGTGCTTTTCTGTAGTATTAAAAATAGCCTTTCTGCACAATGGATAGGACTTCCTGAAAGAGTCTCATCAGCCTGCCTAAATCTGGGCAGAGACTAATCAACTATTGGTTTAGAACCCTTGGGAGAATATGAAAAGTGCATTTAATTACAGTAGCCAACTTCAAAATAAAGTATTCTCATATGTCTACTGTAGAAAACAGCAGTCTCAAAGATATTGTATGGTCTTTGAAGGCATTCAGGTGTCTTAATAAATGTACATTTCCTTCTTCCCTTACTGTTTTGTTTTCTTCCCATCTTTGAGTCCAACACAGTGCCTGTGTAGTACTCACTTGCTAAATTCAGTGCTGCAGTATACGTGGCTGCTTTTTCCTGCTATGCCTCAGAATTGAGAGAGAAAAACAATGGCTGATGCTCACCTATCTGCTTGCATTTGCAAGCAGAGGGTTTTGTAAGAAAGACAGTTTGACTCGCGAGGTAACGGTTATCTGTAATCTGGGGGTCCCTTCTTCTGAGCCTGTGTTGCTATCTAGTCCTACTCCAACTTCTCCTTTTCCTCTCCTTGCCCATGACTTATATACAGAGAAAGAAATACATCATTTCTCCCCCAAATTCTTTCATTTGTTTGAACAAAAGTCATCAACTTTTTCTTCATAATTGTTTCAATTAAAAAAAGTATCTCTACTTAAGCTAATAGTATAGCTTAAGCATTAATAGTATAGCTTAATAGCAGTACATGCTGAATAATACATGGTTTCTTGAGAGCACGGATTGATGCCTTTGGCTGCCAGAGTCACACAATTAATGACAGCCAATGACCCCAATGCTGGTTTAACTTTCTTGCCTGGAATGAGGACACCTAATGCCCTGTAAAAGACACCTGCCACATTTGGACATTCTGAATTCGATGGGCTCAAGGGCTAGAAGGATGAGCCTTGTTTTCACTGTGATCACTACATGAGACTTCACTATTGATGCTTGACATGCAATACCCCATTTTTCACACTTTCTTTGTTCCTGAAAAGTTGAGTCTAATCTACATTTTGTAAAGCAAATTCAATTTTGAATACCCCAAAAAGAGTTTGGGCTATTTAAAGAGGCTCTTTAGAAAAGCCGTCTTTAAAGCAAAGAATTTTTTCATAATTAGAATTAACTCTCACTGGTCTGTTTTCCAAACTTGAAAAAATTAGTTGTCAGGTTCTCCCAGTGAGAAACATACACGCCTTCACAATATGTTATAATGAGATTACAATACGTATATAATGGGATTCCTTTCGCACACCAAGCTTCTAGGGCATGTGATTAGGCTGTCATTGTTCTTATTCTTTTGTTATAAATTATAATCATCTGTTATAGCACAAGTGCTAAAAGTGTTTGCACCATTTTACACAACCTATGAAAAGACAAGGTGATGTCTTGGAGAATTTACAATCTGCAGCAGATGAATGTGATCCACAAGACAATTGTATTTAACTGGAAATGATTTAGGTAGATTAAAGACATCAATTTTCAGGTCAAAAGCCCAGTACACTTTTTTTCCTTTCTCCTTCAAGAAGAATAGTCTGTAGGTTTATAATATGTTCTTACCCAGAGAATGAATGTGCTAAGCAGATAGACGTGGATATCATTGGGTAGTATGATTCAAGCCCCAAGAATACCAGTGGCAGCAAATATGCACACCTCTTGGTCTACAGGAATTGATCCCACTGAGTTGCTATATGATTTTGGCACATCTGGCACAATGACAAGACTTCTTCCATACAACTTGTTGCCACTGTTTTTGCCACGAAACTCCTCAGGTCACACTTGCAAGAGTGGAGGACCAAGAAGCCTATGGGACTCCCATAATCTCCTCTTGTGATGGGAAAGCCCCTCTGAACTCAGGCACATTCCATATATTCAGCAATATTTGCCCTCAAGTTTGATGTGGATCTCCAACTAGCTTAGACAGAAGTGCCACATGGGCACCTGGTACCTCAAACCAAACAAGCACTGAATCAATAATAATTACAACAGCAATAATAAGTGCTATTATTATTTGCAAAATGCCTCCTATGTACCAAGCTTACTAAACTCTCCTTGTAACATCATTAAACCTCAAAGTAACCCTGCAAGGTTATTTTTTGCCAGAATACAAAATTACTTATTTATTCATTCACTTATTTGCTCAACAAAAATCTTTGAGTACCTGCCATATGTCAAGTGAGGAAGCTAAAGCTCAGAGTAGCTAAAGACCATGCCCAAGTCACCTAATAGTATAGTGCTGGGATCAAACCCAAGCAAACTGATTCCAAAGTTAGTATTCTTTTCATGACTAGTGGTTTCTCTCTCACACACACACCCACACCCATATCTCTATTTCTACCTCTGATACAATTTTATCTCTATCTCTATCTACTGCTGATTGGAGGAATGTAAGAAAGTAAAACTAGAGAAAAGCAGAGCTGTTTAGTTGAAGCAGAGGAGGGGTGCTGAGAAGCCTTGTCACCAGGATCCTCCCCTCTCCCCAGAAGCAGTCCACAAGATGCTCCACATAATTCCTTGGACTGAGCAGAGTCCAGTTTGGAAACCCTTGTACTGCGCTAGGTCACCTAAGCAGGTTATTCTAGAACACGGTGCAGCATGATACATGCCAGGCTCCTTTCAGATTTACAGGGGCTTTTCCAGAGGCTGTTCAGGTGATCTTAACATTTTGCCTAATCACATATCTCGACTACTCTGGCTCCCTGAATACCTACAGAGATATGCTCTGTATGTTGTCATATTGCTGTTAAATCAACTACTGGTCCAGCCAGCAACTAATTAATAAACAAGGTGCTGAATGAAGCTCTTGACCTTATTCAAATTATCTAGTTTTTTTCCTGATTCATTCTTCTCATCTGTAAAATGAGAATAGTATCTTCATTACAGTGTTTATTTTAAGTACTGAGTATATACTAATCATTCAGTAAATGGTAGCTCTTTACACTGTAAAGCTATTACTAAGATTAATATTTTAACCATGACAATAGAAGCATTATACTGTTTGGGACATCAAAATTCAGGAAAATTTTTATAAGTCTGAGTATTTTTATGGGAGGATAACTATAAGGGTGAAGGGACTGAAAACAATAATAGATAATGAGCAACTCAAGGAACTAGGATTATGAATCCTAGAGATGGGAAGACATGGAGGATGCATCATAGAAACTTCAAATGTTTAGAGAATCATCAACAGAAGATGAATTTATCCTTCTCTAGGTACTCAAGAGAGAACTGAAACATAGTGGAATAGATATATGGTAGGAAGTATATTTCAATTCACTATTTCATAATTGAAAAGATGTTTTTCTATATGTAACAGGTTATAAACTAAACCAGCCATCTTCAGACTGGGGGACTCATATCCCTGGGAGTACACTAAGATTTTTCCAGGGGTATATGAGTATGTATAGTTTTAAAGGAATAATTTCCCAAATCCTCAACCTCTATGTGTACTTTTCCCCAAAATGTATCTATCTGAGGTTAAAACTTACCCTTTTTCACCTTTCCTTGTATTTCTCCTACTTTACAAAGGAAAAACCTATGTTCAAAAATCCTCAGTCTTACTATCATGCATTATTCAGGGTGTAGAAACCTTTAGGGAACCAACAAAGGAATACCTTGAGGGTGTATAACTCCTGAGGTAGTGACAGCAAAGCAAAAAGATCATCTGTAAGAACTATTGATGGGACAGTGCCTTATTTCATCCAGGTGACAGACTAATTTTAAGGCTCTATGTCTATTTATACATCGATTTATCTTAGAACTAGAATTTGGAAGTGAAATGGTTGTCACAGGGATACAAGTAGTTCAGTTTATTTAAATTGAAAAATGAATACAGATTTTTTCTCACAGAAAGTAAGCCTGATTTGTCTATTTGGATTGACAATTTGCACTTGCCTGATAGTATGGAAGACATATTATACAAACTGAATGAACTAAATCTATCAATCTGGATGTTTTGACAAAATATATTTAAAGTACATATGTGATATGGAATATGCCAGAAATTACATTCTTTGCAACTGTTAACTTATGATTAAAAAGTTTTAGATGTCAAATTAAAATGTGCAAAGGGGTCTATGATTCTCCAAAATTATTTTAGGGAGTATTCAGGCAAACAAAACAAAACAAGTTTGAAGATTTCTATTCCAAAGTGTCCACTCCCTTGACACTGTCTAGAAGGGCTCAAGCATAAACTAGATGCATCAAGGGTGTCATAAAGTAGATGTCTTCCTAGAGTAGGAGTTTAAACCAGGTGGCTTCTCTAATTTTAGGAAGGTTTGGGAGCCCACACACCTTTATATACCCATCAGGGCATTTCTAATTTCAAGCTGCATAAGTATATGCTTCATTCTTTATACTTCATAATAAAAGCATTCTCCATTCAAGTCTCAGACCCGTTTATATCTGAATATTTGCACAGAAAGTCAAGGTTCCTCTTGCTACATTATCCTTGACTGGGAAACATTCATTCAATGAATATTCACTGTGTGCCTAACATGTGCCTCAAATTGTTCTAGGTGCTTAGTACATCAGTGACCACAAGAACGCCTCTGTAATCAGGAACTTGCATTCTAGTTACATACACGATCACATTCTGGTTTTCTAGGCAAAGGTAAAGAATGTTTAATATTCCTCTTTTTTTCTAATATTTTTAAATGAAATATCATGTGTGTCAAAGAACAGAAGAATGTAAACTAGGTAGACTGATGGATGTAAAGCTAAGAAGTTGATGGGTTAGGACCAGCAAATGTCAAATAATTCTTAAAATCTTTGTGACCAGCAGCTCCTAGAAAATGAGAGTTTTAGTTCATGATCAGAAACCCACTGGCATATGCTTCTTTCAAGTGCTGCAGGCTGTGAATCTGCCTTTCATGAGAAAGATAAACAAAATATTTCCACCATGAACAAAAAGATATGCCTAAACTAGAGTTTCTCGATCTTGGCAGTATTGGCATTTGGGGTCAGATAATTCTTTGCTGTGAGAGGTTGTCTTAGGCATTATGGACTGTTGGGGTAGGAGATTAAGGATTAAGTTCCCTGATTATTCAATCAAAAACTAATCTAAGTACTGCTGTGAAGAGATTTTTGTAGATGTAATTAAACTCCCACAGAGTTGACCTTAAAATATAGAGATTACTCAGATAAGCCTGATTTGGTTAAGTAAACCCTTTAAAAGTAAAGAGTTTTCTTGGGCTGGTAGCAGAAGAGGAAGTCATAGATTCAAAGCAAAAGGGGGATTCAACATGCTGTTGTTGACTTAGAAGATGGCAGGGGACATGAACAAACTAGTGTGGATGTCCTTTAGGATCTGAGAATGTCTGACATCCAGCAAGGAAATTGGGACATCAGTCTTACAACTGCAAGGAACTGAATTCTGCCAACAACTTGAATGATCTTTGAAATGGACTCTTCCACAGAGATTGCATGTAAGAGCCCAGCTTGGTCAACACCTTGATTTCAGCCCTGTGAGACTCTAAGTAGAGAACCTGCTTGAATACCCCTCCCAGTCCCCTCGGACTTCTAACCAATGGAGCAGTGAGACAATACATGAGTGCTATTTTAAGCTGTTGTGTTACACAGCAATAGGAAACTACTACATATGTTTAACAGTGTTCCAGGTCTCTTCCCACTAGATGGCCTCAGTACCACTCTCCAGTTGTGACAATCAAAAATATCTCTAGACATTGTCAAATGTCATGGGGGTGAGGGTGCAAAATCACCCTGGTCGAGAACCACTGGCCTAGACATACAACTTCTCTCTGCACAGTTAAGAACCAATGATTCAAAGGAAGAGATGGGCATCTTGAACCCTACCCATATTTTATGACAATTTCAATTATTGTTTTCTCTGAGTTACTGAATTTGACCAAGACAGAATCTGATGTAGAGTGAGGAATGCTGTAGTAAATCAATCTGTAACAAATTTAAAAAATATTAGGTCCCAGGGATCAATCAAGAGTGTTTGGAGGAGTATAGCTTTGGATTTTGTTTTCTATAACACAAAAGCTCACAGTAAGAGAGAAACACTTAGCTCAGGTCACAGAGCTGTTGGTGGTCACACAATGTTCGATGATCTGGAAGATTCTGATGGAACAAATGATAATAAATGACTTATTCCACATTGTGGGTGACCATCTCAATTCCTCCTGTTTCTCTCTTCCTTATGAAGCAAACATTACTGTATTTATTTCGAGAATCAAGAAAGAAAGCCAAATGGCCCCATGGTTTTCAAACTTTATCTCCTGTACATTTTTTTTCGTTGTCTATATGTCCTGTTATGCTTGAAAAAGCAAACAAATGAAGCAATGTGAATATGGCTTTAAAGCATTTGTCAACCCTAAAGTATGACTAACTAGGAAAGAAACACATGAGACAGCTTAGATTTCTTCCTGTACTCTAAGTTACCTTTCCTCTACATCAGTTGCTGTCAACTATGTTTTTATTACTGTAACAGACCATATGGGGAATAGACAAAAGCAATAATGAAGTAGTAGAAGGGGCATGTTGAAGAGGCACACGACGTAATCAAATGAATCTGTTTTTTTGTTTGTTTCACTGGGTCTTTAGATATTGTCCAGAAATATCTTCCTTGCAACTGAATGAAAATTTGGTAGATATCATGACTTTTTGAATCAGTTTTAGTTAAAAGACACTCTTACATCCTTTTAAATCAGAACACAATGTCAATTCAGTAATTAGACTATCTAATCTAAAATACTTACAAAAATTCAAAAACTGATTAATCATACATTTTCTCTTTCCTCACAGCTTGGGCTTATTTTAAAATGAAAGCCTAGAACCATAAAAAGTAGTATTTGGCTTCTTGTCTATTTCTCTGGCTTATATGTCTCCTCTTTTTCCTCACTTCCCATCTTTAGATTGCTAGATAGTTTCTTTTATCTCTGGAGTCAAAACAAAGGAGAGGGAAAATGGTAAAGGGATAGGAAAATTTTACTTAGACTGGTTCTGTCCCAATATGCCTTTACAATCCTGGGTCCCGATAGATGTCCAGGTTGACTCAAGATGGAGAACCTCCTCCTTGACCTGTTGACATTCAGCCCTTTGTTCAGTTGTCACCAGTGACTATTTCTTCACTCTCAGGAATCTATTCAGGTTTTTGCAGCTTAATCCTAAAGGAAAACTCTAGGAAAGAGTGTTCAACACCCATCCAAGAATTCTCCCACCTGAGGAGAAAGGGAGCTGGATATTTATACACCAAGTGCTTCTTATTTGCTGCAGGCCATCCTTTTCCAAGCTTCAAGTAACTATCCCAGTAACATGTTAGCATCAACTATAGGAATCCTTCCCAGTACATTAAAGCTGATGTCATGGGTGAATGTATCCATTTCAAAATCCTCTGTATCCAGTCTTATAGTCCTCCCTGCTGGGCTGGTACCCTCAGAGTCCACTTTCAGGTATGTTCTCCTGATTCTGCTGGGACACAAGAGCCAAGCCTTATAGCTCTTTTGAGATGATTCCTTTTTTCCTGGAGCAGGGAATGTATTTTCCCAGGAGTTCAATCTGAGTTTTTATCCTAGTTATTGTCCTGGAATCTGTGAGTGGGGTAGAGGTAAACCTTGAAGATTAGTATCATCTCATGAAGAGTCTGCCTCTTATAATTTCTCTGCAATGAAAAAATCTGTTATCTTATAACAATGGGGAGTGAACAATTTCTGTAGGCCCAGGGGTTCAGGAAAATCTGCAGATTCAAAGTTTTCAAGTACATCTCCCCATCTCAGTTCTCAGAGCCACACTCCTTCCCTATCAAGGCCCCAATTTTTGCATAAGAGACTTGTCAGGGCTGAGAATTAAGTTTTTGAAATTCTACCTCTTCCACTCAGGTCTGCACCCAATTTTCAGCTGGATCTGCCCTCCGGCTACAGGAAATATTGTCTCTTTTAATGCTGTATTAGTGGTCTTCTGGGATTCACACTGAGAATAATTTGATGGTTGTTGAATTGAGTTTGTCACTTTTTTTCCCTTCAGTGCCACTGTGACAACAATAACCAATTCCACAGTCCTCATAATTACCATTGCCACTATATCTAAAAATGTGAGATACTGTATAAGCTTATACTCCATTCCAATTCACCACAGATGAGAATATTTATAATTGTGATGCTCAGCATGCCAAGGATTATCATCACCTCTCTTATCACCCCCAGTAATGGGGCCCTTTTTGTGATTTGGTTGACAAGTTCCAGAATCCTTTCATAGTGGTGTTCTTCCTTGGACCTCCTCTAGTGCCAATTGTCTTAGTTTGAGTTCCTCCAGAAGTAGACCCTGAGGCAAGGATTTGAATGCAAGTAGTTTATATGAGAGTTGCAGAGAACACCAGCAGGATAATGAGGGAAGAGGAGACAACCAGTGAAGAGCACAACACAAAGCCAGCTGCCACTAGAGTTTCATTCATGTCCACAGGGACATTTTGGGAGTAGTGTCAAACACATGCCTCAGAATTAGCCCAGCTTAGAAACAAGGGAACTGTGGTATTTGTATGTACAAATACACCTCAGTCTCACACTTCAAGTCAATCTTGTTCTAAGATGCTCCAAGGAGGAATTAATTCCCCAACACTTCTGGTCTACTTCACCCCCAGGCAGAGTAGCCCTCTCCATTTCTAGAAAAATCCTTAGGACTGGAGTTACTATGAGCAAATTGAAATGGAAGGGCCTAAGGGATATGTGTGAAGCACCGGTGGCATCTGCTACAAGCTCCTCCGTGTGGCCTAATCAACTCCATCAGAAAGGTTCATGTACCTTTGCCAGATGAGGTCCAGACACACAGATTACTGAGATCTGAGCAACTCACCCCTGGTTCTACCACCAAAGCAGTCTGTCAGACTTTTCTCTTCTAGATTTCCTGCCTGAAAATCAGACCCAAGTCAACGGAGCCCCACCTTCCCACCAACTTCTACAGTAACATATACATCTAGCTCCCCAAAGGGCCACATAGAAGGACACCCCCATTTGTCTGAGGCAAAGGATGGGAGGAGTAAAGACATTTAACACAGCAACAGCCAACTCCTAGGAAATCTTTTCACCCATCTTCCCACCTTTCCCTATTATGACCCTTTTTTACATCTTTGATATGTTTAAGGAACCAAGGATCATGAAGGTGGTTATTGAATATTCCTATTATAAATTATCACACATAAATATGAACGTGAGTCTTACATTCTCTTTGGTATTTGGTATCTTCTAACTCCACCCCTCAGTAGACATGGAGAGAATTCTAGTCTAATACTCCCTTACAGTAGCAGTTGAGATTATAGCCTCAACCAACACTTCTCTCAGAACAGTCTTTGGAGCTAACAGAGCATGTGGAAATTTTTCAAAATGATTTCACAAAAGATGGCAATGAGGGAGGGAGGGGATCATGGAGGGCACTAATATTTACCATATACTGGGCATTTTACATGTATTTCCTTTTCATCTTTACAACAGCTCTGCAACCTAGGTTTGGTTATTCCCACTTGTGTGGTGGACTTGGGCTTAAGTCATATCCAGAGCACATATACTGTTAGTAATTGGCTAGGCCCAGACTAAAATGCTTGATTTGTCTGGATCCAAAGCACACAATCATTCCATTATACCAGGGAGACAGATCACTAACTCTAAATGCTACCAGCAACCACGGATAAGAAATAAATGTATGAGTTATATATATATATATATATATATATATATATATATATATATATATATATATATATGTATATCTTATATCAGGATATAAGAGAGTAAAAACAGCTAGCCAGGGAGAGCACATCTCTGTGCTGACCAAACAAACCACCTTGACCATGAGCTGGATAATACACATGAGCCCCTAGTTTGCTGATTCAGACCAACTTCAGTAGCAGATTTGAAACCAGACAAACTTAGGTATAGACCCCAGCTCAGCCACCACTAATTCTGAAAACTTTGAATCATCTAATCTCCGTGAGCCTCAGTTTCTACCTCTGTAACATGGGGAGAACAAACTCCTACGTTTTAGCACGAAGTCAACTTTTAAAATATATGTTTTAAAACATATATTTTTATGTTACTTTTTTTACTTCGAAGCACACAGAAGGCACTTGGCAAATGGAAATTCTCATAGCCTCCAATGTATAGTGGGATTCTAGTCCAGCCTCCCTTTCCTTTCTCCAAACCTCCCTCTCTATTCTTAATGATTTTATAACATAGAAAAGAGAAGTAGATGATGGGAACATCCAAAGTACTTAAGGGATCTACACAGATTTCATGGATTATTTGAAATTATGGAGGCATGATATCAGGACTGGTGACATATAATCAATCTTCACCTGACTTCAAGGCTGAAAGGTCAGAGGAATGCCATGTGGAAGAATAGAGATGGTCACTGCATACTCAGGTCTGATGGGTTAAAGAGAACAGGAAACCATTTGATCCATATTATTGGAAACATAGGTATATTTTCTTTCAAATAAGTTTGTGATCATTGTTAACATCAAGAAACTAAATATCAAAAAAGGACAGACATTCTAAAAAAAAAGTCTTAAATTATATCATTTTTGCATTACAGGATACATTTTGGCATGATTATGTTGATTTACAAATATCTTTCAAGTGTAATACTTTTATTCTTAGGAATTTGATTAGATAATCCAAAGAAACTTATTTTTCTCCTTCTTTAATAAAAAGAAAAAAGAAAACTCTTGGGATTATAATATCAGATCTCAAAGAACACCTCTTGCTCTTAAGATTTGAGTTTTCTGCCAAGGGCACTGAAACTTAATACACTGTAATCCATTATTTAAATCAGGTATTATGTCAACAGGAGCTCATTTGTTCCTCAGAACATTAACATAATTCAAAATTATCTCCACATCTGTCATTCTTTGCTAACAATAGCAAGCTGCCATTAAGTTCTCCACTACCATCTAGTTCACTAGTAGCCAAACTTAAAGAGAACTTAAGAAAGCTGATGTCCTTCCCAGACTCATAGTAAGTTGTCACTTAAACAGTGACAGGCCAGGAACCCTCTTTATCTGCAATAAAGAGACACAGGGAGAGAGAGAGAAAGAGAGGGAAAGGAGCAGAGCCTGTAGATCCTAATGATCTGATGACCTGGCACAGCTCGTTTATAACATTTACCACATTCCTAAAATTACTTACCAACATGTACAACTCCTTCATTGGACAGCAAGGCCCTGGAAGGAAGGCAACATATTTGATTCCTCTTCTGTACTGTCTAGAATAAATGCGTCATAAATAAATGCCTCATACATACTCATTTCCATTAATGGCTTTTAACTTCCTTCCAAAAGTCGTGCATACAAAGAACTGAGCAGATGGATTTGAGTTTTGCTTCTTCCATGTTCTCTGGTTCATCTTCCTATGGAGGTGATGATGAGGATCAAAGTCGTCGTAAGAGGAAGCAGTAGCAGGAGGCAGAGACAGAGCTCCCAAAGAGCAGGGGGTGGAAGTATATCTTTTCTAAAGCACTTTCTGATGTATCCTTATTCTACACCCTAGAGAAAGAGCTCTAGAGAAAGAGCTGAAGGCAAGGAAGATATCAGCAGAAAAGGGAAAGGGGACAAGTAGTCACTGAACAACTACTATAATATACAGCATTTGCAAACATTTAATCCTTGGAAATACCCCTATGGGTTAGAGAATTATCTCCATTTTATAGATGAAGAAAATAAGAGATTAAATAATTTGACCAAGGGCGCACAACTACTAAGAGATGAAGTCAGGATTCAAACCCAAGTCTGCCTGTCTGCAAAGCCTGCTCTTTTCATCAGTTCAGGTGGATATATCCTCCACTGGCTAGGCCCCTGACCCCAGGAGTGGCTACACTTGGCTTGGCTCCTTGAGCCCCAACAGTCAGGAGATTCAAGTATTAGAAAAAGCAGGGCTGGTGTGGCCTGGAGCATTTAATCACTAGGACCCAAAGGGCTAACTTGCTCTTTTCTGAGCCTATGGGTACTGTGTTTTCAATGATCCAGCACCCAGCAGGCGAGCTATAGTCAGTATTATATAATGCACAAAGTTCCTATTATTTGTTTCTGTACTGATAAAATGTATATTAAATATTCTACCAAGCCTTATATAATTTACATCTGTTTATTTGAAAGCCAATTGTCAAAAACAAAACTCACAAAGAATTTGCTTTCACCTCTTTCTTCCAGCCAGAGCTTTAGTTCTGTTTGAGAGGTCGAGTAGGACCATTCTGAAATCTGAGATTTTCTCCTTACGCAGTCCATCCTCTCTAAAGATTTGGCAATAGAAGCTGTCCTCAGATGATTTGCAGGTTGGAACTTGAGACCTGCCTATTCCTTGCTTGTTTCATGTGAAGAGCAGAAACTCCAAACACCACCTAACAGAGGAAATGGGATCCCAGGGGATTCAAAGGTAACTCCTGGCTGAGGCCTGCCTGAATCTTGCTCTCCTACTACACTTCCTCCTACAAGAAACCTCTCTTAACAATCTCATTAAGGGCATCAGTTCTTTTAAGCATTCTTTAACATTACCTTCCTGTGGGCTGCATAATCCCAGGGGGCAGAACTGGGACCAGTGAGAGGCTGATTTTGATTCAACATACGACCTAGTTCTCAAATAATTATTGTTGAATGGGGAAGTAGTTGAATTGGCAGAGATTTGAGATTGAACTCTATTAACTTCTAAGATTAAAGTTAAAATTCCATGATTTAAAAATTTTGACTAACCAGTAGCTCTGCAGGGCCTAGGGGAAGGGGACATGGGAGAGCAAAGTTCAGTGAGATGTTCAATCCTAGAGGGCTGCGACTTAATGGTCCTCTTAGTACAAAATCCTCTAAAGTACAACATGATCCTGAGTGCCTGAAAAAAGGTTTGCAGAGGGTCAGAACCCAAATGGGCTTCAAGGAGAACAACTTATGAGAGAAGGAGCTGTATGTTGGAGGTCACTGAAGAATCAATTACTATGAGCTCAGTCCTGATTCTTTAAATCAGAAAGTAAGAGACAAGCCCATCCCACCACCATTCCCTGCAAATGAAACAAATCTCTGTGGGTAGAATCACAGATTATAAATCACTAAAGCTAGAGCTGAGGCAGACTCAAAATCAGAAGCTTGTAGAACAAAGTCAGGGGGAGTTTAGGAGTGGGAAGGCAGCATGGTGAAGGTATGGAGCAAGACTAGTCTAGGCTGAATCTCCTGGGCTCTGGATTCCCACTACAGCCTTTGTGTTCTGCCCCACCTTGAAGCAGCAGGCCCACTCAACACCAGAGGTAATGACCACCTGCACCTTGACACTGTTGAGGTTCAGTCCTACTGAGTAGCTTCCTGAAAAAGTGCTATAACCTGGTCATATTCTCCTACTCCCTTGAATTTAGCATCTCCCAGAGATAGCTGCTGATATCAGGATAGGAAGGTATGTGACAACTTTGTAGAATATTTTCAATGATTAAATGTCAAATCTACTTTCCCTGTCACTTGATCTCTCTGCCTCCTTTTTGATTTAACATGACACTGTGGCATTCATTCTGTCTGACCTTCAGAAATAGCAGAAAGCTTTAGAAAAGGCATAGGCTTTGGGATCTGCTAAACCTGGGTCTGAAATATGTCACTGCCACTTAACCAACTCTGCAAACATGGATTTATTTTTTAAACTCTCTGAAACTCAACCTTAAATTTGTTCTTCTACAAAGTGGGAATCATAATTACTCCCAAGAAGGGTTCAGAATTGAGATTGATGAGAATTCAAGGGGAAGGGTTGTATGAGATCCCTACAGAAGTTCAGGAAATGTTTGCTCTCTGCCTCTTCCCTCTTTCTGTGCCCCTGTAGACTACACAATGTCCTTTAAGAAGCCAGATTACTCCCACAAGTTGTGACACTTTGAAAATAGATCACATTTTCAATGATAGCTATGTGATCCATATAAAGTAAAGCATGTTCTGCCAACTAAATAAATAAAGGAGAGCGTGTACTCATTCTTGTTCTAATTTAATCTGCCTGAGTGCCTGAAGATTTTTACGAGGTAAATATTGTTTTCACTCAGACCTTGGTGCAGCATTCCCATTGAATTTGTCTCACTTCGTCCTTTTGATGTCATGCTGATGCCTTCCTAATAGACTGAAAGCTCTGTGTTGAGAAGAGAGATTAGTGAGATCTAATAACCAGTAAATACCTGTCTACTCTGGACGACCAGAGAGTGGGATGTTCTGAGCAACTTGCTGTTCTGTCCAATAAAGAGTTAGCACATAACTCTGAATTACCAGTTTCAAAGATAGGACTTATCACAACACATGACCAGTCCTAACACACTGAGGTAGTTGGTAATTTGGGACCTCCTTGGAGGCTGGGTGATGTGGAGCTCGTGGGGAGGAGTGGTGACAGCTCTGGCTCACATAAGAGAGTGAGCAGAGCTGTGTGCTCACGTGCTCTGGAAATGCTTTGACAGCACCTTTGATTCTGATGTATTTACTTGTTACTTGTTTCATCCTCATGAAAATTTAGAAATAAAAAATTTGTTCTAGGCTTTCTTCCATGACATTTAAAAAGTATTTACATATAATGCTCAATTTGACAATTCAGTGAAAAACAACTGCTTGTGTCCAGTGGGTCAGTGATTAATGGTTCAGTACAGGCCACACCTTCCCACCCTTGGCTCCATGAGGATAAAATACTGCCTTGATAGCCAGATACTTTATTTATTTAAAAGTAACTTTATTCTTTTAAAAAGAATGTAAAATATTTAGAAAATACTGCCAAAAGGAATCAAAAAGAAAGAACATATCTGTAATATACCATTTGGAGATGCTCACTACTAATACTTTGAGAGTTTTTTTCTAGGCATAAATAAGACATGCAGAACTTTTAAAAAATAGGTTCATGAAATATAAACTGCAGTGGTATCTACTCTTTTGCCTTCTCAACAATATGTCATGAACTATGTTAATATTCTTCCTCAACATATGTTTTAATGATTGCAAAGAATTCCACATATCATAAACCATAGTTTATTCTGAAAACTAGGAACACTCTCAAAGCAATGCTATTATTTATAAAGAAAAAAAACACTTTATGGCTAAATCTTTGCTTACAACCAAACTTATTTCCACTGGATTAATTCTTGGGAGTAGAATTGAAGAATCAAAGTCATTTTTTAAAAAACGTATATATTGTCAAACTGTTCTCCAAAGATTGAAACCAAAGTATACACTACACTAGCAGTATAATGCTATTTATGTGTCTGTTCCCAAGAAAATTGTGAAATTCTTGATGTCAGGGATTGTGTTATTCATCTTTATATCTTATATCTGTCTGTTTTGGACATTAAGTCACTGGAATATTTGTTGAATGAATAAATGATTTGATGACTCTCATTGTTTAAACGAATATGTAATATAAAGCAAGTTTGTATGTCTCTGAGGCTCAGGTTCCTCTTTTGCAAAATAAGAATTTGGTGTTATATGCTCTTTAATATTCTATGATTTCACATCTCTTGTGTAAAAACAGTGACCTAGATACCCTGGGAGAGATTACTGATATGTACAATATATAATGATGGTGATGGTACTTGTAAGCATATATCATAAGTAAGTCAATTATAATTGTATAGAAATATACACAAATGTGTATATTATCTGGGAGAATAAGGCTAGATGACATGATGGGAGATTCCAGGAAGATGATGTTCAGCTAAACACAAATCACCTGCTTTTTATCTTTGAAAACGGTCCATTTCCCACTCAGGAGTTTGTGTTTTATCGATATCTAAAAAACAGGAGGTAAAATCATCTTTAAATTCAGTTTCCATAAATAATTTCACCGAGGACAAGCAAACTTATCCCACTAGACTTTAGGAACATTTTAAGCACTTTTAAATTACCTGGGGTAAAACTGTATCTGTTGACTTACCTGCTTCTAGAGCTCCTGGCTAATTGGCAATGAATGTCTGTAGACCTGTCTCAATTCCTGGTGTAGAAATCACACCTACCTATAATTCTTCTTTCTCCAGGACATCCTTGCCTCACAAAAATATTTGGCTCCCACCATCACTTACTTTATTACTTTATTAACTAATTTGTGGTTATTTATTGAAAAAGTATAATGTGTCTTTTAAGCTACTGGGGGGAAATGAGGCAATGTGGTATATATTACAATGACAGGCATAAACATGATCCTTTGGACACATAGAGAAAGAAAACACATATCTCTGGGGTTCAGGGGAAGCCTCACAGAAGATAATGCTTGTAAATGATGCTTAAAATAATTCTTAGAAAATGAGCTCAAGTGTGCCAGGTAGATGGAATTGTATGGGTGACAGTGTGAAGAAGAACAGGATTCAAGCATAGATAAAGCACCGAAAGTCACAGAAAGGAAGCAGAGAATGGGGATTCAACTCCAGCTGGTAGTTTTCCTATTAGTCTCCCCCAACCCATGCTTCTCTCCACCCCACCGTCACAGTTGCCCTCACACAGGGTTACTCATTGAGAAGTAGAAGTCCTGACTCATTCTCCTCTCTTTGTTGTATTTCCTGTTGTACTTCTTATTGCTCTCCAGTTGTGGTCAGTTCTATGGCCACTGCTTAATCCTAACTGCTTCCACTCTGCTGCTCTGGATGGACATTGGAGATTCAGCCTCTATAGCATTATGGGTCAATTAGTCTCAAAGTTGTAGCCATCTTACTCTTTGAGTTTAAGAACTGCCCTGATCCGGGGAGAGAGGCCTTTCTTTGTTTTGTTTTGTTTTGCTTTTCTGTTTTTTTTTTGGGGGGGGGGGCATGAAACTCCTTTATTTATTTATTTTAACATATTTATTGGAGTATAGTTGCTTTACAATGGTGTGTTAGTTTCTGCTTTATAACAAAGTGAATCAGCTATACATATACATATATCCCCATATCTCCTCCCTCTTGTGTCTCCCTCCCACTCTCCCTATACCACCCCTCTAGGTGGTCACAAAGCACTGAGCTGATCTCCCTGTGCTATGCGGCTGCTTCCCACTAGCTGTCTATTTTACGTTTGGTAGTAAATATAAGTCCATGCCACTCTCTCACTTCATCCCAGCTTACCCTTCCCCCTCCCCTTGTCCTCAAGTCCATTCTCTACATCTGTGTCTTTATTCCTGTCCTGCCTCTAGGCTCTTCAGAACCTTTTTTTTTTTTTTTAGGTTCCATATATGTGTGTTAATATACGGTATTTTTTTTTCTCTTTCTGAGGCCTTTTTAGAGCAATGTCAATCACTGTTACACTAGGAGATTCCTTCTGGGATCTGGTACCATGTTTCTAAATGCTGCACACATTTTCCCCACTCCTCTTAGCAGATGACACATCCAGAGACCAACCTTGCTTAGCCATTAAATGTTTCTGAATCCACACCCAACCTTAAATCTTTTTATGTCTCAAAATAAGTGTTCTTACTTCTGCCCAACATTATTCTCTTCACTTGTGTCCTAAATGAGTGTTCCAAATTTGAGAAGCATAGAAATCACTAGAGAGCTTGTTAAAAATATAGATTCCCAAGACCCGCTCAGCTGAATTTAAACCCCCGAGGGTAAGAGTCAGGAATCTGAAATTTGACAAGCTCCCTGATAATCCATTTCTTTGTGGTAAAGTGTTTCATAAAAAAAAAAAAAGGGTCAGGAGAGGCTATGTATACAGTGTATATTCCAGGTGATCTAATGAAACCAACCAAGCTCTAGTGTGTGGAACAGCATTTGGGATCCATTTTTCTGGATTTCCATACCTTTCTGTCTCTTCAGGAGCCTCTTTTTAAGAACCAGCTGCTCTTGAAACCGAGCAGGACCCTGTGGGGCTCCTGGGCATGGAAGCCTTTCTGTGTCCCTCATTTCTTGTTTGTAGGGAGTAGAGCCTTCCCCTCCATGACCTTCCCTGAGTTCCAAAGGGTAGATTCGAACAGTTGTTAATCACAGAAGGGAGGGGATGCCGAGTCAAGGGAGGAGACCATCTGAGGCCAGACTAAAGGAGTGCAGGCCCTGGCCACACCTTGATCCTTATCAGCAACCCTGCCCTGAATCGTTGCTATAAAACTCCTCACCAAATCCCCTCGGGTTGGGACACACAGTTTTTTGAGGCATGACTCCACTGTGTCCCCCTTTGCCTGGCAAAGCAATAAAGCTATCCTTTTCTACTTCACCCAAAACTCTGTCTCTGAGATTTGATTTGACACCATTGCACAGAGGTTGAGTTTTCAGCATCACTCTCTTGGTACTTTCAGCTCAACTGCATCTCCTCTCCTGACCCCCTTCTCTCCATCTATCAGCTGGTTCAAGAATCTCACATAAATATGCCCTCTCTAGACTCCTCTTCCTACCCCTTACCTCTTGAATATCTTTGATAACTTACTTTCTTTCTAATGATAATTATGTAGGAAAGCAGTCTCACTTCACACCCTAAAATGCATGGCACCATTGTCTATCTCTATAATTTACACAAATGTTGTTGAGCTATAAAAATAATTTTGTTTCTTCCTTTGCTCAAGGTATTTTTGACATATGTCCATATTTCTATATATAAATCTATTTTATTTCTCTTGACTTTGTAATAGTATTCTATTCTATACATATACCACAACTTACTTACCCATACACTAATAAAGGACATTTTTATTATCTCTAATTATAGTGATTTCAAATTCTTTTGGATACACAGAAGTGGAATTACTGGATCATATGGTAGTTCTATTTTTAATTTTTTAAGGAAACTCTGTACTCTTTTCCATAATGGCTGTACCAACTGACATTCCCACCAAAATGGTACAAGTTTTCCCTTTTCTTCATATCCTCACCAACATATTATTATTACTTTTTATAATGGCCAAACTAACAGGTGTGAAGTGGTATCTTGTGATTTTGATTTGCATTTCCGTGATGCTTAGTGAGGTAGAGCACATTTTTATACAGCTGTTGTCCATTTGTCTGTCTTCTTTGGAGAAATGCCTATCCAAGTCATTTGCCCATATTTAAACCTGGTTATTTGTTGTTGGTTTTTCCCAATAAGTTGTAGAAGTTCCTTATATATTTTGGATATTAAGCCTTTATCAAGTATATGATTTACAAATATTGTCTCCCATTCCATAGGTTGTCTTTTCATTCTGTTGATTGTTTCCTTTGCCGTGTGGAAGCTTTTTAGTTTAATATAGTTCCACTTTTCTATTTTTTCTTTTGTTGCCTGTGCTTTTGTTGTCATATGCAAAAATCATGGCAAAAGATCATTGTCAAGAAGCTTTTCACCTATGTTTTCATCTATGATGTTTACAGCTTCAGCACTAATGTTTAAATCTTTAACACATTCTGAGTTGATTTTTGTGTATGATGTAAAATAAAGGTCCAGTTTCATTCTGTTTTATCTGGATGTATAGTTTTCTCAACAACATTTGTTGAAAAGATTATCCTTCTTCACTGGGTATTCTTGACACCCTTGTCAAAGATCAACTGATCATATATGTGTAGGCTTATTTCTGGACTCTCTATTCAGTTACATTGGTCTATGTGTCTGTCTCTATGCCAGTACCATAGTGTTTTAATTCCTATAGATTTGTAATATATTTTGAAATCGACAAGTGTGATGCCTCCAGCTTTGTTTTTCTTTCTAAAGATTGCTTTGGCTCTTCAGAGGTTTGTTTTGTGGGGTTTTTCTTAGTATGATTATTAAAAAAATTTTATTGGTCATCTATTTTAAATATAGCAGTGTGTACATGTCAATCCCAAACTCGCAAACTATCCCTCTCACCAATAGTCCCCCATGGTAACAATAGGTTTGTACTCTAAATCTGTGAGTCTGTTTCTCTTTTGTAAATAAGTTCATTTCTATAATTTTAAAAAAATTAGATTCCACATATGAATGATATCATATGTTATTGTCTTTCTCTATCTGACTTACTTCACTTAGTATGATAATCTCTAGGTCCATCCATGTTACAGCAAATGGCATTATTTCATTCTTTTTAATGGCTAAGTAATATTCCATTGTATATATGTACCACATCTTCTTTATCCATTCATTTGTCAATGGACAATTTGCTTTGTTCCATGTCTTGACTATTACAAAAAGTGCTGCAATGAACATTGGGGTGCATGTATCCTTTAGAACCATGCTTTTCTCTGGATATATGCCCAGGAGTGGGATTGCTGGATCATATGGTAGCTCTAGTTTTAGTTTTTTAAGGAACCTCCATACCGTTCTCCATAGTGGCCACACCAATTTACATTCCCACCAACAGTGTAGATTAATTGACCATAAGTGCATGGGTTTATTTATGGGGTTTCTATCCTATTCCACTCACCTATATTTCTGTTTTGTGACAGTACATACTGTTTTGATTACAGTAGCTTTGTAGTATAGTCTGAAGTCAAGGAGCCTGATTCCTCCAGCTCCGTTTCTCTTTCTTGAGATTACTTAGATTATTTGGGGTCTTTTGTGTCTCCATACAAAGTTTAAGATTTTTTGTTCTAGTTCTGTGAAAAATGCCATTGGTAATTTGATAGGGATTGCATTGAATCTGTAGATTGCATTGGTCAATGTAATCATTTTGACAATATTGTTTCTTCTAATTTAAGACCATGGTATACCTTTCCATCTGTTTGAGTCATCTTCTATTTCTTTCATCAGAATCTATTATAGTTTTTTGAGTATAGGTCTTTTGCCTCCTTAGGTAGGTTTATTCCTAGGTATTTTATTATTTTTTATGCCATGGTAAATAGGATTGTTTCTTTAATTTCTCCTTCTGATCTTTCATTGTTAGTGTATAGAAATGCAACAGATTTCTGTGTATTAATTTTGTATCCTGCAACTTTACCGAATTCACTGATGAGCTCTAGTAGTTTTCTGTAAACATCTTTAGGATTTTCTATGTATAGTATGTCATCTGCAAACTGTGATAGTTTTACTCCTTCTTTTCCAATTTCTCTAGTTGCTTTAGGCGTAAGGTTGGGTTGTTTATTTGAGATTTTTCTTGTTTCCTGAGGTAAGATTGTATTGCTATAAACTACACTCTTAGAACTGCGTTTGCTGCATCCATAGATTTTGGATCACTGTGTTCTCATTTGCATTTGCCTCTAGGTATTTTTTGATATCCTCTTTGATTTCTTCAGTGATCCATTAGTTGTTTAGTAGCATATTGGTTAGCCTCTATTTGTTTGTTTTTTTCTTGTAGTTGATTTTTAATCTCCTAGCTTTGTGATCTGAAAAGATGCTTGATATGATTTCATTTTTCGTAAATTTACTGAGGTTTGCTTTGTGGTCCAGCATGTGATCAATCCTGGAGAATGTTCCATGTGCACCTGAGAAGAATGTGTATTCTGCTACTTTTGGAAGGAATGCTCTATAAATATCAATTAAGTCCATCTGGTCTAATGTGTCATTTAAAGCCTGTGTTTTCTTATTGATTTTCTGTCTGGATAATCTATCCATTGATGAAAGTGGGGTGTTAAAGTCCCCCACTATCATTGTGTTACTGTCAATTTCTCCTTTTAGGGCTGTTAGTATTTGCCTTATGTATTCAGGTGCTCCTATGTTGGGTGCATATAAATTAACAGTTGTTATATCTTCTTCCTGAATTGATCCCTTGATCATTATGTAGTGTCCTTCTTTGTCTCTTGTAACAGTCCTTATTTTAAGACCTATTTTGTCTGACATGAGAATTGCTACTCCATCTTTCTTTTGATTTCCATTTGCATGGAATATCTTTCTCCATCCCCTCATTTTCAGTATCTATGTCTCCCTAGATCTGAAGTTGGTCTCTTGTAGACAGCATAGATATGGGTCTTATTTTTGTACCCATTCAGCCAGTCTGTGTCTTTTTGTTGGAGCTTTAATCTGCTTACATTTTTAAGGTAATTATCAGTATGTATGTTCTTATTGACATTTTGTTAATTGTTTTGAATTAGGTTTTATACGTTTTTTTCTTCCCCTCCTCTTTTATTCTCTTCTCTTGTGATTTGATGACTAACTTTAGTGTTGTGTGTGGATTCCTTTTTATTTTTTGTGTGTGTATCTATTGTAGATTTTTGGTTTGTGGTTCCCATGAGGTTTTGATATAGTAGTCTATATATAAACAAGATCGTTTTAAGTTGCTGGTCTTTTAATTTCAAATGCATTTCCAATATCCTGTATTTGTGTTCTTCTCTTCCCATAGTTGCTGGTTTTGATTTCATATTTGTGTATAGATGATTTCTAACCTTACTGTATGTTTGCCTTTACCAGTGCACTTTTCCATTCATAATTTTCTTGTTTCTAGTTGTGGCCTTTTCTTTTCTTCCTAAAGAAGTTTATTTAGCATTTATTGTAGAGCTTGTCTGGTAGTGCTGAATTCTCTTAGCTTTTGCTTGTTTGTAAACTTTTGATTTCAACATTGAATCTGAATGAGAGTCTTGTTGGGTAGAGTATTCTTGGTTGTAGGTTCTTCCCTTTCATCACTTTAAATATATTGTGCCACTCCCTTCTTGCCTGCAGAGAAATCAGCTGATAACCTTATGGGAGTTCCCTTGTACATTATTTGTTGTTTTTCCCTTGTTGCTTTTAATATATTTTCTTTGTCTTTAATTTTTGTCAATTTGATTACTATGTGTCTTGGCATGTTCCTCCTTGGATTTATCCTGCCTGGGACTTTCTGTGCTTTCTGGACTTGGGTGACTGTTTCTTTTCCCATGTTAGAGAAGTCTTCGGATATTATCTCTTCAAATATTTTCTCAATTCCTTTCTCTTTCTCTTTTCCTTATGGAACACTTATAGTGAGAATGTTGGTGCATTTAATGTTGGCCCAGAGTTCTCTTAGACTGTTTTCATTTCTTTTCATTCTTTTTTCCTTATTCTCTTCTGTGGCAGTGATTTCGACCATTCTGTCTTCCAGTTCACTTATCCATTCTTCTACCTCAGTTATTCTGCTATTGATTCCTTCTAGGGTATTTTTCATTTTGGTTATTGTATTGTTCATTTCAGTTTGTTGGTTCTTTAGTTCTTCTAGGTCTTTGCTAAACATTTCTTGCATCTTCTCAATCTGTGCCTCCATTCTTTTTCTGAGATCTTGGATCATCTTTACTATCATTACTCTAAATTCCCTTTCTGGTAGATTGCCTATCTCCCCTTCACTTAATTGTTCTTCTGGGGTTTTATATTGTTCCTTCATCTGCGACACATTTAGTTGTTCTTCTGGGGTTTTATCTTGTTCCTTCATCTGGGACACATTCCTCTGCCATCTCATTTTGTCTAACTTTCTGTGATTGCAGTTTTTGTTCCACAGGTGCAGCATTGTAGTTTTTTCTTGCTTCTGCTGTCTGTCCCTTGATGGAATGTCTAAGAAGGCTGTCTAAGAAGCTTGTGCAGCCTTTCTGGTGGGAGGGACTGGTTCCTGCTCACTGGTAGGTGGTGCTGGTTTTTGTCCCTCTGGTGGGCAGGGCTGGGCCAAGGAGGTTATCTAGAGGGCTGTGGGCTCAGGAAGACTTTAAGCAGCTTGTCTGCTGATGGGTGGGGTTGTGTTCCTACGTTGTTGGTTGTTTGGCCTGAGGCATCCCAGCAGCCTGCAGGCTGTTGTGTGGGGCCAAGTCTTGGTAAGAAAATGGAAGCCTCCGAGTGAGCTCATGCCAATGAGTACTCCCCAGAACTGCCGCTGTCCGTGTCTTTGTCCCTTCAGTGAGCCACAGCCACCCCCCACACACACTTCCACAGGAGACTCTCCAATACTAGTAGGTACATCTTGCCCCATCCATCATGAGGTCACTGCTTTTTCCCCTGGGTCCTCATGCACACAAGACCTTGTGTGTGCCCTCCAAGAATGGAGTATCTGTGTCCCCCAGTCCTGTGGAATTCCTGTGATCAAACCCTGCTGACCTTCAAAGCCAGATTCTCTGGGATCTCCTCCACCCATTGCCAGACCCTCAGGCCAGGGAGCCTAACATGGGGCTCAGAACCTTCACTTCTGTGGGAGAACTTCTGTGGTATAATTATTTTCCAATTTGTGGGTCACCCACCAAGCAGGTATGGGATTTGATTTTATTGTGATTTCACCTTTCCTACCATCTCATTTGTTGCTGTCTTTGAATGTAAGGCATCTTGTTTGGTAGGCTCCAGTGTTTTTTTGTCAATGGTTGTTCAGCATTTTTGTAAGAAGTGATGAGCTCCCATCCTTCTACTCCACCATCTTGTCTCTGCTCCGGGTCCTATTCAGAGTCTTGTAATTTCATATGAATCTTAGAAGATTTTTTCCTATTTGTGTTAAAACATGACATTGGGATTTTGATAGGGATTGAATTGAATCTGTGGATCACTTTGAATGACATAGACATTTTTCAATATCAAGTCTTCTAATCCATGAAAACTGGATATCTTTCCATTTATTTGTATCTTCTTTATTTCTTTCTTCCATGTTTTGTAATTTCCAGTGTACAAATCTTAAATATCTTTGGTTAAGTTTATTCATAAATATTTTATTGTTTTTGATGATATTCTAAATTGGATTTTTTTTCTTAATTTCCTTTTATATTGTTTGTTATTAGTGAATAAACATGCAACTGATTTCATTGTATGTTGATTTTGTATCCTGCAACTTTACTAAGTAATTTATTTGTTTTAAAATTTTTTGGTAGTCTTTATGGTTTTCTACATATAACAGCATGTCATATTCAAACAGAGATCATTTTATTTTTTCCTGTCTACATGTCTTTCTTTTCTTGCTTAATTGCTCTGGCTAGGATTTCTAGTAGTATTTTGAATAAGAGTGGTGAGAGTGGGCATCCTTGTCTTGTTCTTGATCTTAAATGACAACTTTAGTTTTTCACTGTTGAGTATGATTTTAGTTGTGGGCTTGTCATATATGGCTTTTATTATGTTGAGATAAATTTCTTCTATACCTAGTTTGTTGAGAGTTTTTATCATGAAAGTGTGTTGAATTTAGTCAAAAAGTTTTCTGCATCTATTGAGTTGATCATATAATTTTTATCCTTCATTTTGTTAAAGTGAGGTACCACACTTATTGATTTATGTTACATTAAACCAATCTGTATCTTGGAGATAAAACTTACTTGGTCATAATATGTGATCTTCTAAATGTACTGCTGAATTCAGTTTGCTAATATTTTGTTGAGGATTTTTGCATCTCTATTTATCAAGAATATTGGCTTGTAGTTTTCTTTTTTTGTAGTGTCTTTGCCTGGCTTTGGTATCACAGTAATGCTGGCCTCATAAAATAAGTTTGGAAGTGTTTTCTCCTCTTTAGTTTTTTGGAAGTTTGAGAAGGATTGGCATTAATTCTTCTCTAGATGTTTGGTAGAATTCACCAATGAAGCCATCTGGTCCTAGGCTTTTCTTGGGTGGTTTTTGAGTATTGATTCAATCTCCTTAATCATTATTGATCTGTACAGGTTGTCTATTTCTTCATGGTTTAGTTTTTGTAGGTTTTATGTTTCTATGAAGTTATCCATTTCTTCGAAGTTATCCAGTTTGCTGATATTTAACTGTTCAAAGTAGTCTCTTATGACCATTTTTTTTAATTTCTGTGGTATCAGCTTTAATGTCTCTTTTTCATTTCTGAATTTGTCTCTTCTCTCTTTTTGCTTGGTTCAGCTAAAGGTTCCTCAATTTTGCTTATGTTTTTCAAAAAACAACTGTAAAATTGATTTTTTGTTGTTTTTCTATTCTCTGTTTCATTTATTTCTGCTCTAATCTTAAAATATTCTTTCTTCTATCTTGGTTTTAGTGTGTTCTTTTTTGTTGTTGTTGTTCCTTGAGCTGTAAATTTGGTTGTGTATTTGAGATATTTCCTCTTTTTAAATGTTAGCATTTATCATTTTAAACTTTCCACTTAGCACTGCTTATATTACATGAGTTTTGATATGTTTTGTTTTCATTGTCATTTATCTCAAGATATTTTCTGTTTTCCCTTTTGATTTCTTCTTTGACCCAGTGGTTGTTCAAGACTGTGTTGCTTAATTTCCACATATTTGTGACTTTCCTAATTTTCCTTCTGTTACTGATATTTACTTTCATTCTATTTTGCTCAAACAAGATATGATTTCAATTGTCTTAAAATTGTTAAGACTTGTATTGTAGCCTAACAAGCTCTATCTGAGAGAACCTTCAGTGTGAATTTGAGAAGAATGTGAATTCTACTGTTATTGGGTGGAATGCTCTGTATATGTCTACTAGGTCGATTTTTTTGCAGTGTTGTTCAAGTCCACTACTTCCTTATTGGTAGTCCATCTGGATGTTTTCATCGATCTAGTTCCATTGTTGAAAGTGAGATATTGAATTCTTCTACTATTCTTGTAGTTCTGTATGTTTCTCCCTTCAGTTCTGTCAATTTATGCTTTATATATTTAAGTCCTCTGACTTTGGGTGCATATACATGTATCTTCCAGAATAACTGATCCCTTTATCATCATATAATGTCCTTTTTGCCTCTTGTGACAGTTTTTGACTTGAAGTCTATTTTCTCTGATATAAATATGGTCACTCATGCTCTCTTCTGTTTACCATTTATATGGAACATCTTTTTGCATGCCTTCACTTTCAGGATATGTATGTCTTTAAATATAAAGTGAGTGTTTGTACACAGCATATAGTTGAGTCTTCTTTGTATCCATTCATACACTTTGTACCTTTTGATTGGGGAGTTTAACTCATTTATATTTAAAGTAATTATTGATAGGGAAGGACTTACTATTGCCATTTTGTTAATTGTTTCCTGTCTGTCTTGTAGGGTCTTTTTGTTCCTCTTTTCCTCACTTGCTGCCTTTCTTTATTTCATTGACTTTTTTTTTTCCTGTGACAAGTTTTAATTCTTTTCTTTTTTAGTTAATTGATTTTTAATTTACAATTCTCTGGTTAACAGTGAGATGAAGCATCTTTTCATATACTTAGAAGTAATTTGTATTTCCCATTTTGTAATTTCCTTTTCTCACTAATTTGTAGTATCACTTCTATCATATACCAATTTTTTTGTACAAATTGTGCCAGTTTCTGGTTTCCATTCTGTTCTGTTTATGTATCTGTATCTGCACCAGGACTTCACTGTTTTAATTATTATTACTATATTATTTCTTAGTATCTGGTAGGGTGGGCCTACTCTTCTTGCTTTCCTTGTTTTCTTTTTCAAAAAAATTTATTTAGTACACAAGGATTTATTTCTCCATATAAATTTTAGAATCAGCTTATCATATCCTGTTCAAAAAATCCTCTTCATTTTCCCTATTTTTAATTTTCAAAAATTTGTGAATAATTCGTTAATTACTAAATATTTTAATAGGCTTTTGTCTATTTTAAGTAGTATGCATTTTCTATTTTGGGATTATTTTTTGAAGTATACTGATTTACTGTATTGTGTTTGTTTCAGGTGTAAAGCATATTGATTCACTATTTTTGCACATTATACTCCATTACAGGTTATTACAACATAATGGGTATAATTCCCTGTGCTATAGAACATATTCTTCATTTTACCTATTTTATATCTAGTTGCTTGTATCTGTTGATCCCAAACCTCTAATTTGTCCCTCCCCTCTTCCTCTCCTCTTTGGCAAAAACAAGTTTTTCTTCTATATCTGTGAGCCTGTTTCTGCTTTGCATATTCATTTGTATTATTTTTTGGATTCCACATATAAATGATATCATACAGTACTGTTTTTCTCTGAGTTACTTCACTAAGCATAATATTCTCTAGGTTCATCCACTATGTGACAAATGGCAACATTGTATATATATATATACCACATCTTCTTATTCCAGTCATCTGTTAACGGGCACTTGGGTTGCTTCTATGTCTTGGCTATTATAAAAGGTGCTGCTATAAACATTGGGGTGTAAAATCTTTATACATTAGTGTTTTCATTTTTTCTAGATATATATCCAGGAGTGGAATTGCTGGATCATGTGGTAGTTATATTATTAGTTTTTTAGGGAACCTCAATACTTTTTTCCACAGTGGGTGCACCAATTTACATTCCCACCAACAGTGTACAAGTGTTCCCTTTTCTCCACATCCTCTCCAACATTTATTATCTATAGATGTTTTGATGATAGCTATTCTGACCAGTGTAAGGGGATAACCTCATTGTGGTTTTTATTTGCATTTCTCAAATAATTAGCAAGGTTGAGCATGTTTCCATGTGCCTATTGGCCATCTGTATGTATTCTTCAAAGAAATGTTTATTCAGGTCTTCTGCCCATTATTTGATTGGGTTGTTTGTCTTTGTTTGTTTGTTTTTGCGGTATGCGGGCCTCTCACTGTTGTGGCCTCTCCCGTTGTGGAGCACAGGCTCTGGATGTGCAGGCTCAGTGGCCATGGTTCACGGGCCCAGCTGCTCCATAGCATGTGGGATCCTCCCAGACTGGGGCATGAACCCTTGTCCCCTGCATCAGCAGGCAGACTCTCAACCGCTGTGCCACCTGGGAAGCCCTAGGTTTTTTTTGATATTGAGTTGTATGAGCTATTTGTATGTTTTGGATATTAATCCTTTGTTGGTTGCATCATTGCAAACTTTCTTCCCCATTCTGTAGGTTGTCTTTCCTTTTGACAATGGTTTCCTTTGCTGTGCAAAAGCTTTTATGTTTAATTAAGTCCCATTTTTTAATTTTTGCTTTTATTTCTTTCCCCTTGGGAGAATGATCAAAGAAAATATTTTTACAATTTATTTCAAACATTGTTATGCCTATGTTCTCTTCTAGTTTTATGGTTTCAGGTCTTACATTTAGCTCTTGAAACGATTTTGAGTTTATTTTTGTGTATGATGTGATTGTTTAAATGTGGCTGTCCAGTTTTCTAGGACCACTTATTGAAGAGACTGTTTTTTCTCCATTGTATGTTCTTGTCTCCTTTGTCATAAATTAATTGAACAGAGGTTCATGGGTATATTTCTCAGCTCTCTATTCTTTTCTATTGATCTACATGTCTGTTTTTTCCCCAATACCATGCTGTTTTGACTACTGTAGATTTGTAATATAGTCTGAAGTCTGGAGGGGGTTTATACCTCCAGCTTTGTTCCTTTTTCTCAAGATTGCTTTGGCAACTCAGGGTCTTTTGTGGTTCCATATAAATTTTAGGATTATTTGTTCTAGGTCTGTGAAAACTGTCCTGGGTATTTTGATTCAGATTGCATTGAATCTGTAGACTGTTTTCAGTGGTATGGTCATATTCACAATATCAATTCTTCTAGTTTAAGAACATGGGATATCTTTTTTTTTTTTTTGTCAGTACTTGGGCCTCTCACTGTTGTGGCCTCTCCCATTGCAGAGCACAGGCTCTGGCTCACGGGTCCAACCACTCCATAGCATGTGGGATCTTCCTGGACTGGGGAACGAACCCATGTCCCCTGCATCAGCAGGCCGACTCTCAATGACTGCACCACCAGGGAAGCCCCATGGGATATCTTTTAACTTTTTTGAATTATCTTCAATTTGCTTCATCAATGTTTTATAGTTTTCAGAGTATAGGTCTTTCACCTCCTTGGTTCAGTTTATTCATAGGGGTTTTTTTTGAAGTGATTTTAAGTAAAATAGTATTTTTTTAAATCTCTTTCTTATGTTTCAATAGTAGTGTATAACAACAAAACAAATTTCTGTATATTAATCTTGTATCCTGCAAACTTGTTGAATTCATTTATTAGTTCTAATAGTTTTGGGGTGGAGACTTTAGGGTTCTCATGTCATCTGCAAATTGTGACAGTTTTATCTCTTCCCTTCCAATTTGGATACATTTTATTTCTTTTTCTTGTCTGACTTCTGTGGCTAAGACTTCTGATACTATGTTATATAGAAGTGATAAGAGTGAGCATCCTTGTCTTGTTCCTGAATTTAATGGGAGAGCTTTCAGCTTTTCACCATTGAGTATTATGTTGGCTGTTGGTTTGTCATCAATGGCCTTTATCATGTTGAGATAAGTTCCCTCTATACCTACTTTGATGATAGTTTTTATCATGAATAGGTATTAAATTTTGTCAAATGTTTTTATTGCATCCATTGGGATGATCATATAATTTTTATCTTTCCTTTTATTAATGTATTGTATCACATTGATTGATTTGTATATATTGAACTATACTTGTGACCATAGAATAAATCCAACATGAGTGTGGTTTATGATTCTTTTTATGTATTGTTGGATTGTTTGCTAACATTTTGCTGAGGATTTTTGCATCTATATTTATCAAAGCTATTAGCTTGTAATTTTCTTTTCTTGTAGTGTTTTTGTCTTGTTTAGGTATCAGAGTAATGATGGCCTCATAGAATGAGTTTGGGAGTGTTCCTGCAACCTCAATTTTTTGAAATACTTTGAGAAGCATAGGTATTCATTCTTCTTTATATGTTTGATAGAATTCCACTGTGAAGCTGTCTAGTCCTGGACTTTTGTTTGCTGGGAGTATTATTTAAGTACAAATACCATTTCACTTCTAGTGATCAGTCTGTTCAAATTGTCCTTTTCTTTTTGACTCAGACTTGGCAGGTCATATGTTTCTAGAAATTTGTCCATTTCTTCTAAGTTGTCCAATTTTTTGGCATATAACTCTTAATAGTATTCTCTTATGATTTTTTATATCTCTGTGATGTCAGTTTCTATTTCTCCTCTTTCATTTCTTATTTTGATTATTTGGGTCCTCTATCTTTTCTTCTTGGTGAGCCTTGTTAAAGGTTTATTACTTTTGTTTATCTTTTCAAAAAATGTGTTCTTGGTTTCATTGATCTTTTCTATTATTTTTTGATCACCATATTATTTATTTCCTCTTTGATCTTTATTATTTTCTTCCTTCTGCTGACTTTGGGCTTTGTTTGTTCTTCTCTTTCCAGTTTTTTTAGGTGATAGTGTTGTTTGCTTATTTGAAATTTTTCTTGTTTCTTGAGGAAAGCCTTATTGCTATGAGCTTCCCTCTTAGAACTGTTTTTGTTTCATTCTATAGATTTTGGAAAGTTGTTTTTCCATTTTAATTTTTCTTGAAGTACTTTCTGATTTCTTCTCTGATTTGTCTATTGATTCATTGGTTTTCCAGTAGCATGTTGTTTAATCTCCATGTGTTTTTTCTTTTATCATTTTTTTTTTTCCTGTAGTTGATTTCTAGTTTTGCACTGTTGTGGTCAGACAAAATGCTTGATATAATTTCTATGCTCCTAAATTTCTTGAGGCTTATGTTATGACATAATATGCGATCTATGCTGGAAAACATTGTATGTGCACTTGAAAAGAATGTGTATACTGCCTTTTTTGTATATAATGTTCTCTCTTCTCCTTATGGAACTCCTATAATGCAAACGTGGACATGTTTAATGTTATTCTATAGATCTCAGATATTGCTTTCTTTTTTTCCTTTCTGTCTGCTGTTCTGATTGGGTGATTTCCATTATTCTATCTTCCAGATCACTTAGACTTTCTTTTGTGTCATTTAGTCTGTTATTTATCACTTTTAGGATGTTTTTAACTCAGATATTGAGTGCTGTATTTTTGATTGGGTCTTCTTTATATTTTCTAGTTCCCTGTTACAATGATCTGTACTTAGATCAATTTTATTTTCTAATTCAGTTAGATTTTTTATTAATAATGTTTTGAATTCATTGTCTGGTAGACTTTTTACCTTTTTCATTCTTTCTTTCTTTCTCTTTCAATCAAGAGCAGTTCCTCTGCCTTTTCATTTTACTTAACTTTCACTGTCTCTTCGAATTTAGGTGAAACAGTTATTATTGTGGTATTAAAGGGGTGTCCTTATGAGGGAGTATCCCTATGTAGAATTTTAGTGCCTAATGCCTTTCATGGGGGGGCTTGATTTGATGTGGATGCCAGTCACATCTTTCCTTAGGATGTGCTGGCCACCATCACATTGGTAGGGGGTGTGGCTGGTAATGGAGAAGCTAGGGTCTGTGCAGGGTGTGCAGCAGACTCTCCACTCAGTGGCTGTCACCATCCTGTCAGGGGCAGGGGTGCTCCCAAACTGCTGGAGTGGAAGCCCTGAGAGTCAAGCATAGCTGGCTCTGTTCCTTTAGTTTTTTCTTCTCCCTATACTGAGGCCTGTGTGGTTTGTGCACTAACAAAGTCTGAGGCACTGCCTATTTAGGTATCTGTGGCTCCACTCAGATGTAGCCCATGGTTGCACCATTTCCCCTTTTCTGGCTGCCCCAGAACTAGTGCTATGCTGTGGTGTGGTGTGGTTGGGGTCAGAGCATTAGCTCATCTGGGAATGCAGAGCTCAATGTGATGGTTGCAGGAGTTCTGGCAACCATGCTGCCATCAGAAGTCTGGGCTGCCTCTGGAATGTTGTTTGAGCAAGCACCAACAATGGCCACCACTGCCCCACCTGGACTACATCCAGGGACTCTGTGTCCCCTCTCCATCCCTAGGTCAAGTCTTTTCCCAGTTTCTGACCATCCTAGATCCAATACCAAGCTGTTACTTGGAGTGAGCAGGGCCAGGGTATTCATTTGACATGGACTGGCAAATAAGGTGAAGCAGCAGCCACAGGAGCAGGCCTCCTTCCACACTGTCTCTTGGCAAGCTAGCACCTTCACGCTTATTGCAAGTGAAGTCTAGGTTTCTCCAGCCTTTCTATCTGTCCCAGGGGTTTTCTAAGCAGCTGGGGCAGTTTGTCTCCTACACATAAGATCTCAAGACCGGGATGCCCAGTCTGTGGCTCCACCCGCTCCCTCTCCAAGGCAAGTGTCTGCCCAAGGAATCTCCCTTTTCCTCTTAGTCTCCTCCCAGGAGCACAGGTCCTGACTTGATGCTTTTCTTCCCATCCTACCCAATTATGTGTATATCTTTCTTACAACCTTTGTTGTAGAGTCCTTCAGCCAGTTTTCAGTTAGTTTTCCATGAAAAATTTTTGACATATAAATGTATTTTTGATGAGTGTTTGTGGAGGGAGGTGAGCTTCACATCCTCTTTGCCATCTTGAGCTCTCTACTCTGGGAGGTATGTATTTACTATAACATTTTCTAATTAGCTATTGCTAACTGATGTAGAAAAATGCTACTGCTAATGTTTAATCCAGTAACTTTGCTGAACTCTCTTATTAGTCTAATAGATTGCTGATTTTCCTAGGCTTTTATTGAAATAATATGCAAACAATCATAATTTTGTGTCTGCCTTTCCAATGATTATGCTTTTTATTTCTTATCTTATTACATTGGTCAGAATCTCTAGGATTACATTGAACAGGAAATGCACCTAAAGTTTTCCATAATATAAAACATAGATTTTGTGGATAATCTTCTGATACATGAATTAAACACACAAATTTTAGTCCAGCCTAATGGATATGTCAATCTTACTTATCCCCTGTTCAGCATTTTACACTGTTGACAAGTCATCCTTCTTGAAATGTATCTTTCATTTTCTTCTCTACTGGCTTTTACTGAGAACCTCTTGTGTACAATATTCCTTCTTCCACCATCCACCTGGTCTTTGCATTCATTCTCTAGCACTTTATATACTCTTCCTGGGAAAATTTAGTTCTATTACTGCAACTATTATCTGCCACAGTTACCCAAATCTACTGTTACATTGTCTATTACAGATCTGCTATTACACATCTTGACTTCAAGACCAATATCTCCATGTTGATGTCCTACAGCCAGTTTAAAATCATCTTTCCCTAAAACTGTTTCTTTCACATTCTCACCCATTGAGTTAATAGCACTGTTCATCATTTGCCAATCAAGTCAAATAATTACTTCCTCCTTTCAGACGCTTTCCTCCTGGCTGGCTCCTGTGGTGTCTTGTCACCTTCCTAAAGGTATTTATACTTGTTGTAATAATGTTCTAATACATCCTTCCTTACCACTGAACCAGGAACTCTCAGGACACAGTAACAGACTTATTTCCATCTCTGAAATGGGAGAGGTTGATGCTTGCTGAGTAAAAAGTGGTGTTTCCCACTGTTTAAGGCAGCTCTCATTTCCCTACTCTGTGAGGTTTGCTATTATTATTCAATTTTTTAAATAAAAAAGCCCACTTTACCAAAAGGAACATGAAAAAAGAGAGGAAATCTGACAATATTATCATTGTTTCAAAAGTAGAGGATGATGAAGAACAAGAGTAACAATATTTAACCTGGTAAAGTTCTAAGATTCTGAGGTAAAAAGGCCAGATTAAGCCTCCAATGTCCTTTGCTCCACATATGTCTCCATCCATAACCTTCATCTGTGCTATCACTTCATGTTAAGGCCCCAAAGAATAACCGATGTTGTACTTTTCTTTTTGTGGTTTATTTAAGATATGTTTTAAATGTACTACTGCTCTTTATCAGTTGGGGAAAATGAGCATGGAATAAAAGTCTGGGGCAAGGACTGAATTTGGAAGGAAGAGCAAAAGAATTGTGTATGCCAATGAAATATTTAGAGAAAACTGAGATGTGCTATTTATGCCCTTGTGTATCTAAACAGGTCTGAGGTAGGGGGTCAGGGTGGCAGAACTTCTTGCCAAAATTTCAGGAGTTTGGAAGAATCATAAATATATATAAAACCCTAGTTCTATGCATTAAAGGGAATCTTAGTTGTCATAAATTAAGAAATTCTTTATTGCAACAGAAACACTATCTGGTCATTTGTATGAGTATTCCCTGCCTAGAGTTTCTCCCAAAACTTCAAAACAAAAAAAAACAAAAAAAAAAGAGGGAAATCAAGCTGGAGAAAGTTTGTTCTTCTTGTAGATGCATTGAGGTACTCCTACCTCAGAGGGAAGATGAACATAGGAGAAACTTAATATTGAAATGCATGCTCTGAAGCAGTGACATTTAGCAAAATGATTTGGCAGTGACATTAAACAAGCTCCCAGGTCATTTCCGAGTGATTTCTATGGGCACCTGTGCTGTTCAGGAAGGCCAGGTTTGAGGTGGGAAAAAAAAAGGTCTTTATTAATTAAAGTCTGAGGGTGTTTTAATAGGACATTCAGGAAAGAATTGTGTTTTTTTTGTTTTTTTTCATTAGTATGCCTTTTTATTTGTGAAAAAGAATTTCTTTTTACCTTAAGAAGCAGAATAATGGAAAAATATTTGGCCAGAATAAGTGCAAGTTGTGGATAAGAGGAAGACATTAACAACGTTTTCTAGAGTGATGTCCATCTCTGACTTCTGCCTCTTCAGGCAGACCTGTCAGAGTGAAGGCTGTGCTTTTCATCACAGTGACTTAAACATAATTATTGTTTACTGTCACATTTATCAAATTCCTCTTTGGCTGTCCAAAATCATTGTCCAGAGCTGAATGGTACCTGCAAGATGCAGCCAGAGTGAAAGTTCTCTGACAAGTAATACTTGGTTAGGAAAAAATCAGACATACCCCTCTTTCATAGTCATCAATGTCTTATCGCATCTACTTCTTCCTGCTGGTTGTCAGCTGACTTCTCTGGTCCCCAAGAGGCTTCCATTCAGGATTCTGGATATGTTCTTGCTTCTCATACCTTGGATATTATATTACTTGTGGGAGGAGCTTCAACATATGACTTCCAAGTTTTCCCTAAGCATCCAAGTCCAGTTGACAGATATGTGGAATGTTTTTATAGGCCTATCCCGAAGTGGCAAACATTATTTACTCTCATGTTCCAATGGTCAGTCACATGCCACAGCTTACTACAAAAGAGTCTAAGAAAGTCTAACTGTGAGCTTGGGAGAAAAAAGGAAACAGATTTGGTGAATAGCTAGCCAGACTCTGCGACATTACTCACTATAGATTTTAGCTTAGCTTCTCCCTTGATTTTTAATTTCTGACCCCCTCTTGGTGTAATTCAACAAAGTCCTGTTATTTGAAACAACTTTTGATATATTAAGCCTGATCCTGAATTCTGAGTTCAATTCCTGAACTCAGCTTTGTCAACTGCCACATGCAACATAAGGGGTGAACCTCCCAGATTTCACATGGCCAGAGGTAAGAGGAAAGGAGAAAGTTGAGTGGGTGGTGGGGAAACTTATCCTGGGATCCTCACATTATAATCTATCCAAGAGAACTATGCAAACACTTCAATCCCTCAGAATACAGCTCCAGAGAAATAGGTGGGTCATTCCCTGAGCATCCAATGATTCAAACATAAAGAAAGCTTAAGTGAGGAGTGAGAGACAGGACAGCTCAGAGCTTGTGTTTTGGTTGTCATCTTGTGTTTGTGTGCTTTTAAATCCTAGGTTCTGGAGCAGTTGAAAGCAAGATTGTTTTCAGTAATTTCTGCCAGAAATTCTGAGTCATTTACCTTAATCTGTCAGCAATAAGAGGATAGAAACCCTGCTCCTTCTACTTATTAAATCAATCAGAACTACATGGGTTTTTGCAGAGATAGTCTCAATGTGAATTACCCAAACAGTTCAGCATCATTAGGCACTTCTCTGCCTATGTCCAAATTCGGCATCATTCTTAAAGTAAGAGTGAGAATTTTTCAAAATCCATTCTTCACTTAAAATTTCCCATTCTCCTCAGTTGGACTGTGGGATTTTTCAGTAGTAATACTATTGACATTTTAGGCCAGATAATGCTTTGTTGTAGGGAGGCACATGTCCTGTGCAGTGTAAGAAATGTAGCAGCATCCCAGACTTGCCAGGAGTACCCCTCCCTCCAGTTGTGACAATAAAAATGTACCCAGATATTCCCAAGTGTCTGCTTGGGGAGCAAATTGTCCCCACCTGAAAACCACTTAGTTGGAGAGAGGTCCAGCTTGATCCCTTCTAGAAAAAAGAAATTCCAAAGATGTACATTTTCCTAGCCTATAACAAAAATAACTACTTATTAGAGACCCCAGGGTAGTACATATACTCATAACAAATAAATTCTTGTGGACTGATTTATTAATTGGTTGACTAATTATTTGTTTAAAGTTTAATAAATTTAAGAAATGTAAGTGTGTGGATGAGCTGGTCATGAGAGGAAGGGCAGCACAGTGTAAGAAGTAGAAACTCATAAAGAGTCAAGAATAAGAATGAGAGCAATATAAGCTCTTATTCACCATGCATTACATTTTACATAAAAATATGCATTGTTTCACTTGATCCTTGTAGCCACCCTTCCAAGTACTTTGTAAATAATCAATATATTTTATCAATCACAGTAATATCAACTAATGATGATCATATCCCAATTTTTCAGATAAGGGAATTGAGGTTCACAAAGGTTAAGTAAGTTTTCCAAGTTTACAGAGACAGAAGATGGCAGAGCTGTGACTCATACTCCAGTCCACCTTACCTTCAACCCATACACTTTCTATAATACGCCCTAACTGTGAAGTCCCTTGTACTCCCCATTACTTTCTCAGTGTGAACAAAAGTCACCTTGGGAAGGATTCTACACGTGGATCAACAATGAAACTGCATGAGGAAGCTGTGAGTAGAGCAGGGCCCATCAAAGACACTGCAAATTTGCACTAAGCTGCTCAAGAATTCTCTCAAGGAGATACTTGGAGCTTATGTTCTAGAGAAGACAGAAAGAAAAAAGAAAAAGAGAGCTACTGTTGCCAAGAGTAAATGGAGGCTATGACCAAATATACCACAATTATTTCTTTAAATATGAAATTAAAGAATCAATGTTTTTTCCCTTGAATAGATTCAAATGACTCCCAAGGAAATTTTTGGTGCTCCTGTTTTCCAAATGGACCCAGTAATGTATGCAATAAAGATACCATTACCATACTATGGTAAAGATACAATTTTGATTAACCACAGTACAGCTACACAGTCCTTACTTAAAATGCCTAGCAATTTGGAAATTGTCACTGACTACCTACTCCAAACTTACAGCACCTCTTGGAGCTACTCTAGTCCACACTATACTTGGAACTACTTTCACAGCTTTCAGACTAATTCCCTGGCTATCTCTTGGTAAGGGGGAAACATTCTGTGAGAGATAAATAAACATATCAAAAGACACTCTACATCAGTGGTCCCCAAAATTTTGGGCACAAGGGGCCAGTTTCGTGGAAGACAAATTTTCCATGGACCATGGCAGGGAGATGGTTTTAGGATGATTCAAGTACATTACATTTATTGTGCACTTTATTTCTATTATTATTACATTGTAATGTATAATGAAATAATTATACAACTCACCATAATGCAGAATCATTGGGAGCCCTGAGCTTGTTTTCCTGCAACTAGATGGTCCCATCTGGGGGTGATGGGAGACAGTGAAACCCAAAGTGTGTTGCTTATGTCCAGTCTACTCCATAGATGCATAGGGTTTTGATATGAGTCTGCAAGAAATTTATTTATTATGTTGTCTGTGCAGTCAAACCTCTCTGATAATGATAATTTGTATTTGCAGCTGCTCCCCAGTGCTAGCATCACTGCTTCAGCTCCACCTCAGATCACCAGACATAAGATTCTCATAAAGAGTGCAACCTAGAGCTCTCGCATGCACAGTTCACAGTAGGGTTTGAGCTCCTATGAGAATCTAATGTCACCTTTGATCTGACAAGAGGCAGAGCTCAGGTGGTAATGTGAGTGATGGGGAGCAGCTGTAAATATAGATGAAGCTTGGCTTGCTCACTGTTCACATCCTGCTGTGTGGTCTGGTTCCTAACAGGTCACAGACATGTACCGGTCCATGGCCCGGGGTTTGGGGACCCCTGCTCTACATCATATGTCATCAGGGAAATGCAAATATAACAATGAGAGACAACTATACATCTATTAGAATGACCAAAATCTAGAACATTGACAAGACCAAATGCTGGCAAGGATGTGGAGCAACAGAAACTCATTCATTGCTGGTGGGAATGTAAAATGGTACAGCTATGCTGGAAGACAGTTTGTCAGTTTCTTACAATATTAAATATATTCTTAACATATGATACAGCAACTGCACTCCTCGGTATTTACCCAAAGGAGTTGGAAAGTTATGTTCACACAAAAATCTGCACAAAATGTTTATATCATAATTGCCCAAACTTGGAAGCAACCAAGATGTCCTTTAACAGGTGAATGTATAAATTCTGGTACATCCAGAAAATGGATGGAGGTTCCTTAAAAAACTAAAAATAGGAATACCATATGACCCAGCAAACCCACGACTGGGCATACACCCTGAGAAAACCATAATTCAGAAAGAGTCATGTACCATAATGTTTGTTGCAGCTCTATTTACAATAGCCAGGACATGGAAGCAACCAAAGTGTCCATCAACAGGTGAAGGGATAAAGGAGATGTGGCACATATATACAATGGAATATTACTCTACCATAAAAAGAAACAAAATTGAGTTATTTGTAGTGAGGTGGATGGACTTAGAGCCTGTCATACAGATTGAAGTAAGTCAGAAAGAGAAAAACAAATGCTGTATGCTAACACATATATATGGAATCTAAAAACAACAATAACAAATTAATGGTTCTGAAGAACCTAGGGGCAGGAGAGGAATAAAGATGCAGATGTAGAGAAAGGATTTGAGGACATGGGTAAGGGGAAGTGTAAGCTGAGACGAACTGAGAGAGTGGCATGTACTTATACATACTATGAAATGTAAAATAGACAGGTAGTGGGAAGCAGCCGCATAGCACAGGCAGATCATCTCAGTGCTTTGTGACCACCTAGAGGCGTGGGATAGGGAGGGTGAGAGGGAGGCGCAAGAGGGAGGAGATATGGGGATATATGTATATGTATAGCTGATTCACTGTGTTATAAAGCAGAAACTAACACACCATTGTAAAGCAATTATACTCCAAAAAAGGTGTTTAAAAAAAATCAGTCTGTAAAAGGACAAAACAAGGAATGTTCTGAATCACCCACTTGTTAGTGATAAAAAGAGGGGCAGGGAGTCTTCGTAGAGTGAGATACCTTGAGGATGGGTTTCCCATCCCTTTTGCAATAAACTCTGTAATCCTATAGCAAAAGAAACCAGTAAAGTTCAAGGGAGAGGGACAGGGACAGTTTGAGGCAAGATTTCAGTAGCGACACAAAGGACTGAAGTCCACAATTGCAAATGAGAATCTCAATCTGTCAGTCAGAGGAAGGTAAGAAAGGGCATTTCAAGCAAAATTCTTTCCTGGGGGAAACTTCCTGGAAAAAAAGAACATGCTTAGCTTCTGTGGTGATGCAGGTTTGAGGAGAAGGCTCACAGGGGTGAAACGTTTAGGTGTGTGGACTCCCCACTCTCGTTGGGTGAGGTAACACAGATATTGGAGACAGATTTTCTGAGTTTGTACCCCAGCCCTAATATTTAACTGCTCTATGACTTTGGGCAACTCAGGTAGCATGAATCTCATCAGAACAGAGGGAAAGCTTCATTGAAAACTCGTTGCAGAGGGGCGGCGGAAGCTGGCTTCCATGACAGCAGCAGCAGGGTTCATGGCAAGAATCATGGCTTGCAGGATGCCCTGGGTGGTCTCGTCTTCCTGCAGCTTGCAGACCCTCAGGCTTAGGAGCTGTTTCAAGCACACAAACAAGAGAGTATGATTTTCTTGAGACCATCTATACTTAATCCATGACTGAACCCAGTGAAGACCTCTATATAAACGTTTAAGATTCTGGCAGCACATGCGGAGACCTACTCTTTTAGCCACTGGCAACTGGAGACAGCCTCATAGAAAAAGTGCTCCCAAGTCAGCCTGTTCTAGCTGAACAGCTATTGTAGACCCTCATAATTGGACTTCATAATGGAGACAACCACATTCACTGCTGTGAGGCTGACAGGATCATGGTTCTCCAACCGGGTGTCAGGCCTAAACCTCTGAGGTGGGAGAGCTGGATTCAGGACATGGGACCACCAAAGACCTCCTGGACCCACATAATGTCACTCAGCGAGAGCTCTCCCAGAGATCTCCATCTCAATGCTAAGACCCAGCTCCATTCAACAACCAGCAAACTCCAGTGCTGGACACCCCATGCCAAACAACTAGCAACACAGGAACACAACCAAACCCATTAGCAGAGAAGCTACCTAAGATCATACTAAGTTCACAGACACCCCAAAACACACAACCAGAAGAGGTCCTGTCCACCAGAAAGACAGGATTCAGACTTATCAACCAGAAAACAGGCAACAGTCCCCTCCACAAGGAAGCCTACAAAACCCACTGAACCAACCTCACCCACTGGGGGCAGACACCAAAAACAACAGGAACTATGAACCTGCAGCCTGAGAAAAGGAGGCCCCAACACAGTAAGTTAAGCAAAATGAAAAGACAGAAAAATGTGCACCAGAAGAATGAGCAAGTTTAAAAACCCACCAGAACAAACAAATGAAGAGTAAATAGGCAGTCTACCGGAAAAGAATTCAGAGCAATTATAGTAAAGATGATTCAAAATAGTGGAAATAGAATGGAGAAAATACAAGAAACGTTTAACAAGGAACTAGAAGAACTAAAGAGCAAACAAACAATGATGAACCACATAATAAATGAAATTAAAAATTCTCTAGAAGGAATCAATAGCAGAATAACTAAGGCAGAAAAATGGATAAATGATCTGCAAGATAAAATAGTGGAAATAACTACCTCAGAGCAGAAAAAAGAAAAAAAGGGTGAAAAGAACTGAGGACAGTCTCAGATGCCTCTGGCACAACATTAAATGCACCAACATTCAAATTATAGGGGTCCCAGAAGAAGAAGAGAAAACAAAAGAGACTGAGAAAATATTAGATGAGATTATAGTTGAAAACTGCCCTAATATGAGAAAGGAAATAGTCAATCAACTCCAGGAAGCACAGAGAGTCCCATACTGGATAAATCGAAGGAGAAACATGCCAAGACACATATTAATCAAACTATCAAATATTAAATACAAAGAAAAAATATTAAAAGCAGCAAGGAAAAAGCAACAAATAACATAAAAGGGAATCCCCATAAGGTTAACAGTTGAACTTTCAGCAGAAACTTTGCAAACCAGAAGGGAGTAGCAGGACATACTTAAAGTGAGAAAAAGGAAAAAACAACAAGCATGATTATTCTACCCAGCAAGGATCTCATTCAGATTCAATGGAGAAATTAAAACCTTAACAGACAAGCAAAAGATAAGAAAATTCAGCACCACCAAACCAGCTGTACAACAAGTGCTAATGGAACTTCTCTAGGAAGGAAACACCAGAGAAGGAAAAGACCTAAAATAACAAACCCCAAATAACTAAGAAAATGGTAATAAGAACATATATATTGATAACTACCTTAAATGTAAATGGATTCAATGCTCCAACCAAAAGACATAGACTGGCTGGATGGATATAAAAATAAAACCCATATATATGCTGTTTACAATAGACCCACTTCAGACCTAGGGACACATACAGACTGATAGTGAGGGGATGGAAAAAGATATTCCATGCAAATGGAAATCAATGGAAACCTGGAGTGGTAATTTTTATATAAGACAAAATAGACTTTAAAAAAAGGACAATTACAGAGACAAACAAAGACACTACATAATAATTATTAAGGGATCAATCCAAGAAGACAGAACAATTGTAAATATTTATGCACCTAACAAAGGAGCACCTCAGTACATAAGGCAAATGCTAAGGGGAAATCAACAGTAACAAAATCATGGTTGGGGACTTTAACACCCCACTTTCACCAATGAACAGATCATCCAAAATGAAAATAAATAAGGAAACACAAGCTTCAAATGATACATTAAACAAGATGGACATAATTGACATTTATACAATGTTCCACCCAAAAAAACAGAATATACTTCCTACTCAAATACTCAAGGAATATTTTCCAGGATAGATCATATCTGGGGTTACAAATCAAGCATTGGTAAATTTAAGAAAATTGAAACTGTATCAAGTACCTTTTCCAAACACAGCACTATAAGACTAGATATCAATTACAGGAAAAAACTATAAAAAATACAAACACATGGAGGTTAAACAATACACTACTAAATAACCAAGAGATCACTGAAAAAATCAAAGAGGAAATCAAAAAATACCTAGAAACAAATGACAATGAAAACATGACCCAAACCTATGGAATACAGCAAAAGCAGTTTTGAGAGGGAAGTGTATAGCAATAAAATCCTGTCTCAAGAAACAAGAAAAATATCAAATAAACAACCTAAATTTACACCTAAGGCAATTAGAGAAAGAAGAACCCCTCCCCCCCAAAATTTCCAAAGTTAGCAAAAGTAAAGAAATCATAAAGATCAGATTAGAAATAAATGGAAAAGAAATGAAGGAAATGGTAACAAAGATCAATAAAACTAAAAGCTGGTTCTGTGAGAAGGTAAACACAATTGATAAACCATTAGCCAGACTCATTAAGAACAAAAAGGTAGAAGACTCAAATCAACAGAATTAGAAGTAAAAAAGGAGAAGTAACAACTGACACTGCAGAAAAAGAAAAGATCATGAGAGATTACTACAAAAAATGATATGTCAATAAAATGGACAACCTGGAAGAAATGGACAAATTCTTAGAAAAGCACAACCTTCTGAGTCTGAACCAGGAAGAACTGGAAAATATAAACTGACCCAATCACAAGCACTGAAATTGAAACTGTGATTAAAAATCTCCCAACGAACAAAAACCCAGGACCAGATGGCTTCACAGGCAAATTCTATCCAACATTTAGAGAAGAGCTAACACCTATCCTTCTCAAAATATTCCAAAATATAGCAGAGGGAGGAACACTCCCAAACTCATTCTACAAGGCCAAAACCACCCTGATAACAAAACCAGACAAATATGTCACAAAAGAAGAAAACTACAGGCCAAAATCACTGATGAACAGAGATGCAAAACTCCTCAAGAAAACACTAGCAAACACAATCCAACAGCACATTAAAGCATCATACACCATGATCAAGTGGGGTTTATCCCAGGAATGCAAGGATTCTTCAATATACACAAGTCAATCGTGATACACCATATGAACCAATTGAAGGAGAAAAACCATATGATCTTCTCAATACATGCAGAAAAGTCTTCGACAAAATTCAGCACCCATTTATGATAAAAACCCTCAAGAAAGTAGGCATAGAGAGAACTTACCTCAACATAATAAAGTCCATATGTAAAACACCACAGCCCACATCGTTCTCAATGGTGAAAAACTGAAATCATTTCCACTAAGATGAGGAACAAGGCAAGGTTGCCCACTCTCACCACTATGATTAAACATAATTTTGGAAGTTTTAGCCACAGCAATTAGAGAAGAAAAAGAAATAAAAGGAATCTAAATCGGCAAAGAAGTAAAACTGACACTGTTTGCAGATAACATGATATTATATATAGAGAATCCTAAAGATGCTACCAGAAAACTACTAGAGTTAATCAATGAATTTAGTAAAGTAGCACAATACAAAATTAATGCACAGAAATCTCTTGCATTTCTATACACTAATGATGAAAAATCTGAAAGAGAAATTAAGGAAACACTCCCATTCAACCTTGTAGCAAAAAGAATAAAATACCTAGGAATAAACCTACCTAAGGAGACAAAAGACCTGTATGCAGAAAATTATAAGACACTGATGAAAGAAATTAAAGATGTTACAAACAGATGCAGAGATGCACCATGTTCTTGGATTGGAAGAATCAACATTGTGAAAATGAATATACTACCCAAAGAAATCTACAGATTCAAGATAATCCCTATCAAATTACCTATGGCATTTTTCACAGAATTAGAACAAAAAATTATACAATTTGTGTGGAAACTCTAAAGACCCAGATTAGCCAAAACAATCTTGAGAAAGAAAAAATGTGCTTGAGGAATCAGGCTCCCTAACTTCAGACTATACTACAAAGCTACGTAATTATGACAGTATGGTACTGACACAAAAAAAGAAATATAGATCAATGGAACAGGATAGAAAGCCCAGAGATAAACCCATGAACATATGGTCACATTATTTTTGATAAAGGAGACAAGAATATGCAATGGAGAAAGACAGCTTCTTCAATAAGTGGTGCTGGGAAAACTGGACAGCTACATGTAAAAGAATGAAATTACAACACTTCCTAACACCACATACCAAAATAAACTCCAAATGGATTAAAGACCTAAATGTAAGGCTAGACACTATAAAACTCTTAGAGGAAAACATAGGCAGAACACTCTATGACGTAAATCACAGCAAGATCCTTTTTGACCCACCTCCTAGAGAAATGGAAATAAAAACAAAAATAAACAAATGGGATCTAATGAAATTTAAAACCTTTTGCACAGCAAAGGAAACCATAAACAAGATGAAAAGAGAACCCTCAGAATGGGAGCAAATATTTTCATATGAAGCAAGTGACAAAGATTTAATCTCCAAAATATACAAGCAGCTTATGCAGCTTGATATCAAAAAAACAAACAACCCAATCCAAAAATGGACAGAAGACCTAAATAGACATTTCTCCAAAGATCATACACAGATTGCAAACAAACACATGGAAGGATGCTCAACATCACTTATCATTAGAGAAATGCAAATCAAAAGTACAATGAGGTATCACCTCACACTGGCCAGAATGGCCATCATCAAAAAATCTACAAACAATAAATGCTGGAATGGTTGTGGAGAAAAGGGAACCCTCTTGCACTTATGGTGGGAATGTAGAATGATACAGGCACTATGGAGAACAGTATGGATGTTCCTTAAAAGACTAAAAACAGTTCTACCATATGACCCAGCAATCCCACTACTGGGCATATACCCTGAGAAAACCATAATTCAAAAAGAGTCATGTACCACAATTTGCACTGCAGTTCTATTTACAGTAGCCAGGACATGGAAACAACCTAAGTGTCTGTCAACAGATGAATGGATAAAGAAAATGTGGCACATATATACAATGGAATATTACTCAGCCATATAAAGAATCGAAATTGAGTTATTTGTAGTGAGGTGGATGGACTTAGAGACTGTCGTACAGCGTGCGGTAAGTCAGAAAGAGAAAAACAAAACAAATACCGTATGCTAACACATATATATGGAATCTAAAAAAAAAAAAAAAAGGTTCTGAAGGACCTAGGGGCAGGAAAGGAATAAAGACACAGACATAGAGAATGGACTTGAGGACACGGGGATGGGGAAGGGTAAGCTGAGATGAAGAGGGAGAGTGACATGAACATAAATACACTACCAAATGTAAAACAGATAGCTTGTGGGAAGCAGCCGCATAGCAGAGGGAGAACAGCTCAGTGCTTTGTGACCACCTGGGAGGGTGGGAGGGAGACGCATGAGGGAGGGGATATGGGGATATATGTATACATATAGTTTATTCACTTTGTTATACAACAGCAACTATTACAACAATGTAAAGCAATTATACTCCAATAAAGATGTTAAAAAAATAAGTAAATAACATGCCCAGATGACCAGGGCCTAAGGGAATATGAGATGGTCCTAAATGAAGTCAGGCAAAGAAGATAAAATAAATTTCATATGCACTGTTTCTTATTGCCGCTTTCTCTGTATAGTTGCTATGGGAACGGTGTTCCAGAAGCTCTCTAAGGCTTTGTCTATGCAGTCCAAAGTGATCAAGAATTTAGGCTGAAATGACTAGTCAGTTTAATCCAGCTGTTTTAATTTTTTTTTCCAACTCATATTCCTTTCACCTCTGGCCAAATTGAGTAATTGTTTAACTGAATTCAGTAGCATCTTGCAGAAATAAAATTGGTTTACCTGTTGTATATATTTTTGTTCTAGAATGCCTTCCCCTACCAGGGCCCTGTGATTTCTGGGATTATAAGCAGCAACAGAAGCCATGGAGCATGTCTGCGAAGACAGGAAAGGACTAGTTGAATAATTCATACACCTATGACAGGGATCGAGGCACACTCACAAACTGAGGAGCAGTGTGTCAGAGATCAAGTAGCCAAGCAGAAACGCATCAAGAGAGAATAGCTGCCTGAGGCCAGCAGAGCCCAGAGAGAGATGGAGGCACCAGCACCCAGATGAGACCTGGGCACTGAGGTCATCCTATCCAAATCAGTGGCTGTTTATCAAGCCACTGCCTATGCTGTTACTAAGTAAGTACTTACCCTGACATCCCCTACTGCCACCTTTCTACTGTGATCCAGTCAATCTTCTCTGAGGCTAGCTACACATCAGTGGCCTGCATCCTCCACTGACCTGACTTGACTTGGGTAATGCTTTTGGACAGGTGATACAGTCACAGCTGCTCATATCCATCAGAGTCCCCTAAGCTCATGCCTGGGCACATTTGCTGACTCTGCACCAAAAAATTACTCCCTTCCACCCCATCCCTCATCTGTCAACCCAATAAGCAGGGCAAAATTTTTGTTTCCCCACTCTTAATGCATATCTGCTGTCTGTCTAGGACTCAGCCTGCCTCCTCCAAGATCAGAATCCCAGACAACCAGGAATCGAACACCATCTCTAGTCTAGCCAGGGTTGGTGTTTTACAATTTTTTTTTTTTTTGCCAAAGAAGAAAATAACAAAAAAGGATAACCACATATAAGGCATTAGAGAGAGCCAAATGTATAAAACCAGTATTCACCCAGTGGTTTCTTGGTGGGAAATACTGAAGACTTGTAAATATGAATCTTTCACAAGCAGAACTGGCCTTTGATATTATAAAGCAAGCTTGGAGCTCTTTTCTGCTTGTACATTGTCCTGCACCTTAGTTGGCAGGAACCTCTCTCTCCCTAACTCTGTGCCACTCCAGATACCCTCAACCACGTGCCTTGTGACCCAGCAGCTTTGTGCTACCACTGCCACACTTTCCTTATCAAATGGGCTGTCCCTGTTCCCCATTCCTGAGACAGGGATCTTCTTTAGGGAAATGTGTGATGATTGAGAAATTAGGTAAACCACCCTGCCCTAGACAAATAGTGGCCCTTTTATTTCAGTTGTGGAAAACGCTTCAGCAAAGAAAATCAGAGATTGTTGAAAATGATATTCCTAATGAGTCAGATTTGAGAATTATTTCTATTTTTCAAAACACTGTGCTTGCTATTCTCTGGAAACTAAAACACGGTACCCTGCTCTAATAAAAATCAGAGTTGACCCTTAAGCAACATGGGTTTGAAATGTGTAGGTCCACTTACATATAGATGTTTTTCAACAAATATATAGGACAATTTTCTGGATATTTGCAACAATTTGCAAAAAACTTGCAGATGAACCACATAGACCAGAAATATCAAAAATACTAAGGAAAAGTTAGGTATGTCAAAAAATACATATGAATGCATAAAATATATGTAGTTTATTTTATCATATACCACCATAAAATATATGCAAATCTATTCTAAAAAGTTAAAATTTACCCACACAATAAGACCATATATGATGCCATTCACAGTCAACAAAAATGTAAAGATGCACTATTAAACATACCTGCATAAAATTAATTGTAGAACATACTGTACCACTGTAATAATTTCATAGCCACCTCTTGTTGCTATTGCAGTGAGCTCAAGTGTTGTGTCTGCTTAAAATGCTGTGTGATACTAATCATCCTCACATGAGCAGCTCATCTTTCCAGTAAATTGAGTATCACAGTGAAAAGTGAACACTCATAGTTCATGCATATTTTTCATCATGTTTAGTACAATACCATAAACCTGAATAACACTGTGGAACCCATACAAAGTGTCACTAGTGATGCTGGATTTGCTCCCAAGAAGCAAAGAGAAGTCATGACATTACAAGAAACAGTGGAATTGCTTTACATGTACTATAGATTGAGATCTGCAGCTGCAGTTGCCCACCATTTCAAGATAAATGAATCCAGCCGAAGAATCACTGTAAAAAAAGAAAAGGAAATCCATGAAGCTGTGACCACAGCTATGTCAGCAGGCACGAAAACCTTGCACTTTTTGTGAAACACCTTTTAATCTTGTATTGAAAATACAGCTTTGATATGGGTGCAGGATTGTTATAGGAAAGATACACCTACACACTCTAATATGATTTGAGAAAAAATGAATTCATTATATGACAACTTAAATCAAGAGTAAGATGAGGATCTAAAACTCACCTTCCTCACCAGAATTTAATTCAAGCAAAGGATGGCTTGATAATTTTAGAAAAAGGTTTGGCTTAAAAAATGGCAAGATAACAGAAGCAGCTTCTGCGAACTAAGAGACAGCGGATGAGTTCCCAGACATTATTAAGAAAATCATTAAGGAGAAGGGATATTTACCTGAATTGGTTTTTAATACAGATGAAAGTGCCCTATTCTAGAAAAAGAAAAATTCCACAAAGGACATTTATTCGTAAGAAAGAGAAGTGAGTACCAGGATTTTAGACAGGAAGGGATAGGCTAACTTTACTGTTTTGTGCAAATGAAGTTGGGTTTACGATCAGGACTGCCCTTTTCTACAGAGCTGTTAACCCCTGGGCCTTGAAGGGAAAATATAAATACCAGATGCCAGTCTTTGGTTGTACAACAAGAAGGCCTGGATAATGAGAACTGCTTTTCTGGATTGGTTCCATCAATGCTTGGTCCCTGAAGTCAGGAAGTACCTTCTCAATAAGGGAATACATTTCAAAGTTCTTTTGGTATTGGATAATGTTCCTGGTCACCCAGAACCCCATGAGTTCATCACTGAAGGCCTCAAAGTGGCCTACTTGACCCCAAAACACAATGTCTCTAATTCAGACTTTAGATCAGGATACCAATAAGGACCTTTAAGGCTCATTACACATGGAAAGGATTGTCAACACTCTAGCAGAGAACCCCGCTAGAGAGAACCTCATGAAAGTCTGGAAGGATTACACCACTGAAGATACTACTGTTGCTATAGAAAAAGTCATGAAAGCCATCAAGCCTGAAACAATAAATTCCTGCTGGAGAAAACCATGTGCAGATATTGTGCATGACTTCACAGGATTTATGACAGAGCCAATCAAGGAAATCATGAAAGGGATTGTGGATATGGCAACAAAGGTAGAGAGTGAAAGGTTGCAAGATATGGATCTTGGAGAAATTCAAGTGCTAATAGTTACTACACCAGAGGGATTAACAGAAGATGGAGATGAGTGCTTCCAGGACTACTTCCAGACTATGAGGAAGAAGACATAGAAGAACATTGTGTGCAAGGCTTGTATTGAAATGCATAGCCTGTCCTTACATAGGCATAAGGTGAGTGATATTTAATATAAAGCTAACAATGTGTTAGTTTTCTTACTGCTTTATAACTTTACCTTCAAAGAATTACATTGCAGTACAGTATGCCTCTCTCTCTCTCTCTCTGTCTCTCTCTCTCTCTCTCTCTCCCTCCCTCTCTCTCTCTCTCTCTCTCTCTCTCTCTCTCTCTCTCACACTCTCATCCTCACTTGATCTGGTAATTGGAGAAACTGCATATCAAATTATCATAACAGGTAAGTGTTTTTTTAAGAAATGTAATTATGTTTCCAATACTATATTGTGAATATGACTGTAATACTGTATGCCATAAAAATTTTATAACCATTCATTAGTGTATAAGATAGGCTACTGTGAAACAATTGCATTGATTACATTAGGCATAAAGCAATAATATTGCTGCTTCTCCATTATCAATGCATGAATTGTTATACCTGTAAATAAATATTTCTTTATAACACTATGTTTTCATTTTTTGATGTCTAGTGTAATATGTATAATGTATACAGTGTTTTGTATCATTTAAGACAATATTGATGTAGGTGCTGGCAAACAATTCGTCTCGTAAACAGATGACTAATCTTAGAGTAGCAATAAATACAGTAGAGTACTCTGTATTTTCTCTTCCCTAGGATTTTCTTAATAACATTCTCTTTTATATAGCTTACTTTATTGTAAGAGTATAGTATATAAAAAATTAACATACAAAATATGTATTAACTGTTTATGTTATCAGTAAGGCTTCCTTCTATTCAACAGTAGGCTATTACTAGTTAAGTTTGGGAGGAATCAAAAGTTATACTGAATTTTCAACTGCACGGGGCATCAGAATCCCTAACCCCTGCGTTGTTCAAGGATCAATGTATAAGTACTAAAATAACCTAATGATGTTGATGATAAATAATATCAGATATGCCATTGGAGTTTATAAAATGAATTCATATATATTATCTCCTTGATGTCTACTTTAACCTAGAAGGTATATTTGACTTTACAGCTGAGACTCAAAAACATTAAATACCTAACCTGGGCTTTCCAACTCCAAATCATCATCTTTTCGTTATATTTCTTGGAATCTCTGATTCCCTAAATGTATATTTTCTGGTTGTTTCAGTTGGTGATTTAATAGCAATAATTTTTCTTCTTTCATTTCTCACATAACTGCCTGATAAACTATGAACTTAGAGTTGATTTTTGTCTCTAAATAATAAATTTAATAAATTAACAAATCTAATTCAATGAATTAATTTGATAAATTAATACTTAAATATATTATTAAGATCTTTATCAAAGACAAACTGTATGATCTCATTTTATTGTAAGATGAAAAAAAACTAACTCATAGACAAAAAGAGTAGATTGGTGGTTGCTAGGGGAAGGGGGCAAGGGGAGGGGGAGGGATGGGTTGAAGGTTGTCAAAGGAAACAAATTTCCTGTTGTAAGATGATGTACTTGAGACGTAATATACAGCATAGTGACTACAGTTAAAAATAATGTATTGCATATTTGAAAGCTGCTGACAGTAGATTTTTTTCCAGAAAATCCAAAGAATTATTTATTCTATCATCTATTCAATGAAGTTTCTCGAGTGTGTGTACTCTGTCACTTCTGTGAGCATTACAAAATCAAAGTGTTTTTTATTTTCAACACCTTTATGGGAGTATAATTTCTTTTTAATGGTGTGTTAGTTTCTGCTGTATAACAAGTGAATCAGCTATACATATTCATATATCCCCATATCTCTTCCCTCTTGAGTCTCCCACCCACCCTCCCTATACCACCCCTTTAAGTGGACACAAAGAACCGAGCTGATTTCCCTGTGCAATGTGGCTGCTTCACACTAGCTATCTGTTTCAGCTATCTGTTTTACACTTCATAGTGTATGTATGTCCATGCCACTCTCTCACTTCGTCCCAGATTACACTTCCCCCTCCCCTTGTCCTCAAGTCCATTCTCTACATCGGTGCCTTTATTCTTGTCCTGTCCATACGTTCTTCAGAAAGTTTTTTTTTTAGATTCCGTATATATGTGTTAGCATACAGTATTTCTTTTTCTATTTATGACTTATACCACTCTGTATGACAGTCTCTAGGTCCATCCACTTCACTACAAATAAATCAATTTCGTTTCTTTTTATGGCTGAGTAATATTCCATTGTATATGTGTGCCACATCTTCTTTATACATTATTCTATCAGTGGACACCTAGGTTGCTTCCATGTCCTGGCTATTGTAAATAGAGCTGCAATGAACATTGTGGAACATGACTCTTTTAAAATTATGGTTTTCTCAGGGTATATGCACAGCAGTGGGATTGCTGGATTGTATGACAGTTCTATTTTTAGTTTTTTAAGGAACCTCCATACTGTTCTCCATAGTGTCTGTATCAATTTACATTCCCACCAACAGTGCAAGAGGATTCCCTTTTCTCCATAACCTCTCCAACATTTATTGTTTGCAGATTTTTTGATGGTGGCCATTCTGACTGGTATGAGGTGATATCTCATTGTAGCTTTGATTTGAATTTCTCTAATGATTAGATGATTGGACATCTTTTCATGTGTTTGTTGGCAATCTGTATATCTTCTTTGGAGAAATGTCTATTTAAGTCTTCTGCCCATTTTTGGATTGGGTTGTTTGTTTTTTTGATATCAAGCTGCATGAGCTGCTTGTATATTTTGGAGAATAATCCTTTGTCACTTGCTTTGTGTGCAAATATTTTCTCCCATTCTGACAGTTCTTCTTTCATCTTGTTTATGGTTTCCTCTGCTGTGCAAAAGCTTTCAAGTTTCATTAGGTCAAATTTGTTTATCTTTGTTTTTATTTCCATTACTCTAGGAGGTGGGTCAAAAAGGATCTTGCTGTGATTTATGTCATAGAGTATTCTGCCTATGTTTTCCTCTAAGAGTTTTATAGTGTCTGGCCTTACATTTATGTCTTTAATCCATTTTCAGTTTATTTTTGTGTATGGTGTTAGGGAGTGTTCTAATTTCATTCTTTTACATGAAGCTGTCAAGATTTCCCAGCACCACTTATTGAAGAGGCTCTCTTTTCTCCACTGTATATTCTTGTCTCCTTTATCAAAGATAAGGTGATCATATGTGTATGGGTTTTTCTCTGGGGTTCCTGTCCTATTCCATTGATCTATATTTTGTTTTTGTGTCAGTACCATATTGTCTTGATTACTGTAGCTTTATAGTATAGTCCAAAGTCAGGGAGCCTGATTCCTTGAGCTCCATTTCTCTTTCTCAAGATGGCTTTGGCTATTCGGGGTCTTTTGTGTTTCCATACAAATTGTGAATTTTTTTCTGTTCTCGTTCTGTGAAAAATGCCATTGATAATATGATAGGGAATGCATTGAATCTGTAGATTGCTTTGGTAGTATAGTCACTTTCATGATGTTAATTCTTCCAATCCAAGAACATGTTGCATCTCTGCATCTGTTTGTAACATCTTTAATTTCTTTCATCAGTGTCTTATAGATTTCTGCATACAGATATATTTTCTCCTTAGGTAGGTTTATTTCTTAGTATTTTATTACTTTTGTTGCAATGCTGAATGGGAGTGTTTCCTTAATTTCTCTTTCAGATTTTTCATCATTAATGTATAGGAGTGTCAGAGATTTCTGTGCATTAATTTTGTATCCTGCTACTTTACCAAATTCATTGATTAGCTCTAGTATTTTTCTGGTAGCATTTTTAGGATTCTCTATGTATAATATCATGTCATCTGCAAACAATGACAGTTTTACTTCTTCTTTTCTGATTTGGATTCCTTTCATGTCTTTTTCATCTCTGATTGCTGTGGCTAAAACTTCCAAATCTATGTTGAATAATAGTGGTGAGAGTGGGCAGCTTTTTCCTATTCCTGATCTTAGTGGAAATGGTATCAATTTTTCACTGTTGAGAACAATGTTGGCTGTAGGTTTGTCATATATGGCCTTTATTATGTTGAGGTAAGTTCCCTCTATGCCTATTTTCTGGAGGGTTTTTTTTTTTATCATAAATGGGTGTTGACTTTTGTCAAAAGCTTTTTCTGCATCTATTGAGATGGTCATATTATTTTTCTCCTTCAGTTTGTTCATATGGTGTATCACATTGATTGATTTGCATATATTGAAGAATCCGTGTATTCCTTGGATAACCCCACTTGATTTTGGTGTATGATCCCTTTAATATGCTGTTGGATTCTGTTTGCTAGTATTTTGTGGAGGATTTTTGAATCTATGTTCATCAGTAATATTGGCCTGTAGTTTCCATTTTTTGTGTTATCTTTGGTTTTGATATCCGGGTGATGGTGGCCTTGTAGAATGAGTTTGGGACTGTTCCTCCCTCTGCTATATTTTGGAAGACTTTGAGAATGATAGGTGTTAGCTCTTCTCTAAATGTTGGATAGCATTCACCTGTGAAGGCAAATTGTCCTAGGCTTTTGTTTGTTGAAAGAGTTTTAATCACAGTGTCAATATCAGTCCTTGTAATTGGTCTGTTTATATTTTATATTTATTTCTGGTTCAGACTCAGAAGGTTGTGCTTTTCTAAGAATTTGTCCATTTCTTCCAGGTTGTCCATTTTATTAGCCTACAGTTGTTTGTAGTAGTCTCTCATGATCCTTTGTATTTCTGCAGTGTCAGTTGTTACTTCTCTTCATTTCTAAATCTATTAATTTGAGTCTTCTCCCTTTTTTTCTTGATGAGTCTAGCTAATGGTTTATCAATTGTGTTTATCTTCTCAAAGATCCAACTTTTAGTTTTATTGATCTTCGCCATTGTTTCCTTCATTTGTTTTTCATTTATTTTTCTTTTAAACATTTTTATTGGAGTATAATTGCTTTACAATGGTGTGTTACTTTCTGCTTTATAACAAAGTGAACCAGTCATATATATATATATATATATATATATATATATATATATCCCCATACCTCTTCCCTTTTGTGTCTCTCTCCATCTCACCCTCCCTATCCCACCCTTCCAGCTGGTCACAAAGCACTGAGCTGATCTGCCTGTGCTATGCAACTTCTTCCCACTAGCTATCTATTTTACATTTGGTAGTGCATATATGTCCATATATACACTACCACTCTCTCACTTTGTCCCAGCTTACACTTCCCCCTCCCCAAGTCCTCAAGTACATTTCCTAGTAGGTCTGTGTCTTTATTCCCATCTTCCCCTCGGTTCTTCATGACCTTTTTTTTTTTTTAGATTCCATATATATTTGTTAACATACAGTATTTGTTTTTCTCCTGATACTATACATAGAGAATCCTGAAGATGCTACCAGAAAACTACTAGAGCTAATCAATGAATTTGGTAAAGTAGCAGGATACAAAATTAATGCACAGAAATCTCTGACACTCCTATACATTAATGATGAAAAATCTGAAAGTGAAATTAAGAAGACACTCCCATTTATCATTTATTTCTGATGTGATCATTATGATTTGTTTCCTTCCGTTAACTTTGGTGTTTGTTTGTTCTTCTTTCTCTAATTGCCTTAGGTGTAAGGTTAGGTTGTTTTTTTTGAGCCATTTCTTGTTTCTTAAGGTAGGATTGTATTGCTATAAACTTCCCTCTTAGAACTGCTTTTGCTGCATCCCATATGTTTTGGATCATTGTGTATTCATTGTCATTTGTTTCTAGGTATTTTTTAATTTCCTCTTTGATTTCTTCAGTGACCTCTTGGTTATTTAGTAGTGTACTATTTAGCTTCCAATTGTTTGTATTTTTAACTGATTTTTTTCCCTATAATTGATATATAGTCTCATAGCACTGTGGTCGGAAAAGGTACTTGATACGATTTCAATTTTCTTAAATTTACCAAGGCTTCATTTGTGAACCAAGATATGATCTTTCCTGGAGAATGTTCCATGAGCACTTGAGAAGAAAGTGTATCTGTTGTTTTTTGATGGAATATCCTATAAATATCAATTAAGTCCATCTTGGTTTTTTTGTTTGTTTGTTTGTTTTTTTGCAGTATGCGTGCCTCTCACTGTTGTGGCCTCTCCCATTGCAGAGCACAGGCTCCAGACACGCAGGCTCAGCAGCCCATCTTGTTTAATGTATTATTTAAAGCTTGTGTTTCCTTATTTATTTTCATCTTGGATAATCTGTCCATTTGTGAAAGTGGGGTGTTAAAGTCCCCTACTATGATTGTGTTACTGTCGATTTCCCCATTATGACTGTTAGCATTTGCCTTATGTATTGAGGTGCTCGTATGTTGGGTGCATAAATATTTACAATTGTTCTATCTTCTTCTTGGATTGATCCCTTGATCATTATGTAGTGTCCTTCTTTGTCAGTTGTAATAGTCTTAATTTTAAAGTCTATTTTGTCTGATATGAGAATTGGTACACCAGTTTTCTTTTGATTTCCATTTGCATGGAATATATTTTTTCCATCCCCTCACTTTCAGTCTGTATCTGTTATTAGGTCTGTAGTGAGTATCTTGTAGACAGCATATATACGAGTCTTCTTTTTGTATCCATTCAGCCAGTCTATGTCTTTTTGGAGCATTTAATCCATTTATATTTAAGGTAATTATTGATATGTATGTTCCTATTACCATTTTCTTAATTGTTTTGGGTTTGTTACTGTAGGTCTTTTCTTTCTCTTGTGTTTCCTGCCTAGGGAAGTTCCTTTAGAATTTGTTGTATAGCTGGTTTGGTGATGCTGAATTCTCTTATCTTATGCTTGCCTGTAAAGGTTTTATTTTCTCTGTCAAATCTGAATGAGACCCTTGCTGGGTAGAATAATCTTGGTTGTCGGTTTTTCTCTTTTATCACTTTAAATATGTGCTGCCAATCCCTTCTGGCTTGCAGAGTTTCTGTTGAAAGTTCAGCTGTTACATTTATGGGGATTCCCTTGTATATTAGTTGTTGCTTTTCCCTTGCTGCTTTTAATATTTTTTCATTTTATTTAATTTTTGATAGATTAATATGTGACTTGGTATGTTTCTCCTTGGATTTATCCTGTATGAGACTGTCTGCACTTCCTGTACTTGATTGACTATTTCCTTCCCCACTTTAGGGAAGTTATAAACTATAATCTCTTCAAATATTTTCTCAGTCCCTTTCCTTTTCTCTTCTTCTTCTGGGACCCCTATAATTTCAGGAATATTTTTTCAGGTAGACTGCCTCTTTTGTTTGTTTGGCCTGGTGGGTTTTTTCCTTGCTCCTTCATCAGCTGTATATTTCTCTGTCTTCTCATTTTGCTTGACTTAATGTTGTTGGGGTCTCCTTTTTGCAGGCTGCAGGTTCATAGCTCCCATTTATTTTGGTGTTTGCCTCCAGTTGGTAATGTTGTTTCAGTGTGTTCTGTAGGCTTCCTGGTGAAGGGGACTTGTGCCTGTCTTCTGGTGAATGAGGCTGGATCTTGTCTTTCTGAGGGGTAGGATCGCGTTTGGGGGTGTGTTTTGGAGTGTCTGTGAACTTATGATTTTTGTCAGCCTCTCTGCTAATGGGTGGGGATGTGTTATTGTCTTGCTAGTTGTTTGGCATAGGTTGTTCAGCACTGTAGCTTGCCGGTCGTTGAGTGGAGCTGTGTCTTAGTGTTGAGATGGAGTTCTCTGGGAGAGCTTTTGCCATTTGATATTACATGGAGCCAGGAGGTGTCTGGTGGGCCAATATCCTGAACTCAGCTCTCCCACTTCAGAGGCTCAGGCCTGACATCTGGCCAGAGCTCCTAGACTCTGTCAGCCATATGGCTCAGAGGAAAAGAAAGAAAGAAAGAAAGAAAGAGAAGAAAGGAAGGAAAGAAGGAAGGAAAGAAGAAAGAAAGAAAAACAGAAAATAAAATAAAGTTATTAAGAGAAAAAGTAAAAATAAAATTATTAAAAATTAATAAATAAACAGTAATTAAAAAAAGAAAGAAAAGAGTAACCAAAGCAAAAATCAAATCCACCAATGATAATAAGCACTAAAAACTATACTAAGAAAAAAAAAACTGACAGAACCCTAGGACAAATGGTAAAAGCAAAGCTGTACAGACAAATTCACACAAAGAAGCATACACATACACAATCACAAAAAGAGAAAAAGGAAAAAAAATATATTTTTAAAAAAAGAAGAGAGCAAACAAATCAATAAACAAATCTACCAATGATAATAAGCTCTAAATACTAAACTAAGATAAACATAAAACTAGAAACAAATTAGTTGCAGAAAGCAAACCCCAATTCTACAATTGCTCCCGAAGACCACTGCCTCAACTTTGGGATGATTCATTGTCTCTTCAGGTATTCCACAGATGCAGGGTACATCAAGTTGATTTTGGAGATTTAATCTGCTGCTCCTGCTTCTGCTGGGAGAAATTTCCCTTTCTCTTCTTTTTCACACAGCTCCTGAGGTTCAGCTTTGGATTTGTCCCTGCCTCTGTGTGTAGGTCACCTGAGGGCATCTGTTCTTCACTCAGACAGGACAGGGTTAAAGTATCAGCTTATTAGGGGGCTCTGACTCACTCAGGCCAGGGACAGGGAGGGGTATGGAATGCGGGGTGAGCTTGCAGTGGCAGAAGCCAGCGTGATGTTGCAACAGCCTGAGGCATGCCATGTTTTCTCCCGGGGAAGTTGTCCCTGGATCACAGGACCCTGGCAGTGGCAGGCTGCACAGCCTCCCAGGAGGGGAGGTGTGGATAGTGGCCTGTGCTTGCACACAGGATTCTTGGTGGCTGCAGTAGCAGCCTTAGCATTTCATGCCCATCTCTGCGGTCTGCGCTGATAACCACAGCTTGTGCCCATCTCTGGAGCTCATTTAGGCAGTGCTCTGAATCCCCTCTCCTCGTGCACCCTGAAACAGTGGTCTCTTGCCTCTTAGGCAGGTCCAGACTTTTTCCTGGACTCCCTCCCAGCTAGCTGTGGTGTACTAGCCCCATTCAGGCTATGTTCACTCAGCCAGCCCCACTCCTATTTCTGGGATCTGACCTCCAAAGCCCGAGCCTCAGCACCCAGCCCCCTCCTGACCCAACGGGTGAGCAGTCAAGCCTCTCAGGCTTGTGAGTGCCGGTCGGCACTGATCCTCTGTGCGGGAATCTCTCCTCTTTGCCCTCTGCACCTCTATTGCTGTGCTGTCTTTCATGGCTCTGAAGCCCCTGTCTCCACCAGTGAAGGGGTTTCCTAGTGTGTGGAAACTTTTCCTCCTTCACAGCTCCCTCCCAGAGGTGCAGGTTCCATCCCTATTCTTTTGTCTCTGTTTTTTCTTTTTTCTTTTGCCCTACCCATGTATGTGGTGAGTTTCTTGCCTTTTGGGAAGTCTGAGGTTTTCTGCCAGCATTCAGTTGGTGTTCTGTATGAGATATTCCACATGTAGATATATTTCTGATGTATTTCTGGGGAGGAAGGTGATCTCCACGTCTTAGTCTTCTTCCATCCTGAAGGTCTCCGTAAATTTAAATGTGAAGGTGTAGAGAATTGAGATACAAGACCAGAAAAGGCAAAAAATTTCCTGCTTTCATAGAGCTTGCCTTTAGTTGAGGGGGAGGCAGAAATCAAAAATAAATGAGTAATATGTGTCATTGTTTCAGGTGCTGTTAAGTGCTATGGAAGTACTGTTGTCTACACAGTTTGCAAAGTAATCTCACAAACACCCTTAATTCATTTAACCAATATTTATTGAGCATCCAATATATACCAACTATATATATAACAACTATATAATTGTTATGATTATACATATTTTAAGACTGAAATACTGCAGTAAAGTTATTTTTCTGAGGTAATAGAGCTGGTAAATTGCAAAGCCAGGACCCAAAATCTTATTTTCAATTTTCAGGTCTAGTCCTCTTTCTGATGCCATAACTGTAATTTAAAAATCTGGGCCCTGAAGCTAATATTTCTTTAGAAGAATCCTTGTTTCTTCTTTCACTCCTTCACTTACTATTTAAAGGCAAAATAAATACATTTCTAGGGAAATGGATTTCTGCTTTCAGGGGTTCCTTTCCATGTGTGTTGGTGGATATTTTATCTTCAATTAGATGAGTTTAGTAGACTAAAAATTCATTATGACTTGCAAAATTAAAGTGCATTTGTGTGTTTTAAAACTTGTATTTGTAAACTTTCCTTTAAGTGAATTTATCTCTTTATTTATTTATAAATTTATTTATTTTTGGCTCTGTTGGGTCTATGCTGCTACATGCAGGCTTTGTCTATTTCTGGTGAGCAGGGGCTGCTCTTCATTGTGGTGCATGGGCTTCTCATTGCGGTGCATGGGCTTCTCATTGCGGTGGCTTCTCTTGTGACAGAGCACGGGCTCTAGGCATGGAGGCTTCAGTAGTTGTAGCTTGCGGGTTCTAGAGCGCAGGCTCAGTGGTTGTGGTGCATGGGCTTAGTTGCTTCGTGGAATGTGGGATCTTCCCAGACTAGGGCTCGAACCCGTGTCCCCTGCATTGGCAGGTGGATTATTAACCACTGCGCTAACAGGGAAGTACCTAAGTGAATTTAAAGAGAATCTTTTACCATAATCTTCCCCTCACTGTTTCATATCCTTTAGTTAATTTTATTTCTTCAATTAATTTATTTCCTCAATTTACTCTGGTTAAATGAATTCAAAATTTGATATTTTGAAAAAGTTTGTGGAACCTTTTCCTCCTTCATAGCTCCCTCTAAGAGGTGCAGGTTCCATCCCTATTCTTTTGTCTCTGTTTTTTCTTTTTTCTTTTCTTTTTTTTGCCTTACTCAGGTACGTGGGGAGTTTTTTGCCTTTTGGGAAGTCCAAGGTCTTCTGCCAGTGTTCAGTAGGTGTTCTGTAGGAGTTGTTCCACATATAGATGTATTTTTTATGTATTTGTGGGGAGGAAGGTGATCTCCACATCTTACTCCTCTGCCATCTTAAAGGTCCCCCTGAGAGTAGATCTTATAAGTCCTCACTGCACACACAAAGAATAATTATAACTAGATGAGTGATGAATGTGTTAACTAATCTTATTGTGATAATCATTTCATGATTATATATATATATATAATATATATATATATATATATATAATCCTTGCATTGTATGTATTAAAATTTCCACAATATTATATGTCAATTATATCTCAATAAAGCTGGAAAATAAAGTTTCAGGAGGTTGCACATATACAAATTTGCTCAAATTTTATATTAATCATGTTGAATTTTCTGAGCCTCAAATAAATAGATTAAATAAATAAATAATCGAACTTATATATCCTGTAGTTTTTCCTATTATTAATAAAACATTCTCCTGCTTATCTTCCCTAGAAAAATTACTTTAAAATTCTGTGTATCTTCCCAAGTATAATACCAAATCTCATATTTGAGAATAAACATCCAGGGCACAGTGAACCAGTTGGATTCTTATCACAAATGATGAGACTATCAAGTCCTTATTCCAAATGTGGCTAGACTTATGGATTTAGGGCTTTAATGACTTTGATCTACTGCTAGGTTATCTTTAGGGGTGTACTTGTGTGTGCGCATGTATGTGTGGTGCATGCACATACAGATGAACTCATCGAGGGGATGATAAAGGAGTGGGTGGTTTGGGGAGTGAGACATTTCAGAAATCAACCTGTTTCTCTACTTGTTAGGCATGTAAGAATATTCTATTGTTTCCTAGGTTTGATTGCTTCTCTTTCACAATAGCATAACCCAATAATGATAGTGATTTTAAGAATTTAATTTGGCAGAGGACTGATTTGTAATTTGGTCCAATCACTTATGATATTTTCACACAAAAACAATTAATAATAACAGTGGAGATGTTCTAATTTAAAAACCAATGTCTGCCTGAGAAGAATGCATTTCTCCATGAATTTTCATAATGATTTTATTATGACCAGAATAGAACATATGGTAAATACCTAATTGAATGATAGATGACAACAGTGTCAATTGGGCTGAATGTGTTATGTAAATGACATAATCTTCTGCAGGATGGGGGGATATGCATTTTATTGATATGGGCAAAACATCACCTCTCAGGACTCCTTCAGGGCTGAACACCAAAAAGCAGATCTTCAGAGACCAGAGAGGGAGGACTTATTCCACTTGGAATAAGTCCCACGAGACTCAAGACCAAGGATTTTAGTTCCTATTGCTCCACCACTAGCAAGAAATACTTATAGCCTTCTTCCAGAAAAATCTGGAAAAATAAACTGCTCCATGAACAGTAATATATACTCTGCACTGAAGCAGTTTTAGTACATTGATTTGATTGCATTGGGTGGTCTCATAAACTTGCAGATTAAAATGACATTAAAATGTGTATTGAGTGGGTAGATACAGGGTTATTGTCAGTGGGGACTGGGATCCAGCCTGTCTCTAAATCAAGCTTTGAAAATTGATTCATAATTCTGCCATCTCCTCCCAGGCAAGGAAATGTAGAAGAAAGAAGAGGAGGCTCTTACACCCCCTCTTTCTTCAGTCAAGACTGCAGCTCTGAGCATGGTCCCATATACATGCTTACAGATGGTCTTGATTCCAAGAGACCCAGAGAAATAAGTAACAGGGCCATCTTCCCCCTGGACTATGTGCAGGGGAAGGAGGGAAGATGAGTGAGCTCAGAGCACTGGGGGTATGAAATGAAACAGACATAAAAAAGAAACAATCCTCTCTTTCTTGGATGCTTCCTCCTGTCCTCAACTTCAGAGGTCCTTTTTAGCTAGCCTCCACCTCTGAGACCCTGAGAAAATAAAGAACAACTACACACTATTCAGGCTGAGATTTCTGTGTCCTGAATTCCCTTAACATATAAATCATCCTTTGTCCAGCTCACCTGATGACTCCAAACAGGACCCAAGCTCTTGACACCTCCTAGTGAGTACCTGAGATGATGAGAGGAGCACCAGTATGGTCTGGAACAGAGACATCAGCCTGAAAAATCAATGCCCTTCCAATGTATTTCAGTACAATTTTACTCTTACCATGTGCTAGGTGTTATGAGAGATTTAGAGTAAATAAGACTACTCAGGCCTTTCAGGCACTCATAGTCTCCTAAAGGAATGAGACAAGTATTCAACAACATTTGAATCAGGACAGAAGTTAAGTGGAGTAGGAGAGGTAGCCACAAAATACATGCGGTGGGGTTGAAGGGGTGCACGTCAAGGGGAGAGAGAGAGCACCAGGCACTCTCATGGTTACTCTATGGGCCAAGCCATGGTTTCTCAAGCTCAGCACTACTGTCATTTTGGCTAAATGGTTCTTTGTTATGAGCACTCTCCTGTGCACTGTAGGATGTTCAGCAGCATCCTTGACATCAACATAGTAGTTGCCAGTAGCACCACCCTCCTCAATCATGATTACCAAAAATGTCTCCAGATACTGCCAAATGTCCTTCAGAGGCAAAAGTACCCCAACTGAGAGCCACTTGACTCTCACCTTGGAAGAATGTAACTGATTCTGTGTACATTAATTTGAACACTGTTCAGGCAGTGGTTTTCTATAAATCCACTTTAACCCATTCCATCCTGCCAAGGATAAGTGCAGAAGGATGTCACAGGACTAATGGAGATTGGATCCTTGCAGAGGTGATGTTTTTATTACTTCTTAGAAGATCAGTTGAACATCTGGTCAAAAAATATGTCTTAGCACTGACTGCCATGTATTGTGTTAAGTGTTGAGGATGTCAGATTTTATGGATTCATTTCCCCAGCTGCTGAAAGTATTCCTGAAAGATAGCTCTGAGCCATTCTCCCTCTTTGATGCTTCATTGGCAGGAGAAACCTGCCTTACCCAAGCTCACACCTCTTTACCCAGACAGCCTGAATCCACTCATGCCTTCATTTCCTCCAACTCATGTCAACCAAAGGGCCACGTTAGCTGCAGAACTCCCTATGGGGCTCACTCAACTTCTTCTTCTGCCCCATCCTGCTTCTTTCCCTTCCCTTCCACAGATGTTGATCTCAAAAGCACTCCCTGTGAAACACCCTGCATGCTGATTTCCATCTCAGAGCCTGCTTCCTGGGGGACCCAACCTACAACAACTTGTAAGGTACAGTCCATGCTCTCAGGTGCTCATAGTCACATGTTTGGCAGTATTTTCTTTCCCAAGGGCTGCACTTCTGGGGTTCTGCTTCCACTCAGTCCTGTCCTTCGTCAACACCCTCAACCTAGAGTTCCAAAACATTGGCTCAGCGGGTAAGTCCCCTAAACAATGTACTCAGCACACAGTGACGCTTCCAAGCAAAGGATTAAATCCCAGTGAATTCCCAATGGAAAAAAACAATTAGAAGCACAACTCTATGGATCTGAAGGCAGTTCTTATCTACCCCTAAACATGAAACTGTATCATACACCACAGGTTCACTCCTGATTCCTGGCCATTGCCAGGAGAAAACTCACTGTTCTCCTTTTTTCTTGGGAAGGATCAAAAAGATGACAGAGGCAAAACTGGAGCTTTAAAGTCCACCCTCTGGCCTAATCTCCTACAGATTGACTTTTAACTGCTGCTTCTTTCTGTCCAATTTTAACCAAACTGCTTCGTATGTTCTCCCTCTGAGTACCCTAAATAACTGACCCTTCTTTGCCCTTTTGTCTTCCTTATTTTCACCTCTTAGCCCAAATAGAAGACGCTTTTCAGCATAACGTTAGGAAAGGAGGTCAGTGCAGTGTATGTGAAATTTCCATTTCTGTCAGAGGCAGGTCCTCCCTATGCAGAATTAGAAAATAAATCAACTTAATTCCTGGCCCCAAACTCCCCTTTCAGAACCCTTTTCTAGCCCTGTTCCAAGGCTCCCATGCACATTATATTAGCCCCTTATTCAGGTAGCCTTTGTACCCTCTACACTCTCTTGTCTCCCTTTTGTTCATGAAAATCTTCCTCCTTCCGCCCCATGTACTAGGCCTCTTGTGGGTTCCAGGAAGGCTATTTTTACACACGAATTTGAGCTGCGGTATAACTGCATCATAGTGATTTTATGTGTTTTTCCTCCCACAGGGTTTTTTTTTTTTTTTTTTTTTTTTTTTTGCTGTATGCAGGTCTCTCACTGTTGTGGCCTCTCCCTCTGCGGAGCACAGGCTCCGGACGCGCAGGCTCAGAGGCCATGGCTCACGGGCCCAGCCGCTCTGTGGCATGTGGGATCTTCCCGGACCGGGACATGAATCCGCGTCCCCTGCATGGGCAGGCGGACTCTCAACCACTGCATCACCAGGGAAGCCCTCCACAGGGTATTTTTATACCACATTTATACATCAATCTCCAGGACCCAAGAATGTAGGCACAAACAATGTTGGGGTTTCATGAAACACAGAAGGGTCATTTGTGGGCAAGGCCCTTTCTCAATTATATAAATCACACTGATGAGAGAGTTCCCATCACTCATGACTGAACACAAACTCCAGCCAGTCTGAACCATGAGCCATACCTCCCCTCTTTGTGTCACCCATGCAGTGGAAATAGCCCAGCTAGTTCTTCCATCCTTTTGGATGTGATCATTACTAGGCAGTCAACTGACCCAAACAAGCAAATGGATGAATTCACTTTATGGAAATAAAATCAGACTGATTTGACTAAGCTTACCAGTTTATTTTGGTGCTTTTGGAAAAGACATGAACTAACCATTTTTCTTTTCCCTTTTGTTTTTCACATTGACTTCTATAAATCAGACTCGGCACTCACTATGAGGTTTAATTAAAATAAGCTCATAAAAATTCAGCAGCAGACAATACAACAGGACAAAGTTTCCTCAGGGGAACAGAGAGATTGGCCTTTCAGGCAACCCTCACAATCACCATCCTCAAATCTCTATAAAGCTGTGCTCAGCAAGGGTTCTGGGATACAAGGGATGTAGGGGGACAATTGAGGAGATTTGCCTCCACAGGGCTGAGAGAGAAAGAAAAGGGACAAATATTTATCAACCTCACAAATAATTGTACTCTGTAAACCAAGCTCACCTGAGTGCAAACAAGGGAAGGAGGGTCTGCAGGGTGGTAAAGGCCCAACATTTCAGTCTCAAGTCGAGTCCAGACCCAAACTCTCATGAAGCCAGGCTTTGGGGCACATCTTTCTAGGACTACAGATCACATGCTAGCTCTGTTTACCCTCAGTCATCTCTTAAAAAGGACAAGCACAAGTTACCACAAGTCCAGTTAAGGAGAGGAAGGCACTTTGCAAAATAAACATAAATCCCCAGAATATTAGTCCGAGAGGTACTTGTGAAACATCTTGTTTCAGAGTGTTCCTTTGTTTTCCACATTAAATCTTTTTGTCTTCCTGGAGCAATAATTGTAACTAATACATGTGCAGCTGATCTAGTTGGAATAAAAATGAAGCAATCAAAAAGCTTATTATACTTCTCACCTCCTTATTCCAAAACTGAGTTTTCTTTTTTCCCCTTAATTCTAATCTTATATATATTCAGTGTTTACCATCAGTCTTTCGCCAAGTTTTTTCCAGTCATCTCTTGGTTTGGGGCCTTTTAGTAGGTTCCTTAAGAAAGACTCACAAAATAATTACAGTTGATCCTTGAACTATGTGGGGTGGGTTCGGGGGAGGTTAGAAGGGCTGACTTCCATGCAGTGGAAAATATGCATGTAACTTTACAGTCAGCCCTCCAAATCCAAGGTTCCACATCCACAGATTCAACAAACTGTGGACCACACAGTACTGCAGTATATATTTATTGAAAGAAATCAGTGTATAAATGGACCCATGTAGTTCAAACCTATGTTGTTCAAGGATCAACTGTATCTCCTGAGTTCTTCCAAAACTATTCACCTGGAGTCTCTATAATTTGAAGTTTAATAGTCTCCTCTGTAATACTTTCTGCCCCTTTGCTCTTCACCTGCCCTGTGCACTTGACTACGACCTGACCTTAGCCCTGTTTGAGCTTAGATCTTCTCATAGCAGCATCAGCTTAAGTTTCAGCTCTTGTACTATCACGTTTGGCTTCTCTCCTAAAGGACTGTACTGTGAGTTCTTCCTGAACTCTCAGGACCCTGAGTACCTGAGCTTTTCCAGCCCACCCTTCCAACATCACTTCCCACATAGCTCTGCTTCTCAGACACTTCTGGCCATCATTACACAATATTTGGAGTGCCCATATTTTATGTGCCTCCTGGTTTCACTGAAAGCGAAGTGTGTGTGTGTATGTGTGTGTGTGTGTGCATCTTTGTTCTGTTTTATTCCCTGAGGAAGAAAGTAGATTCTGAGCTAACCAACCATATTTATACTAGAAGTTCTGCCAATAGCTCTTGAGGAAGCCCAGTCCTATACCTCTGTCACAAGAGCCTCTATATTATATAACAACAACCTGCATCAATCAACTCCTCTCTTGGAAGGTATGAATGTAAGCTACACATAGAAAGAGAGTCAGTCAAGCAAAGAGAGTCTTGGAGAGAGAGAGAAGTGCTGAGTCAAGAGGAAATGAGCTGCTAGAGGCACAATGCTTATAAAAACTATTCTGATTCTTCTTAATGTCTTCCTCTTAGCTACTGAGACGAGTTCTTCAGCTATGGCTCATTCCCAAATTTTTATAAAAACCCATCACCTGTTGCAGCCACTGTTGCTTAGAACCTGAGTTTATGAAGCTCCACATCCATGGCACTATGGTACTCTGGTTCTCTTCCTACTTCTCTGCCTAGTTTGCCCTTTTGCTTTGGCTTTCTTCTCCCACTTCCTTTCATAGAAGTCAATGAATATATTGTCCGTGGTCCATGGCAGCCTTTTCAGTTTGCATGTGTTTTATCTCAGGCAAACCGACCAATACTTTACTCCAGTTCCTACTTCTCTTCCATGATCCATTTGCATTTCCTACTGCCTACTTGGTCTCTTCTTTAAGGTATCTCATCAGCACCCCTGATTATTCCAGAAGTTAAGCCAATTATAACTTCCTATCTCCTTACTCAATATCTCAGCCTGACTTCAGTGTCTATTATAATTATTTTATTTCTTGTGTCTTTCACCACCCTCCCATAATGGCCAGGTATTAATGATAACTCTTTGAAGAAGACACTGTCAATGCTTACCAACTTCTCTGTTCCCCTCTCCCTCCTGGGCATATGCCTGGATTTCATTTTCCAGCCTCCCTTGCAGTTGGGTGTGACCAAAGGAATGTTAGTGAAAGTAATGTGCACCACTGCCAGGCCTGACTCATAAAAAGAAGCATATCATTCTTCCACATATTTTGTCCTCTTTCTGCGTCTTCCACCTAAATGGAGAGGAATGAAGAACCCCTGCTGATCCACATTGGACTATGACAAAAGCAAGAGTCAACAACAGCAAGATTTATTGCATTGACACTTTTATTTTGGAGTTAATTTGTTAGAGCAATGGAGTCTACCATAACAAATAAACATTTTTACATTTTCATATTTTGTCTTTTTATATTAAAATTTTGTCTTTTTATACTAAAATTTGATCATATTCTACATGCTTGCTTTTGTCACTCAAACATCATTTAAATTCTTTCAAGTTTATTAGTATAGAGATTACTTATTCTTGTTAATAAGGATGTAATCCTATATGTATGTATAGAATATATGAATGTATATTAAAATACAGATATATGTATGTATATACATATATATGTACATTCATATATTCTATATAATATTCAATATATATTATTTAATAATTATCATAGATAAGCATCTTTATTTTTAGATTTTTACTACTATAAATTGTGATTCAACAAACATCCTTGGGCTTCCCTGGTGGCACAGTGGTTAAGAATCTACCTGCCAATGCAGGGGACACGGGTTCAAACCCTGGTCCAGGAAGATCCCACGTGCCACAGAACAACTAAGTCCATGCACCACAACTACTGAGCCTGTGCTCTAGAGCCCATGAGCCACAACTACTGAGGCCTGCACACCTAGAGCTCATGCTCTGCAACAAGAGAAACCACCACAATGAGAAGCCCGTGCACTGCAACGAAGAGTCGCCCCCACTCTCTGCAACTAGAGAAAGCCTATGTGCAGCAACAAAGACCCAACTCAGTCAAAAAAAAAAAATTCTTATACATCTCGTGTGTGTTGACACAACTATTCTTTTGAGCATTGAAAGTGCTGGCTTCTTGTGACTTCTTTCAACTTAATACCATTCCCAGTCTAATTTTAAGACAATCCTTATCAATTCGATGTCTACATTGTCTCTTTCATGTATCATATCACTGCTGTGATCACAGTCTTAATTCAGACATCTACTACCTCTACCTGGATGATGGTGGCAGCCTGACTCTTCTAAAACATATTAGTTTCCGAATGCTGGATTAAACAATTTTTTGTTACCAACCTCTTATTAAACATTGTGACTTTCCTGGAGGGGGATAAATTGTGAGATCTTCTCAAATTCATTTTGCTACAGTTTGTTTTCTTCCACAGAGCATCTTGCATGATTTGTGTCTGAAACACAGTATGGGAAGTGCTGTTCTATATGACTCACCATAACAGTTTAGTAGATTTTATTCTCCCTTTTCAATAAGGTAAATTTATGTCACATAGACATAGTTGTAGATCTTTGCTTCGCCCTTAAGGATCATAATCCTACATGTCATTTGAAAACTTGTTATTCCTGGGGCTTCACTGGAGAGCACAGTGAGTAATCCTGAGATAAAATATTGTAATTTCAGGCAACTAGAATGGTAAGAGGGCTGGAAAGGATTATATAATCATATATGATAGGCCATAAATAATTAATTTTTGCCTGCTATGTGAAATTATAAACTTTAAATAATTAGTAAAACTTATTGAGTATGACTGTGTCTGTATGATATCAAATCATTCACTTTAAAGTGAAAAATTCATTCAAGCTGATTGTATCACATAGCATATGTTTAAGAGAGAAATTTAAGAAATAATTTTTAAATGGCACAGACTGAGCAATACTAAATTGAAATATCCCTTTCTTTCCATGAGAATTACAGAGATGGTTAGTGTGCCAGTCATTTGTTCATTTGTTCTCAAATCCATTATCTGCCCTTCCCCAGTATCCTCTGGATTGGAAGGTACCTGATTTCTTAGGCTTCCTTGGCATCTGGAAATTTTTGGCCAAGTGAGGAACTGGTAGAATACCCAAGAGAAGATGGGAGAAAGCCAGGATATTTTTTCCTCTCTTGTCATCATTAGCAGAAGGATGTTTCCCCTTGACTCAAGCTACCACTAGAATCTCCTCCTTCTGAGGTCCCAGGTCCTCTAGCAGCCCCCCATCATGGTCTAACTCTTACTAAATTGTCCTGCCCTTTGGAGTCTGGAACCAAACTTCCTCCTACTGTCTTTCCAGCCCCAGGGGCAGAAATAGCTTTTAGCTGTTACTAGTCTCTGGATTACCTCACTATTCCCTATTTGATTACTTTCCTCTCTCACATCAAACCAATTCTTTTAATAAATTCCCTTTGTATAAAATTCCTAAAGAGGTTCTTTTTTTCTGGCTGGACCATGACTGATAAATTGAAAATGGAACAGATGACATGCTTTAGGATATTTGTGGAGAGGCAATGTCATGACCCATGACATTTTATCAGTACCATTAGTTCAGTGTAGCTAAGACTATCAAATGGTTCAAAAACACCTAAAGATAGACTAAAACATAACATATTTGAGAGCAAGGAGGAAAATTAGTAAACTTTGTCACTGACTCAGGATTGCCATTCTGGTATATACCACAAATACTAATCTAGACAATGGACATAAAATAAAATAAAATAAAACAAAATAAAATAAAGTTGGCATATCAAGTGGCATGGTTAAGAAACTGGAAAACATAAAACTGGACTACTTTAGTAGTTAAGTCAGATTGCTCAGGATAGAAACCTAACTCCTTGACTTACTAGCTATGAGAATTTGGGGAAAGTTTCTAACTCTCTGATGCTTTAGTTTCCTCACCTGTAAAATGGGGTTACTAATACTATCTACTTCAGACAGATGTTGTGAGAATTACATAAATTAATGCATACAGACTTCTTAGACTTGGAATATAGTAATCACCAAATTACTGTCAAGTTTAATCATTATCATTATTATTAATTCTAAGCTACAGAGCTAATTAAAGTTAAGATTAGAATCCAGATGCGTAAAAAGAATCATTTCTATGTGAATCAGAGACCCTGAGATAAGTATCTCTCACACTATATTCTTAGAGGTGAAAACTGTCCTTTTAAAACACGAAGACATGTATTGTTTTATCCCAACATTCTCAGCAAGCTTTTGTCATACTGTGAAGAAAAGGAGCAGTTTGGCAGGCTTTTCCCCTAAATTTGGTAAAGAGTTGGAACAATTAGAGTTGTGGACCTCTCCCTAAGAAATATAAAGAAGATCTTGTTCACTGTGGTAGGCATTAATACTGTTCCCTCAAATATTTCCAGTTTTTCACCATGTCCTGATCCCTTTGTTATTGGGTAGGGTCATGTGACTAGGTTTGGCAAATAAGTTCTATAAGGAAGGTATGTGTCTCTTCAGGGCACATAGAGCAAGATACACACACACTCCCTCCCCACCCTAAGTTGCTTTTTCCTGCAACACCACCACCAGTAGTGTTGGAAATGGTTGCTGCTTCATTAGTCTGGGTCCCTGAGTGACCATGATGAAAATGTAGCATGAAGAAGATATAACCTTTGCTGTGATAAGTCGCTGATATTTGGGCATTATTTATTACCACGTTATAACCTAGTCAATAGGTTGTTTTATAAATTTAAAACTTAAAGGAGAAGTGAGAAACATAGGCCAGAGATTATTATTCTAAGAATAATAAAAGAATTAAATCACATTTAATTATTTTTGCTACTCAATGAGAAGCAATAAAGCTTTTGCACTAAAAAGGACCTGTGGGCATGCCTTCAAAGGTAGAGGAAAGGAAGGAGTTGGATATTGTGCTTCATACAGTGGACAGGCTTATAAAAAGAAAGAGAGGGCAAAGTGAAAGGTAGTAAAAAAAATGTAGTACAGACCCAAGGGCTTTGGGGAGACAAATATAAATATGGTAAACTTCTCCCAGAGAAAATTTTTTAAAAGGTGAAGTCATGGTTTTCTAGATATAATAGATGAAGACGTGCATTTCAGGCAGAGAAAACAGATTTAAATAGGCAGGAGAGGAAGGAGCCATAAGCATTCATTGGTGAGTTCTAGCAAACATTTAAGAAAGATATTATAGCAAGTCTCTACAATCTCTCCCAGAAGATAGAAACAGAAAGAATACTTCCTAACTCATTCTATGAAGCCAACATTACCCTAATACCATGACCAGACAAAGACATTATAAGAAAAGAAAACTACAGACTAACATATCTTATGAGTATAGAGGCAAAAATGTTCAATAAAACACTAGCAAGTCAAATCCAACAATGTATAAAAGGAATTATATACCATGACCAAGTGGGGTTTATCCCTAGTATGCAAGTACAGTTCAACATTCAAAAAGCAATTAATATATTCTTTCACATCAACTGGCTAAAGAAGAAAAATCATATGATCATATCAATAGATGCATAAAAAGCATTTTAACAAAATCCAACACCTATTTATGATAAAATTCTTAGCAAACTAAGAATGGACAGAAACTTCTTCAACTTGATAAAAACATCTACAAAAAACCTACAGCTAACATCATAGGTAACGGTGAACTAGAAACTTTCTCACTGAGATCAGGAACAGGTAAGGATGTCCCCTCTCATCACTGGTTTTTAATATTGTACTGGAATTCCTAGCTAATACAATAAGACAAGGAAAGTAAATAAAAGATATACAGATTCAAGGAAAAAATAAAACTGTCTTGATTCTCAAGTGACATGAGCACTTATGGAGAAAATATGAAAAGAATCAACAAAAAACTGTCAGAACTAGTAAGCAATTATAGCAATGTTGCAGGATTTACAAGGTTAATATACAAAAGTTAACACTTTTCTATATACTAGCAATGAACAAGTAGAATTTGAAATTTAAAATGATTACCATTTACTTTAGCACCCCTAAAAAGGAAATATTTAGGTATAAATCTGACAAAATATGTAATAGATCTATTTGAGGGAAACTACAAAACTCTGATGAGAGAAATCAAAGAAGAACTAAATAAATGGAGAGATTGTTCATGGAAACCAATGCTCAATATCATCAAGAAAACAGTTTTCCCAACTTTATCTATATATTGAACACAGACCCAGTCAAAATCCTAGCAAATTAATTTGTACATATTGACAAAGTGATTCTAAATTTATATGGAGAGACAAAAGACCCAGAATAGCCAACATTGAAGATGAAGAACAAAGTTGGAGGATTGACACTACCTGGTTTCAAGACTTACTACAAAGCAACTGTAACAAAGAGTGTGATATTGGCAAGAGAATAGACAAAAAAGTCAGTAGAACAGAATAGAGAGCTGGTGGATAACAGATTAAGAAAAAAAATCAATACCATTACTTTAACCAATAGCAATTACTGTTTTATTTTTTAGTTCCTTCATTTACAATAGAAAGAAAAGCAATATGGTAACTAGAAGTAATTCTAACAAGAGCTATTTTATACCTTTATGGATGAAATTATAAAACATTATTAAAATACATTAAATATAACATAAATAAATGGAAAGGCACATCACATTCATGGATGAAAAAACTCTGTATTATTAAAATAATTCCTCCTCAAATTGATCTCATTTCCAAGAAATTTTTGACAAGTTGATCCTAAATTAATTTGGAAAAGTAAAAGGTCAAGATAAATTTGAAGAGAAATTTGTAGAAGCAGAAAAATACAGGACTTTCCATATTTGTATAAATTACTGTAAAACTATAATGATTTTATATTATTTGCATGTAAAGATAAATAGACCATTGGAACCAACTCAGAGACAGACATATGTGTATATGAAAATGTGGTATATTTCAGAGCCCACATTACAAAACAGCAAGGAAATAATGAAATATTCATATAAATGGTGACAAGAAAACCAGTTTATCAATATGAGGACAGAAAAAATCTTGCTTCATATGACATGTCAAAATAAATCCAAAGTACATTTAGAAGCTATAAGTGCAAAAAAACTTGATTTTTTAAAACATAAAATACAGTAAAAGATGTTTATGACATGTAAGTATGGAAGGATTTATTAAATAAGACATTAAAAGGACAAAATATAAAGTGATAAATCTACCTACTTTACATCTTAAACTTTTGAATGACAAAAGACTTCATCAACCAAAGTACAAAGTTAATATTCAGCCTAGAAAAATATATTTATAATACATAAAACCTACAAAGGATTAGTGAACAGATTGTTCAAGTGTGTATTTACACACCACTACAAATAAATAATAAAAGATAAATGAACTCATAGAAATAAGCAAAAATTACAGACAAGCAATTTGCAAAAAAAAAACCTTAACATTTTAAAAGAAATTTATTTGGATTTCAGAGAAATGTAAATTTATTTTAAAAGAGCAATGAGCATCAAGTTTTGCAAGGATATAAGAAATGATACTAACCATTCATTGCTGTTAACCGTGTAACTTTTTAAAATCTTTTGAAGAGCATTCTTACAATAATCTAGTAAAATTCCACTACTAGTTACATGCTTAGAGATACAAATACATACCCAAAAGGATATACAAAATAAATATTTACTATTCATAATAATGAAAAACTTGAGGAATAGATAAACAAACTATGATTTTTAAATATAATGGATTAGTATACAGCAGTTAAAATATATCTTCTTCAATGTGTTTCAAAATATAACACGATTTTTTTCAAAATTTAAGATCACAAGAAATTGAAGATATCATTTATCACTATATGCAAATGTAGTGAAAGTATTCAACCTTGCATGGAATGAGACACACCATTTTGAGGTAGTGGGCAATAAGGAGAAGAAAAGAATGTGTTAAAAGTCTTTAACAATACCTGTAATACATTTCTTTAAATATACATACAGAAAATTCTGATCTGAAATAAACAAAGAAAAATGCTAACATAATTTAATTCAGTGTGTTTAGGGGAGTTATGCTATATTATTTCCAGCCCTTTTTGTATGTTTGAAATAGTTCTGAATAGTAAAAACATGGATTTTTATAAACACAATGATTGGTTACTCTAAATATTTATTAAGAAACAAGAATCCACAATTCAAACCAGAAGGTAGGAATATTAAAACAATCTGCTTCTAACCATATGGTTAGAATATAACCACAATTATATGTTCTATTCCTTACATACAATTCTCTCCCCCAATAAAAGGTAACAATCATTCTGAATCCCACGTTTTTCACTCTTTTATGTTCCTTATTATACAACTTCAATACATTTTTATGTATTAATGAAACAAACATATTTTAAAATTCTAGATGTTCCCATTTCATACCAAGATTATTACTTTGTCATTATGAAAACCTCAACATATTTTATTTTATTTTATCATTTTTTAACATCTTTATTGGAGTATAATTGCTTTACAATGGTGTGTGTTAGTTTCTGCTGTATAACAAAGTGAATCAGCTTTACGTACACATATATCCCCATATCCCCACCTCTCCCTCTTGCATCTCCCTCCCACCCTCCCTATCCCACCCCTCTAGGTGGTCACAAAGCACCGACCTGATCTCCCTGTACTATGCAGCTGCTTATCACTAGATATCTATTTTATATTTGGTAGTGTATATATATCAATGCCACACTCTCACTTCATCCCAGCATACCCTTCCCCTTCCCCATGTCCTCAAGACCATTCTCTACGTATTCATCTTTATTCCTGTCCTGACACTAGGTTCTTCAGAACCATTGTTTTTTTATATTCCATATATATGTGTTAGCACATGGTATTTGTTTATTCTTTCTGTCTTACTTCACTCTGTATGACAAACTCTAGCTCTAACCACCTCACTACAAACAAATCAATTTCATTTCTTTTTATGGCTGAGTAATATTCCACTGTATTTATGTGCCACGTCTTCCTTATCCATTCATCTGTCAATGGACACTTAGGTTGTTTCCATGTCCTGGAGATTGTAAATAGTGCTGCAGTGAACACTGTGGTACATAACGCTTTTTGAATTATGTTTTTTTCAGGGTATGCGCCCAGTAGTGGGATTGCTGGGTGGTATGGTAGTTCTACTTTTAGTTTTTTAAGGAACCTCCATACTGTTCTCCATAGTGGCTGTATCAATTTACATTCCCACCAACAGTGCAGAAGGGTTTCTTTTTCTCCACACCCTCTCCAACATTTATTGGTTGTAGATTTTTAATGATGGCCATTCTGACTGGAGTGAGGTGATACCTCATTGTAGCTTTGATTTGCATTTCTCTATTGATTAGTGATGTTGAGCATCCTTTCATGTGTTTGTTGGCAAACTGTATATCTTCTTTGGCAAAATGTCTATTTAGGTCTTCTGCCCATTTTTAGACTGGGTTGTTTGTGTTTTTCATATCAAGCTGCATGTGCTGCTTGTATATTTTGGAGATTAATCCTTTGTCAGTTGATTCGTATGCAAATATTTTCTCCCATTCTGAGGGTTGTCTTTTCGTCTTGTTTAAGGTTTCCTTTGCTGTGCAAAATCTTTTAAGTTTCATTAGGTCCCATTTATTTTTATTTGTTTTTATTTCCATTTCTCTAGGAATTGGGTCAAAAAGGATCTTGCTGTGATTAATGTCATAGAGTGTTCTGCCTATGTTTTCGGCTAAGAGTTTTATGGTGTCTGGCCTTACATTTAGGTCTTTAATCCATTTTGAGTTTATTTTTGTGTATGGTATTCAGGAGTGTTCTAATTTCATTCTTTTACAGTTTTCCCAACACCACAGTTTTCCCAGCACCACATATTGAAGAGGCTGTCTTTTCTCCACTGTATATTTTTGCCTCCTTTATCAAAGATAAGGTGACCATATGTGTGTGAGTTTACCTCAGGGCTTCCTATCCAGTTCCATTGATCTATATTTCTGTTTCTCTGCCAGTACCATGCTACATTGATTACTGTAGCTTTGTAGTATAGTCTGAAGTCAGGGAGCCTGATTCCTCTAGCTCTGTTTTTCTTTCTCAGGATTGCTTTTGCTATTCCGGCTCTCTTGTGTTTCCATACAAAATGTGAATTTTTTTGTTCTAGTTCTGTGAAAAATGCCATTGGTAGTTTGATGGGGATTGCATTGAATCTGTAGATTGCTTTGGGTAGTATAGTCATTGTCACAATGTTGATTCTTCCAATCCAAGAACATGGTATATTTCTCCAACTGTTTGTATCATCTTTAATTTATTTCATCAGTGTCTTATAGTTATCTGCATACAGGTCTTTTGTCCCCTTAAGTAGGTTTATTCTTAGGTAGTTTATTCTTTTTGTTGCAGTGGTAACTTGGAGTGTTTCCTTAATTTCTCTTTCAGATTTGTCATCATTAGTGTATTGGAATGCAAGATTTTATGTGCATTAATTTTGCAAGAGATTTATGTGTATTAATTTTGCAAACTCCTGCTTTACCAAATTCATTGATTAGCTCCAGTGGTTTTCCAGTAGCATCTTTAGGATTCTCTATGTATAGTATCATGTCATCTGCAAACAGTGACAGTTTTACTTCTTTTCTGATTTGGATTCCTTTTATTTCCTTTTCTTCTATGACTGCTGTGGCTAAAACTTCGAAAACTATGTTGAATCACAGTGGTGAGAGTGAGCAACCTTGTCTTGTTCCTGATCTTAGTGGAAATGATTTCAGTTTTTCAACATTGAGAGAAATGTTGGCTGTGGTTTTGTCATATGGCCTTTATTATGTTCTGATAAGTTCACTCTATGCCTACTTTCTGGAGAGTTTTTATCATAAATGTGTGTTGAATATTTTCAAAAGCGTTTTCTCCATCTATTGAGATTATCATATGGTTTTTCTCCTTCAGTTTGTTAATATGGTGTATCCCATTGATTGATTTGCATATATTGAAGAATCCTTGAATTCCTGGGATAACCCCACTTGATCATTGTGTATGATCCTTTTAATGTCCTTTTGGATTCTGTTTGCTAGTATCTTTTTGAGAACTTTTGCATCTATGTTCATCAGTGATATCGGCCTGTAGTTTTATTTTTTTGCAACATCTTTGCCTGGTTTTGGTATCAGAGTGATGGTGGCCTCATAGAATGAGTTTGGGAGTGTTCCTCCCTCTGCTATATTTTGGAAGAGTTTGATTAGGATAGGTGTTAGCACTTCTTATATATTTGATAGAATTCACCTGTGAAGCCATCTGGTCCTGGGCTTTTGTTTGTTGGAAAATGTTTAATCACAGTTTCAATTTCAGTGCTTGTGATTAGTCTGTTTATATTTTCTATTTCTTCCTGATTCCATCTCAGAAGTTTGTACATGTGTAAAAATCTGGCCATTTCTTCCAGATTGTCAATTTTATTGGCCCATTGTTACTTGGAGTAATCTCTCATGATCTTTTGTATTTCTGCAGTGTCAGTGGTTATTTCTCTTTTTCATTTCTAGTTCTATTGATTTGAGTCTTCTCCCTTTTTTTCTTGATGAGTCTGGCTAATAGTTTATCAATTTTCTTTCTCTTCTCAGAGAACCAGCTCTTAGTTTTATTGATCTTTGTTGTCATTTCCTTCATTTTCTTTTTCATTTATTTCTGATCTGATTTTTATGTTTTGTTTCCTTCTGCTCACTTTGGAGTTTCTTTCTTCTTTCTCTAATTGCTTTAGGTGTAAAGATAGGTTGTTTATTTGAGATTTTTCTTGTTTCTTTTTTTTTTTTTGGCAATTTATTTATTTATTTTGTTTCTTTTTTTTTAACATCTTTATTGGAGTATAATTGCTTTACAATGGTGTGTTAGTTTCTGCTTTATAACAAAGTGAATCAGTTATACATATACATATGTTCCCATGTCTCTTCCCTCTTCCATCTCCCTCTCTCCCACCCTCCCTATCCCACCCCTCTAGGTGGTCACAAACCACTGAGCTGATCTCCCTGTGCTATGCAGCTGCTTCCCACTAGCTATCTATTTACATTTAGTAGTGTATACATGTCCATGCCACTCTCTCACTTTGTCACAGCTTACCCTTCCCCCTCCCCATATCTTCAAGTCCATTGTCTAGTAGGTCTGTGTCTTTATTCCTATCTTATGCCTAGGTTCTACATGACCTTTAGGAAAGGTTTCCACACACTAGGAATCTTGTTTCTTGAAATAGGATTGTATTGCTATAAACTTTCCTCTTAGAACTGCTTTTGCTGCATCCCATAGGTTTTGGGGCATCTTGTTTTCATTTTCATTTGTTTCTAGGTATTGTTTGATTTCCTCTTTGATTTCTTCAGTGATCTCTTGGTTATTTAGTAGTGTATTGTTTAGCCTCTATTTGAGTGTTGGTACGATTTATGTTGTCCCACAGGTCTCTGAAACTCTCCTCAATTCTTTTCATATTTTTTTCTTTATTCTGCTCTGTGGTAGTTAATTCCACTATTTTATCTTCCAGGTCACTTATCCATTCTTCTACCTCAGTTATTCTGCTATTGATTCCCTCTAGAGAATTTTTAATTTCATTTAACATGTTATTCATCATTGTTTGTTTGCTCTTTAGTTCTTCTAGGTCGTTGCTAAACATTTCTTATATTTGCTCCATTCTATTTCCAGGATTTTGGATCATCTTTACTATAATTACTCTGAATTCTTTTTCAGGTAGACCTCCTATTTCTTCTTCATTTGGTCTGGTAGGTTTCTGCTTTGCTCCTTCATCTGGTGTGAATTTCTCTGTCTTCTGATTTTGCTTAACTTATTGTGTTTGGGGTCTCCTTTTTTAAGGCTGCAGGTTCATAATTCCTGTTATTTTTGGTGTTTGCCCCCAGTGGGCAAGGTTGGTTCAGTGGGTTGTGTAGGCTTCATGGTCGAGGGGACTGGTTCCTGTGTTCTGGTGGATAAGGCTGGATCTTGTCTTTTTGGTGGGCAGGACCTCATTCAGTGCTGTGCTTTGAGGTATCTGTGAACTTATTATGATTTTAGGCAGCCTTTTTTCTAATGGGTTGTGTTTTGTTCCTGTCTCACTAGTTGTTTGGTATGGGGTGTCCAGCACTGGATCTTTCTGGTCGTTGAGTGGAGCTGGGTCTTAGAATTGAGATGGAGATCTCTGGGAGAGCCCCTGCTGATTGATATTATGTTGGGCTGGGATGTATCTGGTGGTCCAATGTCCTGAACTCCCCTCTTCCACTTCAGAAGCTCCAGCCTGACACCTGGCCAGAGCACCAAGACCCTGTCAGCCACACGCACGGCCAGGTACATGGGGAGTTTCTTGCCTTTTGGGGTCTGAGATCTTCTGCCAGCATTCAGTAGGTGTTCTGTAGGAGTTGTTCCACATGTAGATGTATTTTTGATGTATTTGTGGGGAGGAAGGTGATCTCCACATCTTACTGCTCCCCCATGGCAAAGATTCTCCCTCAACATATTTTAAAAGATTGATATCATTTAGAATACATTTTATAGCCACATGGAATTAAACTTGATTCAATAACAGAAAATACTCAGAAAAAACATCCAGTTATGTGAAAATTAAACAATATACTTAGAAATAAATAATGATTGAAGGAAAATTTTGTTTTGTTTTGTTTGTTTATTTTGCTGTATGCGGACCTCTCACTGTTGTGGCCTCTCCCATTGCAGAGCACAGGCTCCGGACACGCAGGCTCAGTGGCCATGGCTCACAGGCCCAGCCACTCCACAGCACGTGGACTCTTCCTGGACCAGGGCACGAACCTGTGTCCCCTACATCGGCAGGCGGACTCTCAACCACTGCACCACCAGGGAAGCCCGAAGGAAAATTTTTAAAAGTTAAAAATTTTGAATTGAATAATGAAGCTGTTTATAATATATATATATATATATATATATATATATATATAATATTAATACTTGTGGAATATAATGAAAGCAGTTCTTTGAGGGAAATTATTAGCTTTATGTGTTTATGTTATTTTAAAATGACAGAAAGTCAATGATTTAAGCTCCATCACACTAATATAAAAAAGAACAGCAAATCAATCTATGCAAAATAGAAGGAAGGAAATAATAAAGATAAAATAAATAAATAATGTAAGGTAAGATAAATTAATGAATTGTAATATGACAGAAAACAACATACTCAAATATTTCCTTGTAAGGTAAATAAAACTGACAAACTATCAATTCTGATAAAGAAAGGAGAGAAATACAAATTATTATTAACAGACATGAAAAAGAAACATCACTTCAGATCTTTAGACACCAAAAGAAAAAAAGAAAATGTTACATGAAAAATTAGGTAAAATTTAAATAAAACAGAAATTATCAAAGCTAACAGAAAAAGTAATAGAAATTATGAAGAGTTTTATACTATTTAAGGAATTTGAATGTATAAAATATATAACTAATTAGAACTTGCTCTATAGCATGGGGAACTCAATGCTCTGTGGTGATCTAAATGGGAAGGAAATCCAAAAATGAGGGGATATATGTATATGCATAGCTGATTCACTTTGCTGTACAGCAGAAACTAACAGAGCATTGTAAACAACCATACCTCAGTAAAAAAAAAAAAAAAGAAAGAAAAGAAAGAAAGAAAAGGAAAGAAAGAAGAAAGAAAGAAAGGAAGGAAGGAAGGAAGGAAGGAAGGAAGGATGGAAGGAAGAAATTTGACCCTTGATTTAAAACATATTCATGAAGAAAACCTCAAGCACAGATGACTTCTCTGTTGAATTCTCCAAATATCTTAGGAAGGAATAGTACCAATCAAAGACCTAATCTTCAAGAACATTAAAAAGTGACAACAAAAACTTTTGGGAAAAATGTAGGAAATGATTTTTATGATCTTGAAGTAGTCAGAGATTTCTTAAGCAGGATCAAAAAATGCTAATTATAAAAGAAAATTTGGATAAATCCGACTTCATTAAAATTAAGATCTCCCATTTATTATTAAGCACCATTACAGTAGCTTCAACATATGTATCCAAAAATGGCTCAAAATCAGAATATATAAATAACTCCTGTAAATCAAAAGAAAAAAAATACTGAAAATCCGATAGAAAAAATAGGAAAAAATTAAACAGATAATTTACAAAAGAAGATATTCAAAATGTCAATTAACAAAAGAAATATAGATACATGTATATGTATAACTGAACCACTTTGCTGTACACCTAAAACTAACACAATATTGTTAATCAACTGTACTCAAATATACAATAAAAATTTTAAAAAGTAATAATTGGACACTTAACTAAAGAGGATATATAGGTGGCAAATAAGTATATGAAAAGATATTCAACATCCTTGCCATTTAGGAAATGCAAATTAAAACTAAAATGTGATATCACTCACTACATGCCTACAAAATGACTAAAATTAAAAAAATAATAACACCAAATGATGGCAAGCACGTGGAGAAAATTATACATTGCTTCTTGGAATGTAAAATAGCACAAACACTTTGGATAACAGTTTGGTAGTCTAACACTAAAAATGTAATTATCATACAACCTAACAATTACACTCTTAAGATATTCTTCTGAGAAAAATAAAAACTTATGTTTACCCCAATACTTATACATAAATGTTTATATCAGCTTTATTATTAATAGCCCCAAATTGAAAACACATGTCCTTCAATAGGTAAATGTTTATTTAAAAAGAAAAATATGCATTATATACATAACACTGAATACTATACTGAGTAATACAAAGGAATGAACTTACAGCAAGGGCAAGAAAATCAGGTCCCAGAAGAGGAAGAAAAATAGAAAGGGCCTGAGAAAATATGTGAAGAGTCCATAGCCAAAAGCTTCCTTAACATGAGAAAGGAAATAGTCACCCAAATCCAAGAAGTGCAGAGAGTCCCATACAGGATAAACCCAAGAACAAATACATGAGACACATATTAATCAAAATAACAAAAATTAAATACAAATAAAAAATATTAAAAGCAACAAATAACATACAAGGGAACCCCCATAAGGTTGTCAGCTGATTTTTCAGCAGAAACTCTGCAGGCCAGAAAGGAATGACAGGATATATTTAAAGAGATGAAAGGATAAACCTACCACCAAGAATACTCTACCCAGCAAGGATCTCATTCAGATTTGATGGAGAACACAAAAGCTTTACAGACAAGTAAAAGCTAAGAGAATTCATCACCACCAAACCAGTTTTATGACGAATGCTAAAGGAACTTCTCTAGGCAAGAAACACGAGAAGAGAACATAAGAGGAAAGGAAGAAAAAAGACCTACTAAAACAAATCCAAAACAATTAAGAAAATGGCAATAGGAATATACATACCAATAATTACTTTAAATGCATTATAAATGGAAAAAATGCTCCAACCAAAAAACATAGACTGGGGTCTTCCCTGGTGGCACAGTGGTTGAGAGTCCTCCTGCCAATGCAGGGGACACAGGTTCATGCCCCGGTCCGGGAGGATCCCACATGTCACAGAGCGGCTGGGCCCATGAGCCATGGCCACTGAGCCTGCGCGGCCAGAGCCTGTGCTCAGCAACGGGAGAGGCCGCGACAGTGAGAGAGCTGCGTACAGCAAAAAAAAAAAAAAAAAAAAAAAAAAAAAAAAAAAGACATAGACTGGCTGAGTGAATACAAAAAGGAGACCTGTATATGTGCTGTCTACAAGAGACCCACTTCAGACCTAGGGAAACATACAGACTGAAAATGAGGGGATGGAAAAAGCCATTCCTTGTAAATGGAAATCAAAAGAAAGGTGGAGTGGCAATTCTCCTATCAGACAAAATAGACTGTAAAGTAAAGACTATTACAAGAGACAAAGAAGGACACTACATAATGATCAAGGGATCAATCCAAGAAGAAGATATAACAATTGTAACTATTTATGCACCCAACATAGGAGTACCTCAACACATAAGGCATAAAAGGAGAAATCGACAGTAACACAATAATAGTGGGGGGCTTTAAAACCTCACTTACACCAATGGACATATCATCCAAACAGAAAATTAATAAGGAAACACAAGTATTAAATGACACATTAGACGAGACAGAATTAATTGATGCTTTTAGGACATTCCTCCAAAAGCAACAAAATACACTTTCCTCTCAAGCACTCATGGAACATTCTCCAGGATAAGTCACATCTTGGGTCACAAATCAAGCCTTGGTAAATTTAAGAAAATCAAAATAATATCAAGCATCTTTTCCAACCACAATGCTATGTGATTAGAAATCAATTACAGAGAAAAAAAAGTAAATAACACAAACACATGGAGGGTAAACAATACGCTACTAAGTAAGCAATGGATAACTAAAAAAATTGAAGAGGAAATAAAAAAAATGTCTAGAAACAAATGATAATGAAAACATAATGACCTAAAATCTATGGGATGCAGCAAAAGTAGTTCTAAGAGGAAAGTTTATAGCAATACAGTAAGTCCCCTACATACCAACATTTAATTTGCAAAATTTCAAAGATGCCAAAATGTGTTCCATCGACGTCAGGCATGTGTGAAATTTCTGTCTGTGTTCTATCTCCTACTGCTGATTATCCTTCAGTGCTAGCATCTCCCACCTCCTCACCCTCCTCCAAGCAGTAACTCTTCTTGCCTCTTCACTTGATGCCAGCCCCTAGATTCCAGCTGTTGTACTATACTACTGTACTTTTCAAGGGACTGTACTGGAAGATTAAAAAAGTTTCCTGTATTTTTTGTGTTTGTTTGTTTTTAAGAATTATTTGTGTGAAAAGTATTATAAACATATTATAGTGTACTATAATACCGTATTGTAGTACTATATAGCCTATTAGTACTATATAGAATTAGAAATGAAAAAGGAGAAGTTAAAACTGACATCTCAGAAATACAGAGGATCATAGAGACTACCATAAGCAACTTTGTGCCAATAAAATGGACAACCTGGAAGAGATGGACAAATTCTTATAAAGACACAACCTTCCAAGACTGAACCAGGAAGAAATAGAAAATATGAACAGACTAATCACAAGTACTGAAATTGAAACTGTGATTTAAAATCTTCCAATAAACAAAAGTCCAGGACCAAATGGCTTCACAGGTGAATTCTACCAAATATTAAGAGAAGAGCTAACACCTATCCTTCTGAAACTCTTCCAAAAAATTGCAGAGGAAGGAAAACTGCCAAGCTCATTCTACAATGCCACCATCATCTGAATACCAAAACCAGAAAAAGGTATCACACTAAAAAGAAAATTACAAGCCAATATCATCGATGAACATAGACATAAAAGTCTTCAACAAATTACTAGCAAACAGAATCCAACAACACATTAAAAGGATCATACATCATGATCAAGTGGGATTTATCCTAGAGATGCAAAAATTCTTCACTATACACAAATCAATCAATGTGATACACCATATTAATAAATTAAAGAATAAAAACCATCTGATCATCTCAACAGATGCAGAAAGAGTTTTGATAAAATTCAACACCTGTTTATGATAAAAACTCTCCAGAAAGTGGACATAGATGGAACCTACTTCAACATAATAAAGGCCATATATGACAAACCCACAGCAAACATCATTCTCAATGGTGACAAACTGAAAACATTTCCTTCAAGATCAGGCACAAGACAAGGATATCCACTCTTGCCACTGTTATTCAACATAGTTTTGAAAGTCCTAGCCACAGCAGTCAGAGAAGAAAAAGAAATAAAATTAGTCCAAATTGGAAAAGAAATAAACTGTCACTGTTTGCAGACGACGTGATACTATACATAGAGAATCCTAAATATGCCACCAGAAAATTACTAGAGTTCATCAATGAATTTGGTAAAGTAGCAGGATACAAAATTGATGCACAGAAATGTCTTGCATTCCTAGTCACTAACAAAAAAGATCAAAAAGAGAAATTAAGGAAACACTCCCATTTACCACCACAACAAGAATAAAATACCTAGGAATAAAGCTAAAAAAGAAGACAAAAGACCTGTACTCAGAAAACTATAAGCTACTGATAAAAGAAATCAAAGATGACACAAACACATGGAGAGATATACCATGTTCTTGATTTGGAAGAATCAATATTTTCAGAATGGTTGTACTACCCAAAACAATCTACAGTTTCCATACAATTCCTATCAAATTACTCATAGCATATTTCACAGAATTAGAAAAAACTATTTTACAGTTTGTATAGAAACACAAAAGACCCCGAATAGCCAAAGCAATCTTGAGAAAGAAAAACAGAGCTGGAGGAACCAGGCTCCTTGACTTCAGACTATACTACAAAGCTACAGTAATCAAGACAGTATGTTAGTGGCACAAAAGCAGAAATATAGATCAATGCAACAGGACAGAAAGCCCAGAGATAAACCTATGCATCTATGGTTACCTAATCTATGACAAAGGAGGGAAAAATACACAATGGAGAAAAGACTGTCTCTTCAATAAGTGATGCTGGGAAAACTGGACAGCTACATGTAAAAGAATAAAATGAGAACACTGCCTAACACCATACACAAAAATAAACTCAAAATGGATTAAAGACCTAAAGGTAAGGTCTGACACCAAAACTCTTAGAGGAAAGCATAGGTAAAACACTCTTTGACATAAATCGCAGCAAGATCTTTTTTGATCCACCTCCTAGAGTAATGAAAATAAAGCAAAAATAAACAAATGGGGGAGGGGAAGGTGGAAGATGGCGGAAGAGTAAGACGCGGAGATCACCTTCCTCTCCACAGATACACCAGAAATACATCTACACGTGGAACAACTCCTACAGAACACCTACTGAAGGCTGGCAGAAGACCTCAGACCTCCCAAAAGGCAAGAAACTCCCCACGTACCTGGGTAGGGCAAAAGAAAAAAAGAAAAAATAGAGACAAAAGAATAGGGACGGAACCTGCACCAGTGGGAGGGAGCTGTGAAGGAGGAAAAGTTTCCACACACTAGGAAGCCCCTTCGCGGGCGGAGACTGCGGGAGGCGGAGGGGGGAGCTTCGAAGCCGCAGAGGAGTGCACAGCAACGGGTGCAGAGGGCAAAGCGGGGAGATTCCCGCACAGAGGATCGGTGCCGACCGGCACTCACCAGCCCGAGAGGCTTGTCTGCTCACCCGCCGGGGCGGGCGGGGCTGCGAGCTGAGGCTCTGGGGCTCGGGTTTCGGTTTCGGACGGAGCGCAGGGAGAGGACTGGGGTTGGCCGCTTGAACATAGCCTGAAGGGGTTAGTGCACCACAGCTAGCCGGGAGGGAGTCCGGGGAAAAGTCTGCACCTGCCGAACAGGCAGGAGACTTTTCCTTCCCTCTTTGTTTCCTGGGGCGTGAGGAGAGGGGTTTAATGAACGCTGCTTAAAGGAACTCCAGAGATGGGCGTGAGCCGCGGCTAAAAGCGCGAACCCCAGAGACGGGCGCGAGCCGCGGCTGAAAGCGCGGACCCCAGAGGCGGGTGGGAGACGTTAAGGCTGCTGCTGCCGCCACCAAGGGGCCTGTGTGCGAGCACAGGTCACTCTCCACACCCCTCTTCCGCGGAGCCTGTGCAGCCCGCCACTGCCAGGTTCCCGGGATCCAGGGACAACTTCCCCGGGAGAACGCACACCGTGCCTCAGGCTGGTGCAAAGTCACGCCGGCCTTTGCCACCGCAGGCCCGCCCCGCACTCCGTGCCCCTCCCTCCCCGCCGGCCTGAGTGCGCCAGAGCCCCCGAATCAGCGGTTCTTTTAACCCCATCCTGTCTGAGCAAAAAACAGACGCCCTCCAGCGACCTACACGCAGTGGCAGGGCCAAATCCAAAGCTGAGCCCTGGGAGCTGTGAGAACAAAGAAGAGAAAGGGAAATCTCTCCCAGCAGCCTCAGAAGCAGCGGATTAAAGCTCCACAATCAACTTGATGTGCCCTGCATCTGTGGAATACCTGAATAGGCAAGGAATGATCCCAAATTGAGGAGGTGGACTTTAGGAGCAAGATCTATGATTTTTTTTCCCTTTTCCTCTTTTTGTGAATGTGTATGTGCATGCTTCTGTGTGAGATCTTGTCTGTATAGTCTTGCTTCCACCATTTGTCCTAGGGTTCTATCCGTCCATGTTTTTTTTTTGTTTGTTTTTTTTTAATTTTTTTCTTAATAATTAATTTTAATAACGTTATTATACTTTACCTTCGTTCTTTCTTTCTTTCTTTCTTTCTTTCTTTCTTTTCTTCCTTCCTTCCTTCCCTCCTTTAGACAACGAATCATCCCAAATTGAGGAGGTGGTCTCTGACAGCAAGATTTATGATTTTTCCCCATTTACCTCTTTTAGTGAGGGTATATGTGTATGCTTCTGTGTAAGATTTTGTCTGTATAGCTTTGCTTCCAACATTTGTCCTAAGGTTCTATCCGTCCCTTTTATTTTTTTTCTAAATAAGAATTTTTTAATTCAATAACTTTATTATACTTTATTTTATTTTTACTGTATCTTCTTTCTTTCTGTCTTTTTTTCTTCTTTCCCTCCTTCCTTCCTCCCTCCCTCCCTCCCTCCTTTCTTTCCTTCTTTCCTTCTTTCCTTCTTTGCTTCTTTCTTTCTTTCTTCCTTCCTTCCTACACTCCTTTCCTTCTTTCTTTCCTCATAGTGCTACTAATTCCCTCTATTTTTTCTCCCTCTTATCCTGAGCCATGTGGATGAAAAGCTCTTGGTGCTCCAGCCAGGAGGCAGGGCTCTGCCTCTGAGGTAGGAGAGCCAACTTCAGGACACTAGTCAACAAGAGACCTCCCAGCTCCACATAATATCAAATGGCGAAAATCTCCCAGAGACCTCCATCTTAACACCAGCACCCAGCTTCACTCAATGACCAGCAAGCCACAGTGCTGGAAAACCTATGCCAAACAACTAGCAAAACAGGAACACAACCCCACCCATTAGCAGAGAGGCTGCCTAAAATCATAATAAGGCCACAGACACCCCCAAACACACCACCAGATGTGAACCTGCCCACTAGAGAGACAAGATCCAGCCTCATCCACCACAACACAGGCACTAGTCCCCTCCACCAGGAAGCCTACACAACCCACTGAACCAACCTTAGCCACTGGAGACAGACATCAAAAACAGGAGGAACTATGAACCTGCAGCCTGCAAAAAGGAGACCCCAAACACAGTAAGATAAGCAAAATGAGAAGACAGAAAAACACACAGCAGATAAAGGAGCAAGATAAAAATGCACCAGACCTAACAAATGAAGAGGAAATAGGCAGTCTACCTGAAAAAGAATTCAGAATAATGATAGTAAGGTTGATCCGAAATCTTGGAGATAGAATGGACAATAGAATGGACAAAATGCAAGAATCAGTTAACAAGGACCTAGAAGAACTAAAGATGAAACAAGCAACGATGAACAACACAATAAATGAAATTAAAAGTACTCTAGATGGGATCAATAGCAGAATAACTGAGGCAGAAGAACGGATAAGTGACCTGGAAGATAAAATAGTGGAAATAACTACTGCAGAGCAGAATAAAGAAAAAAGAATGAAAAGAACTGAGGACAGTCTCAGAGACCTCTGGGACAACATTAAACGCACCAACATTCGAATTATAGGGGTTCCAGAAGAAGAAGAGAAAAAGAAAGGGACTGAGAAAATATTTGAAGAGATTATAGTTGAAAACTTCCCTAATATGGGAAAGGAAATAGTTAATCAAGTCCAGGAAGCACAGAGAGTCCCATACAGGATAAATACAAGGAGAAATACGCCAAGACACATATTAATCAAACTGTCAAAAATTAAATACAAAGAAAACATATTAAAAGCAGCAAGGGAAAAACAACAAATAACACATAAGGGAATCCCCATAAGGTTAACAGCTGATCTTTCAGCAGAAACCCTACAAGCCAGAAGGGAGTGGCAGGACATACTGAAAGTGATGAAGGAGAAAAACCTGCAGCCAGACTACTCTACCCAGCAAGGATCTCATTCAGATTTGATGGAGAAATTAAAACCTTTACAGACAAGCAAAAGCTGAGAGAGTTCAGCACCATCAAACCAGCTTTACAACAAATGCTAAAGGATCTTCTCTAGGCAAGAAACACAAGAGAAGGAAAAGACCTATAATAACGAACCCAAAACAATTTAGAAAATGGGAATAGGAACATACATATCGATAATTACCTTAAATGTAAATGGACTAAATGCTCCCACCAAAAGACACAGATTAGCTGAATGGATACAAAAACAAGACCCTTATATATGCTGTCTACAAGAGACCCACTTCAGACCTAGAGACACATACAGACTGAAAGTAAGGGGATGGAAAAAGATATTCCATGCAAATGGAAACCAAAAGAAAGCTGGAGTAACAATTCTCATATCAGACAAAATAGACTTTAAAATAAGGACTGTTAAAAGAGAAAAAGAAGGACACTACATAATGATCAAGGGATCGATCCAAGAAGAAGGTATAACAATTGTAAATATTTATGCACCCAACATAGGAGCACCTCAATTCTTAAGGTAAATACTAACAGCCATAAAAGGGGAAATCGACAGTAACACATTCATAGTAGGGGACTTAAACACCCCACTTTCACCCATGGACAGATCATCCAAAATGAAAATAAATAAGGAAACACAAGCTTTAAACGATACATTAAACAAGATGGACTTAATTGATATTTATAGGACACTCCATCCAAAAACAACAGAATACACATTTTTCTCAAGTGCTCATGGAACATTCTCCAGGATAGATCATATCTTAGGTCACAAATCAAGCCTTGGTAAATTTAAGAAAATTGAAATTGTATCAAGTATCTTTTCCGACCACATCGCCATGAGACTAGATATCAGTTACAGGAAAAGATCTGTAAAAAATACAAACACATGGAGGCTAAACAATACACTACTTAATAATGAAGTGATCACTGAAGAAATCAAAGAGGAAATCAAAAAATACCTAGAAACAAATGATAATGGAGACACAACGACCCAAAACCTGTGGGATGCAGCAAAAGCAGTTCTAAGGGGGAAGTTTATAGCAATAAAAGCCCACCTTAAGAAGCAGGAAACATCTCGAATAAACAACCTAACCTTGCACCTCAAGCAATTAGAGAAAGAAGAACAAAAAAACCCCAAAGCTAGCAGAAGGAAAGAAATCATAAAAATCAGATCAGAAATAAATGAAAAAGAAATGAAGGAAATGATAGCAAAGATCAATAAAACTAAAAGCTGGTTCTTTGAGAAGATAAACAAAATAGATAAACCACTAGCCAGACTCATCAAGAAGAAAAGGGAGAAGACTCAAATCAATAGAATTAGAAATGAAAAAGGAGAGGTAACACTGACACTGCAGAAATAAAAGAGATCATGAGAGATTACTACAAGCAACTCTATGCCAATAAAATGGACAATCTGGAAGAAATGGACAAATTCTTAGAAATGCACAACCTGCCAAGACTGAATCAGGAAGAAATAGAAAATATGAACAGACCAATCACAAGCACTGAAATTGAAACTGTGATTAAAAATCTTCCAACAAAGAAAAGCTCAGGACCAGATGGCTTCACAGGCGAATTCTATCAAACATTTAGAGAAGAGCTAACACCTATCCTTCTCAAACTCTTCCAAAATATAGCAGAGGGAGGAACACTCCCAAACTCCTTCTACGAGGCCACCATCACCTTGATACCAAAACCAGACAAGGATGTCACAAAGAAAGAAAACTACAGGCCAATATCACTAATGAACATAGATGCAAAAATCCTCAATAAAATACTAGCAAACAGAATCCAACAGCACATTAAAAGGATCATACACCATGATCAAGTGGGGTTTATTCCAGGAATGCAAGGATTCTTCAATATACGCAAATCTATCAATGTGATAAACCATATTAACAAATTGAAGGAGAAAAACCATATGATCATCTCAATAGATGCAGAGAAAGCTTCTGACAAAATTCAACACCCATTTATGATAAAAACCCTGCAGAAAGTAGGCATAGAGGGAACTTTCCTCAACATAATAAAGGCCATATATGACAAGCCCACAGCAAACATCATCCTCAATGGTGAAAAACTGAAAGCGTTTCCACTAAGATCAGGAACAAGACAATGTTGCCCACTCTCACCACTCTTATTCAACATAGTTTTGGAAGTTTTAGCCACAGCAATCAGAGAAGAAAAGGAAATAAAAGGAATCCAATTTGGAAAAGAAGAAGTAAAGCTGTCACTGTTTGCAGATGACATGATATTATACATGGAGAACCCTAAAGATGCTACCAGAAAACTACTAGAGCTAATCAATGAATTTGGTAAAGTGGCAGGATACAAAGTTAATGCACAGAAATCTCTGGCATTCCTATACACTAATGAGGAAAAATCTGAAAATGAAATCAAGAAAACACTCCCATTTACCATTGCAACAAAAAGAATAAAATATCTAGGAATAAACCTACCTAAGGAGACAAAAGACCTGTATGCAGAAAATTATAAGACACTGATGAAAGAAATTAAAGATGATACAAATAGATGGAGAGATATACCATGTTCTTGGATTGGAAGAATCAACATTGTGAAAATGACTCTACTACCCAAAGCAATCTATAGATTCAATGCAATCCCTATCAAACTACCACTGGCATTTTTCACAGAACTAGAACAAAAAATTTTGCAATTTGTATGGAAACACAAAAGACCCCGAATAGCCAAAGCAATCTTGAGAACGAAAGAAGGAACTGGAGGAATCAGGCTCCCTGACTTCAGACTATACTACAAAGCTACAGTTATCAAGACGGTATGGTACTGGCATAAAAACAGAAAGATAGATCAATGGAACAGGATAGAAAGCCCAGAGATAAACCCATGCACATATGGACACCTTATCTTTGATAAAGGTGGCAGTAATGTACAGTGGAGAAAGGACAGCCTCTTCAATAAGTGGTGCTGGGAAAACTGGACAGGTACATGTAAAAGTATGAGATTAGGTCACTCCCTAACACCATACACAAAAATAAGCTCAAAATGGATTAAAGACCTAAATGTAAGGCCAGAAACTATCAAACTCTTAGAGGAAAACATAGGCAGAACACTCTATGATATAAATCACAGCAAGATCCTTTCTGACCCACCTCCTAGAGTAATGGAAATAAAAACAAAAATAAACAAATGGGACCTAATGAAACTTAAAAGATTTTGCACAGCAAAGGAAACCATAAACAAGACCAAAAGACAACCCTCAGAATGGGAGAAAATATTTGCAAATGAAGCAACCGACAAAGGATTAATCTCCAAAATTTACAAGCAGCTCATGCAGCTCAATAACAAGAAAACAAACAACCCAATCCAAAAATGGGCAGAAGACCTAAATAGACATTTCTCCAAAGAAGATATACAGACTGCCAACAAACACATGAAAGAATGCTCAACATCATTAATCATTAGAGAAATGCAAATCAAACCTACAATGAGATATCATCTCACATCGGTCAGAATGGCCATCATCAAAAAAATCTAGAAACAATAAATGCTGGAGAGGGTGTGGAGAAAAGGGAACACTCTTGCACTGCTGGTGGGAATGTGAATTGGTTCAGCCACTATGGAGAACAGTATGGAGGTTCCTTAAAAAACTACAAATAGAACTACCATATGACCCAGCAATCCCACTACTGGGCCTATACCCTGAGAAAACCAAAATTCAAAAAGAGTCATGTACCAAAATGTTCATTGCAGCTCTATTTACAATAGCCCAGAGATGGAAACAACCTAAGTGCCCATCATAGGATGAATGGATAAAGAAGATGTGGCACATATATACAATGGAATATTACTCAGCCATAAAAAGAAACGAAATTGAGCTATTTGTAATGAGGTGGATAGACCAAGAGTCTGTCATACAGAGTGAAGTAAGTCAGAAAGAAAAAGACAAATACCGTATGCTAACACATATATATGGAATTTAAGAAAAAAAATGTCATGAAGAACCTAGGGGTAAAGCAGGAATAAAGACGCAGACCTCCTAGAGAACGGACTTGAGGTTATGGGGAGGGGGAAGGGTGAGCTGTGACAGGGCGAGAGAGAGTCATGGGCATATACACACTAACAAACGTAGTAAGGTAGCTAGCTAGTGGGAAGCAGCCGCATGGCACAGGGATATTGGCTCGGTGCTTTGTGACAGCCTGGAGGGGTGGGATAGGGAGGGTGGGAGGGAGGGAGACGCAAGAGGGAAGACATATGGGAACATATGTTTATGTATGACATTCACTTTGTTATAAAGCAGAAACTAACACACCATTGTAAAGCAATTATACCCCAATAAAGATATTAAAAAAAAATGGGATATAATTAAACTTAAAAGCTTTTGCCCAGCAAAGGAAACCATAAACAAAACAAAAAGGCAACCCTCAGAATGGGAGAAAATATTTGCAAAAGAAGGAGCCAACAAGGGATTAATCTCCAAAATATACAACCAGCTCATGCAGCACAATATCAAAAAAAACAAATAACCAGTCAAAAACTGGGCAGAAGATCTAAGTAGACATTTCTCCAAAGAAGCAACACAGATGGACAAAAATCACATGAAAAGATGCTCAACATCACTAATTATCAGAGAAATGCAAATCAAAACTAAAACGTGGTATCACCTTACACCAGTCAGAATGGTCATCATCAAAAAATCTACAAACAGGGCTTCCCTGGTGGCGCAGTGGTTGAGAGTCCGCCTGCCGATGCAGGGGACACAGGTTCGTGCCCCGGTCCAGAAAGATCCCACATGCCGCGGAGCAGCTGGGCCCGTGAGCCATGGTCGCTGAGCCTGTGCGTCCAGAACCTGTGCTCCACAACAGGAGAGGCTACAACAGTGAGAGGCTTGCGTACCGCAAAAAAAAAAAAAAAAAAAAAAAAAAATCTACAAACAGTAAATGTTGGAGAGGATGTGGAGAAAAGTGTTGGTGGGAATGTGAAATGGTACAGCCACTATTGAGAACATTATGGAGGTTCCTTAAAAAACTAAAAGTAGAACTACCATATGACCCAGCAACCCTCTCCTGGGCATATACCCAGAGAAAACCATAATTTAAAAAGATACATGCAACCCAATGTTTATTGCAGCACTATTTACAATAGCCAGGACATAGAAGCAACTTAATTGTCCGTCAGTGGAGGAATGGATACAGAAGATGTGGTACATATATAAAATGGAATATTACTCAGCAAAAAAAAGAGAAAAATAATGCCATTTGCATCAACATAGATACACCTAGATATTGTCATGCTGCATGAGGTAAGTCAGACACAGAAAAACAAATATAATATGATATTGCTTATATGTGGAATCTAAGCAAAAGGGCACAAATAAACTTATTTACAAAACAGAAGTAGAGTCATGGATATAGAAACAAATTTATGGTTACCAGGGGATAAGGGGGGGGGATAAATTTGGAGATTGTGACCGACATATACACACTATTATATATAAAATAACTAACTAATAAGGATCTACTGTTTAGCACAGGGAACTCTACTCAATACTCTGTAATGGCCTACATGGGAAAAGAATCCTAAACAAAAGAGTGGATATATGTATATGTATAACTGATTCACTTTGCTGTGAATCACACCTGAAACTAACACAACATTGTAAATCAACTATATTCCAATAATTTTTTTTTTAAAAAAGACAAGCCTGTTTAAAAAAAGAAGAACAGGAAAATCATGAGGTTTCCCCAAAAAAGGCTCTCGGCTTCCACAAATATTAATACAGAGGAGCATTATCAGACAAAATACCCTTTTATTAGAGGGATCAAGTTAGCTATAGGGAAAGCATTCTAGAAATGACAGATACAAAAGAATGTGGTATCTTGACAAAAAGGCAAACACCATGAATATGAAGTTTGAAGAATCAGTATATCACCTTTTATTACACTTTTGTCAGTAGCGGGGACAGGTCAAAACAAGGCCAAGGGCATCACACTTAAGTATTCGACATTCATACAATATAAATGTTATTCTTGTGACTCTTGTCATTATGAGGTCTGCCCTCCTCCCCCACTTCCTGCAACTCTTTGAGCCTCAGCCCTGCCTCAGTGAGCAAACCCTTTCCTTAATAGGACAGTGGGAAAATGCTTTCTTTGCTCATGAAGAAAGTGACTATAGATATTAATTGTATCTGGAAAACATTAAAACAATGGAGTTTTTAATTCACATGTTGACAAGGGAATATGCTTTTTTTGTTAACTAATGTTTCCGAATTGGGCTTTCCACATTGAAGAAAAACTCATAAAGAAAATTCTGTAAAATGTCCCTGAAAATTCTACCTCAAACTGTCCTGAGACTTGCTAGCCAGCAAACCCAACATAAAATTTTAAAAAAAGAGATACAAGTTTCAATCTTCAGAGAGTAAAAAAGCAGTTTCCCATCATTCATCTAGATTATTAATAATCAATGAAAGGGACCCTGCCACATCAATAGCTGCCAGTTTTCCCAGCTTTCCCTACTCCCACCCCAGCCCCAATGACCCCTAAAATTTTGGATATAAGCAAATGAATCTCAGAATGTTAGGACTGGAAGAGACTGAAAGTCATTAGCTCTGCAATGAATACAAAAAGTAATAGGTTACAGGATATACTATCCAGAAACTTACAAAGCTAAGGCCACAAGACATGCACGTGTGAAAAGTTTTCTATCATCTTAATGCACACTGATTCAGAGTCCATTTGAAAGATAGACAGAAGTCATTAACTGCAATGGCTTCACAGTACAGTTACGAGAAAGCCATTAGCGTAGTCAGCCATGCTCTAGCCCTCCAAGGAAGATACAAAGCTGGGATGTAGGTTGAGCCATTTCATCCCTTTCCTCAGCTTCATGACCTTTCAGATCAGTTTCCTGTTCACTCTGGAGGCACCTATAAATCATGTGTTCAGTCCCTTCTCTGGGAGTAGGTGCTACCTATCCCAGATGATGCTGACCTTTGTCAGAAGCACAGGACTCTACCTCAGCAGTCCCCAACCTTTTGTGCACCAGGGATTGGTTTTGTGAAAGACAGTTTTTCCATGGACGGGGGTCGGGGGATGGTTTGGGGATGATTCAAGTGCATTACATTTATTGTGCATTTTATTTCTATTATTATTACATTTTAATATATAATGAAATAATTATACAACTCACCATAATGCAGAATCAGTGGGAGTCCTGAGCTTGTTTTCCTGCAACTAGATGGTCCCATCTGGAGGTGATGGGAGACAGTGACACCCGAAGTGTGTTGCTTATGTCCAATCTACTCCATAGATGCAGCTTAATTGTCACTTGCCACTCACTGAGAGGGTTTTGATATAAGTCTGCAAGCAATTCATTTATTATGGTCTCTGTGCATTCAAACCTCTCTGCTAATGATAATATGTATTTGCAGCCACTCCCCAGTGCTAGCATCACTGCCTCAGCTCCACCTCAGATCATCAGGCATTAGATTCTCATAAGGAGATCACAACCTAGATCCGTCACATGCACAGTTCACAGCAGCGTTCGTGCTCCTATGAGAATCTAATGCCACCATTGATCTGACAAGGAGACAGAGCTCAGGCAGTAATGCGAGTGATACCAGTCCATGGCCTGGGGGTTGGGGACCCCTGCTCTACATCACCTTTTCCAGGTTTCTAGATCCTACAAGAAACATACCTCCATCTATGAGGGTGAGACCGGTGGGGGCAACATGAACCTCTTTCCTTGTTAACATTAGAGACTGGATCCTTCTGAGCTGCTGCAAACTGATGGTTTGTCAATCCGTCTTCTCATCTTCACAGTTTCCAAGTTTATCCTGATGAGGTTAGGCATGTCTAAACCACACTTTAATTTAGCCGTACTAGTTGAGGTTTGAGGGTTTCCACAATTCTGATCTGCATACTAAGAGTCCATCTGGTTTATGATTTTTATTTTCCCTGTATTTCCCATACGTAAGGGCCTTAAGATCAGAAGAGCATGAGAAAGCACAGAGACCAGGCTGTGAGGGGAGCACACACTGCCTCTCCTAGAGCAGGGCCATTCTGGAAGCTGAGAAACTCCTCACCACAAATCCATGTGGAGGTCCCTTCTTCTGTGAACATACTCTGTGATGCAGATTCTCAGGTTTAAATGTAGGTTCCACCACTTACTAAGTGTGTTCCTTTGGGCATGTTGTTAACCCCTCTGTGCCTCGGCTTTCTTATCTACAAAATGGAAACAATAATGACAAACAGTACTACCTGCTGGGATTGTATTGAGCATTATATAGTATATAATACATGTAAAAGGACTTATAGTGCATGGCGTGTGGTTAATGCTCAATAAATGTTATGTTGATGTCATTATTTCTGTGCCTGGGGACCAGTAGGAATTAGTTGTGCGAGCTTCTACTCTCTGAAAGGAGGATGAAAGCTTTTTAGGGCCTGTCCTTGTGCCCTTTCTTTACTTATTTAAACCCTTTCCCCCTGCTCTCCCTCCCGCATTGTCCCTTCTCCACCAAGCCTTCAGAACTGCTGCAGCTGGCCTTCCCTTCTCAGGACAACCACAGTGTGATTACTTTGGTATCACATAATCTGGCCCTTGCTCCTACATGGTATTTTTTAACAATTGCATTTGTCTGCATATGCTTGCTGTCCTGACCAAACTGAGGCCCCAAGTAGGGGAGGTTAGGGTCATTTCCAATCTGATAGTGACTAGTGCAAGGCTGGGCAGAGGGAGTGTGCTTTTTTAAGTTCTTATAATTGACTATGCCATTGCTTCTTAAACTGTATAAAGAGATTTTAATATATGACAGTGTTGGTTGTTGTGTCGGGGACAGAAATTGTCTTTCAGAAATGAGTGTTGACTCCAAGAGCAAAATCACAGAGAAGCCAAACAAGCAAGTCCTTGTCCTCTGGACAAACTCCTTAGGAAGCAGGAAAAGTAGTGCAAAAGTCTCATCTGACTTTGCGGCAGTAGGATCTCAGGATTAACAGGAGAAAGAGATTGGCCATGGTTCATCTCCCCATTCAGGGAATATTTCCTGGGCATCCACCATATGTCAGACTCTGTGCCTGGTGCTAGAAATGTGGCAATTCCAACAAAGCAGCTGTCCTTGTGACAATCTGAGAGAGAGATGAACATTAATCTAATAATTATGCACTTATCAACAGATAGGACAAGTCTAGCTGGATCACGTACAAGTGAAAAAAAAGTGACTTTCCCAGTGTGAGCAAGGTAGATGCATCAGTAAGCATATGCCTATAAGCAGGTTCTTTGAAATAAAACATGACCCAAGTTCAAGTCTTTGCTTTGCTCTTTAATAGCTGCAGAACATCAGGAACTGTACTTAAGCCCTGAAGGGGTTCAGAACATGCCCCCAAAAATGTGCTGCTTTAGCATATTGATTATTTTGAGCTGGAGGCACTTGAGAAACAGCAGATACAGGAAGGACTCTCTGACTTCCCTCTTTCTACCTGAGAGCAGGTCATAAAATTCCTCATGAGAAAGATGCCCTCCCTTTACCAGGAAGAGAAGGGACATTCTTATCACCAGAGACTGAAAGTCAGTGCCAAAATGAATTTGTACAAACCTACTAAAATAACTTATCTTCCATGAGTTTTCTCCATATATTTTCTTGTCACTGGCCCACAATTTATTAGCCCTAGCCCAAGCCCTTTGTGTTGCCACATCCCCACAATTTATCATCCTTTATGTAAAAAGGTATGTAACCTTTCAGGTCTTCATTTTCCTTCTGAAGACTCCTGCATACACATACAAACATTAATAAATTTTTATGTTTTTCTCCTGCTAAACTGCCTGATGACAGTTCAATTCTTAGACCAGCTACAGAACCTACGAGGGTAGAAGGAAGTGTTCCTCTCTTATACCTCTTCCAGTGTTTCTAAGTTGATCAGATGAGGACAATAGCCCCATATGTCTGGATTTCATAAACATTAGATAAGGTAATATATGTAGTGCCCTGAACACTCAATAAATGTTGTTACCTTATTATCAATAGAGTTAACACTGTTGTCCAGGTTTCTTGATAGTAAATCCAGACTTTTTACCTCAGCACCCCACTGCCTCCACATCATTTCATGTTTTCTCTTGTCTTTCTAACCAAAAAAGTTTCCTGGAAAGTGGGTCAGATCTCAGCTAACTCTCACTACCATAGCTTTTAAATGGAGGAGGGGGCACAGGAAGAATTTTAGCAGTTCTAAGTGCCCAACAAGGCTTCCAAAAATGACAAAATATTTCCCTGAGGGTTTATTTAATTTTGTCCCCAGTCTTGTTCACAATTCTGCCCATCTGGTCCTAGAGGCTTCTCTATTTTTAAATATTTCTACTTTGGGAGTTTTGCTTTTGTAACCTATTCTAAGATTAGTTACCCCCTTTCAACCACCTCCATGCTCTCCACCAAACCCTGGTTTATTTTCCTTGAGCAGATTCCTCAGTAGGACAAATTTACTGTAGGCTGTAACTTTGATAAACTCAGAACTAAAAGATTGAGACATCTCAAGCCATTTTAAAAGGTCACAACAAAACTGATTCTACACTTGATACTGATATGTGATCCTGTTCCAACAAGACCATTCCAAGGGTACATGTTACAAACACGAATAGCATTTCATGGAAGAAAGCTTTCCCTATCTAGACACAAAGCCACCCCTCTTAAAAAAATAGGTATTGTCAATGCTGCCAGATAGCTCTCTGAAAAAGAAACTCAGCTTGAGCTGTCCATTCAGGGTCTCTCTAGGCCATCTGTCAACATAGCTAACTGTCAAGATGTGATCCAAGGATGCACCAGAGGCCTGCCTGCTCCAAAGCAGTCCCTCTGCCAGCCTGGGATGCCTGAATTCCCACTGTTAATATCATTCCTTCAGGATGGGGCACTGGCTCTAGAAAGTTTATTTCCTGAAGATTAACAAATCAACAGCCTCTATCAAAATAGCTCAGTATATTCTCTCATGTACTCACTGAGCTGGAAGTAGGGCTCCAAAGGCCTAGTACACAGGACAAATATGATTTTATGGTGGGAGAGATGGAAAGGAGTCTCTTTCCCTTGGATCCCCTAGCCCTGTGCTTACCCATACCCAACTCTCATCTCACTGCACCAACAGTGGGCTATGAACTCTTTGTATCTGCAGAAAGATCTTTAATAAATATCTGAATAATTAATAAAAGAAAAACAGGGTTCAAAATATCAGAAAACAAGTGAAGATAAGAGGTGGAAAGGACCATATGGGGTCTGAAAATCTTGATGATGAAGGATAAAATGGAAGATAAAGATAAAGATAAATGGAAGATAAAGATAAAATAAAGATAAAGATATCTGTAAACAAGATATTTAAGGATCAATGAATCTGTAACATCATCTCTACTTCCACAGACATCCTTTTACAAGACAGCTTTTTTTCTTTCTGAACAATTTATAAGAACTTTTAGTCTTTTGTTTATGGACATCCTAATGGCAAGATTGGCAATAAGCAGAGTAGATATTATTATCATTTTGCCAATAATGAAGCTAAGAATATGAGAAGTAATAAAGCTTGCTCAAGATCAAGCAGGTGGTAAATTTATTGGAAAAAATATAGGTCTTTTGCCTTCTCATATGGTGCTCATTGCCTCTCTGTCTTCCTGTGCTCTTTTCTAAAAGGGTCAGTAGACACAATGAAAAAGAACACAAAATGTGGAGCCAGAGACCTATTCTTAAGTCTTGACTCTGTCAATTTATCATGTTGGACAAATCATTTTTGTTTCCCAAAATGAAACAATTGTATTGCTTTTCTCCCTATTTATATAATATTTATATTTCCAGGACATAATTTTAAAACTCTTTCTGCAAAGCACATTGTAAAGTTGATAAAATATGACATTCTTTTAAATAAAAAGTTGAGCTCTTAGAAAAGTAAGGAAAATCCTCAGGAGCCAAAACACAAAGATGAAACTAAAAACCAGAGAAAGCAGCCAGCTTATGAGCTAATACGAGCAAAGTGATTGTGGCAGAGATGATGGTCCATGGGGCAGTACACCATGCACAGGAGCTAAGAGTCTTGAGACTTAATGTCCAGATGAAAACGGTGGATGAGTCCCTGAGCTCAAGCAAGGTGAAGAGTTGGATTTAGACCCTCACGTGAATGGAGAGAAGGTCAAGGTGAAGAAGGTTGTAATGACAGGGACATCGATAATGAGGAAGATGAAGAGACCTGGGTGAATGTAAAAGAGATCTAAAGCAAAATGTAAGCCTAAAGGTAAGGAGAGCAATGATGAAAGTGTAGGCTAGGAAACAAAAAGAGAACTGACTACCAGTTCAGGAGGGTCACAGGAAGTTTGCTTGTTGCTCCGTGTGCTTTAAGTGAGAAATTTAAAACTCCTGAGAGAATTTGAAACAACCCCCTGGCCTCATACTGCATTGATGGTTAAATGTACACCACCTTCATGATCAGGGATGCCTCAAACTGAGAAACGGTAGTTGGTGATACCATTTGAGTTATAATGGAAAACTCCTCAGGAAAAAGTTCTAGGAAACTACATAAGATTTCTTCAGATAGGGCCCGCGTAAGATGAGCACACTGAGTTATCAACAGACAAGAAAGCACCATGAGTGAGCCAGTGAAGTCAAGATCAACAGGAATAAGATTTTCCAAAACACCAAATGCTCTCAAATAGTCCTTAAAAGAAGAATACTGGGGTTTCCCTGGTGATGCAGTGGTTGAGAGTCCACCTGCCGATGCAGGGGACGCGGGTTCGTGGCCCGGTCCAGGAGGATCCCACGTGCAGCAGAGCGGCTGGACCCGTGAGCCATGGCCGCTAAGCCTGCGCGTCTGGAGCCTGTGCTCCGCAACGGGAGAGGCCACAACAGTGAGAGGCCCGCGTACCGCAAAAAAAAAAAAAAAAAAAAAAAAAAAAAAAGCATAAGAGGAAAAAATGTTATATTTTTTAAATGTCCACATGCATAAAATATAAAAAAGAAGAAAAAGGTAAAATTAACCTGAATTTCTACCTACATATCTCATTTGTACTTACAGGATTTTAATCTATGGGTATGACTAGTGATGACATGGAGAGGTCAATATCATTGGAAGAAGAACTTATTACTTACATTTCCCAAGGGGGCATGCCAGTCCAAGCAGGCCCACAGAGGAAGCACCAGGTTTTGGTCAGGAAGCAGAAGTAGGAGCAAGGGAAAGCCTAGGTCTGAGCCTTTACTGAGATTTCCACAGAAAAGGCAAGGCAATGCAGATTAAATATTTTAGGATTGGCTAGTTTGAATAATTCTGATGGGCTTGGGGGCATAGGGGCTGTCCCTAGCTGAGTGATACATGGTCCTGGGTAGATTTAGGGCAGGGAAGTTATTGGCTTGGTGCCTGAGAATTAAATAAAGGGGGTAGTTGGCTTGCAGAGGAGATGTGTGTTCAAATTGTTTACTGTCTTTAGGAATTAGGTAGCTCTGGGGAGGCAGTCTCTCCCCAGGCCTGTAAGTCCCCTCTAGATGTCAAAACATCATAAGACACAGAAAATAAAAAGTATGATTAATACACCAAAAGACTTTTGTTAAATTTGATGTATCCTTCCAAATATGTGAACACATACCCATAAACATATGAGGATCTATACGCAGATCCACAAGCACACAGACATAAAGATTTTTTAAACAAAAGGTAATCACACTATGCAAACAATTTCATAAACTACTTTCTTGACTTAAAAAGTCATGGAATCTCTTCCATATCAATAAATGTTATCACACTAGTCAAATTTAATTTCTAAATGATAGTGTAATTAATACATGGATATTCATACATAAACCAATACATATTTCAATTAAGCAATCTTCTATTGGTGAATTTCTAGTTTACTTTTATTCCCCTTTAGTATAAATAATGCTTTAATAAACACCCATATAAATATCTTGTGTAATTACTTTCTTAAAATAAATGTTTTTAAAAAGGACTGCTAAATCAAAAGGTTTATAAATTCTCAAGGATTGTTATATACCAAAAATTGATCTCAGAAAAGGTTGTATTGATTTATACTCATACTAAAAGTACATAAGAGTTCCTATTTTCCCACAGTTTTGTCAACAATCAATAATGCTCTTTCTGATTTTCATTAATATGATGAGTAAAAATGATATGTTCTATTGGGTGCACTTTTATTACTAATGAATTTAAAATTATTTAAATGTGTTTATTATTTTTATGCTTCTTTTGTGAAGTGTTTCTTCATGTCTTTTTAGGCAAATCATTTAATTTCTTTGAGACTCAACTTCTACAGTTGTAAAATGTCATTAATAGATCCCACATCTCAAGGTTGGAGGATAGATCAAGTAGACTAATGTCAATCAAAGCACTTTGAAGACAAAATAAGAGAGGATTCATTTATTCATTTAATAAATATTTACTGAGCATTTATTAAGTACTGAGCTGTGCGCTACATTAATGGAAGAATACAAAAGAAGTGTAGTGTATGTCCCATCATCCAAGTACATTGGTGGGTCTGAAATGATTTTGACACCTACAGTGGGTATGTAGCTATTGTCAAAAGATGAAGGGACAGCTAAAGGAGAGAGATATCCTGACAACTTCTGTTTCCCAGGCTGACCACATACATATCGCCAGTGTCCAGTAACTACAGACACTGGATTTAGGGGAATGAAATGCATCAGATAAAACATGGTGTGTTTTCCCTTCCCTTCATTTCAATTATGGAAAACTCTTAAAAACAATTATGTATTTCAGAAACATCCTTCTTGTTGCTGATCAGGCAATAGGTATCAGGTAGAGGCCCTGTCTCCTGAGAAATTGCTATGCTAAAACAACAACAATAGTAACCCTGTAGTCAGCAAGCCCTGTACTCAAAAAAGTCAAAAGAGCACAACGGTGGCTCAGTTCAATAAAGGAGATTCCAAACACATCAGTCATAGTGAGAGTAGGCTTAAGGGTTAGATAATTCTCTCATCGTTTTCTAGTTCTTGGTTTATTTTTGTTACACACTTGTGATTGGACATTTCTTTCATGTGGCTATTATTCCATCATAGATTTTGTTTTTAACATCTTTATTGGAGTATAATTGCTTTACAATGGTCTGTTAGTTTCTGCTTTATAACAAAGTGAATCAGCTATATATATACATATATTCCCATATCTCCTCCCTTTTGCATCTCTCTCCCACCCTCCCTATCCCACCCCTCTAGGTGGACACAAAGTACCAGGCTGATCTTCCTATACTATGCGGCTGCTTCCCACTATCTATTGATTTTACATTTGGTAGTGTATATATGTCCATGCCACTCACTCACTTTGTCCCAGCTTATCCTTCCCCCTCCCCGTGTCTGCAAGTCCATTCTCTACATGTGTCTTTATTCCTGTCCTGCCCCTAGGTTCTTCAGAACCTTTTTTTTTTTTGATTCCATATATATGTGTTAGCATACGGTATTTGTTTTTCCCTTTCCGACTTAACTTTACTCTGTATGATAGATTCTAGGTCTATCCACCTCACTACAAATAACTCAGTTTCATTTCTTGTTATGACTGAGTAATATTCCATTGTATATATGTGCCACATCTTCTTTGTCCATTCATCTGTCAATGCACACTTAGATTGCTTCCACGTCCTGGTTATTGTAAATAGAGCTGCAGTGCATATTGTGGTACATGACTCTTTTTGAATTATGGTTTTCTCAGGGTATAGGCCCAGTAGTGGGATTGCTGGGTCATATGGTCGTTCTATTTTTACTTTTTTAAGGAACCTCCATATTGTTCTCCATAGTGACTCTATCAATTTACATTCCCACCAACAGTGCAAGAGGGTTCCCTTTTCTCCACATCCCCTCCAGCATTTACTGTGAGTAGGTTTTTTGATGATGGCCATTCTGACTGGCGTGAGGTGATACTTCACTGTAGTTTTGATTTGCATTTCTCTAATGATTAGTGATGTTGAGCATCCTTTCACGTGTTTGTTGGCAATCTGTATATCTTCTTTGGACAAATGTCTATCTAGATTTTCTGTGCATTTTTGGATTGGGTTGTTTGTTTTTTTATATCGAGCTGCATGAGCTGCTTGTAAATTTTGGAGATTAATCCTTTGTTGCTTCATTTGCAAATATTTTCTCCCATTCTGAGGGTTGTCTTTTCATCTTGTTTATGGTTTCCTTTGCTGTGCAAAAGCTTTTAAGTTTCACTAGGTCCCATTTGTTTATTTTTGTTTTTATTTCCATTTCTCTAGGAGGTGGGTCAAAAAGGATCTTGCTGTGATTTATGTCATAGAGTGTTCCACCTATGTTTTCCTCTAAGAGTTTTATATTGTCTGGCCTTACATATAGGTCTTTAATCCATTTTTAGTTTATTTTTATGTATGGTGTTAGGGAGTGTTCTAATTTCATGCTTTTACATGTAGCTGTCCAGTTTTCCCAGCACCACTTATTGAAGAGACTGTCTTTTCTTCATTGTATATTCTTGCCTCTTTTATCAAAAATAAGGTGACCATATGTGTGTGGGTTTATCTCCGGGATTTCTGTCCTGTTCCATTGATCTATATATCTGTTTTTGTGTCAGTACCATACTGTCTTGATTACTGTAGCTTTGTAATATTGTCTGAAGCCCAGGAGCCTGATTCCTCCAGCTCCGATTTTCTTTCTCAAGATTGCTTTGGCTATTTGGGGTCTTTTGTGTTTCCATACAAATTGTGAAATTTTTTGTTCTAGTTCTGTGAAAAATGCCATTGGTAGTTTGATAGGGATTGCACTGAATCTGTAGATTGCTTTAGGTAGTATATTCATTTTCACAATGTTGATTCTTCCAATCCAAGAATATGGCATATCTCTCCATCTGTTTGTATCATCTTTAATTTCTTTCATCAGTGTGTTATAGTTTTCTGCATACAGGTATTTTACCTCCTTAAGTAGGTTTAATCCTGGATATTTTATTCTTTTTGTTGCAATGGTAAATGGGAGTGTTTCCTTAATTTCTCTTTCAGATTTTTCATCATTAGTGTATAGGAATGCAAGAGATTTCCATACCTTAATGTTGTATCCTGCTACTTTACCAAATTCATTGATTAGCTCCAGTAGTTTTCTGGTAGCCTCTTTAGGATTCTCTATGTATAGTATCATGTCATCTGAAAACAGTGACAGCTTTACTTCTTTTCTGATTTGGATTCCTTTTACTTCTTTTTCTTCTCTAATTACTGTGGCTAAAATTTCCAAAACTATGTTGAATAATAGTGGTGAGAGTGGACAACCTTACCTTTTTCCTGATCTTAGAGGATAAATTTTTAATGTCCATTTCAAAAATGCAAATAGCCACAACTTTAATCTCCTAGTAAATGGATATTTTCTCCCTCAGTAAGAATGAGACTGGCATTTTCACAGCTTCAGATTGGATTAACTTTTCTAAATAATAACACTTCCTTAGTCCCCTTAAATTAATGAATCAGAAGGAGCAGTGACTAGTGCACATTAGTCTTCATTTGGTGGTGTATTGTCTTCCCTGCAGAGATAAATACAACTTTATAACCTCTGAGTAGCAACTTATAGCCATTCTTCTGCTAAATGGACCTTTAAAAAAGGCACTTGCCCCCTAAAAGGACCTGCTCAGTTCTTTTTCATCACCATGGTCTGCCCCAGGGCAATCCATCAGAATATGCCCACCAGCAGAAGTGCAGCTGTAATGTTACTGAAAGAGTTTGGTTTGGGGCTAGGAGTCTTGGGTTCAAGTCTCAGCCCTGCCACTTAGTAGCTGTGTGACCTCAGGAAATTCACTTTGAATTTCAGTTTTGCTTTCCGTTCTTTGAGGCTTCAGGTCTTTTGTCCATGAATGAGAATTTGGGAATGTAAAAAGTTTTCTAAATTCCCTTCAGTGTTTAAGAATGCTATATCCTCTGCACTATAAGGCAAATAGAAGTACTATAAGGCTCAGCTTTTTCTGTCATTGTTGAAATATACCGTCATAATATTTATATCTCTAGAACTTCTCCTATGCATCAGATACTCTGTTCTATACCTAGAGGAATAAAACAAAGACCTTGTTCTCAAGTAAGTCACAACCTAGACTGAGAGGTAGGTCAGGAGGAAATTTCAACCCAAAGAAATGATGCCTATGGGGAGACCCCTTTTACATAATGGTGGTTGGAGTGTTGCTGAACTTGTAATGTAAAGAAAAATTGGGTGGGGAATTGGATTTTTAAAGTTCAGAGAAGACAGTTTTGAAGTTTAACTAAATAGTCTTTATGTGCAGAAAGTATTGCATCTGAGGTGATAAATGAATGATAAAATTTAACCACCACTTACTATCTTCACTGAGTCACACCTGTGAAGTAATAGACGTGAAGTTAGGTTGAAATTTTTAATAAAAGAAAGAAAGGGTGGGAGGAAGAGAGGGTGGAAAAGGAATGAAAACCCATCATATAAATAGGTGAGTATAGGGAAACCTCTCTGAATACCTTTGAAAATAGATTAGATTGTCTTCTTGGTTGAGAGTGTGCTGATATATCTAGTCAATACTGTTCTTTTAATAAGTATTTATTGAACATGGGCTAGATACTCTAAGGAAAACAGAGGTAAGCCTGACAGGAGGCAGAGAACCCAAACAGATAACATCTCCTCTTGCCCTGGAACACTGTGATATTTTCCAGACAGGATTGATAAAAGAATGAATGATCCTCTCCTCAAAATTAATAAGTAATGTATAAAATAACAGGCATGACATAAGCTGATCCTGGCACCAAGGGCAAACATGGAAAATAATTCCTGAAAAATAAAACTAGTCAATCCAGCTCAAAAGTATGGTGGAGGAAATTCAACATGAGGTCAGTTATGGCATTTGTTCTCCATTCCATTACTTGTATCATCTTTGTCCAGGAATTACCAGCTCATTTTTTTTTTCTTGAGAAACTTCACCTTTCTACCACCCTGCACTTCTCAGTGACACCAGAGAACACAAACATGCATCATTAATCTGTTCTGACCTCACTGTCTCTACTCATTGTTTCCTAACCAGCTCAGTCAAGTCATACTGTGGATAAGTCTTCGGAGACAAAGCAACTTCAATCTCCTGTCACTCAGGCCTCCTGTCACTCATGGTGAACACTACTTTGTTCACCCACTCTATGGTTCTTCAGTGTATGTCCCTCCAACTCTTTCAACCAGTCTTTCAAAATATAGTTACTGAGCACGTATTATTGATACATATAAGGTACTATGCTGGGCTTTTCCTTCACAAAACTTCCCCCATAGAACTATGTAAAGAATACATGCAGAAGCCGAAGCACTGGTGTGAAGGCAAAACAAAAAACAAAAAAAAAACCCGGATATTTTGTAACATTTGCCTATTTTGATGGCATAAATACTCACACATTGCCTCATTTCAAACTACCAATACTATATACATAGCAGGGTGCTAATTGCTGTACATGCATCATCTCATTTAATCTTCATCACTCCAAAGTAAGCAATGCTGCTGCCTACATTTTACAGGAAAAGTAATTATGTCCAAAACATAGTTAAGTAACTTGCTCAAATCCAATAGCTAGTAAATAGTGAAGTGAGATGCAACCCCCTGTTAATCTGGTTCTAGAACCTGCATTTTAGCTTCTATGCTGCATTGTCTCTTTAAAAACATGCTACTTTGAGAGTACCAAAAGGGGTACTGAATAGAATTGGGACCAGAGAATCAAAGAAGTCCTCTAAAAGGTAGTCATAGCTGAAACCTTGAAAATTAATGAGTTCTGTGACAGAGACTTCCACTCTGTTTCCTACAGGGTACAGGAATAGACTACAGCCTCCAGTCTCTGTCATAATTAAGGGTAACTATGTGACTGAGGTGTGTATATGTGAGAGAGATGGTGTTCGTTCAGGCTTGGATCAGAGATCCTTCATTCTCTCTTTCCCCCTGCTCCACTGAAGGGGGGATTCTCCAAGGACCTAGAGGACATGGAACCCATGGAGACAGAAGGAGCCTAGGTTCCAGGATGGACGTGAAGAAAGCCTCCCAATGAGAAATGCCAACACTGGACTCTGAAGCAAAAGAGAAACATACTCTCTCTGTGTTAAGTCTCTGAAAATTCTGGATTTTTCTTTTACAGTACCTAGCAATACCTTGCTTATTGCAAAGAGTGAGCCAGACAAAAGAGGCTGAATGAGGAGGAAAACAGTGCTCTAAGCAGAAGAAACAGAGTGACCCAGAGGTTAGGACCATGTGCAAGAAACTGGTAAAAACCCGATATATTTGGAACATGAAGTAAGAGGAACAGAGAAGTGAGATATTGGGTTTGAAAAGTAAACAGAGCTATGACATTAAAGTCTTGAAACCATACGAGGGGCTTCATAGTGTACTTGAAGGATATTGGTGAGCCACTAGAGAGATTCACAGAGCGGAATACCAATATCAAATGCACACTTCAGGACACTCCCTCTGGCTGCGGCAGGGAGAATATTAGGTCACCCACAGAATCTCCTGGAGGGTCAGGGAAGCAGAATAAAGTGTTCTGCAGCCATGAGTCATGGCAAAATTACATCATAATCCTGCTTCATTAGAAATATCACTGCTCCTACTACTAGTGTGAGACCCCACAACTGACCTCCCACATGACCAAGGCTGGATACAGGCCCTGATGTTTCAGAAAATCAGATGTAACTGTCACCATGCTTGCCACAGTGTTTTTTTCCCAATGTACTTTTTGCTTTGCAGCACTAGCTTCCAATTTGAAGTTTGGTGAGGATATCCTGCTGGCAAGCACCAAAGCCACCTGCATAAATCCTGGCTACAAGGAAAGCTAAGAAAACACTTTTTTTTTGTCTTCTACACTGGTAGGCGATGACTTACATGGTAGTAAATTCCTCAAACATGGAGAGTGTTCAAAGGTGCTCGATGGCCAAAAAGAATGAGAACTGTTTACCTAGTGAGGTGATACAGAAATAATTAGGGCTAAAGTCTTCATTCATATTCATAAAAGCAAAGAATTGACAGGAGCAGAAACCCAGAATGGTCGAAGGTAAGTGGACTTATCTCAAAACAATCAAGAAACCAAGAAGGGATAACCAATATCAAGACACAAATCCACTCACAATCTTTAAAATACAGGGTTTTAAAGTATTTTTAAAATAAAATAATAAAGAACATAACAGAGATTTCCTACCAAAACAATCCTATGGAGAATCCTTACATAAAGCAAACAGTTACTCCTTAATGCGTTTCACAAACCCTAGTTTACTCAAAATAGGACACAAGTATTCAGTAAACAAAGTAGACGGAAAGGGATAATGGTTATTAATGATGCAAAGAATATCTGATGCAGGATAATGTATCTGTGGTTGAAACCTATGACTCAGTTATACAAGAAGTCATATGAGGTTCCTCTGGCAAAGTGTAGTGGGTCACAAAGGCCCCAGGAGATGTGACTGTTGGAAAAGAGAGTAATCTTATCGGAACTGACCAGCCATGAATTAACTCTCAATTTACTGAACCATTCAACAACTAAGTCATGTCAAAACTTCTGAGCCCCTCGTATGTACACAATACTGGGCCAGGAAACCACTAATGGGAAGGCAAGAAACTGACACAGTCCTTGCCCTTAAGGAACTCACACTCAAGTGAGGGAGTCTGATCTGTAGACAACAATTATAGTACATGACAAAAGGACCCAATACCTATGATAGAGATCAGAGAAGTATTCTGGGTTCAGAAGGAGAAAGCAATGAATTCTGGAGTGGATTGAGTTGGTTAGAAGGAGAAGGTGGCATCTGAGCTGGTTTTGAAAGATGAGTAAGAGTGTGACAGGGAAAAAAAAAGTCACTCCAGTGCCAAGTTACAGAAGTGTAGGCCCTGGCTGGGAATGATTAAGAGGGCTCTATCTGCAGTACTGAGTACTAGGGAAGACAGCGGTGGGTGGATCACAGGACTGGAAAGATAAGCAGAGACCAGATGGTCGAGGACATAGAATAGGGTGATATCTAAACCAGGGCACATTTAAGGGAAGAACTATGATGCTGAAACCACAGGTGTAAATCATCCCACCTCCTGGGCAAAGTGAGATTCATGGCTATCCTAGACTTTAATATCATTCCATGGATATTTTTCTGTTAGCCAAGGGAGTCATCCAAAGTTTTTGAACCCAACAGTGCTACAGATCATGGCTGTGAGTTATATTGCTCACTGTGCAGCACAGTAGGGCACAGGCCAAAGAGAAGCTGTAGGAGGCCATTGTAATAGGTTAGTTTAGGTGAAAAATGAGATCCTTCTGTGGCAGAAACAATGGGGATTAGAGGAGAGTTGTAGGAGGTACTGCACAGGTATGGATTTTTAACCAGTTGGCTGAGTTTTCTCACTTACACAGTCAAGTACAGGTTAGGACCCACACAACTTCAGAGTAGTAGCGTATAAGGAAGAAACCACTTTCATAGTCTGAGCTCTAACAACGGAGTTCTAATCCACTCACTGGGGATTCTGTCCTTAGCCACTTGCCAACATAAACCAACAAGTCAGATTTAACAATATAAAACTGCCTACACTGTACAAATTAGGAGTCAACCAGCAGGATTCCTGCTCAAATTTATTTTTCCCACCTGCCACTCACCATTACCTGAAATGCCCTCATTTATCATGTATTCCTTCAGATCTTTCAGCTTCATCTCTTCTTAATTAAAATTCAAATGTCCTCGGAAAGAAAGATTCCTTAAATTTTTATCAGCTCCACTCAATTGTTCCTCTCTTATCAACATCTCTCTTATCACATCTAGTTCCTTTCTTGCATTATCCATACAGAAGTCGTTTCTTCTCTGCTTTCCCTTTTTGGTTTCTAATCTTGTCCAAGACAGAGATCACATCTTATTCATCTCTGGGGTCACAGCTACTAATACTGTGCTGTGTATAATGCACAACAGGTGCTCAATGTCAAGTTTTCCACTAGAGAGTTGTAAAATCTTAGACAAAGTCATTTAGGCTTCTGAGTTTCCCTATCTCTCACCTATCTATGAAATGAAAGTATTATAATCTACTTCCCAAGCTGTTGGGGAACTTGTACTGGAACACCCCTGCTAATTTATAAATCACTGTACAAATACAAATCAATATTTGCATGCAACTAACATAGTTCCTGGCAATTGTGTGTTGATTGAATGAAAGAACAAGTGAGAGTTCTTCCATAAATGGTCCATGAGAGAGGAGTATGACCTCTCAGGAGGGGTCCAGAGAGGAATTGGAGCTAAGCTGAGAATAATGATGTTGGGACACAGAGTGGTGTATTTGTCTTACTCTGATGCTGAGGCAAGAGGACATTCCGCACTGTCCAGGCTCCATATTCTTTCTCAAGCAGGGGCCCTGGGACTTTGGGGCAGATAGGCTCCAGCTTCCCAGATAATCTCTGCTTTCCTAGGCTGCCTGATCTGCAACTTTTCCCCATCGGAATTTACTATTCATATGTCAGCTGTGTGGCTCAATTGCGATGTTATTCTCATTTGCTGGTTTTTGGTTGTTTACCCAGGTTTCTTCATCCACTTCTCTTTGAATATGTTATATATATATATATATATATATATATATATATATATATATATATATATATACACTGAGCTTGAATTATTTTTACTTCTTTTCCTTCTAGCTCCCCAGCCAATTTTGAAAGCTGCTTCTCCAAACAGTCAATTTATAACTGGGAAATTTTGGAACACTTTAAAGCAAAGCTCAGTCTCATTATTTTTATGAACCCCCTCCTTCCTTTCCGCTCTCCTCCCCCAAGAAACGCCAACTCCATACAAATCACGCACTGTGTAAGGGACGTTGAGACATAATGAAGCAAATCACAGAGAAGGTGGTTGGTAGAACTATTCACAGGAGCAGATGGCAGGTCTGAAGAAAAGAATGCTGACACCAGGGAAGTCTCTTGAAACAGGCAGCGCCCACCCCAGAAAAAAGATTGCAATAAAACTGACTGGGAGTTGTGCCCTTTGGAGAAACATTTGAAGTCTGGGGACAATGAGGTCATGAGGGACAACATGTAGCAGAGGAGGTGCTTCAGTCATCACACCATTTTTACTGGGTGCCCCTGGAGAGGACAGCTCATTTCTCAGTTCCAGCACTTGTCTTTAACAGTATCTGTAAACTTAGAGTAGGTTGCAAAGATGGCCACATCCTAGCTCAAGTTAGCTCTCAGCCCATCTGTTGCCATTTATCTGGGTCAGTGATACTTAAGAATTGAACATATTAGAAGGAAAATTGTCTAGCTTGATTTCGGATATTCCCCCCTTTTCCTATTAGAGAATCATCTGCAATCCACCTACACTATATGTATACAAATCCTGGATAAGGGTCTCTGGTGATCAATTCAAGTTTAAGAATTAACTTCCTTAGGGATATAAAAGTGTTTCTTTTAATCTAATTGTCCATAAATACACAAAAACTTAATTTGATATTGTACTGGGGAAACTAGACCACAGTGAAATATAATATTTTCCAGAAGAAAACATTTGGATCTAAAATAAGGGATCAGGAAGAACAAACTGGTGAAGGAAGGAGAAAAATCTGTCTCTGAAAGAGCCACCCACACAGTGAGCACTGAATAGGCCCTGGGTATAGATCTAGGCTGATAGTTAGCAAGTTATACATAACTGCACAAGCATCTCTCAACAACAGTCAGGTTAATCCAGCCTCTCCACCTGCATTTGAGTTTGAAAAGGGCTTATTTAAGTGAGTGAAAAAACTGCCCAAACTATGCACATATGTTAACAAACCAAAGAAATTCACTTCCAGAAGTCAAAGGGCAGAATTTTAAATCCTGGCTTTATTCTTTTATAATAATAAGGAAGAGAGAAAGAGAGGCAGGCAGGCAGGAAGGAAGGAAGGGGAAAGAAAGAGAGAAAGAAACAAAGAAAGAAAAAAAGAAAAGAGAGAGAAGAAGAGAGAGGAAGGAAGAGAGAGGGAGCGAGACAGAGAGAGAGAGAGAAGGAGAGACAGACATTCTTAGCATTAAATACCAGCTCTGTGACACTGAACAAGTCCCTCAACCTCCTGAACCCAGTTTCTCCATCTTTAAAAAAAGTAAAATAAGATCCTTGCTGCAAAACATTGTGAGAATTAAGCGTGAGATGATATTTATAAAGCATCTGGCACATAGAATAAGGGCAATGGGGAAAATGATAGTAATGACTGATGACAGCAACAACATTGATGGAAGGGAAAAGGAAGAGAAGGTGGAGGAGGAAGGGGAAGGAAAAGAACTCCACCAAATCTAACATTTTAGAAAAAGGGAAGTAGCAATCTATTAAAGGAAATCAAAATCATGTGAAGAGAAAAAGCAAGATAGAAAGAATTCAGTGTAAGTAGAAGCTCCTTTTTAATTTGATTTTCTTCTAGGTAACAGAAAAAGAGTTTTAAGTATCCAAACGAGAGAGACGAAGGCATTACACTTTGAAAGATACTGCTTCTAGCTCTTGAGAATGGCCCCAAATATAGAGTTCTTCACTTTTTATGTCAAGTTTGCTCTATTTTACTGATTGTCAAATGCTTTGGGTTCAACTCAATTCTAAAAACACTAATGAGGTCACACTAATTGCCAGGAATTGTACTAAGTGTTAGACATCCTAAAGTAAATAAACAGGAAAAGGAGTTTGTGACTTGGACAGGGAAAACCAGATTGATAGACCACTGGACAGAAGGCCAAGTGTTGCTGCCACAAAATCACTACCAGGAAATAAAATATGAATGCAAGTAAGATAGCATTTAATGGTCTGGTGGATATGGGACTTTTCACTGAAAAAGTAGCATTTGCATTGGGCTTGGAATACTGACTAGAGGCAGGCAATACAGAGAAGAGAAGGAAACCCATCAGGAAGAGGGAACAGAATAACCAAGGCAATAAAATGGATGTTGATCACATCTGTATTTGAGAAAAATAACTGTGGTGTGGAGAATGAACTGATTGGGGGTTCTGGAAGGAAGCAGACCAGTTAATAGCACCTGCAATATTTTAGGTGAGAGACAAAGGGGCCAAACTAGGTCAGTGGTAGAAGATGTTATATAAATCCAAACAAACATGGTAAAATGCATAATATCACCCGAAGGATGGCATGACTCTCCAAATTATTAGCCATTTAGTCATCAAATTCATGAGCTAAATTTGAGACAAAGCTTGCTTTTATAGTTTTCTCCATCTTTGCATCAGTGTTAGGGGTCCCCCATTCAACACCCCACTACAGGTACCCAGTGCCCATGTGCTATCTTTTGGGTGTTTGGAACTCCTATACCCAGGAAAAACCCAGACTTTAGACTTTCCTGCTCTTTAATTCTTGAAGAACAATTCTTGAAAAACTTGAACAACTTGTCTACTTAGGGACCTATACCCTTACTCTTCTATAAAAAGTTGACTGGTTTGAACATTTCATACTGCAATGTTCACAGGAATTTTGGTATTTTAGCTCTTGCCTTCTGGAAATATGCATCGGCCTAAAAGAATCACTCCAATGGTGGGAATTTCCAGAATGTTGGTATGTCAAAGTCAGGGCAGAGAAGGGAAAAGGGGTAATTTGAAGCAGAGAACCACATTAGCGCTCCTCAGAGAAGAACACTTCCCAGCACTTTCCTAATTCACAGCTATGTGTAAGTAGCTGCTGTAGGACAAAGAAAATCTATCACTGATTTGAAACACACATACATGCACACACACAAGATTATAAAGAGTAAAGATTTTTTGGTCTGTTTAAATGTGTGTTCACAAGTCCCATATGGGGAAGGGAAGAATGGGTGTGCTTGATGTGTTGCATGATTTACAAATCTATTTTATTTTTTCCCCTGCTGTGATGAAGGTGTTACTAGAGCCTGCCTAGTTTGGGGCAGGGGTACTTGGAGAAATCTTGATTGCAAATGTAGTGTTCACAAAATGTCTGGCAACTTCATAAGTGAAGAGTCATGTGATGTTGAAGCCAACGCTGCAAAGTGGAGTGGCAGAACCAAGAGGCACAGTAAAACATCATCTCTTCATTCAGAATCCATGCAAATATACGTTGAGCTTATACAATGTACAAGGCAACAAGAGGCACTAAAATGCATAATCATTAGTCCTCTCCCTCGATAATTTCAAGGTTATTGAGGAGCCCAGAAAATACAGTAATAAAATAAAAATTAACAAAGAGGGACATCGCAGTATAGTGGGGAGAGCACTAGAGCAGTAATGAAGAAACATGGATTCAAGTCATGGGTCTGATATTTATTTGCTATGTGAACTCCTGGACAACTCATTAAGTCTCTCACATCTATAAGAGTTCAAATATATCAAGGATGGAAACTATATTTCAAGTTAGGTGCCAACACTAATCAATCAATAAAGACTTCCTAGAGCAATGTGATGATATTGATTCTAAAATATACCTGGGCTCATTGGAAAAGGTGCCATTTTTGATTAGCAATGACTACCATGAGTCTGAAAAGGGAGAGTATTGGAGGGAAAGGGCAATATATATGCCATAACCTTAACTAGATCATCATAAAGATACCTTCCAGTTAAAGTTAGTAAGGGCTGGATCATTTTTCAATCTACTCACACACATTTACAGAATGTGTTGATGCTGTGCTATGCATTGAGGTACTGTGAACCTGTGATACAGGCTTTGCAATCAGAGAGCTCATAATATATTATAAATACAGGCCCATGACCATCTATAATGCAATATAACTGCTATTATATAGGTATATACAAAGGACTATATAAATGTAAAAAATAGAGCATGCTATTCAGGGGCATGCTATTCAGGACTGACTTTGAAGGATAATAAGGAGACTCCAAGCAGAAAAGGTAGAGAGAGTATGAGTACATGTGCAAAGTGCTTATTATGTCTAGGAAACAAGACGGAGTCCGGTGTAGATAGATTATCAGGTGTTTGGGCAGAAGTAGTAAAGAAAAAGGCAAGTAAGTTAAATTGGGTCAATTTAGTATATGCTTTGTAGCCCAAAATAAGAGGTTTGAATTTTATTTGCAGGCAAAAAGTGTTCATAAAAATATTTTAAAGTAAGAGAGTTAAATACTTGAATTTGTTTTAGACAAATTCAGTGCCAGAGTAAAAGACTAAAAGTGGGGTGGGGGTCAAAGTTTCACATCAGAGATAGGGTGCCAGTTAGGAGAATTCTGTAAAAGTCCATCAGAGAGAGAGGGGCCAGGATTAAAGCCAGGGCACAAAAAGGCTCAAAGGGAATGCCAAAGAAAAGATTAGTAGCACAGTGAATGCAAGAGAATTTCAGGAATATGAGAGGCCATAAAAGCCTAGGGTGATCAGGAAAGTCTTCATAAAAAAGGTGAACCTTGAGTTGAAGAGGTTGAGTAACTTGTCCCTTCTAAGCCACAAAGATGGTTAGCAATGAGATGGGGTCAGAACTCAAGCTAAATTGTCCTTAGTTCTATCTAACTTCTACCACCAAATCTACCAGATATTTGTAGTTTTAAGCGAATAAAGGTCTTCATAAGCTAAGACATTTAAGAAATTTGTTAAAAATGTTAAATACAGTTCATTCCTGAAGAACCTTCCTTTAACATGCTAATGTATGTGTAACTTTCTAAGAGGGGAATACAAATATGGAATGTCTCCCAAACTCAGTTGACTGGAGGCTGCTATTGTCAGGGACCACCTTGTGGGGTGAGTTGTTGCGTAGAATGCAATTTGGTAGCATAGAATAAATTGTCTGAAAATACTTATGGGTTTTTTTAGAGAAGATCTTCCAATTTAAGGGGATATCATATACTTTATTCCTTTAATTTTCCTGCAAAAAAAAATCAGTTTCCTTTAGAGTCTTGAAAGTAAAGAGATCAGATTTTATATAAATCATGTGCAGTGAGCAAATTCCAGTAGAACAGCCCACAGCAATCAGTGAACATAAGGAATGAGCTGCTAGGGAGGTGACTGAGACAAAGCACACTACCAATGTGGTCGACAACACCTACAGAACTGCTATTTCTAGAGAAGTATAAGGGCTAGAGGAAAGTGGTAAGAGGAACAGGAAGCCAAGTGTGGGATGAACCAAAAACACTAAGGAGGACCTTTCCTGTTCCTGAAATTCCTTTCAATGTTTTCAAAATTGGATTTGCCTCTTATCATCAGTTATTTCTCAGTATCTACACCAGTTTCCATCAACAGTTTTCCAAAGGCTGACATCTCTGAGCTGTCCATCAGAATGGCAGATTTGAGAGAAGAGCTTGGTACTGTTGCCTTCATATTTGGCTTCTTAGCAGTGTTGGGAGTTGTATGGTCAAGACAAACCAGTTCACAGGAAGCTTTGAGAGGATTAGAAATAGGTGTCCCCTCAGACGGGAGCATGGCTTGCTGAGAAACAGTGACCTTGTAGAAATTAGTTAAAGGAAATCTTTTCTCCAAGTAAATAAAACCTTGTGGGCAGAGCACGAACAGTTTCAGCTCCCACTCTCCTTCACAGCCCATCATCCTTGTGCAGGGCACAACCTGCACCATCATGCTCTATCTGTCCCGCTCTTCCCATGTGCTTTCCATGGTAAATCCATTTTTCTTTTAACATCTTTATTTAAGTATAGTTGCTTTGCAATGTTCTGTTAGTTTCTGCTGTATAACAAAGTGAATCAGCTATATGTATATGCCCAAATCCCCTCCCTCTTGCATCTCCCTCCCACTCTCCCTAACACACCCCTCTAGGTGGTCACAAAGCACTGTGCTGATCTTCCTGTGTGATGCAGTTGCTTCTCACTAGCTATCTATTTTACATTTGGTAGTGTATATATGTCCATGCTACTCTCTCACTTCATCCCAGCTTACCCTTGCCCCTCCCTGTGTCCTCAAGTCCATTCTCTATGTCTGTGTCTTTATTCCTTTTCTTCCCCTAGGTTCATCAAATCCTTTGAAAAGGGATGGTCCTCCTCTTTCTTCTGGCTCAAGAGTCCCTAATCAGAATCGTGTCATCTTGAGACTACAAAGCTGTGATCAGCAAAATGTATTGAACTAAGACATATATCATTTCTTTCAGGTCCAACTTCAGAATTGACTGGGTGAACCAAATTTGGACAAATTATTTCACCTCATGGAATTTGATAGATTTCAAAAATGGCCATAATTCCATGCAGTGCCTCCCATCAAGCCATGAAATCTATTTCTCCCCCTTCTGAATATGGGCCAGACCTTGTGATTTGACTTTGTCAATAGAATACATTGGAAGCAATATGATGCCTGTTCTGAATCTAGGGTTGAAGAGGCTGTACACACTTCCACTCAATCTCTTAGAACCCTGCACAGCCACCATGTGAGCAAGCCCAGGCTAGCCTGCTGGGGATGAAAGACCATGTGGAGCAGAGGTAAGCCATCGCAGCTGAGGCCCTCCTAAACCAGCCAGTCCCTAGCTGACCTGGAAGCTGACCACAGACCCACAAGTGAGCCCAGGCCAGTCTCACAGAGCTGAAAACCTAGAGCCAACCTAACTTGCCAACCACCAGAATCTTGAACTAAATAATTGCTTGCTGTCTAATGCTACTAAGTTTTGAGTGGTTTGTTACATGGCAATACAAAATTGATGCATGGGGCCATAGTTTCCTCGTTTGCAAATTGAGGGTTAATCCCCAAGATTCATTCTAATTAAAAGATTCTATGACAATAATACGTTGTTCAACTGAGTTATCACTGTGCTAACTTCTTCCCTTTTTTGGTTGGAATTTCTAGCAAGGAGGGGAACAAGGTTGGCAGTAACTTCTTTGCAGGCTCTGTCAATAATTTCTTTCTCCATATCCTACTTGCCAAATAAAAAAAAATAAGTCTGCACTTAGGTAAAGAGAGACTTTATTTGAAAGGACTTTTGGGAGAAGTTAAAGGGGCTATAACAATAGGGACACTATTGCTGAGGACTATTGCAATAGGAAGAAGGCTCTGACTATGAGGTCTGCACGTGTCTCAAAAGCCAGGCAGAAAAAGGCTTTATTTTATAAGGAGGAGTGAATAGGGCTAGAAAGAACTGGACAGGGGTAAGTGGGATGAAGGAGTGAACTAATGGGACAGTTGATCAGGGAATGTTTTCTTTGTGGTCAGTTAATGTTCACAGCATTAAGGATGGGCTTCTGTCCTGGCTCAGTCTGGTGATGGGTCAAAGTTTAAGGTCCTGGGGGAAAGAGAGAAGCTTAACTAAAATTCAATCAAGTCAAGCTAGCAGGTTGATTTTTTGTTTTGTTTTTGTTTTTAGCAGATCCTGGAAAAATGGAAATTTCTTCTATGCATCTATCAGAGCTTGTGAATAATACTGATGCTTCAGTATTAGTAATAGCAGCTACCATTTATTGAGCACCTACCATGTTGCAGGCACTGTGTTACACACATTTTATTTTCTCCAATCCTCCAAGAGCAATGAGGTAGTTACTATTATGCCTATTTCATAGCTGAATAAACTTGAGGACTAAAGGGGGTATTTGCTTAAGGTCAACAATTATTAACACTTGGATCCAGATATATCTAGGCCAAAAGATTCTTTTATCGCTATACAGTTTGGCCAATGGGTACAAACAGCTCAGCTAATCATTTATGAGTCAAAGAATGGGAATTTGGAAGGTCCGTGTCTGATCTTGTGATAGGTAATCAGGAGGGGTGTCCATGAGTCTTATCTAAGCTATATATGAAACAGAAATCCTTTGCAAAAAAAATCATTTCCATAGGTACAGGATGATGGGAGCATGTCTTACCATTAGCCGCTTTATAGGAGCACAAAGTTCAGGTAAAAGTCAACACTGTCATATTCAATTACCCAGTCCTGTTTATTCAGTCTATTACTGCATCTGAAGATAATCTCACAAACCTGTGAAAATGAGAACCTCCCCCTCAAAAGATGGGAAGGCCTTTTCTTCACTTGTTCACATGTCTTTAAAGGTAATTCTTTGGTGTTTTCTCCCTTTTGAATTCTCCCATCTGTGAATCTTTGGTTATGTGAAGCCCTAGTTATTAAATGTATATTTAAGCCATGTGGAGGTATAGGTAGAGCTAGAAATAAGCATGCAAGATGTTTAGCACAGAAGCCTAATCACTGTTCATTGTAATCCCCTATAATATTCTCTGGCTCATCATCACCTTATTCTCAATTCACCAAATTTAGCTACCTGATTTTCCACGGGTAAATTGAAACTGTGAACAGTTTTTTGTTTCAGTTTGTAGGCAACTTATTTTTCTCAGTCCTAGAGCAATAACAAGGACACATAGCTGGAAATGTATGGAACAATATGACTGTTGGTCATGTGTGCTCAGCTCGGCAATTCAGAACAGTGTCAAGAGTAATAAGGCCTTATTGACTCTCACCTCCACACTCAGCCCTTCTCCAGTCTAGCCTGCACTTGGATGCATGATTGAGCTTCTCAAATCACAACTCCAGTTATGTCAATCCTTTCTTCAAAGACCTTGAACATTTTCCATATGCCTATGCAATGATGTCTAAACTCCTTTATGTAAAAATCAAGACCTCTCAACTTTGGATCAAGATGGCAGAGTAGGAAGATGTGGAACTCACCTCCCACCATGAACACATCAAAAATACATCTATATGTGGAAAACCAACTGTAAACTGGAAGAAAGACTTCTGTACAACCAAGGCTGTAAGAAAAATCCACACATAATTAGGTAGGAAAAGAAGAAAGGGAGATTACATGGGCAGAGACTTGCCCTGGGGAGTGGGCAGTTCAAGGCATATATTGGGCACCCCAGTCCTGGGGTTCAATGCAGGGAAGACAAGCCCTCTTAGCTGGTTGAAGGGCTTCTGGGACTAACAGGAAGGCTGTGGGAAGGCCTGAAATCCACTCAAGGGGAGTGTGGAAGGGCTGGCTTGCCCCTGAGGCAGGACAGAGAGGGCTGACTGAAGATTATTATATTCATTGACATAAATGCACCCAATACAGGACCACCTAAATAAGTAAAGCAAGTATTAACAGATATAAAGGGAGAAACTGACAATAATACAATAACAGTAGGGGACTTCAACACCCCACTTACATCAATGGGCAGTTCATCCAGACAGAAAATCAATAAGGCAATGGTGATCTTAAATGGTGCAATAAACAAGTTAGACTTAACAGATATCTACAGAACATTCCATCAAAATTCTTTTCAAGTGCACATGGAACACCCTCCAGAATAGATCATATGCTAGTCCACAAAAAAAATCTCAACAAGTTTAATAGGTTAGAAATTATATCAAGCATATTTTCCAACCACAACAGTATAACACTAGAAATCAATTACAGAAATAAAAATAAAAAGTGCAAACAGAGGGAGACTAAAAACATGCTACTAAAAAATCAATGTTTCAATGAAGAAATCAAAGAGGAAATCAGAAAATACCTTGAGACAAATGAAAATGGAAATACAACTTTCCAAACTCTGTGGGGTGCAACAGAAGGAGTACTAACAGGGAAGTTCATAGTCATATAGGCCTTTGTCAAGAAAAAATAAACAAAAATCTCAGATAAACAACCTAACTTACAAGCTAAAGGAATTAGAAAAAGAAAAACAAACAAAGCCAAAAGTCAGCAGAAGGAAGGAAATAATAAAGCTCAGAGAGAAAATAAATAAAATAGAAACAAATTGAAAACAAGAGTTGGTTTTGTGAAAAGATAAACAAAATTGATAAGCCTTACCCAGGCTCATCAGGAACAAAAGAGAGAGAACCCAAATAAAATAAGAAATGAAGAAGGATAAATGACAACTGATACCACCAAGATGCAGAAAAACCATAAGACAATGCTATTAAGTTGTATGCCAACAAACTGGGCAACCTAGAAGAAATGGACAAATTTCTAGAAACATGCAATCTACCAAGACTGAATCAGGATGAAACAATCTGTGAAGGCTGATCACTACTAGTAAAATTGAATTTGTAATTTAAAAAACCTCCCATAAATAAAAGTCCAGGTCTGGACAGCATCACAGGAGAATTTTACCAAACATATTAAAAAGATCTAATACCCATGCTTCTCAAACTGTTCCAAAAAATTGAAGAGAATAAAATACTTCCAAATTCATTCTATGAAACCACCATTATTACTCTGATACCAAACTCAGACAAAGACACTACAAAAAAATAAAAATACAGGCTAATATCTTTGATGACTATAGATGTAAAAACCCTCAACAAAATATTGGCAAACCAAATCTAACAATATAAAAAGAATCATATACCATTGACCCAGTGGGATTTATCCAGGGATGTAAGGATGCTCAATATTTACAAGTCAATCAATGTGCATCTCAATAGATGCAGAAAAAGCATTTGACAAAATTCAATAACCATTCATGATAAAAATTTTTAAAAATTCTCATCAACGTTGGTAGAGAGGGAAAAACCTCAACATAATAAAAGCCATTTATGAAACCCATAGCTAACATTGTACTCAACAGTTAAAAGCTGAAAGCCTTTCCTCTAAAGTCAGGAACAAGACAGGGATGTCCATTGTCACCACTCCTATTTAACATAATATTGGAAGTCCTAGCCACAGTGATCAGACCATAAAAAGAAATAAAACAAATCCAGCTGGAAGGGAAGAAGTAAAACCGTCACTGTTTGCAGATGACATGATACTACATATAGAAAATCCAAATCCTCCACTGAAAAACTATTAGAACTAATAAATGAATTCATTGAAGTTATAGGATACAAGATTAATATACATAAATCTGTCACTTTTCAATACACTAATAATAAACTATCAGAAGAGAAAGCAAAAACAATATTTAAAATCATGTCATAGATAGATAAATAAATAGATGATAGATAGATGATGATGATGATATAGATAGATGATAGATAGATAGATAGATAGATAGATAGATAGATAGATAGATAGATACCCAGGAATAAACTCAGCCAAAGAGGTGGAAGATGTATACTTGGAAAACTATAAAATATTAAGAAAGGAAATTCAAGATGATACAAAGAAATTGAAAGATACCTTGTGTTCTTATATTGGAATAATTATTATTGTTAAAATGGCCATACTACCTAAAGCAATTTACATGTTTAATCCAATCCCTATCAAAAAACCTATGATATTTTGCACAGAATTAAAACAAATAATCCTAAAATTGATATGGAACCAAAAAGACCCTGAATTGCCAAAGCAATATTGAGAAAAAATAACAAAGATGGAGGTATCACACTACCTGACTTCAGACTATATTACAAAACTACAGTAGTCAAAACAACATGGTTTTGGCACAAAAACAGATACATAGATTAATGGAACAGAATAGAGAACCCAGGAATAAACCCATGCACCCATGGTTAATTAAGCTACAACAAAGGAGGCAAGAATACACAATGGAGAAAAGACAGTCTCTTCAATGAGTGGTGCTGGGAAAACTGGACATCCACATGTAAAACAATGAGTTTATTATATTCCCTCACACCATATACAAAAATAAACTCAAAATGGATTAAAAACCTAAATGTAAAACCTATAACCATAAAAATCTTAGAAAAGAATATAAGTAGAACACTCTTTGCCATTAATCATAGCAATATTTTTTAGATCTGTCTCCTAAGGCAAAATAAGTAAAAGCAAAAATAAATAATTAGGACCTACCTAATTAAGCTTAAACTCTTTTGCACAGCAAAGGAAACCATCAACAAAACAAAAAGGCAAACAACTGAATGTGAGAAAATATTTGCAAATGACATGAAAAATAAGGGGTAAATACACAAAACATATAAACAGCTCATACAACTCAATATAAAAAATGATTTAAAACTAGGCAGAAGACCCAAGTCTATATTTTTCCAAAGGAGAAAGATAGATGCTAACAGACATATGAAACAATGTTCAACATCACTAATTATTAGAGAAATGTAAATCAAAACTGCAATGAGGTATCACCTCACACCTGTCAGGATGACTAAAAAAAAAATTTACAAATAACGAATGTTGGCAAGGACATGGAAAAAAGGGAATCCTTTCACACTGTTGATGGGAATGTAAATTGGTGCAGCCACCATGGAAAACAGCATGGACGTTCCCTATACAACTAAAAATAGAATTACTATTTGATCGAGCAATTCCACTCTTAGGTATATAGTTGAAAAAAACCAAAAACACTAATTTGAAAAGACACATGCATCCCAATGTTCATAGCAGCATTATTTACAATAGCTAAGATATGGAAGCAACCCAAGTGTTGTCCATTAACAGCAGAATGGATAAAGAAGATGTGGGATGTACATATATATGTACATATGTATATATATGTATATATATACATATGTCACACACACACAGTGGAATATTACTCAGCCATAAAAAAGAATAAAATTCTACCATTTGCAATAATGTGGGTAGACCTTGAGGGTACTATGCTTAGTGATATAAGTCAGACAGAGAAAGACATATACTCTATGTTATCACTTATTTGTGGAATGTAAAAAATAACATAAATGTATATAACAAAACAGAAAAGACACAGATACAGAGAACAAACTAGTGGTTTCATGAGGGGAGAGGGAAGAGAGAGGGACAAGAAAGCAGAATGAGATTAAGAGATACAAACTACTACATATAAAATAAATAAGCAACAAGGATAGGAAGCACAGCATAGGAAAGTACAGCCATTTTTTTGCAATAACTTTAAATACAGCATAATCTTTAAAAATACTGAAATACTATGCTGTACACCTGAAACTAATATAACATTTGAAATAAAAAATATTTCACTAAAAATAAAATAAAATAAAAATAATAATAATCCTAAAAATAAGAACTCTAAACTGGAACAAAGCCAACTTTTCAAACTTGTCTCTCATTAACTTATTTTTTCTTTCTTTCTTTCTTTTTTTTACATCTTTATTGGAGTATAATTGCTATACAATGGTGTGTTCATATCTGTTTATAACAAAGTGAATCAGTTATACATATACATATGTTCCCATATCTCTTCCCTCTTGTGTCTCCCTCTCTCCCGCCCTCCTTATCCCACCCCTCTAGGTGGTCACAAAACACCGAGCTGATCTCCCTGTGCTATGCAGCTGCTTCCCACTAGCTATCTACCTTACGTTTGGTAGTGTATATATGTCCATGACTCTCTCTCGCTTTGTCACAGCTCACCCTTCCCCCTCCTCATATCCTCAACTCCATTCTCTAGTAGGTCTGTGTCTTTATTCCTGTCTTATCCCTAGGTTCTTCATGACATTTTTTTTTCTTAAATTCCATATATATGTGTTAGCATACGGTATTTGTCTTTCTCTTTCTTACTAACTTAACTCTGTATGACACACTCTAGGTCCATCCACCTCATTACAAATAGCTCAATTTTGTTTCTTTTTATGGCTCAGTAATATTACATTGTATATATGTGCCACATCTTCTCTATCCATTCATCCAATGATAGACACTTAGGTTGTCTCCATCTCCGGGCTATTGTAAATAGAGCTGTAATGAACACTTCGGTACATGACTCTTTTTGAATTATGGTTTTCTAAGGGTATATACCCAGTAGTGGGAATACTGGGTCATATGGTAGTTCTATTTGTAGTTTTTAAAGGAACCTCCATACTGTTCTCCATAGTGGCTGTACCAATTCACATTCCCACCAGCAGTGCAAGAGTGTTCCCTTTTCTCCACACCCTCTCCAGCATTTATTGTTTCTAGATTTTTTGATGATGGCCATTCTGACTGGTGTGAGATGATTTCTCATTGTAGTTTTGATTTGCATTTCTCTAATGATTAATGATGTTGAGCATTCTTTCATGTGTTTGTTGGCAGTCTGTATATCTTCTTTGGAGAAATGTCTATTTAGGTCTTCTGCCCATTTTTGGATTGGGTTGTTTGTTTTTTTCTTATTGCGTTGCATGAGCTGCTTGTAAATTTTGGAGATTAATCCTTTGTCAGTTGCTTCATTTGCAAATATTTTCTCCCATTCTGAGGGTTGTCTTTTGGTCTTGTTTATGGTTTCCTTTGCTGTGCGAAAGCTTTGAAGTTTTATTAGGTCCCATTTGTTTATTTTTGTTTTTATTTCCATTTCTCTAGGAGGTGGGTCAAAATATGGATCTTGCTGTGATTTATGTCATAGAGTGTTCTGCCTATGTTTTCCTCTAAGAGTTTGAGAGTTTCTGGCCTTATATTTAGGTCTTTAATCCATTTTGAGCTTATTTTTGTGTATGGTGTTAGGAAGTGATCTAATCTCATACTTTTACATGTACCTGTCCAGTTTTCCCAGCACCATTTATTGAAGAGGCTGTCCTTTCTCCACTGTACATTCCTGCCTCCTTTATCAAAGATAAGGTGACCATATGTGCGTGAGTTTATCTCTGGACTTTCTATCCTGTTCCATTGATCTATCTTTCTGTTTTTGTGCCAGTACCATGTTGTCTTGATTACTTTAGCTTTGTAGTATAGTCTGAAGTCAGGGAGCCTGATTTGTCCAGCTCCATTTTTATTTCTCAAGGGTGCTTTGGCTATTCAGGGTCTTTTGTTTTTCCATACAAATTGTGAAATTTTTTGTTCTAGTTCTGTGAAAAATGCCAGTGGTAGTTTGATAGGGATTGCATTGAATCTATAGATTGCTTTGGGTAGTAGAGTTATTTTCACAATGTTGATTCTTCCAATCCAAGAACATGGTATATCTCTCCATCTATTTGTATCATCTTTAATTTCTTTCATCAGTGTCTTATAATTTTCTGCATACAGGTCTTTTGTCTCCTTAGGTAGGTTTATTCCTAGATATTTTATTCTTTTTGTTGCAATGGTAAATGGGAGTGTTTCTTTATTTCATTTTCAGATTTTTCATCATTAATGTATAGGAATACATTAATGGCCAAGAGGAATGGCCAAGAAGCACAGAGTGAAAACCCTGAGCCCACTTCCCCACATGGGCACATAAAAATTACAACTATTTTCAGAACAACTATCTCTAAGAACAACCTGAAGACTAGAAGAAAAGATTTCCTATAGCTAAACATATTAAAAGGGATCCACAACAAGATAGGTAAGAGGGGCAGAGATGTAGTATAGTCAAGGCTGACACCCCTGGTTAGGTGATCCACAGATGGGAGGATAATCCCAATTGCAGAAGTTCTTCCCAAGTACTAAGGAGTCTGAGCTCCAAGTTGGACTCCCCAGTCTGAAGATCCTGCACCAGGAGGGCTACCCCCAGAATGTCTGGCTTAATGTCACTACTTATAGATGACATGATACTATACATAGAAAATCCTAAAAACACCCCCAAACAACTATTAGAACTAATAAATGAATTCAGTAAAGTTGCAGGATACAAAATTAATATACAGAAATCTATTGCATTTGTATACACTAACAACAAACTATCACAGTAAGAAATTAAGGAAACAATTTCGTTTATGATTGTGTCAAAAAGAATAAAATAACTAGGAACAAATCTAACCAAGGAAGTAAAAGACTTGTACTTAGAAAACTATAAGATATTGATAAAATAAATTGAAGATGACATAAACAAACAGAAAAACAACCTGTGTTCATGGATTGGAAGAAATAATATTGTTAAATTGACCATACTACACAGGCAATCTACAGATTCAATTCTTATCAAAATATCAAAGGTATTTTTCACAGAACTAAAATAAATAGTTATAAACTTTATATTGAAACACACAAAAAAACCCAAAAGCCAAAAGAATCTTGGGAAAGAAGGACAAAGCTGAAGGTTTTATGCTCACTGATTTCAAACTCTACTACAAAGCTACAGTAATCAAAACAATATGGCACTGGCACAAAAACTGACAGATCAATGGAACAGAATAGAGTGACCAGAAGTAAACTGATGCACTTATGGTCAATTAATCTACAACAAAGGAGGAAATAATATACAATGGGGAAAAGACAGTCCCTTCATAAATAGTGCTGGGAAACTGGACAGCTACATGCAGAAGAATCAAACTGGACTACTTTCTCACACCATACATAACAATAAACTCAAAATGATTGTTAAAGACTTAAGTGTAAAACCTGAAACCATAAAACTTCTAGCAGAAAACATAGGCAGTGTGCTCATTGACATCAGTTTTAGCAATATTTTTTTTTAGCTCCATCTCTTCAGACCAGGGAAACAAAAGTAAAAATAAATAAAGGGATCCAATCAAATTTAAAACCTTTTTTTTACATCAAAGGAAACTATCAACAAAACAAAAAGGCAAGCTCCTGAACAGGAGAAGATATTTCAAATAATATATCGGACAAGGGGTTATTATACAAAATATACAAAGAATTCATACAAATCAACATTAAAAAAATACTTGATTAAAAATTGGGCAGAGGACCTGAACATTTTCCAAAGAAGACATATAGATGGCCAACAGACACATAAAAGATGATCAACATCACTAATCATCATGGATTTGCAAATCAAAATCTCAATGAGATACTACCTCACATAAGTCAGAATGGCTGTCATCAAAAATAAAACAAATAACAAGTGTTGGTGAAGATATGGAGAAAAGGGTCACGTCATGCACTGTTGGTGGGAATATAAATTGGTGTAGCCACTATGGAAAACATATGGACATTCTCAAAAATTAGAAATAGAACTGCCATAAAATCTAGCAGTTTCACTTCTGGATACATACCCAAAGAAATAAAAAAATGCTACTTTGAAAATATGTATGCAATACTATGTTCATTACAGTATTGTTTACAATAGCCAAGATATGGAAGCAACCTGTGTTCATCAATAGAAGAATGGATCAATAAGCTGTGATATATACATATACAATGGGATATTACTAAGCCCTAAAAATGCAGTCTTGCCATTTACAACAACATGAAGGGATCTAGAGTTATTATGCTAGGTTAAATAAGTCACAGGAAGACAAATAACACATAATCTCATTTATATGTGGAATCTAAAAAACAAAACAAACAAAACAAAATGAAAACAGACCCTTAGATAGAGAAATCAAACAGGTGGTTTTCAGAAGGTAGAAGAGTAGGGGGGTGTGTGAAATAGGTGATGTGGTTAAGAGGTTCAAACCTCCAGTCATATAATAAATAGGTCATGGGAATATAATGTACAGCATAAGAATTATGGTCAATAATATTGTAAAACTTTGTATGGAGACAGTTACTAGACTTATTGTGGTGATCATTTCATATGTAATATATATATATATATATATATATATATGTGTGTGTGTGTGTTAAATTGTTATGTAGTATCAATATACCTGAAACTAAAATAATATTGTACATCAACTATATTTCAATTAAAAAAATTAATTACCAAAATAAGCCAACTGCCTTCTTTGTGGATCCATGTGAAAAGGACAGCCTCTTCAATAAGTGGTGCTGGGAAAACTGGACAGGTACATGTAAAAGTATGAGATTAGATCACTCCCTAACACCATACACAATAATAAGCTCAAAATGGATTAAAGACCTAAATATAAGGCCAGAAACTATCAAACTCTTAGAGGAAAAAATAGGCAGAACACTCTATGACATAAATCACAGCAAGATCCATTTTGACCCACCTCCTAGAGAAATGGAAATAAAAACAAAAATAAACAAATGGGACCTAATGAAACTTAAAAGCTTTCGCACAGCAAAGGAAACCATAAACAAGACCAAAAGACAGCCCTCAAGAATGGGAGAAAATATTTGCAAATGAAGCAACTGACAAAGGATTAATCTCCAAAATTTATAAGCAGCTCATGCAGCTCAATAACAAAAAAACAAACAACCCAATCCAAAAATGGGCAGAAGACCTAAATAGACATTTCTCCAAAGAAGATATACAGACTGCCAACAAACACATGAAAGAATGCTCAACATCATTAATCATTAGAGAAATGCAAATCAAAACTACCATGAGATATCATCTCACACCAGTCAGAATGACCATCACAAATCTAGAAGCAATAAATGCTGGAGAGGGTGTGGAGAAAAGGGAACACTTGCACTGCTGGTGGGAATGTGAATTGGTACAGCCACTATGGAGAACAGTATGGAGGTTCCTTTAAAAACTACAAATAGAACTACGATATGACCCAGTATTCCCACTACTGGGCATATACCCTGAAAAAAACATAATTCAAAAAGAGTCATGTACCAAAATGTTCATTGCAGCTCTATTTACAACAGCCCAGAGATGGAAACAACCTAAGTGTCCATGATTGGATGAATGGATAGAGAAGATGTGGCACATATATATACAATGGAATATTACTCAGCCATAAAAAGAAACGAAATTGAGCTATTTGTAATGAGGTGGATAGACCTAGAGTCTGTCATACAGAGTGAAGTAAGTCAGAAAGAGAAAGACAAATACCGTATGCTAACACATATATATGGAATTTAAGGAAAAAAATGTCATGAAGAACCTAGGGGTAAGACAGGAATAAAGACACAGACCTACTAGAGAATGGAGTTGAGGATATGAGGAGGGGGAAGGATGAGCTGTGACAAAGCGAGAGAGAGGCATGGACATATATACACTACCAAACGTAAGGTAGATAGCTAGTGGGAAACAGCTGCATAGTACAGAGAGAACAGCTTGGTGTTTTGTGACCGCCTGGAGGGGTGGGATAGTGAGGGTGGGAGGGAGGGAGACGCAAGAGGGAAGAGATATGGGAACAAATGTATATGTATAACTGATTCAATGTGTTATAAAGCAGAAACTAACATACCATTGTATAGCAATTATACTCCAATAAAGATGTAAAAAATAAATAAAATAACTTTAAACAAAAAAAAAAGTGTATGATTGAGAATAGATAGATCATCCTCAATTAAGGTTGTCCAGGGGAAGATCCCAAGGAAGATTAAACAAATACATTATCTATCCTCAATTATCATTCAACCTACAACTTAAAATACTAACCCAAATGAACAGACCACATATACTGAACTAGATCAACACCTGAATAAACAGATGATGAGTTCAGCATCACATAGTATATAGTTGTAGGTTAAGGGCATTTTAAGGGAGAGTAGGAAGGAAGGTGACAAAATTTCACAATCATTGTTCAATAAATGTACTTGTGAGTCGTTGACTCTATGTAGAACCAGCAGCCTTCCAAAGGAGTTTAATACAATTTTTGTAATGGCTGATCTTTGCTCAGATTGATGCAGAAGAGTCTTTTGAGTACTTGTGTAGCCTGGACACAAGGCAAATGCTCTGAAACCACTGCTGAATGAAATCCATTGCTCAGTGTGCGTAAAACAGATGAGAAAATTTCCAATCTGAATACATGACTTGGATTAATTCTAAACCCTTGGGAAGTCCAATGGAAGTAAGGAATGTGAAACTGGAAAGGGTATACATTTATTTGGCTACTTCCTGTAATTCTTCCTCCAAGTTGCTAATAAGACCATACTTTGGAATGAATGTTTAAAAGGGTAGAAATATTATAGGAAGACTGCACTATAGAACCTCAAATGTGTATGGATGATTGCAGTTGAATCAGCATGTTTGGAAGTTGGTTCCACCTCCTAGAGAACATGACAGAACACTTGGCAGAAATTTGTATTTTGGCATTCTTTATTGCCAGTGAAGCTTGGTAGAATGACCCCCACAACTTCAGAATATCCAGGCTATCTGTCCTTGGCCCAGCTTTCTACTGGATCAAAGCAGCTTAAAAAAATGGAACATGAAACATTGACAATTGCGTACTTACTTGATCAAAATAGAAATGTGGTTAATTTGGACTTAGAATAGCTTTTATTCTTTTTAACTTTAATTATCTGATTTCACTCTCTGTGTTAATCAAGCTAACCAATTCACCAGATACATTATAGGGCAAAAGTGTCATGAAGTATGTTTAAAGTATGATCCATGTATTAAGTTCCTTATGCCCCAGAGAGGTCTAGGTTGAAAGTATTTTAGAATAATTTGTAGATCTAACAAGGTTTTACAGAACTTTGCAGGTGACAGATTATAAATGAAGAAAATCCATTTGTACAGTGCTGGAATAGACAACCCAACCTTTCAAAGTTTATCACAGTGGGTATTAACATTGGTATAAACATTTGTCACACACCCTTTAGAGTCAGAGGTAGATTGAAAGGACCCCATCTAGAGCAACCTCATTCTTCTGCTATTCTTATAACACTTTTTACAAACTGAATTATACGGAGAGAGAGAGAACCATTCAGGCTTCTTAATAAATAAAAACTAACTCTGGATTATTTAAGCAGAAATGTAAATTGAGTACTATTAGAATTGCCAGGAAAGCTGAAGAATCAGGCCAGGAGCTAAGACACCAGAAATAATATCCAAATCCAGCTATAAAACTTTTCTGGGGAATACATACATCACTGATGTTGCTACCAACTTCCAGGGGTCTCATCTTGACCCACAGACACTACTGGCCCTTGTCATGGATGTTGAGTCTTGCCAGCTGCATGGCTTCACGAGGAACTCAACATTATAGGAACAATCACCAGATAATTTATCTCATTCCTGAATCTTTCTGTCCAGCATGGTAGCACCTAATTAATATGTACCAGATGACACTGTCACACTCTAGGTGCAAGGCTGGCTAGCAAAATGAGTCTGGAATACTCAGATTCTATGGTGAGAGACGGGCCCTAGCTCCCACCAAGTTTCACAAGGTGAAAAATTCCTTGAAGAGGAATTAAAGAGGGTTTGGATTCTAGGAAGCCTAAAAGAATGAGAAATATTCATTACATTTGCACTGCTTTATCATCCCTCTAGGTTGATTGTAAGACCCATGGAAGTAGATACCAAATCATACATCTTTGTATCATTGAAATTAACTATCACAGTGCTTACATTTCTAAGGCGCTCAATTCTATTGGTCTGAATGTTTGTGTCCCTCCAAAATCTGTATGTTGAAATCTTAATGCCCAATGTGATGATATTAGGAGGTGGGGCCTTTGGGAGTGCTTAGGTCATGAGGGTGGAGTCATCATCAGTGGGATTAGCGTTCTTATAAAAGAGACACCATCAAGGAGGGAGAGAGAGGTACAAGAGGGACATATAGAGAAGGTACCAGCTCTGAACAAGGAAGAGGGCCTTCACCAGAACATGACCATGCTTACACCTTGACCTTGGACTTCCCAGACTCCAGAATGTGAGAAATAAATTTCCACTGTTTATAAACCAACCAGTCATCCTAGCCCAAACAGACTAAGACACTCAATAACTATTAATTGCATAAACAGATCCATGATATAAATGATTTTTCAGAAAGAGTAATTTAGTATACAGTTAGTTTGACTAATATTGCCTCCATTTCATTGTCTACTCTTACAGTACAGTCTAACTCACAACTATTACTGCATACAAATGACAACATACAAAAATATTGGGTGCCTGAGACCATTAATCTTTTTTAAATTTGGTAGTATGTGTTCTAACTAGCTTCTCTTATTACCTAGAAATAGCTTTCAGCCAAACTGTGTGTTAAAAATCAAGCACTTGGGGCTTCCCTGGTGGCGCAGTGGTTGAGAGTCCTCCTGCCGATGCAGGGTACATGGGTTCGTGCCCCGGTCCAGGAAGATCCCACATGCCGCGGAGCTGCTAGGCCCGTGAGCCATGGCCGCTGAGCCTGCGCGTCTGGAGCCTATGCTCCGCAACGGGAGAGGCCACAGCAGTGAGAGGCCTGCGTACCACAAAAATTAAAAAAATTAAAAAATCAAAAAAAGGCCCATGTACAGGAAAAAAAAAAAAATCAAGCACTCAGTAATATCTTTGTGGCTATTCCATCATGTTGTATTTGACTTTTCTTAATGCTTAGCTACGATTTTGCAAAGACTCAAATCATATTATGCTCACTAAAATTTGGATGTAATTCTTCAAAAATCAAACATTTCAACTAAGCAATCTACACCTCTAAGTTTATACTTCCTTTGGGAATTTTTACCAAGAAAAGTAAATATCTTCAGAACAATTTACAAATTTTGCCAGAGCTTAACACAAAGAAACTTAATTTTTTAAACCCTAGTATCTGAATAAATAATAAGAAAATATTTTGGTGTAAATGGCAGGTGAGAATCAGTTAGAACCACTCAGAGATGGGTAATTTTTAATCCAAATGAATAACTGTGCTGACTGACAACAGTTTTGCACATGCACACCGACTTTCAATTCAAGTCAAATATCCTGAGAAGCCAGGCTTTCACAGAGCTTTTCCCTTGAGGATCACTTGCACCAATATTGACTTCATAGGACTCTCAGAGGAATCTAAATCCCAATATAGGTATCCTCCAGTAACCCTAAACTATGTGGTGGAGAAAATAGTCATAACCTGGATCCTCCCAAGAGGGTTATCCAAAATCCCTTAGTGGCAAAATCTGGGAGTTGACATATTTTCATGAGTTCTGAACATCGTTAGGACCTGGCCAGGGATTTCCAAAGGGCATTCTGATTAATGTATGTCCATCTACACCTCAAACTCCCCTGGGATAAAAGTAAGAGTCAAAGCAAATCAGTCACCCAATTAGTACTAAATGCTGACTTTGTACTCATCTCAGTGATAAACATTATTAAAAGGAAAGAAAGGAGAAAGAGAATTAGAAAACAATATTCTCCACCATCAGTGCACATACATTTTCTTCAGAGAAAAAAAAAGTAATACAGGGGGCACAAGTCAAACTGAATTAAATACTAAATGGGAAGCCATTTGTCAAAAGAACACATGCAGTGAGTGCATCCCTGAAGGACTAAAAGAATAAGGTGTGTTTTTCTTCCTGTGGAAGGTCATACCTTAGGTTGGGGGTGGAAGATAGGGATATAGTTGATGCTGATTAAATAGATGGTATCAAAAAACAAGTTTCCAGACTGTGATATATGATTCTAATTCAGAGGCTACGGGCAGGCAAAGGACGAATCCCATGGTAAACAAGAATAAATGAATTACCATCATGATCCTGAAGACATAAATGGCTCAGAGCTATGAAGGTATATGCTTATATAATACTTTAGAAGTGGACAGAGTGGGACCACAGAAAGGAAAACTGTGGAGGAGAGACCTCCTCCATAAAAAACAAAAGGAAAATTAGCAAGAAAAGAGCTTAGGAAGGACACTGTATATAATTAATTTCCTAGGGCTGCTGTAACAAATAACCACAAAATGGGTAGATTTTAAATAGTAGGAATGTACTCTCTCCCAATTCTGGAGGCTAGAAGTCTGAAGTCAAGGTGTCATCATGGTTGGTTCCTACCAGAGTCTCTGAGGCAGAATCTATTCCATGCTTCTCCCTTATCATCTGGTGGTTGTTGACAGTCCTTGGCATCCCCTGGCTTGAACACACATGGCTCCAATTTCTGCCTCTAACTTCACATTGCCTCCTCCTCTGTCCATCCTCTCTCTGCATCACCCTCGTTTGTCCAAAGTTCCCTCTTCTTAAAAAAATACCTGTCATATTGAATTTAGGACCCACCCTAATCTAGTATAACCTTTATTTTAACTTGATTAGCTCTGTAAAGACCCTATTTCCATATAAGGCCACACTCATGGGCTTCAGATAGACATGAATTTAAGGGTGGGGGGATAAACACTATCCAACCCAGTACAGTGGTCCCCGTGAGAATGAGGAGACTAGGTTTATCTTATTCACAATTGCACTCCAGCAGCCAGCACTAGCACATGGTAGGAGATTTATTTTATTTATTATATTATACATATATATTTATAGATATATAATATCACACAATGCATATTTATTAAACAAATGAATTGTCCTAATATCACTGAATACACTAGTAGACTATATATATCAAATATATTTGCTATTTTAATATTAGACTAAAAATATTATAAATTCTCTCGAGATTTGACTGGATGGAACTCATTACTAGAATCAACACTAGAAGATATACAGTATCTAAAAGAAACAGATTCTAAAGATAGGTTAAAAAATAGAGGTTTCTAAGTCAAGATGACAAATCTTTTAATGAAACCCAAAACCTGGATGTGGAAGTACATGATGAAGAGAGAACTTTGAGGACAAGATAAATCACAGAAAAAAGGAAAATATGTTTGTGGCAATAGTCCACAAACCACTTGGACAGAGGAAAGATGAGAGTATTTTGCTCCAAAGACCATATTCTGTCTACTCCACTGTTCTCCTCTGAACTTAACATCACAAAAAAAGAGAAAGATACGTTAATCAGTGGGAATGAGAAGTACCTTAGAAGAGTGCAGCCAAGCCTCCAAAGAGTTCACAATAACAGAAATGAAACACCAGATATTCTCAGTCATGAGTCCCCCACACTTCAGATGGCAAATTATTCAAAGTGAGGAGAAAACATGGCACGTTTTTTTGGTTATCTATAGGAAGAAGAATTCAAAAGAGAAAGGCAATGGTGAATCCCTTTAACTTAGTGCCTGCCATGTACCTGGAACTTTATATGTTATTTCACATAATCTCTACTACAACCATTTAGGTCAGAAAAGTGAATAGTCAGAAACACACGAGTCACTCACTATTCCAAAAAAAATTATCAATACTTCTTGGCAAGAAAAGTAAAGTCTCTCTGTGCTGACAGGAAGATAAAAACAGGGATAAAGAAACCAAGAAAGACAATACAGAAAGAGACAGATGGATAGAGACAGAGAGATGCAGAAACAGAGTGAGATAGACAAAGGGACAAGAGATGAAGAAGTGACAGAGACAGAGATATAGCAGCACAGAGCAATAAAGGCAGAGAGACAAAGAGATACAGAGTGATAAGTTACTACAAAGGAAGAAGGGAACAGGACCCTACTTATTTTGTGTTGGGAAGGCTACTGCCGCATGCAGGAATTGTTTTTTGTTTTTTCTGGAGCTTGGGACTTTGTGAAGAGGTATTGCTAATATGAGTTCTAGGAAAGAAACTTCAAACAGATCAGAACTGTCTGACTAAAATTAAGCGGTATTTAATAGTCACATAACACTTTTTTCCAAATCAATTATAAAGATTCAGGGCTTAAAAACATTTCATATAAAGAAGATCTAATGATTTTGATCATAAATCAATATGAGTGTATCATGTGGAATAGTTTGACTATGATAGAATTCCAACCCATATAGGTTTTAAGAAATATGAAATTTTATATTAATATAACCAGAAGTTGAGAAGTGGAAGAGGCTGCTTTTGGTGTATTGTGAGCAAGATTTAAGCTTTGTTTCCCCACAAGTCTCTCTTTGCTGTGGGTCATCTTCATTCTCAAGCTGGATTTCTCAGAGAAATCCCATTGCCTGGGAAAGTTTAACCTCGGTTCTTGAACCAGTCACTGGCAAGGAGTTTGGGATTTCCATGAATAAATTAGACAAATCAGAATCCAACCCTGGAATTAGAATATACCTCTAAAGCCACATCATTTCTCCATGGCAGAGAGGGAGTTGATAGGATCAATCCCAATGCCCACTGCGACAAGCCAACAATGTAACAATATTCTGAGAGGGATGTGGTGACAAAGAAACCATTATCATCTAGTATCTATGATATGCAGACACTTTCTGTACCTTATTTTCTTTATTCTTTACAATAACAACATGAGATGGGTCTTCTTAGCATTTTAGCAACAAGGATACAATGATTCAGAGAATAAATAACTTATCTGTGGAAACAGAATGACAGAACCAGTCCTCTTTCTACTGACATATAATCTGAGATGCTGAAACCTGCTGTTATTTAGTGATGTGGCATCGCCTTGATGTAACACTGGAAAATAAAGTTCTTGCCTTAATGTGATTATCACGTTTTTACCTGTTCTTCCCCTCTGATATTGACAACATTATGGACATTCTGCCCACTTCCCCATAGTCTCCATTATTTCTCTGATTCACTTGGAAGGAAAATTTTTCATACTTCCAGTACTAAAATATTATTATTATCATTATTATTTAGGTTTCACAGTCAATCCTTTAACCTTCTTTCAGTTGTGGGATTTAACACACATACAGCAAAATGCAGAAGACATAAATGTATACCACAGTGAATTACCACATACAACATTGTTAGCACCTCAAATATCCCCTTTGTGCCTCTTCCCCATCACCCAAAAGATAGCCATTATCTTGACTTCTAAACATATGCCCACATTTCTTCTGGGTGTATATCTAGGAGTGAAATTGCTGATCATAGTGTATACATAAACCTTAGTAAATAATCCTAATCTGTTGTTTCAGTTTCCAAAGTGGTTACACGAACTTTAGCAACAACAGTGTACATGACTCCCTCTTGCTCCATATCCTCACCAATACTTCCCAGTGACCGTCTTTTTAATGTTAACCATTCTGGTGGATGTGTAGAGTTATCTCATTGTGTTTTTTTAATTTGTATTTCTCTGATGGCTAACAAGGTTGAACACCTTTTCTCAGTTTTATTGGTTATTTTGCATATTCTGTTTCGTGAACTGACTGTTCAAATCTCTTGCACATTTTTATATTGGTTCTTTACCTTTCTTAATGACTTGTAGAAATTCTTTATAAATTTTACTTATGATCTCTTTTCAGCTATATGAATTGCAAAGATTTCTTCTGTCTCTATAGCTTTTATTTAAAAATTCTGTGTCACAGTTTGGGTTATCAGGAGGCAGACTCAGGCAAAGTTTAGCATGCAGAATATTTATTAAAGAGTCTCATATGGCTCAATAACTATGGAAAGGAAAAGAAACATGATTAAACAGAGAAATTCAATCTGTGATGCAGGACCAATGAGAGACTCAGCTGGGCCTACAGGGAGTTTTGGAGTAGAATTACCTTTTACAGTTGTTCTGAGTTGGGTGGATATAGCCAGACCTTTATACTCCTGCATCAATCACTCAATGGCTATGTGCCATCCCAGAAAAAGGGGTGGTCTTGGGCAAGGCAGATCTCTGTAGCTGAGACAACTCCTGAAGAAGCAGACAGCTGCTGACTGGCTAACCACAACACTCCAAACAAGTGAGACAACAAGTTCTTCACTGAAGAGGAATCTGAATGACACAATAGAGTGTCCACTGTACTAACTTAATGGTGTTTTTTGAGAAAAAGAAGTTCTTAATATTAGTGTAGTCCAATTTAATAATCATGCTCTTTATCTTTAGTGCATTTTGCTTCCTTTTAAAAAATATTTCCGGGCTTCCCTGGTGGTGCAGTGGTTGAGAGTCTGCCTGACAATGCAGGGGACACAGGTTCAAGCCCTGGTCTGGGAAGATCCCACATGCCATGAAGCAACTAGGCCCGTGAGCCACAACTACTGACCTGCGCATCTGGAGCTTGTGCTCCTCAACAAGAGAGGCCACGTCAGTGAGAGGCCCGTGCAACACGATGAAGAGTGGCCCCCACTTGCCGCAACTGGAGAAAGCCTTCTCACAGAAATGAAGACCCAACACAGCCAAAATAACAAATTAATTAATTAATTAATTTTTAAAAAAAGATGCCTCTCTTTAAAAAAAATAAATAAATATTTCCATACCCAAATCCATGAACATATTCCACCTTTTTTTTTTTCACATTCAGATATATAATCTGTTGGGAAATTGACTTTTTGTATACAGTGTGAGCCAGGTTTCATTTTTTCCACATTGATTTCTAACTCTTCTCAGCATCAATATTTCAGATATAGAATAGAATTGGTCACATAGCCTACCAGGTAACTCTTATGAATGCCTAAGTGTTATCATCAAATGCAAGTCCATGTGCCTGATGCATAGTGAGGCCAAACAAACTGAAACAGAGTTTGGAGCAGAGAAAGGTTTATTGCAGGGCCATGCAAGGAGACATGTGGCTCATACCTTAAAAACCCTGAAAGCTTTCAGCAAAGCCCTTTTAAAGGAAAGGGAAGGGAAGGGCATGGTTAGTTGTTGCAAGTTTCTTTGTGTCAGATCCTTTGTTCTTGAGGTCAGGTCACAGTCATGTCATAATGTTCCTGTAAACCTCCACTCAAACAAATGTTACTCTCTGTTCTGACAAGAAAGGGGAAGGTTCCAAGGCTCAACTTTCACCCTCCGAGGTCCATGTCCTGGCTAACAGGAGGGGGTCCCTGCACGGAAGTGTTCATGCAACACCCAGTCTGAGTCCTCCCGCCAGTGCCCAGGACCAGCTGAAGAGGCAGATCTCAGCTAATGGCATCCTCAGAGACAGGTCTCCAGACTTTGCCCAGATGTCAACACTGAGCAAGGTGGCCAGCACTCAGGTGGCCCTCAGGCTTTTCATTTAAACTGGAGAAAATCATTCGTGTAGGATCAATAGGAATACATGTTGTAGCAAATACCAATCAGGTTAATTCCCAGACTGAAGCTGGTTGAAACTGTTACCTTCATGGCTTACCATATGGACAACTGGAGTGTCCATATACTCCAATTGCTGAGGCTTCATGGACTGAGACCCATGGAGACCACCACCACCATCAAGTTGAAAAGGTGGGGATGGGGGAGAGGTTTGTTGCTGCTTCAAGGGCTGGGCCTGGCCAGTGAGCAGCCATGGTGAGGGCTCTGGAGTTCTGCAGAACACAACCCCCAGCCTGTGCCCAGGCCTCCCAGCTCACCTGCTGGTCCAAGGCTAGAGGGCATGGAGAACCCTGCGGTGAAGGCCATGATCCACCTCTCACTGCACTCTCTGTCCCCAGGATGCCCTGCGAGGCTGACCGTTGGCAAAACCACCATGCTAAAGGTCTCACACTAAGGGTCTTGTTCTAAGGGTCATGTGCTAATGGCTGTGTGCCCATTCCATCCCTATTATGTAAGGGAATACAGGAGAGAATGATAGGGAAGAAATATTAAGCAGAAGGGATTCTACTTGAGGACACGTTTCATGTTTAACTGGGAAGCACAACAATCTCTTACAAACTAATTGGAGATAATTCTTATACGTATAAAAGATTAAATTGAAAGAGATAAATGTGAAATCATAGACATATTCTACCATTCTAAATAGTAGCTATCCACATTATTCTGGGGCTGGGGTCAGCCCCAACACATTGCTATTCGAAATGTTGTAGGTTATCACAATTCCATCTCTTTGAACTTATTTCACTCTTTCATTTTCTTTTTTTTTCACAGAGAAAAAGTTCATTATTTTTCTCATCTATTTTACTTTACCCATGCCCTATAGAATCAGATAAAACTTGACTGGTAGCCAGAACAACACTTTTGCAAGATGTTACAATCCCTGTAACATCTTGTTCAAAAAGCAGATGTTCAAAAGCAGATGAACTGTGTAGTACCATTTCCAGGAGCAGCCAAATGCCAATTCACTGACTTCAGAGTGGAATGTGGCCAACATAATTTCCGCCATCACATTCACCAACCTTTAAACATTTTGCAAAATAGATTCTAAGGAGGTCAGTAATGCAAATAATTCATGAAGAATATGTGCTCCAAAAACACATATGCACATGAGGAAAGCATATCCTCAGCTCAATCACATTTTCTTTCAATAGAGTAACATTAAATCAACTTATAATGTCTTAAGGGCACAGAGCATGGATCATGACACCTCCCTGATCCTGAAAATTCTAACTGTCCTACTACTTCCAATAACAAGAGTCTTTCCTTCAGTCTCATAACTGAAACTTTGTTCAGTACAGTTTTTCAAAGGATCTGTTCATCAGATAGTATGTGTTCAACAACAAATAATAACAATAACAAAAACTAGCATTGTTTTGTACTATTTTGACATGCACTATTTATTGACAAGAAACTTGGTTGGTTGACCAGCTTCACGGCTTCATCAAAATCCTAGGCTCCTTTCAAGCTCCCACTTCATCATCCTCAGAATATTGACTTACATACTAAGGCATGTAACTTCATGGCTTCACGTGGCTGCTAATCCTCCAGACAGAATATCTTTAAATGTCAACATTTAAAACTCTCTTTGTTTGACTCTATTTTTAATAAGAGATAAAAATCTTTCCCAAGCCCCTCACCCAGTAGACATCCTCATGCATCTCGCTGTCCCAGGATACAAGCCACTCAATTCAGTCATTGCCAAAATGAAACAGAATTGTCATATTTGGCTAAAATCTAACATGATTATGATTCACCACCTAAGACCAGGTGCATTGGCTTTCCAACAATTTGAGGGTCGTAATAGCAAGAGAGGAAGGCTAAACAGCTATTGAGTGGGCAACCACCTGTCTGCCACAAACACCTGGTAATGGAAAAAAATTTTAAGCCAAGGAAAAAAATCAAAATTCAAAATGTGATTGCCTTTGGATTACAGGATTGTGTGTGTGTAGGGGTAATTTTTCTGTTTCTTTCAAGTGTTATATTTATAAAGCTTCTATAGTAATCATCTTTTATTGTTAAAGAAAACACTTCCTTGGGATGGGAAAAAAAACTATAATTTCCACAACCTACCACAGAATCTGAAAAGCAAACATTTCAATCTCTAACCAACTCAGAATTACCCTGAGACCCCTCAGAAGAGTGTAAGGAATTATTCCAAATGAGACAGAAATTGTCCTCTGCAAGGCTCATCACTGTCATCAGCACACACTTGGGAGGTAGAGCCAAGCTGCTTCTAGGAACCCTTCACAGATATCCTTGGAGACTGTGGATAACTGACAATCTTAAGTGTTTAGGCTGTGACCATAGGCTCAGCAGCGGTATTTTTAGAGAACAATTCTGATTGTAATTTTCAGTAAAAACAATCAATTGCCATTGTCTGCACAGCAGAAACCCAGATGGGTTTATTAGTGGAATGGTGTCCTATGTGGATGTACAGTGACAAACTAGACACAACTGTTCTCTGGCAGTCCCATCCCTGAAATACTAAACTCAGACTGAGGATTGTGTTCTGTCATTGTACATGTCATAGAAAGTGGTAAAGAGGAGAGAGAGCTAATGGCAACAGGGCCATGGTCTGGCTCTAACTTAAAGACAACTCTGACTCCTGCTGACAAGGTGGGGGGTTTTCAGCGTCAAATGATATGGGGTCTTCTGAACAGAGAATAGCTGGTTATCTGTGGCCTTGAAAAAGTGACTGTAAAACTAAAAATATCTCACTGACTGTACGTGAAGGACAGAACCAAAACAAAGCAGCAATTATGACTAAATATTTGATGTACTGTTATTTAGAATTTAGCAATATATCTTTACTACTAACATTCATAATAATATCAATTTACTTGGTTTACAATAACATTCCAAACTTTGCACTGAACTTTACATATTATTCCATTTAATCCACAAAGCTGTGCTATAAAGAAGGAATTATTACCCTCATTTTGCCAATGAAGAAAAAAACCTGGAAAGGATTAAAAAATTCCACAAGTCACAGAAATAGAATGTGATTGAACTAACCTTTGAAGTCTTTTCTAAATTATTTGCACTTAATTACAATTACTTCTTATGCCCACCATCTCCAAAAAAAAACCAATAAAAAAAACAGGGTTGGAGACCATCAAGATGGTGGAGGAGTAAGACGTGAAGATCACCTTCCTCCCCACAAATACATCAAAAATACATCTACATGTGGCACAACTCCTACAGAGCACCTACTGAATGCTGGCAGAAGACCTCAGACTTCCCAAAAGGCAAGAAAATCCCCACATACCTGGGTAGGGAAAAAGAAAAGCAGACACAAAAGAATAGGAATGGGACCTGCACCTCTAGGAGGGAGCTGTGAAGGAGGAAATGTTTCCACACACTAGAAATACCCTTCACTGTCAGAGATGGGGGGAGGGAAGCTTCAGAGCCACAGAGGAGAGTGCAACAAGAGGGGTGCAGAGGGCAAAGCAGAGAGCTTCCCACAAAGAATATTGGTGCCAGCTAACACTCACCAGCCTGAGACGCTTGTCTGCTCAACCACTGGGGCAGGTGAGGGCTGGGAGGTGAGGCTCAGGCTTTGGAGGTCAGACACCAGGGAGAGGACTGGGGTTGGCTGCATGAAGATAAGCTGAAGGGGTCTAGTGCACTGTAGCTAGCCAGGAGGGAGTCAGGGAAAAAGTCTGGAGACTTTTCTGGAGAAGCAAGAGACCACTGGTTCAGGGAGTGCGACGAGAGGGACTTCCCGCTCCGTGTGCCCACAGACAGCAGAGCACTGCCTGAGTGAACTCCAGAGATGAGCATGAGCTGCAGCTACCACCTTGGACCCCAGAGACGGGCATGGACTGCTAATGCTGCCACTGCTGCCAACAACAGTCCTGTGTGCAAGCACAGGTCACTATCCACACCTCCCCTGCCAGGAGCCTGTGCAGCTCGCCGCTGCCAGGGTCCCATGATCCAGGGACAATTTCCCAGGGAGAATACATGGCATGTCTCAGGCTGTTTCAATGTCACACTGACCTCTGCTGCTGCAGGCTCACCTTGCAATCCAATTATGACTACCATACCCCTCCCTCTCCCTGGCTTGAGTGAGCAAGAGAGATGTAATCAGCCATTGCTATAAACCCCTCCTCTCTAGGCAGAGAACAGAAATGTGAGTGTGGCCTACATACAGAGGCAGGGCCAAAACCAAAGCTTAACCGCAGGAGCTGTGCAAACAAAGAAGAGAAAGGGAAATTTCTCTGTGCAGCCTCAGGAGCAAGGGATTAAATCCCTGGAATCAATTTGATAAACCCTGCAACTTGATAAACCCTGAATAGACAATGAATGTTCCCAAAATTGAGGAAGTGGACTTTGGGAGCAACTGTAGACTGGGGGTTTGCTTTCTGCGTCTAATTTGGTTTTGGATTTCTGTTTACCTCACTTTAATTTTTAGTGCTTGTTATCACTGGTGGATTTGTTTATTAGTTTGGTTGCTCTCTTTCTTTTTTTTTTTTCCTTTTTTATCTTTTTGTGAGTGTGTGTGTGTATGTGTCTTCGTGTGATTTTGTCTGTTTAGGTTTCCTTTTACCATTTGCTCTAGGGTTCTGTCTGTTCTTTTTTATGTTTGTTTGTTTTCTTTTTATGAGTGTGTGCGTGTAAGTTTCTTTGTTTGATATGGTCTGTTTAGTTTTGCTCTTACAATTTGCTTTGGGGCTCTATCTGTTCATTATTTTTTTCTTCTTTTCCTTCCGGGCCGTGTGGCTGGCAGGGTCTTAGTGCTCCAGTTGGGTGTCAGGTGTGAGGCTCTGATGTGGGAGAGCTGAGTTCAGGGCATTGGACCATCAGAAACTTCCTGGCCCCACATAATATCAATTGGCGAGAGCTCTCCCAGAGATCTCCATCTCAACGTTAAGACCCAGCTCCACCCAATGGCCAGCAAGTTCCAGTGCTGGATGCCCCATGCCAAACAACTAGCAAGACAGGAACACAACCCCACCCATTAGCAGTGAGGCTGCCTAAAGTTATACTAAGTTCACAGACATCCCAAAACACACAACCAAATGCAGCCCTGCCCACCAGAAGGAAAAGACTCAGCCCCACCCACCAGAACACAGGCACCAATCCCCTCCACCAGGAAGCCTACAAAACCCACTGAACTAACCCCAACCACAGGGGGTAGACACAAAAATAATGGGAAATATGAACCTGCAGCCTATGAAAAGAAGATCCCAAACACAGTGTTAAACAAAATGAGAAGACAGAGAAATATGCAGCACATGAAGGAGCAAGGAAAAAACACACCAGACCAAACAAATGAAGAGGAAATAGGCAGTCTACCTGAAAAAGAATTCAGAGTAATGATATTAAGATGATCCAAAATCTTGGAAATAGAATGGAGAAAATACTAGAAATGTTTAACAAGGAACTAGAAGAACTAAAGAGCAAAGAAACAATGATGAACAACACAATAAATAAAATTAAAAATACACTAGAAGAAATCAATAGCAGAATAACTGAGGCAGATGAACAGATAAGTGACCTGGAAGATTGAATAGTGGAAATAACTGCAACTAAGCAGAATAAAGAAAAAAGAATGAAAAGAATTGAGGACAGTCTAAGAGACCTCTGGGAAAACATTAAATACACCAACATTTGAATTAATGGGGTCCCAGAAGAAGAAGAAATAAAGAAATGGTCTGAGAAAATATTTGAAGAGATTATAGAAGAAAACTTCCCTAACATAGGAGAGAGTCAATCAAGTCCAGGAAGTGCAGAGAGTCCTATACAGGATAAATGCAAGGAGAAACATGCCAAGACACATATTAATCAAATTATCAAAAATTAAATACAAAAAAAATATTAAAAGCAGAAAGAGAAAAGCAACAAACAACATAAAAGGGAATCCCCATAAGGTTAACAGCTGGTCTTACAGCAGAAACTCTGCAAGACAGAAGGGTGTGGCAGGACATATTTAAAGTGATGAAAGGAAAAAATTTACAACCAATATTACTCTACCGAGCAAGGATCTCATTCAGATTCAATGGAGAAATTAAAACCTTTACCACAAGCAAAAGCTAAGAGAATTCAGTACCACCAAACCAGCTTTACAAAAAATGCTAAAGGAACTTCTCTAGGTGGGAAACACAAGAGAAGGAAAAGGCCTACGAAAACAAACCCAAAACAATAAAGAATATGGTAATAGGAACATATATATAAATACTTACCTTAATGTAAATGGATTAATGCTCTAACCAAAAGACACAGACTGGCTGAATGGATACAAAAACAAGAACCATATATATGCTGCCTACAAGAGACCCACTTCAGACCTAGGGACACATACAGACTAAAAGTGAGGGGATGGAAAAATATATTTCCATTTCCATGCAAACAGAAATCAGAATAAAGCTGGAGTAGCAATACTCATACCAGAAAAAATAGACTTTAAAATAAAGACTATTACAAGAAACAAAGAAGGTCACTACATACTGATCAAGGGATCAATCCAAGTAGAAGATAGAACAATTATAAATATGTATGCACCCAACATGAGAGCATCTCAATACATAAGGCAAATGTTAATAGCCATAAAAGGGGAAATCAACAGTAACACAATAATAGTAGGGGATTTTAACACCCCACCTTCACCAATGGACAGATCATCCAAAATGAAAATAAGTAAGGAAACACAAGCTTTAAATGACATATTAGACCAGATAGACTTAATTGATATTTATAGGACATTCCATCCAAAAACAACAGAATACACTTTCTTCTCAAGTGTTCATGGAACATTCTCCAGAATAGATCATATCTTGGGTCACAAAACAAGTCTTGGTAAATATAATAAAATTGAAATCATATCAAGCATCTTTTCCTACCACAACACTATGAGACTAGATATCAATTATGGGAAAAAAAACTGTAAAAACTATAAATACATGGAGGCTAAAGAATACACTACTAAATAACCAAGAGATCACTGAAGAAATCAATTAAGAAACCAAAAAATACCTAGACACAAATGACAATGAAAACAACATGATCCAAAACCTATGGGATGCAACAAAAGCAGTTCTATGAGGGAAGTTTATAGCTACACAATCTTACCTCAAGGAGCAAGAAAAATCCCAAATAAACAACCTAACCTTACACTTAAAACAATTAGAGAAAGAAAAACAAAAAGACCCAAAACTTAGCAGGAGAAAAGAAATCATAAAGATCAGATCAGAAATAAATGAATAAAGATGCAGACATAGACAATGGACTTGAGGACACAAGGAGGGTGAAGTGTAAGCTGGGATGAAGTGAGAGAGTGGCTTTGACATATATAAACTACAAAATGTAAAATAGATAGTTACTGGGAAGCAGCCGCATAGCACAGGGAGATCAGCTCTGTGCTTTGTAACCAAATAGAGTGGTGGGAAAGGGAGGGTGGGAGGGAGATGCAACAGGGAGTGGATATGGGGATATATGTATATGTATAGCTGATTCACTTTGTTATACAACAGAAATCAACACAACATTGTATAGCTGTTATATTCCAAGAAAGATGTCAAAAAAGAGAGAAAAAAAACAGTACAAAAAAAAAAACTGTAATAGAGACAATTTAAATAAAGAAAGAAATGAAGGAAACAATACCAAAGATCAATAATGCTAAAGGCTGGTTCTTTAAGAAGACAAACAAAATTGATAAACCATTAGCCAGACTCATCAAGAAAAAAAGGGAGAAGACTCAAATCAACAGAATTAGAAATGAAAAAGGAGAAGTAACACCTGACATTGCAGAAGTACAAAGGATCATGAGAGACTACTAAAACAACTACATGCCAATAAAGTGGACAACCTGCAAAAAAATGGACAAATTCTTATATAAGTACAACCTTCCAAGGCTGAACCATGAAGGAATAGAAAATATGAACAGACCAATCACAAGCACTGAAATAGAAACTGTGACTAAAAATCTTCAAACAAACAAAGCTCAGGACCAGATGACTTCACAGGTGAATTCTATCAAATATTTAGAGAAGAGCTAACACCTATCCTTCACAAACACTTCCAAAATATAGCAGAGGGAGAACACCCCTTCTAAGAGGCCACAATCACCCTGATACCAAACCAGAAAAAGGAGTTACAAAAAAAGAAAACTACAGGCCAATATCACTGATGAACATAGATGCAAAAATCCTCAACAAAGTACTAACAAACAGAATCCAACAGCACATTTAGAGCATCATACACCATGATCAAGTGAAGTTTATCCCAGGAATGCAAGGATTCTTCAATATACACAAATCAATCAATGTGATATATCATATTAACAAATTGAACGATAAAATCCTATGATAATCTCAACAGATGCAGAAAAATCTTTCAACAAAATTCAACACCGATTTGTGATAAAATCTCTCCAGAAACTGGGCATAGATGGAACCTACCTCAACATAATAAAGGCCATATAGGACGAACACAAGCCAACATTGTTCTCAGTGTTGAAAAACTGAAACCATTTCCTCTAAATCAGGAATAAGACAAGGTTGCCCAATCTCACCACTATTATTCAGCATAGATTTGGAAGTTTTAGTCATGGAAATCAGAGAAGAAAAAGTAATAAAAGAAATCCAAATTGATAATGAAGAATTAAAACTGTCACTGTTTGCAGATGACATGATACTATTCATAGAGAATCCTAAAGATTTTACCAGAAAACTACCAGAGCTAATCAATGAATTTGGTAGTAGCAGGATACAAAATTAATGTACAGAAATCTCTTGCATTCTTATACACTAATGCTGAAACAATTTGCAAGAGAAATTAAGGAAACACTCCCATTAACCATTGCAACAAAAAGAAATAAAATACCTAGGAATAAACCTACCTAAGGAGAAAAGAACCTGCATGCAGGATACTATAAGACTCTAATGAAAGAAATTAAAGATGATACAAAGGTATGGAGAGATATACCATGTTCTTGGATTGGAAGAATCAACATTGTGAAAATGACTATACTGCCCAAGGCAATCTATAGATTCAATGCAACCCCTATCAAACTATCAATAGCATTTTTCACAGAAGTAGAACAAAAAATCTTAAAATTTGTATGAAGACACAAAAGACCCCGAATATCCAAAGCAATCTTGAGAAATATAAATGGAACTGGAGGAATCAGGCTCCCTGACTTCTGACTATACTACAAAGCTATAGTCATCAAGACAGTATGGTACTGGCACAAAAGCAGATATATAGACCAATGGAACAGGATAGAAAGCCCAGAGATAAACCCATGCACATAGGGTCACCTTATCTTTGATAAAGGAGGCAAGAAAATACAATGGAGAAAAGACACCTCTTCAATAAGTGGTGCTGGGACAACTGGACAGCTACATGTAAAACAATAAAATTACATTTCTTAGCACCATACACAAAAATAAACTCAAAATGGATTAAAGACCTAAATGTAAGGCCAGACACTATAAAACTCTTAGAGGAAAACATAGGCAGAACACTCTATGGCATAAAACACAGAAAGATCCGTTTTGACCCACCTCCTAGAGAAATGGAAACAAAACAAAGATAAACAAATGTGACCTAATGAAACTTAAAGGAGTTTGCACATCAAAGGAAACCTTAAACAAGACGAAAAGACAACCCTCGGAATGGGAGAATATATTTGCAAATGAAGCAACTGACAAAGGATTAATCTCCAAAATATACAAAGAGTTCATGCAGCTCAGTATCAGAAAAACTAACAACCAAATCAAAAAATGGGCAGAAGATCTAAATAGACATTTCTCCACAGATATACAGATTTCCAACAAACACATGAAAGGATGTTCAACATCACTAATCATTAGAGAAATGCAAATCAAAACCACAGTGTGGTATCACCTCACACCAGTCAGAATGGCCATCATTAAAAGATCTACAAACAATAAACGCTAAGAGGGTGTGGAGAAAAGAGAACCGTCCTACACTGTTGGTGGGAATGTAAATTGATACAGTCACTATGGAGAAGAGTATGGAGGTTCCTTAAAAACCTAAAAATAAAATTACTATATGACCCAGCAATCCCACTACTTGACAGAAACCCTGAGAAAACCGTAATTCAAAAAAAGACATTTACCACAATGTTCACTGCAGCTGTATTTACAATAGCTGGGAAATGGAAGCAACATAAATGTCCATCGACAGATGAATAGATAAAGAAGATGTGGCACATATACAATGGAATATTACTCAGCCAGAAAAAGAAATGAAATTAACTGTAGTGAGGTAGATGGACCTAGAGTGTGTCTTACAGAGTGAAGTAAGTCAGAAAGAGAAAAACAAATATCGTATGCTAACACATATATATTGAATCTAAATAAAAAATGGTTCTGGAGAACCTAGGGGCAGGACAGGACTTAAGATGCAGATGCGTAGAATGGATTTGAGGACATGGCTTGGGAAGGGTAAGCTGGGACAAAGTGAGAGAGTAGCATTGACATATATACACTACCAAATGTAAAATAGATAACTATTGGGAAGCAGCTGCATAGTGCAGGGAGATCAGCTTGGTGCCTTGAGACCACCTAGAAGGGTCGGATAGGGAGATTGGGAGGGAGGGTATACGGGGATATATGTATACATATAGGTGATTCACTTTGTTATGCAGTGGAAACTAACACAACATTGTGAAGCAATTATACTCCAATAATGATGTTAAAATAAAATATATGTGAAACCTTAAAAAATAAAAGCAGGGTTATCTTCAGGTGCTGAGATCAAAGCTAATATTAAAAATGGTGAGATCTTTCTAGGTACATTAGCAGCAGAAAAGGGAGAAGACCAATGGAAATCCAACGCCAGGACTGCCCTATTTAAACAACATTTACTAGATGCAAATTATTTAAAAATACAACCATATTTCTCACAAGACCAATGTCTGCATCATCTCAGAGCTTTGTGACATCCCCAGAAGTGATGCAGATGGTCACACACACACTCTGGGAATTTAATGGACATTACATTACCTGAAGGTAATGGCGATGGCAAACCCCGATATACTCAGCTTTCTTATATTCTATTTCTGCAGAAAATAATTATATCTCCTTTTGTGACACATCAGCTACTATCATAAAAGCTGTACTTTTCCTAGACTGTCTCAAGGCAATTCAAGAGTAAAGGCCTTAAAGGATGGCCAAGCTGAGAACAAATCACAATCCAAGAGCTCCTGGAATGGAGTTAGAAATAGAAGCAAACTGATTACCAACCTGAGGTGGCTTGACATTTGGATCTGAGCTCAAAATCTGTTTCCCCTGGATTTATGCTCTGCACAAACATGTCCCCTGTTTGCTTAGAGAATTTTTTGACAAATACATATTGAGCACTCACTCTATGTGATTCCTGTTCTGGATATTATGGCTAAGGAAGATTGTCAAACTGAGCTCCACTGCTACCCCACACCTAAAGGTCCCAATTTTAGCACTGTAAATGTAAAAAATATGCATTTTAATTCACAGTATTTTAATTATGAAGTTTAATATATATTCAAAAGAGTAAGAGCCATTTGTAGACTTCTTCCACCTACAACAATGACCAGATTGAATTTGCCTTCTTTTACATAACTAGTAAATAGAAAAATATATGTGAAAAAGCTATTTTCTGATGTTGGACAATATGTAATCAGTTAAGGAACATAAACAATTAGAGAAAGACAAAAAATCAAGGGGAGCCCTGAATTTCTATTTGGAGGTATTATCTGAACATGTGAAGAGAGGGCAAGCCCATGGTGGCTTCACTGGGTTGAGGAGACATAGATTAGAGTTCAGGGAGGCTGGGATGGCTGAAATTTGCAGAACAGATTATTAGAAGAGATAAATGTATACAAAGAAATATCTCTAGAAATCTTCACAGGATTTTTCTCAAATCTATTGCTAAATATTAAGGTGAAAGTGTGTATTGTAAAACTCAAAAGGATGGGCAAAAATCTACCAGGAAACCATAAGCTGAATAATTTCCACAAATCACACTGAAGTTAGAGACATTCTAGATTTAATGAGTCATGGGGGGGGGACTTTTTTTAACACTCAGGGATACAATTAAAACCCCCAAAATGATGACACCTTGGAAGTACGTTCAAACAACTTGCCAAAAAGCTTTAGAACAGTCCTCAAGGAAAATGGTACAGAGAAAATAGTATACTAGGAAACTTAAAGCCCTCATTTCCCCACACAAACATTTAAAGAAAACTAAAAACTGCTAAAATTACCTTAGGTCTGCATGAACTAAGCAAACTCACAATCCAGGAAGAAAAAAAAAAACTATTTTCAAACCAGAAGGAAATTTTGTGTCATTTTTACTTCTCCTTGTTCCACCCACTCTCTGGCACAGTGAGATCTTGATCTGGAGGAGGTGACATCCCAGTTCCCAATCCCTCTCAACTCAGACTTTATGTGCAACATTTTAACCTATCTGAGCACTTCCTGAGGACTGGTCTTTATTTCATCTAATTTGGGTCTCAGACAGGAGAAATGGCAGACACTGGTCATGAAACCTTCAGAGGGACTACAGACCCACATATGCCTGGGTCAAGAGATTATTAGTAGAGACATAAAATAGAACATATAAAGTCCCAAGGAGAAGTTGAGGTGAGACTTGTTGGGAAATTGAAACATTCAAAAGTATGTGAATCAAGCAATTGAAAAAGACACACATATGCCAAGGTAAGACACATGCTCAGAAAAGACCAGAAAAGACCTTGAGATTTCACCTTGCCTGATCTCTAGACTCAGAGCATATCCAGCTAATTAGTGAATGCCTGACCAGTACAGAGCCAGTCTGAAAAGACTGGCAGAAGTATCTGGGTTATTTTTTTTCCATATTAAAAATAATAACAAGGCAAACAAAGAAATAGGAGAACATGGCCTATTCAAATGAAGAAAATAAATTGGCAAAAACTGTCCCTGAAGAAGCATAAGCATAGGACTTAAAAGACAGAACATTTAAAAACTGTCTTGGTCTTCCCTGGTGGAGCAGTGGTTGAGAGTCCACCTGCTGATACAGGGGACATGGGTTCATGCCCTAGTCTGGGAAGATCCCACATGCCACGGAGCAGCTGGGCCCGTGAGCCATGGCCATTGAGCCTGCACGTCCAGAGCCTGTGTTCCGCAACAGGAGAGGCCCACGTCTGCAAAAAAATAAATAAATAAAATAAATAAAAACTGTCTTAAGTATACTCACAGAGGTAAAGGAAAAAATAGACAAAGAACTGAAGAATATCAGGAAAATGATATATGAATAAAATGAGAATGTCAACAAAGAGAAAGTGTAAAAGGGAACCAAAAAGAAATTTTGGAGCTGAAAAATACAAAGACTGAATTGAAAATTTACTAGTGGATTTCAACAGCAGATTTGAGCAGGTACAGGAAAACAGCAAGATTGAAAGTAGTACATTTGAAATTATTGAGTCAGAGGAAAAAAAGAGAAATGAATGAAGAAAAGTGAACAGAACATGGAAGACTTGTGGGACACCATCAAACAGACTAACACGCATTATGAAAGTCCCAGAAAAAGAAGAGACAGAGAAAGGGGCAGAGATTATTTAAAAATAATGATCAAAAATTTCTCAAGTGTGATGAAAGATTTGAATCTACCAATATAGGACACAGAAATAGGATAAATCCAAGTAGGATAAACCCAAAGAGATCCATACCAGGATACATTATAATCAAACTGTTGAAAGACAAAGACAAAAAGAGAATCTTGAAAAGAGTGAGATAAAAACAACTTGTCAAAAACAAGGGATCTTCAATAAAATATCAACAGCCTTTTCAGCAGTAACTTCTAGAGGCCAGAAGGCAGTAGGATGGTATATCTAAAGTGATAGGGAAAAAAAAATACTGTCAACAAAGAGTTCTATACCCAGCAAAACTGTCCTTCAAAAATGAGAGGAAAACTAAGACATCCCCATTTAACAGAAGTTGAAGGAGTTTATTACCATGAAGTCTGTCATACAAAAAATGCTAAAGGGAATAGTTCAGTTTGAAATGAAAAGACACTACATGTTAACTTGAAGTTATATAAAACGTTCTCTTTATAAATACATATGAAAAAAATCTCTTTATAAAACTAAATACGAGGAGCTTCAATGTGGTGGAAGAGTAACATGTGGAGATCACCTTCATCCCCACAATTACATCAAAAATACATCTACATGTGGAATAATTCCTACAGAACACCTACTGAACACTGGCAAAAGACCTCAGACCACCCAAAAGGCAAGAAACTCCCCACATAACTGGGTAGGGCAAAAGAAAAAACAGAGGCAAAAGAATAGGGATGGGACCCGCACCAGGGGGAGGGAGCTGTGAAGGAGGAAAGGTTTCCACTCAATAGAAAGCCCCTTTGCAGTCAGAGATTGCAGGTAGCAGAGGGGGGAATCTTCAGATCCACAGAGGAGAGCACAGCAACAGGGGTGTGGAGGGCAAAGTGGAGAGATTCCCACATAGAGGATCAGTGCCGACCAGCACTCATCAGCCTGAGAGGCTTGTCTGCTCACCTGCCGGGGCAGCAGGGGCTGGGAGCTGAGGCTCTGGCTTCAGTCGGATCCCGGGGAGAGAACTGCAGTTGGCTGCGTGAACACAGCATGAAGGGGCTAGTATGCCAAGCTACCTGGGAGGGAGTCCAGGGAAAAGTCTGGAGCTGCCAAAGAGGCAAGAGACTTTTTCTTCCCTCTTTGTTTCCTGGTGCGCGAGGAGAAGGGATTAATAGAGCTGTTTAATGGAGTTCCAGAGATGGGCGTGAGCCGCGGCTATCAGCCTGGACCCCAGAGAAGGGCATGAGATGCTACGGCTGCTGCTGCAGCCACCAAGAAGCCTGTGTGCAAGCACAGGTCACCTCCCCTCCTGGGAGCCTGTGCAGCCTTCCACTGCCACAGTCCTGTGATCCAGGGACAACTCCCTCAGGAGAACACACAGCACACCTCACGCTGGTGCAACGTCATGCTGGCCTCGGCCGGCACATGCTCATCCTGCACTCCGTAGCCCTCCCATCCCCTGTCCTGAGTGAGCCAGAGCAACTGAATCACCTGCTTCTTTAAGCCCATCCTGTCTGAGCAAAGAAGAGATGCGCTTCGGCGAACTACATGCAGAGACGGGTCCAAATCCAAGGCTGAACCCCAGGAGCTCTGCGAACAAAGAAGAGAAAGGGAAATCTCTCCCAGCAGCACCAGGAGCAGTGGATTAAATCTCCACAATCAACTTGATGTACCCGGCATCTGTGGAATACCTGAATAGAGAACAAAACATCACAAATTGAGGAGGTGGACTTTGGGAGCAACGATATATATATATTTTTTCCCTTTCCCCTTTTTGTGAGTGTATATGTGTATGCTTCTGTGTGTGATTTTGTCTGTAATGCTTTGCTTTTACGATTTGTCCTAGGCTTCTCTCTGTTCTTTTTTATTTAATTATTTAAAAATATATTTAAATAATTATTTATTTTTATTTTACTAGCTGTATTTTATTTTATTTTACTTTATCTTGTTCTGTCTTTCTTTTTTCATTTTTCTGCCTTTTATTCTCAGCTGTGGGGATTACAAGCACTTGGTGCTGAAGCCAGGTGTCAGGGTGGTGCCTCTGATGTGGGAGAGCCAATTTCAGGACACAGGTCTGCGAGACACCTCCCAGTTCAATGTAATATTAAATGGAGAAAATCTCCCAGAGATGTCCATATCAACGCCAAGACCCAGCTCCACTCAACAACCAGCAAGATACAGTGAGGGACACCCTATGCCAAACAAATAGCAAGACAGGAAAACAACACCATCCATTAGTAGAGAGGCTGCCTGAAATCATAATAAGGCCACAGACACTGCAAAATACACCACCAGATGTGCACCTGCTCACTAGAAAGACAACGTCCAACCTCATCCCCCAGAACACAAACACTAGTCCCCTCCATGAGAAAGCCTACACAACCCACTGAACCAACCTTAGCCACTGGGGACAGACACCAAAAACAATGGTATCTATGAACCTGCAGCCTGCGAAAAAGAGAACCCAAACACAGTAAGTTAAGCAACATGAGAAGAGAGAGAAACACATAGCAGATAAAGGAGCAATGCAAAAACCCAAGAGACCTAACAAATTACGAGGAAATAGGCAGTCTACCGGAAAAAGAATTCAGAATAATGATAGTAAAGATGATCCAAAATCTTGGAAATAGAATGGAGAAAATACAAGAAACATTTAAAAGGACCTAAAAGAACTAAAGAGCAAACAAACAGTGATGAACAACACAATAAATGAAATTAAAAATTCTCTACAAGGGATGAATAGCAGAATAACTGAGACACAGGCACGGACAAGTGACCTGGAAGATAAAATAGTGGAAATAACTACTGAAGAGCAGAATAAAGAAAAAAGAATGAAAAGAATTGAGAACAGTCTCAGAGACCTCTGGGACAACAATAAACACACCAACATTCGAATTATAGGGGTTCTAGAGGAAGAAGAGGAAAAAAAAAGGGACTGAGAAAATATTTGAAGACATTATAGTTGAAAACTTCCCTAATATGGGAAAGGAAATATTTAATCAAGACCAGGAAGCACAGGGAGTCCCATACAGGATAAATACAAGGAGAAACATGCCAAGACATATTAATCAAATTATCAAAAATTAAATACAAAGAAAACATATTAAAAGCAGCAAGGGAAAAACAACAAATAACATACTAGGGAATCCCAATAATGTTAACAGCTTATCTTTCAGCAGAAAATCTGTAAGCCAGAAGGGAGTGGCAGCACATATTTAAAGTGATGAAGGAGAAAAACCTACAATCAAGATTACTCTACCCAGCAAGGATCTCATTCAGATTTGACAGAGAAATTAAAATCTGTATAGACAAGCAGAAGCTAGAATTCAGCACCACAAAACCAGCTTTACAAGTGCTAAAGGAAGTTCTCTAGGCAGGAACACAAGAGAAAGAAAAGACCTACAGTAACGAGAGACAGGTGCGAGCCGCAGCTAAAATCGTGGACCCCAGAGACAGGCGGGAGACATTAAGGCTGCTGCTGCTGCCACCAAGGGGCCTGTGTGCGAGCACAGGTCACTATCCACACCCCTCTTCCAGGGAGCCTGTGCAGCCCACCACTGCCAGATTCCCGGGATTCAGGGACAACTTCCCCGGGAGAACGCACGGCGGGCCTCAGGCTGGTGCATCGTCACACTGGCCTCTGCTGCCACAGGCTCACCCTGCACTCCGCGACCCTCCCTCCCCCCGGCCTGAGTGAGCCAGAGCCCCCGAATCAGCGGCTCCTTTAACCCCGTCCTGTCTGAGCAAACAACAGATGCCCTCCGGCCACCTACATGCAGAGGTGGGGCCAAATCCAAAACTGAGCCCCTGAGAGCTGTGAGAACAAAGAAGAGAAAGGGAAATCTCTCCCAGCAGCCTCAGAAGCAGCGGATTAAAGCTCCACAATCAACTTGATGTACCCTGCATCTTTGGAATACATGAATAGACAATGAATCATCCCAAATTGAGGAGGTAGACGTTGGGAGCAAGATTTATGATTTTTTCCCCTTTTCCTCTTTTTGTGAGTGTGTATGTGTATGCTTCTGTGTGAGATTTTGTCTGTATAGCCTTGCTTCCACCATTTGTCCTAGGGTTCTATCCATCCGTTTTTTTTTTTTAATTTTTTTCTGAATAATTAATTTTAATAACTTTATTTTACTTTATCTTGTTTCTTTCTTTCTTTCTTTCTTTCTTTCTTTCCTTCTTTCGTTCTTTCCTTCCTTCCTTCCTTCCTTCCTTCCTTCCTTCCTTCCTTCCTTCCCTCCTTTAGACAATGAATCATCCAAAATTGAGGAGGGGAACTTTGATAGCAAGTTTTATGATTTTTTCCCCTTTACCTCTTTTTGTGAGTGTGTATGTGTATGCTTCTGTGTGAGATTTTGTCTGTATAGCTTTGCTTCCACCATTTGTCTTAAGGTTCTATCCGTCCTTTTTTTTTAATAATTATTTTTTAATTTAATAACTTTATTATATTTTATTTAACTTTTTCTTCTTCCTTTTTTCTTCCTTCCC